>NC_089845.1:162900996-163500996 GCF_035609145.1 Eleutherodactylus coqui
CATATACACACACATACATATACACACACACACATACACACATACACACATACACACACACACAAACATACACACACATGCACAAATACACACACACACACAAACACACATACACACACACACACATACACACAAACATACACACACACACATACACACAAACATACACACACACATACACACACACACATACACACACACACATACACACATACACACAAACACACATACACACATACACATACACACACACACGCACAAATACACACACATACACACACACATACACACACATACACACAAATACACACATACACACACACATAAACACAAATACACACATACACACACACATAAATAGTTCTCTAGTTGGACTATGTAACATGTAGAAACATTTGTAAAAACCACCACTCACCAATCATGTTCTTCGAAGGAATAATTGACAAAACCGTATGTTTTTTCCTGCCGTGTTAAAATTATTATTGCTGTGTTTTTGTCACATGTAGGACTACTGTATGTTTTAATACCTTTTTTTGGCTTTACTAGAGCTAATGTGTACAAAACGTAGGAAAAAAGGGATTATATTTACATTAAAATGGAGTATAGGAATTGGTTCATCTTTTTGTTTCACATGTATTACAATGTGATTGGTACAATTACAGGGCAGGTATGGCGAGGGCGCAGGTTGGCATCGGAGGTGGGCGTTTTCTTTTTTTATATATATTTATGTAATTCTATCATTTTTGTAACTTCTCTTTTTAATGTCCGTGTCCTCCATGACGCCATATAAGACCTTCGGGGGTCATTTACACTGTATGTTCTTTTACTATTTCCCACTGTAGTCGGGCCATCCATAGAAGCCCCAGTAACAGGGGAAAACAATAATTACTGTCAGAGCTGGTCAGGGGGCTGATATGCCAGGGATCGCTGATGATCATGTGATTGCCGGGTCCCATGCAGGAAGCAGCAGTGCTGCTTCCTGCATTCTCTACACCGCGCTCACTAAGCTCTATGTAGCCTGTAACAGTGACTGCCCACTACAGTTCTTTTTCACTGCGAAATTTGCAGCGTTTTTTTTTCTCCAAGGGTCTATGGGACTTGTAATGTTAAAATCGTGATCGCGCAAAATCGCAATTTACGCAATCGCGATTTTAACATTACAAGTCCCATAGACCCCTGGAGAAAAAAAAAAGCTGCAAATTTCGCAATGAAAAAGAACTGTAGTGGGTAGTCACCCTAAAAAAGAAGGCAGAAGCAGTTAAGAACGGCTTCTGTGTCCTCCTCTGGGTCCTCAGCAGAGCTGTGCCTGCAGTTACAAGCTACGGCCTCTACACAGGGGTCGGAGCGCACAATCAGCTGATCGACCAAATATTGATGACCTATCCTCAGGACAGCTCTTCAATAGTATTCTCCCTGGAAAACCCCTTTAACCCTTCCATTTCTGAAAGCATTCTTACTTTGGTGTATTTTTGCAACACCTGCCTAAAACTTTTGCACAATAGTGTACTTTTCCAGGCTTCTGCTGAAGGGACCGTTCTATCAGCCTGTTAAGTTACATGGTGTGGGCAGGAAGGGGTTAAGCCACTTGACAGAAGGTGAACCAGCCTGATATGTGGAGCCCGCTGATACGTTTAATGCTGCTTGGATTACATAATATCACTAGATGTGAATACTTTGTAACCTCAGCACCCAGGCAGCCGCCTATAGTCAGTACATGAGTATGTATACTAAGTATGCTCCAGAGACGGGGAGCGAGTGCCGGCACGTCCGCACCCTCAGCTGTGGCTCCACCCTCATGTACTACACACCTCTCTACTGTTATAAAACTTTTTTGGCCTTGTTACTGGTACAGGGAAATACATCTCTTCTGTAGTTGCGGAGGTCTTGTTCGGAGGGCTCTGGGTTACCCTTGGCCACTTGTCCTTTGGTAGCCATAGCCAAAAAGGTTTTGATTTCCAGCTTGTAAAGGACCCAATGGTCGGACCTCCATAATGTCATAAGATGTCATAATATAATTTCTTGGCAAACCGCTTTAATGCTTTCTATTTCAGATGATACAGTAGGCTATCATAAGGTGCTGGACAAACCCCTATAGACTTTAGGAGTCATTTAAAGGGGTTGTGTAGTTGCAAACTATTGACTTAGGAAAGCCCATCCATAGTAGACTGGCGGGGGTCTGTTTTGCCTGACACCCCTGCCGATCAGCTGTAGGCTGGGCCTTTGTATTCATGCACTGAGCTGATTTGTGTAAGAAGCAGACAGCTCTGTTCTCACTGCAGTGGCCAGGCTGAGTATTGCGGGCCAAGTTCCCTTTTCAATCCCTATAATACCAAGCCTGGCCATTGCAGTGGCTGTCTGAATCAGGTGAATAGATATAGAGAGGAAATTAACCTTTTATGCCCCTGTGTATGTAGTATCCTAATAAAAGGATAGGTCGATATGGTTGGACAAGGCTCAGGATACTGGGCACATACTGTGTGACATAACTGAAGGACCCTATAGAAGCACGATCCAGCTATATCATATGCCTGTTGTAGTTGCTCAAAAGATACAAAAATCCCATGAACAAATAGATGTGATAACGATGTTATTGCATGTTCTATCTAGAATCTAAAGATGTGAGGGTCCTCTGTGATCTCACACAAGAGTCCCTGGAGGGGGGTCCCCACACACTTGGCTAGATCCCGTATTCAGATGACTGATTTATGAATTGATGACACATATTTAGAATATATCCTGTACTTTTCCGGAACCGTCCACAGGAAAGTAGAAGCGGAGTAGTAGATCAGGTGGTGGTCAGCGCTCGTAAGGGTCCGTCGGATTGGGCTTTGGCATCTGTAGACGCCACCAAGGCTTTTAATTCAGTTGAAAGGCCCTATTTACTAGAGATATTACAATGTCTCAGATTTGGACAAATCTTCATTAAATAGATATCCATCATTTACAGAGCGCCTCGTACCCGACGTGGGTGGGCTGCTGCCCTCTTCATCCTATTTGAAGAGGGGTACAAGGCAAAGGCGTCCATTATCGCCCCCTTCTGTTCGCAGTGGCCATTGAGCCCTTGGCTCTGCTCATCAGACAAGATTTGGGCTATAGGGGGTAACAATTGGACCCGGGGGGGGGGGGGGGGGGGAATGGCAGTGGCTTATTCACGATAACATGCCATTATTTCTCTCTAACACTTTTCCACATTTTCATAATTGACAAATCTGGATCTGGTTTACTTATAGATTGAATCCCATATAAAGACAGCTATGATCCCACCAAAAGTGTCAGGCAACACATCAACCAATATGACAACCCCAGCATCAATGTCCGCGGCCGGACGGCAGGAATTATCACTAAAAAATAATAAAAACATAAAAAACAGAACATGAAAGAGTGAAAATACATGAGATTGTCTACAGCTAATGCCGGGTGTCAGACTCCTTGTCACCGAGGGCCACATCAGCCGTACGGCTGCCTAAGAAGGCCGGATTGTAACTTTAAGGCTGGGTTCACACGGGGCGGATTAGCCGCAAAATTTCTGTGTGGAATTTTGCTGCGGCGAAACCGCCTGCGGCCGCTTTCTCGGGGGTCTCATCCACACGGGGCAGCCAATCCGTTGCAGCAAAGCCGGGTGGATCCGGCACTGCGGTGCGGAATTGACAGCCGCAGCATGTCGATTCTTTTTCTTTCCCGCTGTGACCTCGCTCCTCTGTATGGGGAGAGAAAGCCGCAGCGAAATACCGCTCGTTTTTAAGCTGCAGCTCTCCCGCGTAATTCTCGCCAAACCGCAAGAATTCCACTGGGAATTAGACTGCATAGTAGGGGCTCGTTCACACGTAATGCGCAGTAAATAGAGCCCAATGGGTTCGTTCACATAATCGTATTTTTTATGTGATGTGCGATTGTGTGAAAAAATGAGCAGCATGTTGTATTTTGGTGCGTATTACACACAGCAATAGGAGATTGAAGTGAATGGGCCGATATTCACTGCATATATGTGCGCCATTGTAATGGGCCCGTATGTGCTCATTTTTGCGTGCACAAATACGCTCTCTATTTACGCACATATAAACACGCTGAAGCATGTTAATAGTGACCCCCACAGTGTCCACAGTAGTAATAGTGTCCCACATATTGTAGTAGTGCCCCCCAAACTAGCCCTGGTAGTAGTAGTGACCCCCATAGTAGTCCCAGTAGTAACAATGTCCCCTATATTAACTCAGTAGTCCTTTATAGTGGCCATAGTAGTAACAGTGTCGCCTATATTGACCCAGTAGTAAGAGTGACCCCCATGGTAGTCCCAGTAGTAATAGTGTCCCCTATATCGACCCCAACAGTAATAGTGTCCCCTATGTTGACCCAGTAGTAATAGTGACTCCGATAGTGGCTTTAGTAGTAATAGTGTCCCCTATGTTGACCCAGTAATAGTAGTGACCCCATAGTAGTCCCAGTAGGAATAGTGTTGCCTATATTGGCCCAGTAGTAATAGTGCCTCAATAGTGGCCCCAGTTGTAATAGTGACCCCAATAGTGACTCCAGTAGTAATAGTGTCCCCTATGTTGACCCAGTAGTAATAGTGACCCCACAGTAGTCCCAGTAGTAATAGTGTCTCCTATATTAGACCCAGTAGTAATAGTGACCCCAATAATGGCCCCAGTAATAATAGTGTCCCCTATGTTAACCCCAGTAGTAATAGTGACCCCATAGTGGCCCCAGCAATAATAGTGTCCCCTATATTAGCCCCAGTAGTAATAGTGACCCCCCATAGTGGCCCCAGCAGTAATAGTGTACAGTGTATTAGCCCCAGTAGTAATAGTGACTCCCATAGTGGCCCCAGACATAATTATGTCCCCTATATTGTCCTCTGGCCAGGCGGCATCCCTGCAGGCTTCCCACTCACCCAGCCTGCCGCTCCTGTGCAGCAAAAGCCGCTCCTGAGTCGGTGGCCGCTGACGTCTCACATCTGCATCTGCGTTGTATACAGGATGGCGTACGCAGACTCTGGGGGCGAGAGGTCAGCGGCCACAGACTGTACTCCTTCCACCGGTCGGAGATGAAGGTGCGATGAGTAGGATTCCTGTAGGTTTGATGCACATACAATGATTCGGCCCGCGGGCCTTGTGTTTGACATGTGTGATCTGGAGATTACCAACATTCCTATAGCCTTATTAATCCCCTTTCCTAAGGATACAGTTACCCTCTGCAGCCCCCTACCGTTCTCCGTGGCTCGGAGAGTAACCCTTAATAAAACGAGCGCCTTCCAGAAGCTTCTCTGTAATGTTATAACACCGCAGCCATTCGTCGTCACAGTAAACTCAATAATCTCATCCTTCATTTGGGGAAATTGGAGATGAACATTACGGCTCCCTGAAGAGACGGCGGGAGCGGCGCTGCCACATACGGCGGGTAAAGGCGAGATCCCTTCAAGCTCTCGTTTAGTCTTTGTAGCCGGGTAACATTAAAACTAATCCTCCCGATCAGCGGCTGCCGGCGGTCCGGCTCCTTACTGCATACATGAGACGCTCTAGATATGCAGCAGATGACCCCCAATCCCCACAATCCCGCGATCAGTCACTCTGTACTCCGGAGAGTCACACGGATGCTTCCGCTGTTCTTCCCTCGGGGCAGGAACTTTACTTCCCACATTATAACCCAAAGTAATATCACACCAACCTGACTGATAATTAGAGCTGTCAAGATAATGATATGATGTATGTTCGGCGTACGGAGGCCGCGGGGAAACGTTCGCGGTAATTACTATATAAACTGCAGGCTGCACCAGGCGATACAGGGCTAAAAGGGTTAAACATATATATATTTAGGGAATGCCTCAAGTATATAATTTTTGTGTCATTCCGTTGCAAACAATTTTCAGTTTTTTCATTCCGCCTTCCAAGAGCCATACGTTATTTTATTTGTCCGTCCGCACGGCCTCACGAGGGCCCGTTGTTAACGGTACCATTTCATGGACTGTAAAACGCAAAAAAATAAAGTAGGGGGATATAGGAAAAAAACACAGTTTTGCCAATTCCATAGTAAAAAATGAGATATTATCTTTATTCTGCAGTCAGTAAGATTACAGCAATACCAAATGAATACAGAGTGTAGTCAGAAAGCTGGACCTGGCACTACATGGCAGTACTGGGGTCCTATAGAGTAATACCACACCATAGGCATGGATGCGCTACATGATGGTCTGGCATACCGGCTCCTGGGGGCCCCGAACATGGATTCCAGTTTTATGTTGTGGCCCCTTTAAGAGATGAAAAGTAAAGCCAATTGCAGAGTAGCGTGAGAAGCAGAAATTGGCTTTCCGCGTCTCTCTAGTCCCATGGGACCGCTGCTATGACTGAAGTAAGGATAGCGTATTGGAAGTGGTCTGCCTCTGCTATGATACATGCATGCAGCCATGTGACAGTGCAGGTGTTAGTGAACGGTGAAGCGCTAATCCGGTGCAGATGTGATGTAAAGTACTAGTAAGAGCACGAGCCAATCAGAAGGCAATACAGATTTCAGAGTGAAGGTGTGAATTGGACAGCTATTAAGTCTCCTCTCAGCCTTCTCTTCTGCAAGCTAAACATTCCCAGATCCTTTAACCGTTCCTCATAGGACATGATTTGCAGACCGCTCACCATCTTGGTAACTCTTCTCTGAACTTGCTCCAGTTTGTCTATGTCTTTTTTAAAGTTGGGTGCCCAGAACTGGACCCAGTATTCCAGATATGGTCTAACTAAGTAAGAGTAGAGGGGATAATGACCTCCCGTGATCTAGACTCTGTGCTTCTCTTAATACATCCCAGAATTGTGTTTGCCTTTTTGGCTGCTGCATCACATTGTTGACTCATGTTCAGTCTATGATCTATTAGTATACTCAAGTCGTATTCAGATGTGCTGCTGCTTAGCCCAATTCCACCCATTCTGTATGTGCTTTCTTCCTTTTTCTTGCCCAGATGTAGGACTTTGCATTTCTCCTTGTTAAATACCATTCTGTTAGTCGCTGCCCACTGTGCAAGCTTGTCTAGATCTTTTTGAATCCTCTCTCTCTCCCTAGTGTTAGCTATCCCTCCTAGCTTTGTGTAGTCGGCAAATTTGATCAGTTTCCCTTCAATTCCCTTCTCCAGATCATTTATAACAATGTTGTACTGAGATGTGCCGTCGGTTTTAGCTTCTTTACTGCACCCTGTAAAATAAAATAGCTTTTTAAAAAGTTGCTTTCTGTCACCATCTTTTCACCCCTAACTCTTTATTTTTCTGTCGATAGAGCTGTGTGGCAGCTCCTTTTTTGGA
This sequence comes from Eleutherodactylus coqui, assembly GCF_035609145.1. Taxonomy (NCBI): domain Eukaryota; kingdom Metazoa; phylum Chordata; class Amphibia; order Anura; family Eleutherodactylidae; genus Eleutherodactylus; species Eleutherodactylus coqui. Next base: position 162,908,271 of record NC_089845.1, read on the forward strand.
AGGTGACCTGCAGTTTTATTGGTACCATTTTGGGGTACATACAACTCTTTGATCTCTTTTTATTCAATTTTTTCTTGGAGATGAAATGGCCAAAAAAGCAGAATTATTGCATTGCATTTTTTTTTCGGATGCATTCACAGTGCGAGACTAAAATGATATTTTAATAAATCAGGCTTTTTGAATGCAGCATTACCAATTTTTCTCTTTCTGTTTTTTTTTTTTGACGCATCGGCTAGGAAAACCTTTTTTTTAACTTATTTTCACTTTTTTTTTTAGTCCCCATAGAGGACATGAACCTGTGACCGTTTCATCACATACGGTATAATGCAATACCATGGTATTGTATCATTCTGTATTTAATCATGCATCTAGTAAGATGTGTCACAGGCACGTCCTAATAGGCAAACAGTCATAACAACTGGGAGGACCTTCATATGGCACCCGGCTGCTATGATACCCGGACAGCACCCTGCAATCTCACCCGGGGAAGCCTTTTGGGAGTTTTATATGAAGATCGGGACATTTAAATGCTGCTTTCAGATATGATAACAGCATTTAAGGGGTTAACATCCGTGATCAGAGTTATTTCTGATTGCAGCAGTTGTGGGCGGGTGTCAGCTACCCGCCATGTATTGAGTGGCCTCAGCTCCCAAGCCCGCCACGTTACAGTGATACGTGACATGCACCGAACATTTACGGAACATGTTGGAAAGAGTTTAAAGGGGTTGTCGAGGAGTAGAAAAACATGGTTGCTTTCTTCCAAACATAGCGCCACCCTTGTCCATTGGGTTGTGTGCGGTATTACAGCTCAGCTCTATTGAAATGAATGGAAGCTGAGTTGTAATACCACACACAACGCATTGACAAGGGTGGCGCTCTTCCTGTAAATCAAAAATCAACCTTCTACTTCTCCTTTACATAGGATGAGCTTTTTGGGGGACCAAGACAGGCGTCATTTTTTTCTATTGAACCATGATGATAAGGCAGGTTGTCGGAGACCCCTCCCCCCAGGACCTTTTTATATCTATTTAGGTTTTAATAGAATTTATTGCTAAGAACAAAAAGACCCAAACCTGTTCCTTCCCTTCGACTTGTAACGAGTCTTTGTTATTAGAAGGTTCTTTATTTCAGCGTGGAGCTTTCTTGATAACAATCAATAGATGGGGACCCGCTGAGCTTTAGTGTCTCGTATCCCGTATTGATCCAGCGAGTCTATTGCTCTGGAGCCCCATTCACCGCCTTGTTACGGAGCGATAGGGAGGGAAGGCGCTTTTATGCTCACTTTTTGTATTGTGCTTTTTTGATGAATGTTGTGATTGTTGGCGCGTTGGAGAAGGCACTTTGCCGAGCAGCAGGTGCGGAGTCGGGGTGTATGCAGATCGTGCGCTCGCTCCAGACTCCATCTTATTCAGTTCTTTACACTCCTCGAGAGTTCTTATATGTGTTACTGGATGATTATTAACCCCTTGGAGCCCGCTATGAACCAGGAGAACAGAGGTTACAGCCTTTCCCTGAAGGAAAATTGCTCGACTCTACCCTAAGGGTGCCTACTAGAGATGAGCGAGTCTCTCTCTCTCCCCCCCCCCCCCCCCCCCCGCTCCCCACCGCAACTCACCTGTCACCCGCCGGCCCCCGAATCTTTAGAGACGAGCGAGTATACTCGCTCATCTCTAGTGCCTACCCACTAGCGGTTTTTTTTCTGCTGCGAATTCACAGCGTTTTGGTTTTTTTTCATTTGTCAATGGGACTTTCTATGCAACTTGCGTTTTTGGTGCATTGCATTTTTAACATTAGAAAGTCCCGTTGACAATTGGAAAAAAAAACGCACTGAATTCAAAGCAGAAAAAAACATTAGTGGGTAGGCACTTTTATAGGGAGAAGAGGAGGACAGCCTGTGGACAAGTCTCCATCTCCATTTTTGAGAAACATTTTGGTAGAGGAGGAAAGAGAGAAAGAGCCCACGAGGCCGCTCTATGGTCAGAACTTTCATTCTTTCATTCATTCATTCGTTATTGAAACTCACTTTCCACTTTAAGTAAACTGAAGCACTAGAAGTATGTTTCAGGTCAAACTTTGTTAAAAGTTTGGTTCAGCATGAACCCAAACTTCAGGCAATTTGTCCCTGCAAAGTCCACTAAAGGTGGTGGTCGTCCTATGGTATGCAGATAACAGTGTTGCCTGGCAGTACTGGGGTCCCAGGTTGAATTCTAAGAAACGACAACTTATGCATGGAGCTTGTAGAAATCCATGCAGATGTCCTTGGTCAGATGTGAACCCAGCATCCCAGTACTGCAGACAGCAGCGCTAACTACTGAGCCACCCACTGTGTTTCTTCTTTCTCTACTGGAAGAAAAAAATCTATTCTTCTCTTCCTCCTTCGCTGCAGGAAGAAGAAATATGGTAGCTCAGTGGTTAGCACTGTTGCCTTGCAGCACTGGGGTCCTGGGTTTAAATCTGACCAAAGACAACATCTGCATTGAGTTTGGATGTGTGTAAATATCCATGTTATCCTTGATCAGATATGAATCTACACGTATACAGTCAGGAGGAGGAGCTGTGATCTCCTCTATTATACCTGTGAGACAATAGCTGTGCGATCTCATCAGTAACTGTGACATGAGTTTCTGTACCCTCCTGTAAGCGGTTTCTGTGGTAAGTTTATGTAACAGCATTACATAGACTTAGAAAATGACTAAAAACTTCACACAAACCCAAGTAGGTCTGAGCTGGTCAGAACTGAGATCACATGACCATCTGAGGAGAAAGTTTCAGATGGAAGGGAACCAAGGAAACACTAAGTGGAGAGCTACATAATGAATGAAAAGATATTTTCACCGTGCATGGCCCTGACATATCAAATTCTGCACAATGTTGATAAATTTGTCACTTTTCTAATTATGTCTAGAGATGTGGAGTCATTTTGTACATATCCCGCTACTGGAGAGAGATTGTCATTCAATAGCTGAGAGCTGCCTCTGATTGGTCAGAGTGCTCAGCCAATCAGAAGAAGCCCTTTCAGCAGGCGGGGGATTTAAAATCTCTACCTACTGAAAGCTCTTCATAGCACTTCAGGAGAAGATCAGTCTGGACGCACCTGAGCCCCGGCTGCTGCAGAGAGGGGAGTATATATATATATTTTTATTTTTTTACACATTTTAGGGATGATTTTTCAGGGAAGGGCTTATATTTAAAGCCCTTCCCCGAAAATCACTGCAGGGCTTGCCGACAGCCCATTTGCTTTCAATGGAGCCGGCTGTATTGCTGGCTCAATTGAATTCAATGGGAGAACATCGCAATCCTCTGCCACAGCTGTTACAGCTGCGCCAGAGGATCGCGATCTTCACTGCATGTTCTCAATGGGGTTGACACTGCTGCCGCCAGCCCCATTAAGCACAAGGTGAAACCCCTGGATGCAACAGCATTCAGGGGTTTCCCAATCAAACAATACAGATGCCGCAGTTACCTGCAATTTCAAAAATGGTGTCCTATAAGTTTCGCCGCAGACATTTTTCGCACATGTGACCGCGGTCAGTAAAAAGCATCGGTTCTATCTAGTGCGATCTTTTTTACGCGTGAAAAGACGCACGTTAAAACGGCCGTGTGACTGAGCCCTAAAGGCAAAGTTAGACTTAGTTACATCCTGATGATACATTCCCTTTATGGAAACTACTGTATCGAAATCTCCTGAGTAAATAACCATAAACATTGTGACACCGGCCATCAGCTTAACCCCTTCCTAACCAGCCTATTTTGTGCCTTGAGGACCAAGTAATTTTCATTGTGGCCTTGCGAGAGCCATGACTGGTTGCCAGCCGTACGAGGGCTTGTTCTTTGTGGGATGAGTTGTACATAGTGATGGCAGCACTCCGGGGGACATCTAATGTGTTGTAGAACTTTTATTACTTTTTTGGGGGGAGGAGATTGAAAAAGATGTCCTGCAGTGTAATTCCGTCTGGTGTGAAAGTTCCCAACACAAGCTCATTTAAAAAGCAAGACAAGAAGCACGAAGTCTCTTCTCGTGTCACTCGTACGCCGCCATGAAGCAATTAACCCACGCTGACAACAAAGACATATTGTTATCGCTCCTTGAAAGGTGCAACATGAAAAGTGAGCTGATGTAGAAAACCCAGTAACAATTCTAAGGTCCCATTTTTTTTGCTTTATTTGGTTTTTATGAGTTTTTTTTTATTTTAACTCCTTGTATTTTTATGTTTTGATGGTTCGCAGGTCACACCAAGCTAAGAGCCCCCTTCTCTGTGACAAATTCAGTGCATTTTAAGGGAGAGTTTGGTTTCTCATTGTTTGGTAAATTACAGAAGTGCTCTGGGACACAATAGGCTCTTGTTCTGGATGTATCATTTATCAAGGAGAATCGGCTCGATAGTAACGAGACGCTCAGGAGATCGTGTTCTTTAGTCAAGTCTTAAAGACATAGGAGAAAGAAGGAAGAAATAAGGAACTATGGAATATCTGTGGTCTAAAGATCTAGAAACGCTACCACAGAGGTTATCAGGATTCATTTAGGAAGTTCTCTTCTTCAAAGGGGTTTCCGACATAAACCACATTTATGAACGTCAGATCCTTGGGGACCCCACCAATCACTACAATGGGATCTATGAAATTTCCCTATTCTTTATCAATAACATAGCAATGGCCCTTCATTGTTGGACCTTAGAAGGGTTGTTCAGTTGTAAACTACTAATTGCCCATGGTATCCTCATGATAAGACATCAGTAGTAGATCAGCGGAGGTCCGCCACCCAACACCCCCCACTGGTCAGTTGTTTGCCAGGTCAGTGCCCCCATGTGCTGAGCTGATTTTTGCAGGAAGCAGACAGCTCTGTATCATAAGCCGAATTCTTAATTCACTTCAGTGGGAACTTTTCCTGCAATACCAAGCATGGCCACTGCAGTGAGAACAGCGCTGACAGCTTCCTGCAAAAATCAGCTCAGTGCATGGGGGCACTAACCTGGCAAACAACTCAAAGTTGACCTCATTGATTCAATACTGATAGCCATGAATGGTTTGCACCTGGACAACCCCTTTTAGGTCAGGAGCATTGATTAGTCACCATCAGTAGTCAATGCTAGGATGGAGAACATTCTAACATTGCTACCATTCCTAGAGCTTAGAACTGATATAGAACAACCCCATTTTGAGTCAGATGTACTGTCTTATTATCACAGAACCTACCTATATGGTAACCATTGGCTGCCATGTCCTCCCGACACCTTACTCCACTGAATGTGCTGCACAACAGCTGTTCTCCTCCTCTACATTATGTTGATGTGCAGTGGTCAACATGTGGTCCTGAATACAAAGCTTTTCTTGTAAGTCTGATTTCTGCTTATGACTTAGTCCTCCACCAAGCAGCCACCGTCCCTTGACCTCAGACTTTTTGTTGACCATCTGCATCAGTCATTAATGATATGGGATAATCTGAAATAGCCAGTTTGGAAACTGACTACAAAGAGTGTCTACTCTGGAGGACCGAGCCTGTAGGTGTATTGTATTGACAATCCTTAGATCACAATATGCATTGTGCAATACCATATTTCTCCTGTGGTGGTGCTGTAGGGAAAATGAACACTTGCTGCAAGGCTTCTGAGCTGATCACAGCTGATCACTGGGAATCACAGCAACTTATCATCATGGGGTTATTGTAATAAAAAGACACTTTTTATGTGAATTTGCTTATGAATGTTATTAAGTAATATAATTATACAGTGCTGGCATTTAGTTCAATGGCACCCTGTGCAGAATTGATTTAGGTGCCCCTCTACACCGTCATAAGAAAAAAAAAAAATATATATATATATATATTGTATTGATAGGCAGTCTGGCTGTATTCTAATTGTAAAGATTGTACAGCAAGATAGTAGCATACTCACACCAGAGCAGGTAATTGCATAAATACAAGACTAGAACCAAGCTCATAACATAAATACAGCAGAAGAACCAAGGTCAGCACATAAATGCAATACCAGAAGCAACCTCAGTATATAAATACTGTACCAGAACCAAGCTCATAAAATAATTACACCATGCGACTTCAGTACGTTGATAACATACCAGAAGCAAGCCCATAACAAAAATGCAAGCATGGAACCAAGCTTATAACATTAATAACTAAGCAACTGTGTTGCAGGGGAGCCAATGGGCCGACAGCAGCACCTCAGAACATCAGAGGGGAGTAGACAGAAATAGGAGGAGAATGATCCATGTAACTGGACAAGGCTCTGCTGCATGGAGAAAGAAGGTCAGCTGATCAGGTGGACCTGAGGGGGGGGGGGGGGGGTGATCATCCCCAGCCAACATCCACCAGGTGCAACAACCCTGTAAGCTGGTGGCCTGCACCTCATGCAACTATATGGGCTGCATGTAGCTAAGGCTTCCCATGGAATTACACTTTTGTCCTGTTCCTGCAAAAGCCAATTTGTTTTCTTAGGATTAACATGACTATTAAACTAAAAGCCCTAAACAGGGCAGCCATCTTTCACAAGTGGTCTCAAAGCATGGATAGAATAAGCTATCATTAATTCGTAGCCCTATGGGACTTATTAACCATCAAGAGCATCCACTGTGGTTGCCCACAAGCCCCATATAGATCCTTACTGGACACACAATCCCACTGAAGTCAACAAATGGAAAAGGATTGTAAAGGGTTGTCTCATGAGAACAAGCCCCTCTCTAGGGAAAGAATGGCCATAAACTCCATCTAGAGAAATCCGGGCGGTCCGGTCAGGTCATGGAGCCGTTGCGTAGGCACTGAAATAAAATAAAAGGCAGCTTACATTCACCCATCGGCTGCTGCAGTCTGCGTCACTTCTGTTGACTTCCGAGTAGCAGGATTGTGTCCCATCTCTGTTGGTGAGGGATTAGGCTTTCTGTGCTTTATAGAATATTTGCTGCAGGGAGCTATGCATGCTGCACAGGCTTCTCCCCAGATACCGCCAATGTGGCTTTGGCTGGTGGTCTGCAGCCCCCTGCCAGTGTTACGTTTGTCCCATTTGCTGTCGGTTTTGGTCCACCTACAACATGAAGACACTTTGTAATTTTTTCTAGTGCTACTCTGCCCCTGCCCTTCTCTAAAGGCACCATGGTGATCAACTATGATTGTGCCGCGTTCAAGGAGCGGGCCACGGCCTAGGAGACAACGGGGTAGAGTTTGGGCCGTGTCACAGTGGCTCTACCATCTACCACCAGGAGGGTAACGGGTGAAACGTCCAAGTGCGGAGTAGAAACCACAGTCCTGTTACCTGTAGGTCCTGATCGCGGCAACACACTCTCTTCTCTCCAGCACTCTACCGGTCAACACTCACATTTGATAAAACTGGGTGAACTGCATGGCGGTTTCTTACTCTCACTCCTAGCATGGTAAGGGTCCGTTCATATCTCGTGGGTACGGCAGTCCCAGGGCAGGTGGTAGACTTCTTTCCGCCTCTTCCATTCTGGGCCGCACAGGCTGAAGGTGCTTCTGTGGTCCTCATACAGAACTCTTCTCCTCTCTCTTGCAAGCCCAGGACAGAGCACCCCTTGCGCGCACCTTGCAATCAGATATCTCTCACAAGGTCATGTGACAAACAAACAGATACATTTTCCAGACAGTCAGCTCACATACCAGACACTTAACCCTTTCAGTGCTGCAGCTATGCAATACACATCATTCATGCAACACAGAGGACACTGACATTACATAGACAAATGCATGCATACAGTTATGGAGGGTCCCGTTGTACCGGGCCACTACAATTGGTTGGGGAAGATTCTGACAGCCATTCATTTCCCCACAGCAAATCGATGAGCAACTATGTACTACCTGGATGGTCTGCCATAGTGGCAACTGCTCTTTTTCAATGGTTTCCTGTTTTGGCCCATAAATGGCGCCTAGCTGGAGATCCCCTGTATGATATACCCTTATAGAATATATAGCCAGAGTTGCATTAAGAGACTACTGGGCATAAGTATTATTCCCTGTACACTAGTTTTCTAGTGTACAAAAGTCAAATTTTTCGGGTTTTATGTCAGGCCGTGCACCTTTTTCAAAAAGTTGACGGGGTCTACTGTTAAGGGACCTAGGATAAGGGATAAGGTCCAACCACTGGGACCTCCAACAATCCTGAGATGTGCACAACTCAAATGCCCTATGTGAACAGAGCGGCGTTGCGCATGCGCGAGGCTCCAGCAGGTGCACCAACGCTCCGTTTTTCATGGAGTATTGAGGTGTAGAGATCTCTGGATTGCTGGAGGGTCTCAAAGTTCAGATAGAAGATAAATGTCATTAGCGAGGAATGCCCCTTTGAGTTGACCACAATTACCGGACCATCTAGTTGTCCACTATGATTTACGAGGTACTTTTCCAAAGACATGGGTGATTAGGACCTTGTGAAATGTACCCACTATTTTGGGGCGTCACCTGACACCGGTCACACATCGCTCCGGTGGGGCCACTTTCCATTCTATATTAAAAGTAAGATCTTTTGAGGACAACTCCATTCCAGCTTTGCAGATGAGCTCATACTATTCATTTTGCCTTTACCTAAATATACCCTGGATGGTAAAAGCTGGGAATGTATGGAGCGCGGCTTGGATACGTTGTTTGCCTATTTTGATCATAGTGACATTTAAGCCTCTTGGATGTCATCAAGTTCAATATAGAACAAGAATGTGTCCCTTTCTTCCTCTGCTGGGAGGTAAATGGTCGTCATTGCGGCATCTCACCGAATCATCAATGGGTTGACTAATGAAATATGGAAAAGCACGGCAGATGGACGCCACAGAGAAGGGTCCTGTTTGACCGCATGGACCATTTGGCTCTTTAGACATTGCAGAAGCCACGGACCGAAGATGCCTGCCACTCCCCGGTCAGATGCGGCAGTCACTAAAGTATAAAGGGGTTTTCAGGTCTGAACTATTGATGACTTCTCAGGACAGGTCATCAATAGTCAACTGGCAGGACTCCTCAGATCAGCGGTTGTCCGGCCCGCTGTCGGTGAGCATGGAGCCGGAAGCTGACAGCTCTGTATACATTGGAGCGGCTCGGGTTGGTATTGCATTGAAGTCTATGGAAAGTGCACCTACATTACCAACCCATGTAACAGGGGTATGTTTGCTGATAGATGCAATCTGTATGGGGACGGACCATCCTGCTAGCCATCGTCCATCCCCATACATGGGGTCCTCTGCCGCATGTCAGTGGCAGGAACAAGTGCCAACCGCCGTGCTACTGACAAGTCATGGCTAGCAGGATCACTTGTCCCCATACAGATTACATTTGTTGGCGGCGGGTCTCCCGGTTACCGTGGGGAGTCGTGTCGTGGATGAGCGAGCATTTACACAGGCGAGTGATATATCGGTCCCATACAGCCTACAAAACCTGACATTTTTATTCTAGCGCAATACGTTTTGTGAGAAAATGGCATCGCTGCACTAAAAAACACGCAGGAAAATCGCCCATTATTCCCTATAGGAGCAAAAGCACATTGCATCGCACCTGATAGAGCTTGCACCAACATATGAGCGCGAGGCAATTTTTTTTCTGCTCCCATAGGGAAGAATGGACGATTCTTCAACAAAATCTTCCAAAATTAAGAGATGCTGCAATTTTTTCTCTCGCAGCGCTGCAGGTAAATGTAAAACCCACGATTTTTTATGTAAGTGTGCTGCATTTTGTATCGCAGCACTTGTGTTTTTTATGTACATTATTCCCTATGGGCATGCACTTACATGAGGCTCTCGTGTACATGCAAGAGTGATGGGATTTCTTTCTTCTGATCTCCGAACAGCAGTGCCCACTAGTGAGCGCAGTATGGGGGTGAGGGCTTCTTCCCCCTCTTCCAGTACCACCACCCATAGACAGTCCTGGAAGTGATCAGCTCTGTTGTACTGCAGCGGCTGAGGTTGATATTGCAGGTGAAGCTTCCATTGAATTGACTGCAATACCAGTTCGGACCACTGTCCTATGGACAGAGCTGTTTGCTTCCGGCTTTGTCTGCACTGACAGCAGATCTGGAAGGGATCCTGAGTGCCGGACCCCCACGATCAACTATTGATGATCTATCCTTAGGATAGCTCATTGTTAGTAAAGTCCCAGAAAACCCCTTTAAGGGTTTGAAAGACGCCCACAAACCATTACAATTGTCAATCCATTCTCTTTTTGCAACAATGTCATTTTAACATTCTGGATGGCAAAAATTAGTCCTGGCCACTGCTGACATGTTGCTTTCTTCTCAAACAGGTGAATATACTAAACGAGCCCATGCCCCTTTAAGGACGCAGCGGAAGAATGCGGATCACCATGGGGTGTCGGAGATCTCACTTACTACTCCTGATCTTGGTTCTGGTTTTCGCAGGAGGACACTCACAGGCACAGAGAGCTGGTAAGGTAACACTACATATAAAGGGCGGAACTGATAGGTGAGCGCTTCCCCAGGTGCGGGCGGGATGAGGGGTCAGCAGATCAGGAACATTAAAAACTGCGGATAGAGAACCACGTGTCACGCACCTTCACATCAAGACCGGCATTAGAAATACTGAAAACATCTAAGATTGGCCAGTTTTGTGATTCGCATAGACCACAATAGAGAAAAGTACATAGAAGGTGTAAGAAACTATAAAAGCACAGCTCCTTTCCAGTAGAACCCATGGGGCGCCTCCGACAGGTTGTATCTGGAACTGCAGCTCAGGTCAGTACCTAGGGATCAACTGCAAGAGTGGGTGGAGATTGTTCTGGCCTGCCCACCCCCATTCACAGTAAGCAGGCAGTCTCCATAGCTGAATGACTCTCGGTGTACACGGGTTGATAGTCACTTGGTTTTTAGTTCTTGGTGGCCACATCTGGCCACATTTACACCAAGAACGGGACGATGACCGCTGGAATTGGCTGTTTCCAATGATAATTTGGGTGACAGTCGCCACTTGTGAAGTTATCTTTAGTTTTCAGTCCTTATCTCTACTCTTTTGCACTTCCCATCAGCTAATTTATGACTACAGAACATCTGCAAACTTCATTGGCCCAAAGTCCGGATCTCAGTCCCATCAAGCATCTTTGGGATGAAGTAGAACGCCGTATCTGTGCGCCCAACACACCATCATCCCCATCACTATCTGAAGCTGCTCCAGGGATGGAGGCGAATCCCTCCACACATCCATGGGAACTTGATGGGAAGCGGCTGCGGAGGGCGACTGCAGTCACTGAGGCCAACGCCGGATGGAAGAATGGGGATAACATCCAATCCCTTCTCTGCGTCCCACACTTCTGCCGGCGCAGCGCATCACACTCTTTTTCTTGCTCTCCATCTCCAGTCTTTAAATCCTGCCAGTTTCTCACCCCCAACTAATCTAAACATGTGGGAGTCCCGGCAGAGGTCAGCCCCGATCTGACATCCACCGGCCGCCTTTTCAATCTTATTTCTAAGAGAAGGAAACAAAAGGAGCGCAAGAACAAAACGTCCCAGCGCTGGGGGACATGGGAGAGCGAGTCCCTAAAGAGATGCAAAGTGCATACATTGTAGTTACTACACAGCGGGTTTGTTTGGAAGGAAGTCGGAATAAATGTTATATACTGCGCCGATTGTTGTGACAGATAATCATAATATTGAGAGCGAAGAAAAGTGTAGAAAAAGGGCGGAGGGGCTGAAAAACCGCTATCAGCAATACATACAGGGAGGAATTAGTAAGCAGCGGACTGGAGGCTCACCGGCTCCTGAGCAAGAGTGACTTCACTTAAAATTACAGGGGCTATCGGGGGATAACTTCAAGCTGCCCACCATGCTGTACGTTGGTGCTTTGCAAATGTATTCGCCCCCTTGGTTCGTTTTTCATGTTTTGTTGCATCACAACCTGGAAGTTAAATGGATTTTGTATAATTTGATTTACACGAAGTGCCAACGGCACAAGCTAGCTTTTACTATGACACATACAATAAATAAAGGCCACGGCAGTGAGACCACGTTTTCCATCCTTGCCCCATCACTTGATTGCCGGTCACACTCTGGAGGTCTCTTACCTACACTATGCTGACAGAAGTATTGGGACACATAGAAAGTGATGAAATTCGATTTATTCACATTTTTCAATCCGGTCTTGTGATGCCACATTGTCTGGGATGTCTCTGTACCCATTGGCATTGAGGGTGGACTTCACTATAACCAATGGCCCGAGTCCTTCCCAGCAGAAACCACCCCACACCATAACAGAACCTCCTCCAAACTTCTCTGTTAGGGCAATGCAGCCACATAGAAACTGGTCTTGGACAACTGCTATACCCAAGTGCCGCCATCCGATCGGAAGATGATGGACTGTGATTCAGCCATCCACAACACTTGCTTCCACTCACTTAAGGTCCATAGCTCCAAGCCCCATCGCAGGCGCCTCATTCTCCACGCTCTGTCAGTTTATGAGGTCTCCCTGAACATGGCCGCACCGCACACACCGGATGGTTCCATCTCCCAATAACATGGCTTAATAGTGGACTTTAAAAGGTCCAAAAGTGCTGTGATATCCCATACTGATTGGTTCTTCAGGTGACATCACACCACCACACACCATTGTCAGCTCTACAGCTGGGGGCATTCTGCACTGGGATCTGCTTGTGGGATCCTTTTCTTTATAAGTTATGCTCAGACATCAGATTTGCATATCCTCTTCACCGGACACAACAAAGTATATATTGCACTCACTTCCTGCAATGCAGCCTCTTGTCTGATAGTTATCAGACACCATCTTGAGTTCTATATTTCTTCTTGCTTTCTCTTCCTCTATGCTGTGCTAGCAATACCATGATGCATCATTAGAGCATCACATGACCAGCCGAGCCAATACCATCTTTGCCTACTGAGTGTATACTAATTATAATGACCTTCTATATACCCCTAAATAAGCTTAAAAACATAATTATACAGTCAGGGGGATGAACGTGTTATCTCCTCTTTTATAACTGTATGACAGGAGCCATTAACCATAATCAGTAATGTGATATTAGATTCTATTCCCCCCATGAAGAGCCTGTGTTGTACATTCCATGCAGTTTCATCATACAGAAAGTTCTGATGACTCCTAGAGAGAACACAGAGACAAGTAATTCCCAGGTGGTCACAATGAGAACATATGACCCAACAAAAAAGAAGGTGCCAGGGAATATTCAAATAGAAAGGAATAACTAAACAAGAAGTCCTGAATCGTATAAGACCCGATATACCACTGGAGGGCCAGATGACCGGACTCAGACTCACGGAGGGCAAGATGACCGGACTCAGACTCACGGATTTTGGCCATGTAATGCAAGCAGAGTCGCTAGAAAAATCTGTAATGCTTGGACAGATCAGTGGCTGAAAAGAAGACCTGAGCCCAAGGACAAGATGGCTGATACTGTCAGAGCTGATACTGGCATGGATATCACACAACTGAAAGAAGCAGCGCTAAACCGAAAAACATGGAGGGAGCTCGCCTTTAGGGTCACTGAGGATCGTGAATGACTAAACGGCTAGCAATAATAATAATAAAAAACTAATAAGGCAATACTAGAGGACCTACATATACTTGGGGACTACTTACACTATTTACTACTGCAGTGAATGAAAAAAAAAATCACTAAAGTGGCCTTTTATGACAAAAAAAGTAGAACTTTAATGTGCGTAAGTATTTACCCCCTGAAGGTTAATACCCTGTGGAGCCACATTTTGCTGCAATTACAGGTGCAAGTCTCTTGGGGTCTCTATTAGCTCAGCACATCTAGACATTGGGATTTTTGCCTATTTTTTCAGTTAGATGAGTTTTATTGGTGTCCAACAGTCTTCCAAAAAATCTACAGTTCATCCTACAAAAAACGAGACCTCACATGTCTACATTAATGAAAAAATGGTAAAAGTCGTATGTCCAACCCAAATTAGGCGAAATCAATTTATTGGTCTATAAGGCCAAAGTCAACAACATCATTAAAAAAGACCTGCCATGTCCTCATATCAGTGGGGGCAGCTGCATAGCTGTAGCCTCAGAGACTGTAAAGCAGACTTTCTTTTGCTCATACGTCCCTCGTTACCTACCCTTTTCCAGGTCTCCTTAGATTCATCTCCTGGCACTTGGAATGTCAGAATCATAGAACTTATACAATCATCGGGTTGGAAAGGACCTCCAGGGAGAGGGAGGAGGCACAGATTAGATACTAGAAAAAACTCTTTGACAGTCATGGTGATCACTGAGTGGAACAGGTTACCATGGAGGTGGTGAGTTCTCCTTCAATGGAAGTGTTCAAACAAAGGCTGGACAGGCATATGTCTGAGATGATTTAGTGAATCCTGCACTGAGCAGGGGGTCGGACCCGATGACCCTGGAGGTCTCTTCCAACTCTACCATTCTATGATTCAAGGTGCGCCTGGACGTGGTGGTTGGGCCAACATGTTTTGATCAAACTATATACTAAGAACCCTGCATTCTTATGTGGTTATTATATACAAGCGTTATTCTGAAAAACCCATTTAATTTAGCCAATTCGCACTCAAAGTATTACATTAGGTTTCCCATTGTATTTTAGTCATCATAATATATAGTATGTATACTGTAGCTTGGTCAGGTGGGGTTTGGGTGTTACATTCACAAGTTAGATTGTTAACATTTAGCAGCATTAATTGGATATATTATTTTTAAATTCTGACAATGGAACATTTTTTATTATTATTTTTGTCTTGATTTTTTAGGTTGTAAAAACGTCCATTACGACTTAGTCTTCATCTTGGACACATCCTCCAGTGTAGGCAAAGAAGATTTTGAAAAAGTCCGTCAATGGGTTTCCAACTTGGTGGACACTTTTGAGATTGGACCAGATAGGACAAGAGTGGGAGTTGTAAGATACAGCGGCAAACCATACACAGAATTCGACCTTGGGAGATATCAGACTCATGAGGATGTGAAAGAAGCCGCCAGGAACATAAAGTACTACGGCGGAAACACCAATACGGGAGACGCTCTTAGATACATCACAACGTACAGTTTTTCTGAGGAGGCTGGTGGAAGGCCCAGAGAACGAGCCATTAAAAAAGTTGTTATCCTTTTGACCGATGGAAGAAGTCAAGACCTGGTATTAGAACCTGCCACTGCCGCTCATAAAGCTGGAATTAGGATTTTTGCTGTAGGTGTTGGGGAAGCTCTGAAGGAAGAGCTGGATGAGATCGCATCAGAACCCAAGTCTGCCCACGTCTTCCACGTCTCTGACTACAATGCCATCGATAAAATCCGAGGGATATTGAGAAGAAGACTTTGTGAAAGTAGGTGACTCGTTTTTGAAACTTTTATTTCATAGAGGCAGAGGGGCTGTGTAGACCAAGGGGTCCTAAAAATGAATTTATTGATGGATTGTTAGAGCGACACGTACGTAGGGGGATCTACTGATGTGCTATTAGAGAGCAAGGGGCCCTTATGCTCTACTGTTCTTTGCAGACAGGCCCCTGCTGTTTGTCTCGCACTGTTCAAAGTGATTGTTCTTCACCGCCTCAAGGTACCTTTACGTGGGATGACTGCTTGACATCAGAGCAATAGTCAATGCAGGCGGAGTGGGCCGGGGATCGAAGGATTGAGCGGCTCCTGTTTACACGGCAGAACTAAAAACCAAGCAAGCTCGTGTAAACAAGCCAGTGATTTTTCACTCCGTGCCCCGTCAGCGGCCGCATGCACATGGGGTAATTATAATTATTTTCTGTTTCCAACTAGAATTTGGGTGATAATTGCCCCGTGTAAAGGTACCTTAAGGCCTGCTCGACACGGCTGATATATCAAATTAGAGTGGTACAAGTGATGAACATGAAGCCCATCACCTTCTGTAGTCCCTATTTTGCCTTTCCTAAAAAGCTTTTCCTCACTAAGTCATATGGAATCCATGAAAATAAACTTGTGGGATGTTCCATTACATGCCATGTTACCCGCGGATGCAGCAATGAGTCGTGGAGGTCCCCAATGGCACGCAGGGTTTCTATCGGTTCATAATAACAGTGGGGCTCCACCATACAGAGTACATGAACATGACCATGATATGCGCATACAGCCCTGAGCTCGGAATATTCCAAACTGTTCAAAATAGTAATAGCATTTCTATGGTTCATGCTAAGACTGGATTAAGAGGGTTGTCCAGCCTCCCACTATTGGTGGCCTATCTCTAACATACACCACCAATATTACAGCAGCAAGCGTCCTCTGTCAGGAACCCCTGCCAATCAGCTGCTTGCAATGCTGATGTACTCTTGCTTGCAGCTAATTTCTGCAGGAAACAGACAGCTCTGTTCCTACTGAAGTGGCCAGGCCTGGTACTACAGCAACATTGCCATCGAAGTGAGTGGGAACTTGACATTCACTACCAACCTTGGCCACTGCAGTGGGAACGGAGCTGTCTGCTTCTTGTACATATAAGCTCAGTGCACTGGCCTGGTGAACAGCTGATTGGCAGTGGTCTTGAGCGGTGGTCCTGATCTGCTATTGATGACCGATCCTGAGGATAGTCATCAATAGTTTAAAGCTGGACAAACCCATTAAGGTTTGGTTGGAAAATCCTGCAGTCATCCAAACTACTGTATTGTCTGTTAGGGTTAGTACACTAGGGATATGGCTTCTGTTTTCAGGAAAATGGAGCCCACTGGCCAAATGCAACTGTCGTATGGTGGAACCCAGCGGCGCTATAATGGAAATGCATTTAGTTTCTGGCTGGCCACCATATTGTGAGACCCATAACTTTTTTAGATTTTGTCAATTGTGCTGTTTTTTGTCAAATGTCTATTTTTATTAGCCATCAAAAGGCCATCTTAAGGCTTATTCTGCAAGGGGAGAGGCGGGATGGGACGGGAGCTAGTGCACTGAGCTCCCACCCCCTTCCTGCCCTCTCTCCGCCCCTCGTGACTGTTTGCAATGGGGGAGAGGGGGCATGAGCAGAACTTAGCTCGGACCCCACCCCTCCCATTGCAAACAGTGGCAAGGGGCTGAGAGAGGGCGGGAAGGGGGCGGGAGCTCAGTGCACTAGCTTTCATCCCGTCCAGCCTCCTCCCCTTGCAGAGAGCGGCAGCGTATATCGGCCAGGCGTGAAAACCCGACCGATATACGCCCGTCTGAATAAGCCCTTACACTGTTAGTCAATATGTCACTTTTACTGCATTGTGAACACTGTAAGACCTAGATGGCACATTGCAGTGTTTTATCCCCACTTTAACATTTTTTACATTTTTTTTCGTACATAATATAGCAAATTAATTGGTACCATTGAAAAACACAACTCCTCTCGAAAACCCCAATCCCTCATATGGCTAAGTCAATGGAAAAATTAAAAAAGGTGCAGCTCTTGGAAAAAGGCACAGAGGAAAAAACAAAAATAAAAAACTTGAAAAATCTCGGGTTTTGAAGGGGTAAACCAAAATCGAAAATAGAAAACATTCCCTTTCAGGGGATGGGGGTGTTTGTCCTTATCTGTGTCTGGTTTGTCACTCAGACTAGTCGGGTCAGAGTCTCACGGTCAGAGATCAGGAGGTCGCTGGACATCGATCTGACCTTCCTAGCCACCAGCACAATAGGGGGTCACACAACGAGACCTCCACTTGTACCTCAATGACAATTTACAAAAATTATAGGTCCAAAATTTCAATACGTATCAAATTAGGTAAAACTAACAACAATAATAATCTAACGACTATATTAATGTACCCTGATGACATGACTGTGGGTCTGAGTGCGAAGAACTCTTCCCTATGATCTCAGCTGCCCTTTTATCTGATGATCCTTGTTAATAGAAATGCTTTATGCAGGTCTATTGTTTTCCTTTATCAGCCCACCTTCTAAGTGATGTATTACTCCCATATATAAAGTGCTAATATGGCTTCATTATGTCAACAGCATCTTGTTAATATGTCAAAATCCACGTTGATCAGATCTGCTGCAAATAATGGGGCCAGAGGTGTAACTATTCCACAAGTTCAGGACAGTGCTGGAGCTTTTCATGTCACATCATTCACAGGCCATCATGATTGATGTGGGAGCAACAACAGAGTCAGCTACGTCCAGACTTGTTAGACTAAATAAGGCCAGAAAAATTATTCTGTTTCAACTAGTCAGAGGCTTACTAAAATCACCCTGGTTACAAATGTACAGTGATAAATGTGTCTCTTTCCTTTAATTCAATATATACAAGAGTAAGGAAAAGAACCTAGATAATATAATCTAACTAAAATACTGCCCCTTATGTACAAGAATATAACTACTATAATACTGCCCCCTATGTACAAGAATATAACTACTATAATACTGCCTCCTATGTACAAGAATATATCTACTATAATACTGCCCCCTATGTACAAGAATATAACTACTATAATACTGCCCCCTATGTACAAGAATATAACTACTATAATACTGCTCCTATGTACAAGAATATATCTACTATAATACTGCTCCTATGTACAAGAATATAACTACTATAATACTGCTCCTATGTACAAGAATGTAACTACTATAATACTGCTCCCTATGTGCAAGAATATAACCACTATAATACTGCCCCCTATGTACAAGAATATAACGGCTATAATACTGCCCCCTATGTACAAGAATATAACTACTATAATACTGCCCCCTATGTACAAGAATATAACTACTATAATACTGCCCCCTATGTACAAGAATATAACTACTATAATACTGCCTCCTATGTACAAGAATATAACTACTATAATACTGCTCCCTATGTGCAAGAATATAACCACTATAATACTGCCCCCTATGTACAAGAATGTAACTACTATAATACTGCTCCCTATGTGCAAGAATATAACCACTATAATACTGCCCCCTATGTACAAGAATATAACTACTATAATACCGCCCCCTATGTACAAGAATATAACTACTATAATGCTGCCCCCATGTACAAGAATATAACTACTATAATACTGCTCCCTATGTACAAGAATATAACTACTATAATACTGCCTCCTATGTACAAGAATATAACTACTATAATACTGCCCCCTATGTACAAGAATATAACTACTATAATGCTGCCCCATGTACAAGAATATAACTACTATAATGCTGCCTCCTATATACAAGAATATAACTACTATAATACTGCCCTCTATGTGCAAGAGTATAACTACTATAATTCTGCCGCTATGTACAAGAATATAACTACTATAATACTGCCTCCTATGTACAAGAATGTAACTACTATAATACTGCTCCCTATGTGCAAGAATATAACCACTATAATACTGCCCCCTATGTACAAGAATATAACTACTATAATACTGCCCCCTATGTACAAGAATATAACGGCTATAATACTGCCCCCTATGTACAAGAATATAACTACTATAATACTGCCCCCTATGTACAAGAATATAACTACTATAATACTGCCTCCTATGTACAAGAATGTAACTACTATAATACTGCTCCCTATGTGCAAGAATATAACCACTATAATACTGCCCCCTATGTACAAGAATGTAACTACTATAATACTGCTCCCTATGTGCAAGAATATAACCACTATAATACTGCCCCCTATGTACAAGAATATAACTACTATAATACCGCCCCCTATGTACAAGAATATAACTACTATAATGCTGCCCCCATGTACAAGAATATAACTACTATAATGCTGCTCCCTATGTACAAGAATATAACTACTATAATACTGCCCCCTATGTACAAGAATATAACTACTATAATGCTGCCCCCATGTACAAGAATATAACTACTATAATGCTGCCTCCTATATACAAGAATATAACTACTATAATACTGCCCTCTATGTGCAAGAGTATAACTACTATAATTCTGCCCCTATGTACAAGAATAGAACTACTATAATACTGCTCCCTATGTACAAGAATATAACTACTATAATATTGCCCCCTATGTACAAGGATATAACTACTATAATGCTGCCCCCTATGTACAAGAATATAACTACTATAATACTGCCCTCTATGTACAAGAATATAACTACTATAATACTGCCCCCTATGTACAAGAATATAACTACTATAATACTGCCCCCTATGTACAAGAATATAACTACTATAATACTGCCCTCTATGTACAAAAATATAACTACTATAATACTGCCCCCTATGTACAAGAATATAACTACTATAATACTGCTCCTATGTACAAGAATATAACTACTATAATACTGCCCCCTATGTACATGAATATAACTACTATAATACTGCCCTCTATGTGCAAAAATATAACTACTATAATACTGCCCCCTATGTACAAGAATATAACTACTATAATACTGCTCCTATGTACAAGAATATAACTACTATAATATTGCCCCCTATGTACATGAATATAACTACTATAATACTGCCCTCTATGTACAAAAATATAACTACTATAATACTGCTCCTATGTACAAGAATATACCTACTATAATACTGCTCCTATGTACAAGAATATAACTACTATAATACTGCCTCCTATGTACAAGAATATACCTACTATAATACTGCTGCTATGTACAAGAATATAACTACTATAATACTGCCCCCTATGTACAAGAATATAACTACTATAATACTGCTTCCTATGTACACGAATATAACTACTATAATACTGCTCCCTATGTACAAGAATATAACTACTATAATACTGCCCCCTATGTATAAGAATATAAGTACTATAATACTGCCTCCTATGTACAAGAATATAACTACTATAATACTGTCCCTATGTACAAGAATATAACTACTATAATACTGCCCCCTATGTACAAGAATATAACTACTATAATACTGCTCCTATGTACAAGAATATAACTACTATAATACTGCTCCTATGTACAAGAATATAACTACTATAATACTGCCCCCTATGTACAAGAATATAACTACTATAATACTGCTCCTATGTACAAGAATATAACTACTATAATACTGCCCCCTATGTACCAGAATACAACTACTATAATACTGCTTCCTATGTACAAGAATATAACTACTATAATACTGTCCCTATGTACAAGAATATAACTACTATAATACTGCCCCCTATGTACAAGAATATAACTGCTATTATAGTATCTTTAAGTGTTAACTCTTGGCTCATAGGTTAAGATAAGTGACCATCGTTTCCTCTTCCAGTTTGGGGGGCCACACTGAACAGTCATGTCACTTCATGTGGTTTTGCTATATGTTGTCTATTACATACCGTAAATATCTGCATCTATTAATGGCTTAACAAGTGCTCATATCCAGACTGTAGATCTGCTCAATTTATTTTGGAAGGCACCGCTGTGTCCGGGCTCCTGTTCCTGCCGGCTCTATCAGGTTACAGGCTGCTCCTTGCGATGGGATGCCTGTTATTTATGACTGCAGGACTCCATTGGAGTCTATGGAAGTATTATGGGAACATTGCTGAGATGCAAACGGGTCTGTTTTATGCAGGAAAAGCAAAGTCAAAAATAAGAGCGGAGATTATAACAATATACATATATAAATAAAGAGGGGGGCGTCTGGGGTTACCGCACGACTGGCCAGAATACCTCGACTATTCATGTAATGGCACCGCATTAGAACAAAGTTTAATGGAAGTTAAGACCTTGAAGCTCTTAGGCCCTAATACAAAATCTGTAGCCCGACCCCCACTGACCGTGGGCCATTTATAATACTGATGCCTGCTGATGTGGTATGGGGACATTTTGACACCCCTCAGAGTCCAGAGCATCTGCTACCTCTGTACCCCTTCTTCCTCTGTGCCGCAGCATCTTGTAGAGCTACCAGAACCATCTTTCACCTGGCTCTGTCTTCTCCAAGACGCTGCTGTCAGTACATTGGCACCTCTGCAACACAGTTCACAGTTGCTTATGTCTGCTACTGTATTTATGTTATCAGCTTGGTTCTGGGACTGTATTTATTTGTATGCATTCAGGTTATGAGCTTGGCTCAGCTATTGTATCTATGTACTGAGCTCGCTTCTGATTATGTATTTTTGTACTGAGATTGGTTCTGATATTGTATTTATGTCATGAACTTGACTCTGATGCTACATTTATGTAACAAGCTTGGTTCTGGTGCTGTATTTATGCACTGAAGTAGTTGTGCTGTATTTATTTTAAGAGCTTGGTTCTGGGGCTGTATTATTGTATTTATTTGTGTGAATTTAGGTTATGAGCTTGGTTCAGGTAATGTATCTATGTACTAAGTTTGGTTCTGGTCATGTATTTATGTATTGAACTTTGTTTTGGTATTGCATTTATGCCATGAGCCTGACTCTGGAACTACATTTATGTAATGAGCTTGGCACTGGTGCTGTATTTATGTATTGTATTTACTCGTAAGCATTTAGGTTATAGGCTTAGTTCAGATGTTGCATGGGGGGGGGGGGGGGGGGATTCCACACAAGGTGCAATCTAACCTGGGGATGTGCTGCCGACAGCAGTGCAGGTCAATAGGGACCAAATGATTGTCTGATCAATCGTTCATCGCACAAAAGTTTGATTGACCCTTTGTGAAAGTCATTGAACTCCATTAGATGACGGCTATTCCAGTTTTGGGATAACATACTGTCTCTGGACCAATGGTGGGTTCTTCTCGTACTTCTTCTCTGCCAACCCTCCAATCTGACAGTTTCAGGTTCTGTTTTTGGCTGCTCAACATTTCTGTAACAATTCGCCAGCGCAGTACTGCGGGTCCAAGCGTGGGCATATGCCTTGCTGCTGATGGAGCGTGGCGGCCTCTGCCCGTACGGGGGTGACCCGTAGACATCAGTATCATCACATCTGCAGGACAGTGCTGTACAGAATGATCTGGGTGTGAATGGAGGGGATGGGACATCACCGACTATTCTGCGGCGGTGACAGCTTCCCTGACAGCCTGGAGTACAACACTGACCTGCGCCTCTATTATCTCCCCAACTGTTGTCACCGTCTCATAAGCCAGTGATGAAGAGTACAACTCTCCATAATCCCCTTCGCTTCCATGTCAGGCAGCTGCCAGCTCTGCGCCAGCCATCCAATTACCAGCACTTCATATTCAGATAATGCGGCGGTCCGCGCCGGCTGCACGTTAGATAATCTTTTGTTAAGTGTCTAAGCGGTCCAGACGGAGAGATTACACGGAGGGGACAAGGCCAATATTAAACAAGTCCAAATATCAAGTTGCACCCAAGATAACGTCTGTGAAATGCGTCGGCGTTTCCTGCCTGTCAGGATGCTTCCGCTATGGAGAGAGCTGGTCTTATAGCGCTGACGTATATGGTGTATCGTCAGCTTGGATTAGTTCTATCAAGATGAAGACATTAAGGGTTTGTTCACACGTAGCGGAAATTTACGCATGCACGGTTGGCGCTCCATTCATTTCAATGAGGCTGATGGAAATACTTGTTGCTCAGGTATCTCAGCAGTCCCACTGAAAGTGACCAGAGATCCACTCGGTCTCCTCCTCTCTACGAGGGGTGGTTTAACTCTGTGGTGGGGAGGAAGGGGAACATGGGATCCTCGTTCTCCAGATTGGCAGAGTTGTCAGCGGTGAGCCCCCAACCGATCAGCGTGTTATCCCCTATGCTGTGGTCTGCATTAGTTTAGGTCTCCAGTCTGAGGTCTGCATTAATTTCGGGCTTTGGTCTGGGGTCTGCATTAGTTTAGGGCTCTGGTCTGGGGTCTGCATTAGTTTAGGGCTCTGGTCTGAGGTCTGCATTAATTTAGGACTTTGGTCTGGGGTCTGCATTAGTTTAGGGCTCTGGTCTGGGGTCTGCATTAGTTTAGGGCTCTGGTCTGGGGTCTGCATTAGTTTAGGGCTCTGGTCTGAGGTCTGCATTAATTTAGGGCTTTGGTCTGGGGTCTGCATTAGTTTAGGGCTTTGGTCTGGGGTCTACATTAGTTTAGAGAGTCTAATGTCTGTATATATTTAGAGGGTCCGGTCTAGAGTCTATATTCACTTAGGGGTCTGGTCTGGGGTATTTTTTACGGGAGTGTGAGGTCTCTGCTTGTTTTAGTGGTCTGAATGTAACAGGTGGGTAAAAACTCCCAGACAGGGTAATTGGTAAGTGTCTTGCCAAACTATTGTAGTTTGGATCCCCGATGACTGTGGTTTGCCCTCTACTATAATGGTGAGCACTACTGCACTAGGTTCTATACTGGAAATGTAGGCATTTGCAGCCGTACGGTACTCACAAAGTCTAGGATACAGAAGTTTAGCAGTAACTGGTTTGTTTACTTGAACATGTTTGATGGTCGCGGTTCTGGTACAGAGAGGGAGGTCACGCTTAATGGTTCTCTTGGAGGGAGGCAAAGTTCCTGTAAAAGAGCAACAGCAGAACAGTGTTAAAAATCAATAGTGGTCCCTTTCCCCAGATATAGCTGTCCCTCTCGTCTTCTGGGCCACATCTCCCAGGCTTTTGGTGTGGGATTACCACCTACTATGACACCGTCAAGCTGAGTACCCATGCAGTGCCGACGGCACAGAGCCAACCTGTCCTGTGCAGCTTCTGCTCTCATCCTCTGTTGGACATGTTGTAGTTCAGCCACGTTGAGGCCAATTCCACAGGACCTTCAGTAACTGAAGGACATCTGGTGCATCCATAATGTGGTAGGTTGATCACCTGAGGGAACCAATGAAAAAATGGCACTTAGGGTAGGTTTATATGCTGACCCATAGCACGACACTGTCATTGGACCCTTTTCCCTTGGTGTAATGATATTGCAGGTCTTTGAGGTGTGAAATCCATTCTCCAAGTTACTTCCACCCACTGATGGTTGCATCAAGTAGAACGGAGCCCCTTCGGCCCCTATAGTGATCATACGCAGGCGCTAGATCATGGAGTCACAGCGTCCCGCCACTACAGGTGAGGGGCCTTGTGCAGATTTTGCTCTGGTGTTGTGTATAACTTCCATCTTTGATCCTTTTATTATGGATTGATCCAAGGAGAGTTCTGCAGGGCGGGGGGCAATCTCTGTGCCCTCTCTTCAGCCTGGCACCAGACCGGGGTCCATTCACATGCAAAGTACTTAGACAGTCCGGGATATGGTGACGTTAGTTGTGATACAAGTCAGTCAAGAGTAAATGACAGTTAGTGGCCTCCATCTGGAGAAGGTTATTGTAAAAGGTCGGCAGCAGGTCTACCCCATAACTACTAGGCAAGAAGTTATAAGGATCTCCCCCTATTATACGTCCTGACCCACCATGTACAACGTGAGGGGGGAAACAGAGTAGACACAGGGATAATGTACGGAGGACATATTCAGTATACATAGTATGGAACAGAGATAGATACTGTGTTTCCCCGAAAATAAGACAGTGTCTTATATTAATTTTTCTTCAAAAAGGTTTAACCTATTTACATGTATAGCTGCCTGGACACTATTTAAATTGACTTTTTTTAAATTAACTGTTAGCAGGGATTAATTTTGGAGTAGGGCTTATATTTCAAGCATCCTCAAAAAGCCTGAAAAACCATTTTGCATCCTCAGAATTCTGGAAAATCATGCTGTGTCTTATTTTCAGGGAAACAGGGTAGATAGATAGATAGATAGATATTAGATAGATAGATAGATATGAGATAGTTATGAGATAGATAGATAGAGCGATAGATATAAGATAGATAGATAGATAGATAGATAGATAGATAGATAGATAGATAGATAGATAGATAGAGAGATAGAGAGATAGATATGAGATAGATAGATAGATAGATAGAGAGATAGATAGATATGAGATTGATAGATAGATAGATATGGGATAGATATGATTGATAGATAGATAGATAGATATGAGATAGTTATGAGATAGATAGATAGAGAGATAGATATAAGATAGATAGATAGAGAGATAGATAGATATGAGATAGATAGATAGATAGATAGATAGATAGATATGAGATAGATAGATAGATAGATAGATAGATAGATAGATAGATAGATAGGAGATAGATAGATAGATAGATAGGAGATAGATATGGGATAGATAGATAGATAGATATGATTGATAGATAGATATGATTGATAGATAGATGTGAGATAGATAGATAGATAGATAGGAGATAGATAGATAGATAGATAGATAGATAGATAGATAGATAGGAGATAGATAGATATGGGATAGATAGATAGATAGATAGAGAGATAGATAGATATGAGATAGATAGATAGATAGATAGATAGATAGATAGATAGATAGATAGATGGGAGATAGATAGATAGATATGGGATAGATAGATAGATAGATAGATAGATAGATAGATAGATAGATATATATGAGATAGATAGATAGATAGATAGATAGATAGGAGATAGATAGATAGATAGGAGATAGATAGATATGAGATAGATAGATATGTGATAGATAGATAGATAGATAGATAGATAGATAGATAGATAGATATGAGATAGATAGATAGATAGATAGATAGATAGATAGATAGATAGATAGATAGGAGATAGATAGATAGATAGATGGATAGATAGATAGATAGAGAGATAGATAGATATGAGATAGATAGATAGATAGATAGATGGGAGATAGATAGATAGATATGGGATATATAGATAGATAGATAGATATGAGATAGATAGATAGATAGATAGGAGATAGATAGATATGAGATAGATAGATAGATAGATAGGAGATAGATAGATAGATAGGAGATAGATAGATATGAGATAGATAGATATGTGATAGATAGATAGATAGATAGATAGATAGATAGATAGATAGATAGGAGATAGATAGATAGATAGATAGATAGATAGATAGATAGATAGATAGATAGATAGATAGATAGATAGATAGATATGGTATACTCTTGCCCGGTCATTGCCCTGCAGATCCGCTCTCACCTTTCATTAACCCTTCATATAATCATTCCATTCCCATTCAGCAACTATAAGTACAGTTTAGTGAAGCTCCTCCGGGAGACGCTCCGGTTTGGTCGGAGTTATTTTTATGTGAAATTACAGTTCTAGTGTTACATGGAGTCTCGTAGCGGCGCACAGAGGAGGCTTCCTGGCAGCGACATCGCACCATCTGAGCACTGAAAGAAGGAAAGCCCATTAACTTCCAAGAGGCGACCTTACCTCCTGACCTATGAAGGCTCCTCCGGGCTTCTTCATTAGTAGTCTAAGCTCTAATACAAGATTGATGTCTCCTCCAGACATATGCAGTGAAATTCCTTTAATCTGGCACTTGATAGCTCTGCGGTGGTTGGGCAGAGTTGGGCAGAGTTCTCCAGCTGGGTAATGCTGAATCTTCCAAGACAGCGAGAGAGATGAGAGGGATTCAGATGTAGCAAAGTGGGACTTGACACTTAAAAGGAATCTGTCCCCATAGAACAGCCCCATAAACTAATGGCCCTTTTACACGGGGCAACCTGTCAGGCGCAGATACCGACAGTCGTCCCAGTGATGATCATCCCTCTGGTTTTACGCAGGAACTATCATCCTTGAGTGAATGGAGATGCAGCGGGCGAGGGATCGTTCCAGTTGCCCACCTCCATTCCCAATGAACAGGCAGTCACTCATAGATGCACAACTGCCTGTTTACACGGCCGATCCGTCATTCAGTAGCGAGTGGGAGTTGGGGATGTCAACTTGGTTCACGATAGCTCTAAACTGTAACCCCCATCTGCTATGCCACAAGTGAAAAGGGTGAAATAGGTGGAATAGGGATGATGGTGGTGGCAGTTCGTGATGCCAGTCCATAGCAGACCAGAATGAGGTGCAGCCAGGGAGTTACACCCCCACCCAGTTGTACTATGAACAAAGTTTTTGGGTTGTTGGGGGTTGCCGTCCCTTCCCCCAGAGGGCGGTATAGTACATGGCAAGTGTTCCCTACTGATAAGGAGCTCCAGGAGTCGGCGTAAAGATGAAACAGATAAAACTCACTTTTATTTGCAGATTCAGGAAAATACGACAACGTCCAATATAGACTAATCCCCACCCACGGTAATCCGGAGTTTGGTGACTGGAGAAACCGCTCTCGGAAGAATGCGTCGTATCAAACACTGCCGATACCGCGCTCTATATCTAGTGTCGTATCTAGCACCTACTCTCAGACGTGGGATGTGACTGTCCTGTTTCAGCTTTTCTTTAGATCTCTGTGCTGGCAGGTTCCCTTGAAGGTGTTATTATAGCTTTATTTGTCCTTTCAATAGCTTTTCAGTGGCTTAAGGCTGCGTATTTCATGGACTGTAAATGTATCCTCCCATGTGAATGATCCCTAAATGTAACCATGCCTTACATGGTTGTGGAGCCCCCTGCACTATGATGGGGTTTCTCCCCTTCCACTTCTTCAGCACTCAGCTTCCCACCTAGGAGGGTGGCTAGGGTGCCCGGGTAGGGGTCGGAACTGTGCCATCACTTGTGAGCTGCTGAACAGAATGATTTGGAGGTGTGCCAGAGCTCAGAAAGCAAGATGGTGTCTGCTTCCTGTGCTGGCGTCACCCCCTCTGCCAAGTGCTGGCTGCATCCTCTAAGAAAAGTGGAGAGTCAGTCCTGGTTACGGGCCACATAAAATGATGTGGTGGGCCAGGTTCAGCCTGAGGGCCTTGAGATTGACACATGCTGGGGCTGAAGGTAAGTGGCCTTGGACTCCCCATAATCCACAACCGGTTCTGATAATTGCTGCTTCTGATATGAGAGTCAAAATGGTTGTGACCTCCCAAAAAATCTATAAAACCTAAGCAGGTAAGTGGTTGAGGGTGATCGGAGCCGGGATGTCAACCACGTCATGAGAGTAGCAGGAATGTGCAGCAGGATAACAGCGGAGCTGTGTCACCTTATCTGTGTCTCCTCGGAGCGGTGAGGGTGCCGCGGACTCCCATCACTTGTCACAACCTGTTCACGTTCTTATCACTTCGCACTCTTGTAACGTAAGACGCTACGGGCAACCGAGCGGCAGCAATTATTTACAAGAGTAATTAGTAATCCATTCAAAAATGGTTTAATGAGATAGAAAATGCTGCAAGACCCAGTAGAGCGGCCACAGATCAACGAGTACCGGGAAAAAAAACTCCAAAATATGAGGGGGGCACATTTAACCCCTTCAGGACCTGAGATTTTTCTTTTTTCGTTCCCCCCTTCCAAGAGCCATAACTTATTACATTCTCCACTGGGAGGTCGTATAAGGCTTTGCTCTGTGCGGGACAAGTTTATTTTTTAAGGGTCCCACTATATGTACCATAAAATGTGAAATAAAACTTTTAAAAACTTTTAGGTGTGGATCACTCCTACTCAGGCTCGGATGGCTTAGTCCAGCGCAGCAAACCTCATTGAAGGCTACATTGGTGGATCTGGCAATAGCGGATGTGTGGACGGAGAATCATAGTGTTAGAAGGGGTTACACTTTCTTTCCCGCACCACATAAGTCGTACTCACGCATAGATTGGACTCTCATATCCACCTCGATTTTACCAGCACTGGTTCAGGCCTGACATATTCCGTGTGCCTGGTCGGGCCATGATATAGTTATGTCACATTTCTTGGATCAATTTCCACATACACATCTGGCAAGGTGGCGGCTTAATGAAGCCCTCCTTAAAAATCCAGTGTCCCATTCCCAAATTCAAGATCAACTTAACACATACCTTGATACTGATGCCAACCTTGACTCACAACCAGTTTGGGTTTGGTTAGCACTAGAGATGAGCGAGCATACTCGTCCGAGCTTGATGCTCGTTCGAGTATTAGGGTGCTCGAGATGCTCGTTACTAGAGACGAACACCACACGGTACTCGTCTCGATTAAACGAGCACTGACCATTGAATTCAATGGAGCCGGCAATACA
This sequence comes from Eleutherodactylus coqui, assembly GCF_035609145.1. Taxonomy (NCBI): domain Eukaryota; kingdom Metazoa; phylum Chordata; class Amphibia; order Anura; family Eleutherodactylidae; genus Eleutherodactylus; species Eleutherodactylus coqui. The sequence continues at coordinate 162,938,027 of NC_089845.1, forward strand.
GCCGGCTCCATTGAAAGCAATGGGCTGCCGGCGAGCGCTGGATGAATTGTTGGGAAGGGCTTAAATATATAAGCCCTTCCCTGCAATTCATCCAGAAATGTGCAAAAATAAAAAAAATATATACTCACCTTGTCCCGGCAGAACGATGTTAGCCCATTGAATTCAATGGAGCCGGCAATACAGCCGGCTCCATTGAAAGCAATGGGCTGCCGGCGATCGCGGGATGAATTGTCAGGAAGGGCTTAAATATATAAGCCCTTCCCTGCAATTCATCCAGAAATGTGTAAAAATAAAAGAAATATATATACTCACCTGGTCCCGGCAGACGGAGTTCAGCGCGGCCGGCGGCAGTCCTCCTGAACTGCTCTGAACAGCTGTGAGTAGTATTCAGCAGCCGGGGATTTAAAATCCCCGCCTGCTGAATGAGCTGCCTCTAATTGGTCACAGCCTGACCAATCAGAGGCAGATCTCACTCACACACCCATTCATGAATTCATGAATGGATGAGTGACTGCTGCCTCTCATTGGCTCAGCGCAGGGAGCAATCTGATTGGTCCCGCTTAGCCATTGAGAGGCAGCAGTCACTCACCCATTCATAAATTCATGAATAGGTGTGTGAGTGAGATCTGCCTCTGATTGGTCAGGCTGTGACCAATCAGAGGCAGCTCATTCAGCAGGCGGGGATTTTAAATCCCCGGCTGCTGAATACTACTCACAGCTGTTCAGAGCAGTTCAGGAGGACTGCCGCCGGCCGCGCTGAACTCCGTCTGCCGGGACCAGGTGAGTATATATATATTTTTTATTTTTACACATTTCTGGATGAATTGCATGGAAGGGCTTATATATTTAAGCCCTTCCCGACAATTCATCCCGCAATCGCCGGCAGCCCATTGCTTTCAATGGAGTCGGCTGTATCGCCGGCTCCATTGAATTCAATGGGCTAACATCGTTCTGCCGGGACAAGGTCAGTATATATATATTTTTTATTTTTACACATTTCTGGATGAATTGCATGGAAGGGCTTATATATTTAAGCCCTTCCCGACAATTCATCCCGCAATCGCCGGCAGCCCATTGCTTTCAATGGAGCCGGCTGTATTGCCGGCTCCATTGAATTCAATGGGCTAACATCGTTCTTCTCTGCCACAGCTGTTACAGCTCTGTGGCAGAGGAGAACGATCTTTATGCTGACAGTGGGGGGGGGGGGGGGGTCTCACTCTTGCCACTATTGTGGCTTAATAGTGGGACCTGGGAACTTGAGATGCAGCCCAACATGTAGCCCCTCGCCTGCCCTATCCGTTGCTGTGTCGTTCCCATCACTTTCTTGAATTTCCCAGGTTTTCACAAATGAAAACCTTAGCGAGCATCGGCGATATACAAAAATGCTCCGGTCGCCCATTGACTTCAATGGGGTTCGTTACTCGAAACAAACTCTCGAGCATCACTGAAAGTTCGACTCGAGTAACGAGCACCCGAGCATTTTGGTGCTCGCTCATCTCTAGTTAGCACACAAAGCGTTCATTAAAATCGCATCGCACATTACGTGAGAGAAAATCAGGAAAATAACCGACTTGGAGAGACGATTGAACGTCCTGGAGCGAGCGAACCGACAGCTCCCGAGCCTAGCCCTGATAGAGAAATAAGAGATGTTAAGCTCCAGCTGAATCTACTCTACACATCCCAGGCTGGGAGGGCCCTTCAGTGGCACAAGCCCGTTATTACCGGCTGGCTAACAAACCCAATACACTATTAGCTGTGAGGTTGTGGCAAAGAGAAAGACTCAACACAGTCTATTGTATTCGATCCAGCAATGGGAGCTGCACCTCAAACCCCACACAACTGAGCAAACATTCTCAGACCTCCATAGCGCACTCTATACATATACACCACAGAGGAACCCAGTAGCTCCACAGTGCTTCCTAGAAGGGATCTTCCTACCACAATTAGACCCAAATCAACAATCCGATTTCAATCAACCCATTGAGGTGGAGGAAGTAGAAGAAACCATATAAAAACTAAAATTGGGTAAAGCCCAGGGCCTGATGGGCTGACTGCTCTCTATTATAGAAAAGTTGCAGAGTCCCTTATCGATCCCTTGGTTTGTCTGTACCGTGACCTATTATCGGGACTACGAATACCTGAGGAGTTTATAGAGGCGCACATAATGGTAATCCCTAACCCCAATAAACCACCCCAAAGAACTACCGCCCCATATCTCTCCTAAATCTGGTCTTTAGAATATTTACTAGTATCCTTGCCACCCGGTTAAATAAGCTCCTTCCCTCCCTGATCCTTTAAAGACCAAGTAGGTTTTATACCTGCACGCCAAGCCGCTGACAATGGCGGAAAAATTCTGAACCTTGTTCATATTTCACGCTCCCAAAATTCACCATTGCTCCTTCTAGTACTTGACATAGAAAAGGCATTTGACAGCCTATCTTGGGAATACCTATTTGCCGTCTTGAACGAGATGGGGGTGGGAGGTCCATACGTGGCGTTCCTGAGATCCCTATACTCTAGTCCGTCTGCAAAACTAAAGCCTCCCAGCTCAGAGAACCATTCGATCCCTATTCAAAGGGGGGCAAGACAAGGTTGCCCATTATCCCCAGCTCTATTTGCACTCGCGATGGAACCCCTAGCTTGCCTAAATAGACAAAACCCAAATATACCAGATCTTAATTGTGGTGATAGAGAGTTCTAGTTAAGTCTGTTTGCAGACGATATTCTGCTTTCTCTCACTAGGCCCCTGACCTCATTGCCCAACCTGATTAAAACCCTTGACTCCTTTGCGGAGGTGTCGGGTCTAGCAGTCAATATGGATAAGACAGAGACTCTTTATATTAATGTTCCCAGTCCGATGAAAAAGCTGATTGACTTTAACTTCGGGTCACACGCTCCCTTCCACTATCTTACTTACTTAGATATAAAGCTTACCTCTGACCTGGCCTCACTGTACAGGTGGAACTATCCCCCATTATTTAAATCTATTAAGGCAGACTTGAAAAGATGGGATCAACCCGCCCTGTCCTGGATTGGACACATAAACGCTATTAAAATGACGCTACTGCCACGTCTCCTGTACCTCTTCCTATGCCTCCCCATCAACATCCCTACAGTTGAATTAAAAGATATCCAACAGGCGGTTTTCAGATTTATCTGGCGAGGGAAGAGACCTAGAATCTGCCAAAATATTAGGCACATCACAGACTGGTGGGCAGGTTGTCTGTCCCCAACTTCCAAAAGTATTATGTGGCGGCCCAATTATCCCAGATCCCCCCAATGTTTGCTTGGACTGGAGCAACTCTTTGGGCAGAAAGGGAATCTTCTATGATAGCCTCGGTGGGCCTACATACAGTTTTCTGGGATAGGAGCTTCAAGGCATCAGCCCTACGTCTGTTGTCACCACTGACCACAGATCTCTGATATCTGGAGAAAGACTAGATTCAAATATTCTTTGATGCCAGGCCTCCCTATCCTTATGCCCATTTTCCCTGATCAGGGCTCCCCCGATCACTCATCAGAAGACCTTCGGCTGGTGGAGACGCAGGGGTATAGTTCACGTAAACCACATCATGCATTTTCAAAAACTGCTTAGTATTCCTCAGATTGTTGAGAAATACGATGTCCCTGACAACCGATGGTTTGAGCTTCACCAGATCCACAGTTATGTCGGATCACTACGGCCTACGTCATCCCCTATATCTAACTATTCTACATTTGAATGGTTTTGTCTCTGGAGCCCCCTTCAACCAGGAATTATCTCTTACCTCTATACAACAATGAACCCCCCCCCCCCCCCAGCCGGCGCATGCACAGAGCAGAGTCGGTGCGCCGGGAGTGATATTTCTGTGTGGGGCTCTGTGAGACCGGCACGGAAATAGAATATGCCGCGATTTGTTTTCCGCGCGTGTTTTCACGAGGACAAATCGCGTCCATCTGCATAGGATTGCGTTTTGTAATGCAACCCTATGCAGACGGGCATGGGCGGAAATTCTGCGGTAAATCCACCCATGTGCAGGTGGCCTTAGGTGGAAAAAAATGCAATTGTGCTACTTTTGGTGAATTTAGTTTTTACAGTGTTCCCAGCACAGTGACAACTCTGTCCGGTACAATTACGGTGACACCAAATTAGTACAGTTTTTTTTCATGTTTTTCTATTTTTAAAAGCTAAATAAAATCTATTCTTAAACAAAAAGTGCTTTCTGTCGCCATATTCTGAGGCCTGTAATTTTTTTTCCATGGACTGGGCTGAGGGCTCGTTTTTTTGCTGTATGGGCTGTAATTTTTACTACTTATCTTGGGAAATATATATCTTTTTTGATTACCTTTTATTCAAACTATTTGGGAGCTGGAATAGCAAAAAAAAAAAAATCGCTATTTTGGCATTTTGTTCTTCTTTTTAACAGCCTTCACTATGTGGGATAAATATTATGATATTTTATTATTACTGCCATTTTTGTAAATAGCGATACCAAATATGTGTTGTTGTTGTTTTACTTTTTCTCTGTTAAAAAATTTTATGAAATCTTTTTTTCTACTCTTTTAATTAGTCCCCATGGAGGACTTGAACTTGCGATCATTTGATTGTTTGTGCTATCTACTGCAATACTTCAGTATTGCACTATATAGAAATTTTCGATGCTGCCTTTCATAGCCTTCATTGGACTCCAGGCTGCAACGCTGGTACATGGGTTAACAATGGGTGTGCGAAGGGGTCACCTCCCCCCCAACACTCTGGCCCAGTCACTGTTTTGTTACACAGTCAGCTTTGACTACAGCATCTACAGAGTTAACTGCTGCGATCTAAGCTAACTCTGATCGCTGGTGGCTGTCGGCTGTCAGAAACAGCTGACGAATGCTGCTTATGTTACAGACTTTGCTTTAATGTCGGCTTTATACACCTTTCACAACCAGTTGATGTAAATTTACCATCGGCGGTCGTGAAGGCTTTTTTGAGATAGAAAATGATACAAGATCCATCACAGTGGATACAAAACAAGTGATACAAGAAAATGTATCAACATCTTAACCTTTAAACAGGTTGTCAATGATTAGAAAGCCTTGGCCACCTTCTACCAGAAATAGCACCACACCTGTCCACATGTTGTTCCTGGTATTGCTGCCCAACTCTATTGAAGTGAATAGGATTGAGCTGCAATACCACACACAACCTGTGGAAAAGTGTGGCACTGTTTTTGAAAGCCCATTCTTTTCTTAAAACCCTTTTATACAGTCCAGTGATGGTGTATGGGGGTTCGTTAGCTCATTCCCAATGTAAACAGGATATCAATCAGTTAACAAATGAGCTTTTGACCGATGCCATCTTTGTGCAGCATGAAAAATGAGCCTTTTTGGTAGCACCCCTCGCTATGTGAATGGGGATGTTCTGCCAACAGCGATGGAAGAATGAACAACCATTCGTCCTCTGTGGTCCCTGAATTGGGCTGTATAAAAGACCCAGGTAAACGAGCACTGATCACAATGATTGCCACTTGTCAAACAACTGTATCGACCCTCTTAAGAGGACCCTTATTTCGGACAACCCCTTCCTGTTCCATGCTGTACATGTTTGGCATGAAGACGGCATGGGCTCAACAGCTAAGTTCGTACCATGTGTGCCACCCAGGCCAGACTAGGAGGGGAATAAGCAGCAAGGGAAAATTTGAGATGGTAGGCACGGTGGCTCTGCTGCTCCCCTGTGCTGTGGCATCGCTGCGATCAGTGGTGAAATTTGGCAGTTCTTATTGTGTGCTTCCCGCTGAGTAGGGTGAGATGTTAGTTTGTCGTGACGCCAGCTCACATATGGGTAGGGACCTGTTTCGAGCAAAACAATAAAATACAAAAAATTGGACAAATAAGCAAATATGGGGTAGTAGTCCTGACTATCCTGTGGGTATAGTGTGGTACCTCAGTGCAACTGTTATGGATGGTGGGAATCACTCCAGGAAGCAGACTTAGATGGTGAAAGCAGTTTAACAGTTTTAGACTGCTTTCACACGGGCTACAAAATCGCATGATCTTGTAGCAATGCGACGGTGCTACAAAACACATATATGAGAAGCCCAGGGTTTTAAATGGGTTCTGTCACACGAGCGACATTTTGTAGCCTGCGACATTGCTAGAATACAAAATCGCAGCATACACTATACAGTCGGAATTTTTTTCGGCAGCCAATGTTTTCCTATGGATCCATCCATTCTGTTGCATCACATTGCACGAAAACGTGGTCTTCGAGCGGTGCGATGTAACTTTTACAGTAGGAAATCCTACTGTAAAAGCCCTATAATAAGCCCTAACTGCATTAAAAAAAACAAAAGCAAATACATCACCTAAGTTGCGCTGTCTGTCTCCGTCGCAGGTCTTCTCTGCATCTCTGGCACTTGTCTTCAGTGTTCAGGCATGGCTTCCTTGAACACCCCTGCTTTCAGGAAGCGCTGCCTCTGATTGGTTCTTGAGCACCGCGGCTCAGCCAATCAGAACCAGCGCTCAATAAACCAATCACACCCATTCAAGCCCCCACATCCGAAAATCCCGGCAAAACAGTGCTACAAAGTCGCGTGACTTTGTGGAACCACACAGGACTTTGAAGCGACTCAAAATCATCATATCTCCGCCAGAAAACGCAGAACACTGATGCAATTTTGCTGCAATTTTCTTGCAGCGATGTCACCCGTGTGAAAACGGCCTTATTGAGAGAGAGAGTTCTTGACTTGGCAGCAGTTACACAACTTGAATCACATTTACTTGAAGGAGATGAAGGCCACCTGACATTAGAAAAACACTTGGATTACACTTGAGAGCTGAGAGTTAGTTTCCCTTTCTTGACTTCCTGACTTTACACTCCAGCTTTACTTCTCTGGCTGGGATTACACTGACTGTTTCTGATTTGCTTGTAGCTTCTTGTTGCAGTCCTCTCTTGGACTAAACTCATTTCCATTTCTTTCTCTATCTCTCTCCACTGCTACCTTCTGCTGAACAACTTGTTTTTGGTTACTCACACTTTCATTTTCTCTTCCCTTGATCTCCTTGTTTCTCCCCGGTCTCTATCTTAGGCTGCCCTGGACTAGACTCTCTCCAGGCCTGGACTAGACTGGCTAACCCCACCCACTCTCTACCTTTTATACCTTCTCATTCAAACAATTCTAAACTAAGGGAAATATGACTATCCAATGCCAGAACTAGCTAGGGTGATTGACAGGCATTTGAATAGGCTAGGGTGTATTCTGCAAAGTCATGCAGGGTTAGGCGGTAGGAACACTTTAATTAACTCCTCGTTGACCATTTAATGTCACACACACCCAATTACAATGGAGGAATATGAACAATAACATCATAACATTTCATAATCCTTATACATTATATTAACACCCGATTGTAAGGCACTAGTTGGTGCAGCAGGTGCTGGAGTACCAAGCTCTGGGGTACTACACATATGCAGTGGGAGCCAGCTGGGATTGACAGCCAGGGTACCGTTGCAACAGCAGGATCGGATGTTCCCGATGTTCACCCCTTACATGTCGTGATCAGTGTTTATCATGGCATGTAAAGAGTTAAGGCTGATGTTAAACGGAATGTTTATCATTCAAAAAATAATTCAAAGGAGTAAAAGTGAAGGATGATCCTTTAGTCTAAACGTGCATAATAAAGCAAAAAACATATTTGGTATTGCTGCATCTGTAGAAGTCCGATCTATCAAAGTAACGCATTATTTACCCCGCACGATGAATGTCGTCAGGAAAAAAAAACCCCAGAACTGCGCTTTTTTGGTCACTCCGTTTCCAAGAAAAAATGTAATAAAAAGCTATCAAAAAGTCGCATTCACTCCAAAATGATATCAATAAAAACCACAGGATATCCCGCAAAAAATGAGCCCTCGCACCGCTATGTTGACGGAAAAATAAGAAAGTTATTGCAATCGGAAAATGGCGGCAGAAAATAATTTAAAAAACTTAAATATATTTGAGAGCAAATAATAGTAGTACAGAAAAAAAAATAAAAAAAAATTTGGTATCGCAGTAATCGTACTGACCCGTAGAGGACAGTTATCATTGTTGCAGTGCGTACGCCGTAGAAACAAGACCCTCCCAAAGATCGCAAAATTTAATTTTTTTCCATTTCACTCCACTTACCATTGAAGAATACAACTCGCCCGCAGACATCTACGACAGTTACATAAAAAAGTCATGATTTTTAACCCTTTGCAATCCAATTTTGGATTCAGGGCTTCCTAGGGGGCTTTCTCTTTCTGCCATTATACAATGGCACCATCTGCTGGCTAGAGCCAGTGCTGCAGTATGTGACATGCTGGAGAGGCCCCCAACAACCGAGCGGCCAGTAATCTACAGGAAGAATACCCTGCCGGATGTCTTCCAACATCAGAGCTGTACAGCCTTCAATCAGAATGTCTTTAGACGTCAGACAGTGGATTGGAAAGGGTTAAAAGAGGGAGGAAAGACAAAAATGGAAAAAAGGGGCCGCGTCCTTAAGGGGTTAAACAGCGCTCATTCAGTCGCTCTGATTCACTTATACAGCCATTGTTAAAGACTGAACAATTCTGACCGATTTCTTGTTGGACCGAGCCAACGATGCATCTGCCTAAACAGGCGTGTAAAAGGGCCCAGAAGAAGGGAACTCCCTCTCCCATGCAAGAGAGGACCGATAGGGTGCCAAGGCTTTCAATGTGAATGGAGGTTATACACTGTAGTACCGGAGTACTGCAGAGTATTATCTGATTATAAGACTGCAGGTGCAATTCACCTACAGACACAGAGAAATGTGAAAAAAGTAAAAATAGGAAAAACTTTTTTGTGCACTTATCTTTTATTTTAAATAAACAAAATATACGTTTGGCCTCGCCGCATCGGTAACGACCCGCGCAATAAAGTGAATATATGTTTTATCCTGCACAGCAAACGCAATACAAAAAAAAAGCAGAATCAAAATCCATTTTTTTGTTCACTTTGCCGCCCCCCAAAAATGCTAAATAAAAGTGATAAGAAAGTCATATAGAGTACTAATAAAAACTGCAGTTCGCCACACAACCCTCATACGGCCGAGTCGATGGAGGAATAAAAACGTTGTGGCTTTTGAAAAGTGGAGATGAAAATCCTCCAAAAAAATGTTGCTTCCTTTAACCCAAAGTTGGCCGTACACTTAAGGGGTTAAAGGATGCATGGTGACTGGTTGCTATGGACAACAAGGCCAGTTCTTCAGTTTGACAGTTTTGACAGATGAGGCCTGTGTGTTTTTGTAGATGCTACATCACTTCCCTCCAGTGAAGCCCGAGAATTTGTGGAGTAAACCACAAAATTGTAAGGAGTAGTAATTACTGCGTGCGATGAGCGGTCTGTGATGGCGGAGGAGCACAATTACAGGTTTGGGTTCCTCCTCCCTTCCCCTCAAATGTTTTCTCTTTCTGACTACAAAGGCAGGAAATGTCTGGGGGAGCAATAACTACAGATCCCGTCAACTACTGTAACTTCATCATGGCGCTTCGTAAGGTGGAGGCACTGCTGGCGGCAGGCATATTGTATGCATTTGGGGCTGCTATGAGGGCAATGAAAGTGTCAGACTGCTCTCACATCGGTGTTGGGATCAGTTCAGGTGAGGCTGCTCTCACATCGGCATTAGGGTCAGTTCAGGTGAGGCTGCTCTCTCAATAGCGTTGGGATCAGTTCAGATGAGGCTGCTATCACCCCGGCGTTAGGGCCAGTTCAGGTGAGGCTGCTCTCGTGCCAGCGTTAGGGTCAGTTCAGGTGAGGCTGTTCTCGCACCGGCGTTAAGGTCAGTTCAGGTGAGGCAGCTCTCGCATTGGTGTTGGGATGAGTTCAGGTGAGGCTGCTCTCACATCGGTGTTGGGATCAGTTAAGGTGAGGCTGCTCTGGCATTGGCATTAGGGTCAGCTCAGGTGAGGCTGCTTTCACACTGGTGTTAGGGTCAGTTCAGGTGAGGCTGCTCTCACATCGGTGTTGGGATCACTTCAGGTAAGGCAACTTTCACACCAGCGTTAGAGTCAGTTCAGATGAGGCTGCTCTCACAATGGTGTTGGGATCAGTTTAGATAAGGCTGCTCTCGCACTGGCGTTAGAGTCAGTTCAGGTGAGGCTGCTCTCGCACTGGCATTAGGGTCAGTTCAGGTGAGGCTGCTCTCACATCGGTGTTGGGATCACTTCAGGTTAGGCAGCTTTTACACCAGCAGTAGGGTCAGTTCAGATGAGGCTGCTCTCACAATGGTGTTGGGATCAGTTCAGGTAAGGCTGCACTCACACCGGGATTAGGGGCAGTTCAAATGAGGCTGCTTTCACATCACTGTTGGGATCAGTTTAGGTGAGGCTGCTTTCACACTGGTGTTAGGGTCAGTTCAGGTGAGGCTGCTCTCACATCGGTGTTTGGATCACTTCAGGTGAGGCTGTTTTCACACCAGCGTTAGGGTCAGTTCAGATCAGACTGCTCTAACAATGGTGTTAGGATCAGTTCAGGTGAGGCTGCTCTCACACCGGCGTTAGGGTCAGTTCAGGTGAGGCTGCTCTCACAATGTTGTTGGGATCAGTTCAGATGAGGCTACTTTCACACTGGTGTTAGGGTCAGTTCAGGTGAGGCTGCTCTCACATCTGTGTTGGGATCCATTCAGGTGAGGCTGCTCTCTCATCGGTGTTAGGGTCAGTTCAGGTGAGGCTGCTCTCACAATGGTGTTGGGATCAGTTCAGATGAGGCTGCTCTCACATCGGTGTTGGGATCAGTTCAGTTGAGGCTGCTCTCACATCGGTGTTGGGATTAGTTAAGATGAGGCTGCTCTCACACTGGGGTTAAGGTCAGTTCAGGTGAGGCTGCTCTCACTTCGGTGTTGGGATCAGTTCAGGTGAGGCTGCTCTAGCATCATCATTAGGGTCAGTTCAGGTGAGGCTGCTTTCACACTGGTGTTAGGGTCAGTCCAGGTGAGGCTGCTCTCACATCGTGTTGGGATCAGTTCAAGTGAGGCTGCTTTCACACCAGCGTTAGGGTCAGTTCAGATGAGGCTGCTCTCACAACGGTGTTGGGATCAGTTCAGGTGAGGCTGCTTTCACACCAGCGTTAGAGTGAGTTCAGATGAGGCTGCTCTCACAACGGTGTTGGGATCAGTTCAGGTAAGGCTGCTCTCACACCGGCGTTAGGGTCAGTTCAGGGTTCCTGTCTCTCTGCTCCGTTTTTGGTGGAAAGAAACTGATATAAAAGTGAAAAAAAGATAGGACATGCGAATGCAAACTCGCCTGTCGGCTCCGAGGTGCGGGAAGGATAGGAGATGTCCTATCCTTGCTGCATGCTTTCCATACACTCCTCTGAGAGCCTTGAAAGCACGCAGCCTGTGCCTCGGATTATGTGAAGGGCAACTTCTTAGTAGCCTGTTCATGCGATCTCTTCAGCACTGTAGCAGCGCTCTAATTCAGCGCATCTAACATTCTCTCATGTGAACGCTTTAATAGGAAGCTATTGGTTTCTATTAGATGCGCATTCTGTGCGCTGCTAACAGCGCGAAAAAAAGCACTCGTCTGAAGGAGGCCTAATAATGGCATCAATGGAGTATATGTAGTGATACAATTGTTGTAGAACATCTGAGGGGCGCTATATTATATGTTTTCTTATTAGTAGAGCCGCTGCACTTTGCCATTTGAAATGCTCCTGCAAGCCGGCACTATGGATAGCTTTTAATCCGGTCTTATGATGGTACTCTGATTTTGGAAATCTTCATCCTTAGTACAATTACGTCTCAGGCGGGGCCATGTGGTCGCCTGGAGAAAAGGGGTGGATATTAAAGTGTGTTTCCCTTTAGAGGGGTTGTCCAGTTGTAGACTAATGATAGCCTATCCTCAGGTTAGGCCATTGATAGTAGATCAGCGGAGGTCTGTCACCCGGAGACCCCTAATGATCAGCTGTTCACCGGGCTGTAGTGCTTCTGCACTGAGCTGATTTCTAAAGGAAGCAGACAGCTCTGTTCCCAGTTCAGTGGCCAGACATGGTATTACAGGCAAAGTTCCCATTCATTTAAATGCCTGCAATACCAAGCATGGCCACAGCAGTGAGAACAGAGCTGTCTGCTTCCTGCAGAAATCAGTTCAGCGCAGAAGCGCTTTGGCCTGATGAATAGCTGATCAGCGGGGATCACTGGCAGTAGATCCCACTGATTTACCATTGATGGCCTGTTCTGTGGATAAGCTATCAATATTTTGTAACTGGACAACCCCTTTAGGCTTTGGTCAGATAAGCATTTTTTTTTGCTCACCATTAGGCGGGCAAAAAAAGTCTCTGTTCGCATGTGTCAGAATCGCGTGAACGGGCAATGTTTCATGTGCAGAAGACCTAAACTTCATGCGCATGAAAATCGCCCATTCACTGGAGCAGCTGTGCTTTTAAAAAGTGCAGCTGCTCCAGGAGGAGAGAGCAAAGACACCCCGCAGGGCTTCAGGATTTCCATAAAGCAGGAAGAGAGAGCGGAGCTATGTGGGATTAACCCATAACAGGGAGAGACTGAGTGGGGCTATGGGTTAATCCTGCATAGCTCCGCGCTCTGTCTCTGCTATAGGGAAATCCCCCATAGCTCTGCTCTCCCTGCTATGGGGATCCCCAAGAGATATCCCCATAGTGCAGAGAGAGTAGGCAAGGCTAGAGAGTGGGCGGGGCTATAGGGCTTCTCACAGAGAATCCCTATACGAAATATAGAGGGGCGGGGCTAGAGGGTGGATCCATCTAGCCATGCCCACACCTCCCAGGCTCTCGGGGGAAAGCCCTGTTACCCCGCTTTTTTCTCTCTCCCCGCTATAGGGAAATCCCTGGGGGGGAGAGGTGGAGGGAGTTCCCTACTGCCCCCCACTACTGGGAAATTGACCAGGTGGGGGTGGCAGGAGGAATACCCTGCTGCTTACAGGAGGGCATTTAAAAGGTGATACCCAGAAGCACATTTTAAATGTCCCATTGTAAATTCCTGTTTGTCCCTGCGGGCATTAAGAGGACCCTCAAGGAGTCCTCTCAACCTGGCGGGGACTAACATGAGTTTACAGCGGGACATTTAAAATGTGCTTCTGGGCAGCAGGTTTTAAATGCCCTGCTGTAAGCAGCGGGGAAGCTATTCTCTGTGCAGGAGTTTCCATAAACTCCTGCTCCCATAGGGGTCAATGGAAACTCCTGCGTAGCTTGTACCAAAGATAGAACAGATCCTATCTTTGTTAGATGCGCGCCATTTCGCACATCTAACATTCTCTCATGTGAGCGCTTCTGTAGAAACCTATTGGTTGTTTTAGAAGCGCTCTTTTCGTGTGCCTATTGGTGCACAAAATAACGCTTGTCTGACCGAGGCCTTAATAGAGACATTCTGTAATTTACAGTCCTTCCTTTTTAGTTCCACCAACACAATTAGCAAAGTAAACCTTCCCTTTCCCTCACAATCTCTGGAAACGTCCTGGAAAGAAATAATTAAAAGCAAGTGTGAGGCAGCCGAGCCGTTCAGCGGAATTAAAAAAACAGAGAAGGAGCTGAAGTACTACAGATAAGAGCTATATGAAGCACACTAAGCGAGTGTGCGAGCTGTTCTCTTAGGCTGTTGCGAGCTGTTCTCTTAGGCTGCCTGTCCACGGGCGGGTTTTCATTGCGTTGTCCGCTGCGATAATCCGGCCGCGGGGAACGCAGTAAAAGCTCTGCGTTGCTATGGAGAGCGCTTCCCCCCTGTCCACTAGCGGAGAATCCTGCGATTTGCCGCGATTCTCCGCAGTCCTCTGCGGTCAGCCTATCTGGCAGATAGGCTGACAGCGGAGATCCGTCTGCCGGCTCCTGCTCCTGAGCGGCGGCTCCCACGTTGGAGATCTGCCGCAGGGTACTGCATTGCCGTGGACAGGCAGCCTTAGTGTGCTGTTTCGTAAGTGTGTAACTTCGGTTTAGTAGAATTGCGGAGGGATTTTTTCCTTATCTTATTTGCATTTATTTGTGTTTCATATCAACACAAAGTAATCTTTTAACTTATACATTGTAGCCATATTATCTTTCCAATCAATGACCTTACTAATTAATGAGCACTTCCTTCATCAGACTGAAGGAAACGCTCATTGGTTGTTTCACTGATCAATCAGAGCTTCTTTCACTGATTGGTCGGTGAAACCTGGCTGAGAGGCTGTGGTTACAGCTGAAGGTCCCGCTGGGCGTCACTCTCCACCTCCCCTCCACCTGCACTGACACAACAGCTGTGCTGTCGGAACAAAGAGGAGGAGGAAGGAGACTGCTGACACAGACAGCAGCACAGGGGGACTGCCCCATGTTATCCTGTGCTCACCCCTCCAGCTGCCCGGAGGACATATGGCCAATAGAGTGTATGGGCTGTAATGTGTAAAATACATTAGGAGACCTGCGGTGTTTTACGCATACAAACGCTGGCATGAGCCCTAAGAGAACTTGGCGGGGGCCCAAAATGAACTTTTGCACCTGGGCCCATGAGTCTTTACCTACACCCCTGTGGGGGGGTTATATGGTTAATCATTGTTATATTTAATTGCACATATAGTCTGCTTGTGGGTTTCAGTCTCCATTGCTTTGCACAGGTGATTAATTAAGGTCGGAGTTACCCAATCAACCTGTGATACATTGCATCTGTGGAACTTCCTGTGTCCTTTTCAAAGAGAGGAGGAGCAGTAGTATTACAGATAAGAGTTATGTAAATTAAATGTAACTGAGTGTGCGAGCTGTATTCTAAGTGTGCTGTTTCTTAAGTGTGTGACTTGGGATGTCACTTGTATTTATCTCCTGCTTATCTATTTGAATTTTTGCATATATTACTTTTCTCTACTTTTCTCTACTTCTTTATCTAAAAGGGGAAGGGGAGCGCAATGCAGGCTAGGCAAATCCTGGTAGTGGGAGACTCAATTATTAGGGTTATAGAAAGGGGAATCTGCCTCAAAGACTGGGATCATTAAACAGTGTGATGTCTTCCTGTCGCTCGAGTTCGGCACATTGCAGATCGCGTTGACAGATTACTGGGAGGGGCTGGTGAGGACTCAGTAGTCATGGTACACATTGGCACCAATTACAAAGTTGGAAGTAGGTTGAAAGTCTTTAAAAATGATTTCAGGGACCTAGAATGTAAGCTTAGGGCAAGGACCTCCAATTTTCTGAAATTATTCCTGTACCACATTCCATACCAGAAAGGTAGTGGGAGATTAGGGAGGTAAACAGGTGGCTATGGAGTTTGTGCAGGAAGGAGGGGTTTGGGTTCCTGGAGAACTGGGCTGACTTTGCTGTTGGCTACAGGTTCTACTGTAGAGATGGGCTGCATCTCAATAGGGAGAGTCAGGGGGAGGGCAACTAAAGAAATAGTGGGAAAGACAGTATAGACAGTGACCTGGAACTAAGTAATGGAAATGGGGGCGGAGCAGTGGGAGAGGTTAGTACAGTTACAACTTGCAAAGTGATTAATAGCCATACATTTAATATAAAAAATAACTAAAATCTTCTAATAAACGAGACAAACTGGAAGTAATAATGTCTGAGGAAAACTACAACATAGTGGGAATAACTGAGACCTGGTTGGATGAAAGCTGTAACTGGACGGTGATCTTAAAGGGTTACAGTCTGTTCAGAAGGGGTCATAAAAATTGTAAAGGGGGAGGAGTTTGTCTTTATGTAAAATCCAGTTTAAAGCTTGCATTATGGGAAGATATATGGGAGGGAGATGTACATGTGGAGTCTGTATGGGTAGAGATACATGGAGGGAAAAACAATAAATCCTCAGAAGAGTTTTCTATAGACACTGAAGATTTATTACTGAAGAAATAGATGAAGCAGCAAATCACAGTGAGGTAATTATTATGGGGGACTTTAACTATCCGGATGTAAACTGGGGAGCCAAAACCTGTGGATCTTATTAAGGTATCAAGCTTCTGTCAATCACTAAAGATAATTACCTTACCCAACCTGTACAGGACCCGACTAGATAGACGGACATTTTGGACCTAATATTAACCCCTTAAGTATACTTGGCCCAAAGGACTCAACGATTTTGGGGGGACTTTCATCTCCACTTGTGAGAAGCCATAACATTTTTATTTTTCCATTGGCATCACCGTATGAGGGCTTGTTTTTTTGTGTGACCACCTGTAGTTTTTATCGGTACCATGTTTGGGTGCATATACTGTATCATAAAACTTTAATTACATCTTTTTGAGAGCAGGGAGAGAAAACTCATCAATTCTGCCACAGTTTTTTTTCTTTACAGGGTTAATCATGCAGCATAAATGACATGATACATTTTTCTGTGAGTCGGTACGATTCTGAAAATACCAAAATTCTTATACAAGATCAAAACTTTACGTTTACTGAAGAAGAGGCATAATTTGCCTCCAAACGTTGTGTGTTTCTCAGCTGGCTTTCATTTAAAAATAAACAACAGTTCTTTTTATATCTGAACAAGTTCACATTGCAAACAGATGGAGGGGAGGAGAGAGGAGGTGAGCCTGTCAGGGAAATTGTGTGTACAGCACGAATCAGGCCCACCCCAATGCCCCGCTGCCAGCGGTAAAGAAGAAACACCACACACGGAGGTCTGGTATAGTTCCTCAGATGGGGAAATAACTGCGCACTTTGTTACAGATTACATGGGGCTTTATACCCCTTGTCACGTCACTAGAAATGTGTAATGGTCTGATTAGGCGTTATCTTAGATAAGGGCTTCTGGGAAAACAGCCAAGCACGTGGCCTTTGCATCTTTGAATTTCTGGACACATCTCTCTCGGGCTTGCAAAGCCTTGGCATATCTGACATGATTTTTAAGGCTACATATTAAGTTTTTTGCATTACAGCATTGCATAGAACTTGCATACAGGTATAAAAGCATAAAAAACATATGGCAACATATACATATACCCTCACAAGCAGGCATATGCGCTGATCCCGTGCATCAGGTGGTAATGTATATATTGGCCAGCCATGAAAACGCTGGCCAATATACGCTCATGTGAATATGCCCTCAGGCTGCGCTCCGCAGACTTTATAATACGTATTATAAGAATAATAAAAGATGGTGATATTCAAGTCCCCTAGACATATGGCTTCTGGTATATCCACAAAAATATTTAAACGTTATGGCTCCTGGAATGTGACAATGAAAAATGATCAAAAATGAGTTGGTCATTAAGGCACAAACAGGCTTTGTCACTAAGGGGTTAAGTTAAGTACATATGCGGCAAGCCATACCTAGCATTTGTTGTTTGTTTTGCTTATTTGTCCAGCGTGCTCATAATTGCAGGGATGGCACTAACGAACCCGGCAGTTCTAGTTATTTATTACTTTTTACCAGCTGCAGATTTTTAATGGATTTTCTGATAATTTTTTCAAGCACATTTGTTTAACTTTGATACTTTATTATCATATAATACTGTGCAGCATAATATCTCTTGCAAGTAAGGTCGGGCTCAAATGACTATGAGCGTTGGTGTGCCCCAATCCCTATGCACTAACTTGCCATGTCTGTGTGCGGAAGACGCGCCAAGATTAAGCATGTAATATGTGCTTGAAAAAACGCTGGTGTGAGCGGCTCAATACAAATCAATAGGCTTTTGGCATCGTGTGTTGCATGTGGGGAAATTGCGCGGTGTCATGCAATGCCAATATGCCCATGTGAGAGCAGCCTTATATATATTGATGCATTTGGGCATTTGCCATTTATATTGGATCATGTGATCTTCCATGTGACCATGGGGGCCTCAATTAGTGGTTTTAGGTTTTGTTATGTTCTTTAATTCATTTGCTAGGACTCAGGGTGCGGATGTTGCCGGAAACTCGTCCGTGAGACTAGCGGCATCACTGTGTGTTGTGGACAGCTTTTTCCATACCGAAATAATTTTTTTAATGATTTTCTAATAAATTTTTTGATTTTATATTATTTTTTCCAATTACTGAGCTGGATTTTTCTCTGCAAATGGTAGATACATGACTTACTGCTGAGGTCCTAGGAGAGAACACAAATTAAAGATGGGATTTAACATAGTGCAATGCAGTGAAGAGTTCCTGCCTGCTGAGGTGTTGGCGTCATATCTGCCGGGGCCTGGCATCACTGATGTGTCACTAATGTTAGTTAGCACAAGAGTAGAATATCCCCTGAAGAATATCACTCAAGGGGTTTGTCTCAAAGTTACGTTTTGCTCTATTAGATGTCTAATAAAGACCCAGGAGCCGGGAAGATTATTTCTGCTAACTATTTGCTAAAGATCACACTTTTGTGTACATCTTCCTCTGATGGTAATCAATAAAGCAGTTGGCAGCCGTCAGTTGTGTGCCGACGCGGGTCCCACACCTCATTACTTATGCAGGGCTGGGAGTAAAGTTCTGCTCTGCTGGTCTACAATGAGAAATTCATTAATGAACTTAAAGAAGAAGCTGGGAATAAGAGGCCAGGAAAGAAGAACTGTCCCTGACTCGCAGTGTCGGGTACGTAGGAGTTTAGAGACCAGCAAAGGCACATTCACTATTACTCTTGTCTTACAATATATTTTGTTTCTTTCTCCTACTTTTTTTTCATCTAGTTTTCCTTCCTCCTTGACTTCTTCCTCTCTTCCTTTAATCTTTTCCTCCTCTATTCTTCCTTCTACAATCCTTCTTCATGATCTTCTTCCTTTCTTTCTTGTCATCCTACTCTGTCTCCTCCCCCCTCTCCTTCAACTTCTCCTCCTTCTTCGCTGCCTTCTCCCTTTCTTTCTTCTCCCCTTCCTCCATCTCCTTCTTCACTGCCTTTTTCCTGTCTTTCTTGCCTTATTTCATTTCTTCTTTTTTCTTTTCCCTCTTCTGCCCCCTCTTTCTCTTTTTTATCTTCTATTTGACAATTCCCACCTTGTTTTGTTACTTCTCTGGATTTCTGTTCTCGTTATCTCTTCCTCTTCCTTTTATCCTACTCCCTTTCCTCCTACCTTCTCTATTTTGCCCTTCTCCTGCCCCTTGCTCTTCTCCTTCTCTCCTCTTTCTTCCTTTTAACCTTCTGCTTTCCTTTCTCTCCTCCTAATTCTAATTCCTATCTCCTTCTGTTCTCTTCCCTCTCTGGGTCATCCATCTCTCCTCCCTTCCCCCCACTTTTCCTTCTCCCTTTTCTTCTCTCTTTTCTCTAATCCTCACTTTTCTCCTACTTGTTCTTTCTCTTTTTCCATCTAAGCCTTCCCTTTCCCTCCTTCCCGTTCTTAAAGGGGTTTTCTAGGGAGAATACTATTGATGACCCATCCTCAAGATAGGTCATTAATAGTTGATCGTCTGGGATCCGTCGCTTGGCACCCCAATCCATTAGCTGAGCGGGTGCCTGCTGTCAGCGCTGCAAATACACAAAGGTTAGAGCTGAAGTAGCGGAAGTCTCAGCGCTGACCTCTGGGAAGTGTCCGGCAGTTGTAACTGCAGGAACGGCTCACGTTGATTTCAATGAGACCCCAGCCTGTAGTTAGAAGAGCCGGCCGCTACACTGAGGTCGACATGGAGACTTCCACTGCTTCTCCTCCGACCTCTGTGTATTTGCGGCGCTGACAGCTCAACTAATGGATCGGGTTCCCAAGCGACGGACCCCAGCCGATCAACTATTGATGACCTATCCTGAGGACCTCTCATCAAAAGTATTCTCCCTGGAAAACCCCTTCTTCTCTTCTACTCCTCTTCATACTCCATCTCCTTCAGTTCTCCTCCTTCTCTATGTCCATCTACTTCTCTCTTCCCCCCTTTTCTTTATTTTTCTCTTTTCTTTCATTCTGTTTCTTTCTTCTCCTCATTTTCTTCCCTTTACTCATTCTTGGCCTTCTCATTGCTTTCTTCTCCTTCTGCCCCCCTGTTTCTCCTTCTTGAACTTGCGCTTCTTCTCTTCCTCTTAACCCTTTGTCACCATCTCTCCTCTTCCTTCTCCAACTTGTCCTTCTCTCTCTTTTTCTGTGCCTTACCCTCTTCTTCCATCTTCTCTTTCCTCTCCTCCTCCTCCGTCTCCTTCAGTTTATCTTTATCATCACCTTCATTATCATGACCATTACTATTTCCCTTTACGTTCAGGTTGTGACTTCTGTTAATCTTGATCTCCTGATGATCTTGATCTCTTTGGGCTTCTGCTATTCTCATCAGTTCTCCTCTTCCATTCCGCTCTTCATTATCCAGTCCCAGTCAGCCAGATCTTCTCATTATTTTCTCACTTCTATTATATTTAATAGTTTTTTTATTTTATTTTACCTATTTGATAAAACCAGCACATATTCCATTTGGTACTTCAGAGCCTCCACTCATGTATTCAGTAAGCACAATCTACCGTACTTTCTCCATCTCACCCGCACACAGGAGCATTCCACAGAGAACAAACCCGGGGCCTTGCGAGGGTCCTCAAAGATCAGGGGCCACAAGCTCCAAGGAATACGCTGCACCCCAATAAAAACATATATATAGTTACCATATAACATTGTTGCTACTATATTGCCATCATACAGTGATTAACGGCTTAATGCCACGGGACATAAACTTAGGTCCTGGGGATTGTGTGGGCTCCGAAGCTGACCCCCGCCATCCTGCAGCGGAAGCAGTTGTAATTGACGTCCGGCCACCTGCTGCACCCGATCACCACTGCAAACCCTTGCATACCGCGATCAATGTAGAGCGTGGCATGTACAAGCTCCCTCTGTGACGTTAGCCACCCTCCACTATGTAATCATGGAGGGCCGATGTGTTTCCATGGCCTGTGATCACTATTGTAAGCAATAATACACTGTAGTACAAAAGTACTGCAATGCATTATCATGGCCATCATAGCTTTTCTAGTTCAAGTCTCCTAGTGGGACATAAAAAATGTTAAAAATAAAAACAATTGTAACAAAACCCTTTTTGTGCACTTTCCCCTCTTTGTATAAAAAAAATAAAAAACATTACAAAAGAAACTCACATATTTGGTATCACTTTATCCGTAACGAACTGTAGAATTAATTGAACACGCTATTTATCCTCTACAGAATCCGTAAGAATAAAACACTGCCAAAATGCTGGTTTTGTTCATTTGGCATCCTCAAAAAGTGCAGTAAAAATTAACGGAAAAGCCGTATGTAACCCAATATAGTACCAATGAGAACTACAGCTTATCATGCAATAAACAGGCCCCCACGGAGCTGCGCCTACTGAAAAATAAAAAATCATAAGTGGAAAAACTTAAATAACAAAAAGAAAAAAAATGTTTTGCTATCGTCATAAACGCAGCGACCGGCAGAAATACACGATCATGTTATTTATGCTGCATGATTAATGAAGGTGTTTTTTCACCGTGCCCTCCAAAAAATATAAGCTCTACGATACATAAAGGGTTCCAATAAAACTGCAGCTCATAAACAAGCCCTCATGCGGCCGTGTGCCATCCAGAGAAATACAAGTTACGGCTTCTGTAATCTGGAGAGAAATCTGCAAATAAATCATTGCATCCGAGGGCGTGGGTCAGACGAGCGAGTGTTTGGTGCGCATATAATGTACGAACCGATGGGATCCTATAGAAGCGTTCATATGTGAAGAATAAGCAACGCAGAACAGTGCGCATTTAAAAAAGATAGGGCATAGGTGCGCGCTGTTGGTGCGTGTTTTGCAGGAGTTTTCATTGACTCCTATGGGAGGAGTTAATGAAAAGTCCTCCGCATAGAATAGCTTCCCCGCTGTTTACAGCTTCTGGCCAGAAGCACCTTTTAAATGTCCCACTGTTAACCCCTTAGTCCCCATGGGGATGAGGGGACTCCTCGAGGGTTCTGTTAATCGCTGCGGGGAGTCCCTCATCACTGAACACTGTGACAGCACTGTCACAGTGTTCAGTGATAATGGGACTCCCCACAGTGATGAAAGAATCTTCTGCCACAGCTGTGGCAGAGGAGCGCAATGCTATCCCATTGCTTTGACTGGGGCCGGCGCTGCTCCCGTTCCAGTGAAAGCAATGGGATGAGGACAGCCGCTGCCGGGATTTTCAGGGAAAGGCTTGAAATATAAGTCCTTCCCTGAAAATAAGCCCTAGCTGCTGGAATAAAATATATATACATCACCTAGCAGTGCTGTCGGGGCTCCGGCGCATCTTCTCCCCGGCTCCTTGACACTCTACTGTATCATTTCTTCTGGCCAGGGATTTAAAGCTTTCGATTGGCTGAGCGCAGGGACCAATCACAGCCATTCAATTTTTGGGCTGATTCTGTGCCGACTGCTTCCATTGAAGTCAATGGAAGCCATCCAACTCATGCCCCTGCCATTGACATTGCAGTAAGCTCACGGATTCCGCATCATCGCCTAGATGAGGCCAAATAAGACCGCCACAGCATGACAAGTACGTACTGACTGAGTATTACCTCCATACTGTCACTGTGCAGAGATTAACCTTACACCATACGGTGACCATGTAGTGGTAGATACCAGCTCTGCAGATGGTATACCTGCGTATAGTACATTATATCCGATGATCACAGATCAGGTCCATTCTGACTGAAGTTCACTTTCCTGTCTTTTCTATCCAGCCCAGAGCACCATGATTACTTTTTCCAGACACAACTTGTAACCTTGCAGCACAGACATCTTCGACTCTTCGCTTTTCCAGCATCCAAAAAACTTTGACCAACCTACACAAACCTTCATCTTTCTGGTATGTCTAATTCTGTGCCCATCACTGCCCTATCCACCCCCTTTACTCTACCAGTGGGTGGCACAGTGCCCCCAAATACCATATTTGAGAATTAATAGTGCCCTTACTATAATTACTTAAAAAAAATGTGTCACAGAAATAATTAATACCCCAAGCAGGAAGCTACTAACTACACTGATTAATATACGGACTTCAGAAGTGTCTCCTGCCCTGACCGCGGGCCTCCAGACCCAAAGTCAAAGAATCATATGCGCATAAGATGCTCCAACTTCTGGATACACAGTTGGTTCAGGAAGCGGATGGAAGAAAATCCAGTGTGGTTACCCCTTAAGTCATGACTATTAGTGACCCAAACAGTAATAGAGCCCCCTGTGTGCTCCTACCTAGTAATAGCACCCACAGTAGCCCTCCCTTAAAAGTAATAATGCCCTGCGTGCCTTTTTGAAGGTAATAACTCCCACTTTGACGACACCCCCCTTATAGTGTAATAACGCTCTACTTGAGTGCCCCCTTATATAGTTGTAATGCCCACTTGAGTGCTCCCTTTGATAGTTATAATGAATCCCCCCCCCCCCAAGACTCTCCTTACATAATAATGTCTTCTTTATCTTATAATGATGCCCCCTCCCTTGATAGACGCCAGTTAATTGCCCATACAGTAGGTAGCAGTGGTGAGGATGAGCGTCACATGGCACCTTTCCTCTGTGCTCATCAGTACAAGCCGCTACTGTACATATGTGTCATGTGTTCGGAATGTTGGCTCATATGTGGACATTGTTGCAGTGACACCTGCTGGCCAGAGGAGGTAGTGCTTGTAAATCAAGAAGAGCAAAACTTTAAAAACTTCATCGGCATCTTGATAAATTCTTCCGTCAGTTTCTGTTCCGCTAAGTAGTAGGCGTCGGTGACATATCCTCGGGTCCCCTGACCTGAGAGCAGCGCAGTCCCTGTCAAGTAAATGGGCCACTCTACAATGTACAGTGCCTGCCTGATATGCAGCGTAGAGGCAGCAGAACTCATCCAAGCACTACAGTCACTTCAAGCAGCTGATTGGTGGGGGTCTGGGGTGTAAGACCCCCCGCCACTCGGACATTGATGACCTATAATGAGGATACATCATCAATATCCAAACTCCGGAAAATCCCTTTAATAGATGCAGAATTAGAAAACGGGTCTTCTTTCGTTTTTACAGGAAGTGCGCCACTCATGGGTTGTATGTGGTATTGCAGTGTTCAAAAAAGAATAATGCTGAGCTGCAATAGCGGATGCAACCTGTGCAAAAATGTGGCACTGTTCTTGAAACAAACACATATCAGATCCTAGTTCTCACCCAGGACCCCCCTGACCTTGAACTGTTATGGCTTGATAATTTGGGGGTCTCACAATATTTGGGGCACGGAGGGATGACATTTTGGAATCCTGCTAATATCTAGTTTGTTGTTTGGTGGGATGAGGCTGCTTCTAGAATCATCTAGACTGGATGCAAGTGTACCAAACCTTCAGCCGCAAGAAGTATTAGGCCACGTTCACACGGGATGGATTGGCCGTGGATTTTCTGTGCGGTGTATCCCAAGTCTGTGCTGCGGGAAACACCTATTTCACAGAGTTTGGAAAGAAGTTTGCCCTCCGCTCTGTAGGTAATGGGGGGTCTGGTTGGTGGTATTGATTGAGACCTGCGGTGATAACATGAGTGCTTCATTCATCTGACATAAGGACGAACTCAACAGGTTGTGCTTGAGATATCGCCATCATTCACATTGCTGTAATGAAGAATAATAACTGTGTTAACAAGAGAACCAATAAAGTTATGTTAAAATGACGCGCACGGCTGGTCTTCTGGTAGAATTCTCCGCCAGTTTGATATATCACACACCGACCTCCCAGTAGAAAAATTAGAGCTGAATCCAAGATGGCGGCATTCAAAATGGCTGTCATGTTGGTGACGCGGCCTAACAGGTTTCCCTGCATCACTGTCTGTCAGTATGGGGGTTTCTGCCCATTCGAGGCGCCCTGTATTTCCCTGCGGGGCGGGTGGACATCTAAGTTTTCAGTTACTGCACATAAACAGGAGTTTCTATTCACAGACAGCAAGCAAAGATCTGGAATGCTGAGGATTCCAGCACAAAGTACAGTGCTGAGTTGTTAATAGGACCGTTACACTACGATTGCGAATACTTTTTATTATATTTTGTGCATCACTCCGAGGCGTAACGTGAAACGCGCGGCGCCAGTGCAAAATCTGTAACTTCTCCCCCACCAACCATGTACGATGTGACGGAGGGGCCTGTGGACCACCTCAGACATAGGAGCTGGTATGACGGCTCCCTCTACAGCTACACCCCTGATAGTGTTTGGTCTTTGATATTAACCCCTTCCTGATGTATCGCAGCGCAGTAGCTGCAGGGGCTCAGGAGCTGAGATACCTTCTATCACAGCTGTTTAACCCCTCTGATGCCACCATCAGTGCATACCATGGCATCTAAGTGGTTACCAGGGGGGGAGACCTCCCTCTGTAATCCCATCATAAGTACTACAGGGTAGTAACACCAAACAGCATCAGAAAATAAGTGCGCCCACAGAGGTCTGACAAGCGTCAGATACAGCGCACGGGGACTTCACCAGCGGACCGAGGGAGGGGGGGGGGGGGCAGGTGAGTATAAAAAATACACCCCTGACCTCCTGTCACCTCACCAAACAGCAACATAACTTATTCTGTGATGCTGTTCAGTGGTGACAAGTTCTTTTTAAATGAGCGACCAGAGGGTCACAGGTTCAAGTCTGCTTCTGGGAGTTAAAAAAAAAAATAAAGTTAGAAAAAATTGTTTTGGGAAAAATAAAAATAAAATTTAAGTAAAATGAAAAAATGACCTTTTTCTTTTTTCAAAGTCCTTCATAATTGTGCAAGTAAAAAAAAACCTTATATATATATATCATCCATTCATATGATAAGTGATGAATCTGATTGGTGAGGAACTCCATGATCCCAAAAATAAGAGACCCGTGTCCCCCTCTGTTCTCATCTCTGGGGCTCACTGCACCCCCGCAGTTAGGAGGAGATTGAATGGCGCAGCAGTCGAGCATGCACAGTGCCGTTCCATTCATTTCATTGGGGTTAACGTGTATGCATGACCGCCGAGCCATTCAGTCTCCTCCCTGCAGGGGATGCAGTGAGACCCAGTGAGAAAAGAGGGGGACAGAGGACTAGGGTTGCCACATTTGTCACAAAAATATACCGGCCATGGTAAAAAAAGGGCGTGGCTTATCCCAGCAATTTTTATCTCCTGGATCCTGTCCAGCAGCTGTGCGCATGCGCGGGATCAAGGCCACCGTGTTCTCGTGAGTAGATGACGTTTAGTGTAATTCTGCAGTCTTCCGACACTCGCATCGCATACAATCTACACGCAGGCCCGAGTGACATCCCCCAGAGCGGTCCCAGCATTAAAAGTGACATCCCATAGCGGCCCCCTGTAGTAATGGTGTCCCCCGTGGGGATGAAGAACACATCTGCCACATGCGGCAGATATTTTCTTCATCCCCGCGGGGAATAAAGAATTTAATGAATGACAGGCGAGAGTTGCCTGTGATTGGCTGAGCGCCTCAGCCAATCAGAAGCAGCTCTTTCAGCAGGCGGGGATTTTAATTCTCCGCCTGCTGAAAGAACTTGAGTGCAGAGCCAGGGACAGCGGAGACAGGATGCGGCTGAGCCCTGGCAGCTGAAGAAAGGTAAGTATGATTTTTCTTTTTTTTTTACACCAGTTTGGGTTGTTTTTCAGGGAGGGGTTTATATTTAAAGCCCTTCCCTGAAAAACAATTAAGGGGTGCCGGCAGCTGGGTCCTCTACCGCAGCTGTCATCTGTGACAGCTATGGTAGGGAATTCTTTACTCCTCGCAGGGATGAAGAAAACATCTGCCGCATGTGGCAGATGTGTTCTTCATCCCCATGGGGAACATGACAGCCCAACCAAAATATCGGCCTGTAATAGGCCCATAAAAAAACAAAAATACCGGCACCGGCCTGGCGGGAAAATACCGTCTGGGTGGCGACCCTACATGCGTCCCCAGTGCTCAGGATCAGTGTGGGTCTCAGCAGTGATTAGACTTTTATCACAATGCTATGGACAGGTGATTGAAGTCACTTGTGGTACAAACCTTCTAACGAGGCCTCCCTCCGTTACCCCATCAGCTTTCTCACAGCATAATACGTCTTCTAAGGGTTGTTATGGCAGTTCAGGGCCTAACAATGGCCTCCAGATCCGCCACGCATGGATGCCTGTTAGGTCCTGTCAGATTTAGGCTTTATTCACACGGGCACCGGGTAAAAATTGCATGGATGAAAGGCAGCCACGACCAATTGCGGTTGCATCCCCCGTTCTCTCGCCTATTCAGAGGGTCGGACTGCGGCGTATATACGCCACTGCCCGGAATACCGTTCAGCTTGCCGGCAAGGTGAGGGGGTGGGACGGGGCTGGAGCTTAGCAGAGTTAGTCATGCTAAACTCTCCCCCCCCCCCTGCCTGCTGGCAGCTCCCATTGGCTAGTCACGGCCAAAAGATAGGACAAGTCCTATCTTTTCTGGGACACGCGTGAAAGCGGCTGCCGGAACTGGCACCATATGTGCTACTTTTTCCGGACGGCCGGTTTTAACGTGCCACAAAATTGCCCATCTAAACGGGTACATTAGAATCTAGTGCTTCAGATGGTCACGATTTTCGGCTGGCCTTTTATAGAACGCTTGTGCGAATAAAGCCTTACGCTAACAGGCATAATACACTACAATACATAAGTACTGCAATGTATTACATGACGAACCAGAGGATTGCAAGTTCAAATCCCTCAAAATGATTATATATATATAAACTGATTTGGGGAAAATGAAAAAAATCAAGTAAAAGAGACAAAAAAACCCCATCCTTTCATATTGTGCAAAAGTAGAAAAATCCTCCAAATTATATTGTAATGGCCCGCAGGGTTAATCGTGCCATTCAAATGACGCTGAGATCAGTGACCAAAATATTGGACCACACTAGGTGGAGGCTTTACGGGGTTAAATGAACTTAAATTTGAAAGAAAAGGTTCAAAAAGTTGAAACAAAAAAGAATATAAAAAAAAATGCTGAAGCTTCAGTAAGAATGTGCGAAGACACGGAGATGAACCTGCGAGCCGGCAGCGAGCGGTAAACAAGAGCCTTACAGACAGGGAGAGCTGTGCTGCTGCCGCGCCTTTAATACGACCCTTGGAGATAGCTGGTGGGCCTGGTGTG
This sequence comes from Eleutherodactylus coqui, assembly GCF_035609145.1. Classification (NCBI taxonomy): domain Eukaryota; kingdom Metazoa; phylum Chordata; class Amphibia; order Anura; family Eleutherodactylidae; genus Eleutherodactylus; species Eleutherodactylus coqui. The sequence continues at coordinate 162,965,897 of NC_089845.1, forward strand.
TGCCAGCTGACAGTGCCCGCTCCGCTGCCAGCCTGCTATTTAGTCCCTCGAACAGAAGTCATCGGCTCATTATCTGAACTGATGTGAAACTTTCAATCAGAGTAATTTTCTCAAGTCTCTCCGAACTTCCAGCAAAGGGAGTCATTAAGGGCGTAAGTGGCGGTTATTTGAAGCGCTCACTAATTGAGCCTCTGCTGAAAGTTTTGCTTCGTGCGTCAGGTTGTCGTACTGTACGGATAATCCCCACGTGGGGCGAGGGTTAATCAAAAACTCTAAAAATACCCAGTAATGAAGCGCGGCTGGCTGGGGATCTCTGAGGACCCGCCGAGGACCGCGAATTAGCGGGGTTTTCCAAGGCCGTTGTGAGCACTCGGCTCTACAGCCTGGAGGCACAGATCGGTTCTTAAATAGGATTTCTGGTGTTCCATCACTATTTTCAGGATGTCTGCTTGCTGTCAGTGAATGGAAACATTACTGTGGAAAAAAAATACAAATTTTCAAAATTTTCAAAATTTTGGCGTTTTTAATAAATCTGCCCAAATCGTACCAGTTGACTATTACCACCGAAGTAAAGTAGCGGTAGAAAAAATAATTCTGAGTGGCTTAGGCACCAATGAGCTCCTTGCGGTGAGCGGATCAGCATCGGCGCCATGTGCCTTTAAGCGTAAAAAAGAAGGTTTTCATTCACAGACGTCAAGCAGAGATCCTGCAAATGTTGCTGAATTGAAGCCTGAAGTGCAGATTTATTTAGACCAAGTTTCCATAAGCCAGTAAAGCCAAGTGCGCAATGTGCCAACGTAAAGGTGACGAATGCGCCTCTCAATACGTTTATCATACCCGTTGGTGCGTCCGTGCGGGGTGGAAACTGACGCCAGCTTGTAAACTACGCAAGTCTCTCTGTCAATTCTAGTAGATCTGATGAGCCTACAGGGTCCCGCCTCCTTTTTGTCGGCCTCGCCCAATTAGAAAAGTGCTGACGACCAAAAACGGCCAAATGTTACAATTTGTGCATGTAACGCGCCGGACGCGCCTAAACGCCTCTTAGAAAGTCGCTGGACTGTTTAATACGTTACGTAAAAGCGCTTCCATGCGGAGCGCAAAATTCTGCAGGACGTTGCTGATTGTTCTGCATGCAGGAAAATCTGGGGCCAAATCCAATGCAAGGCCTCCGTCGGACGGCAATTTTGCGCATGATTTCGCATGATTTCAATGGGTTTCTCAATTTCAGCGTTTTTGCACTATATTTTCATGTGCGCAAGACGAGTTCTATTTTTTAACACGCTTGCGTACCCGAGAGACCATAGGGGTCCATGGAGGTGCGCACCCCGTCCGCATAAAATCGCATGCGTTACTGCGCTATTTCATGGTGTTAATTGACTACTGCTTAGGCTGCTGAGCCGTTTCAGAACCAGCGCGGGTGTGTTCTGCGCGGGTGTGTTCTGCGCGGGTGTGTCCTGCGCCGATGTGAACGGCCCGGCAGTGCACAATAGTACAGTAAAATGCGCGGGAACATATATACGTATATACGTATACGCTCGTGTGCAGGAGCCCCTACGGCATGTGCAAAAAAACTGTACCATGCCTGCGCACAAAGAACCGTACCCCGCGCTGATGGAAGAACAGATCAACCTCGTTCACTGCGTATATACGTTGCGCTGGGGTGAGCATATTTGCGCTTACGCTCATCTGAAGGAGTCCTAAAGGCGCTTTCACACGGCACAGCTGTCAGGCCGACCGCTCTGTAATCGCAACCAGTGAAAGAACGATCGGCGGGAAATCGTTGGATTATCGCTGATCGGATTTTTTGTATCGCTGGTCGGGCACTGCACCGTTTTGTCGGTTGTCTAGGAATGGCTGCCTGTTTGCTGTGAATGAAGGCGGGCATACGGATGGAATGATCCCGGCGCGCTCCGCCCGCATTCACTGAGTGCTCCTGTGTGAAAGCGCAATTCTTGCCGATTCGGCTGGTGGCCGCTTTAGCCACTTACCATCGCTCCGTGTAGAAGGGCCTTAACTCTGCCTGCGCCCGCCTGATGCGTGGTAAGCGCCCATAAGGATGTCTGAGTGAAAGCCAAGTGTGGCACAGCAGCGCTGAGCGGTATGGCGCCCGGAGCCGGACGTTACTCCCTGAGCCCCTGCCATTGTATAAGTGAGGGTTGTATGGGCAGGAAGAAGATCGTGTAGGGCCCGCTCACGGCACGCAATTAGTCGTTAGTCCGCACGGACATTTCTGCGGCGCGGTGTTATCTCTACGGGGCTTGTATTCCGCATCTGTTAAAATCCGCGCGTCTTTACTTCAAAACCGCAAGATTAAACTCTTCAGCGGGACGCTTTGTGCTGCGGGGATTCCGTCCGTCTTGTGAATTGTTGTTGCCGGCTTCTAGCGTAACGGAGATGGAAGTCTGCAAAGTCTGTGGGAACAAAATGCACGAAATTCCCCAAGAGGTTCCGCAGTGAAAAGCGCAACACAATTCGCACAGAGGGACACAATCCGTATCCGCGCTGCGTTCTGCGGACAATGTGGAAGGCCCGTACAGTGAGGGGTTCGCGGTCTGGGGGCGGGGTCTGCTGTGCGCTCTTCTCTAACCTTCATCTCATCTAACTGTTTTTCAGACGTCCTTTGTCCAAACGTCAAAGTGGAGGGCGATCGCTTCAGCCACAAGAACGGAGAAAAGGATGAAATTCCAGGTATGAACTGTGTGATTGGTGAACCGTCGTCATAGCGGCAGAAATGAGAGATAATGAAGCGACAAAGCGAGCTGTGATGGCGGTTTCGTGCGGCCGAATGCACAGCTCTGCTGGCCAGTACGAAGCGTGTGGAGCACGGACCGGGGTTTTCTCTCTGACCATTGAAGCTCGGTGCCGAGGCGCAGGAGTCTGAAGCAGACAGCGGTATCTTTCCCCCACGCGGTATTAATTAACTACATGTGAATAAGACAGCGCGCGTCCTCTTATCCCGCGGTACTATTTCCCCCTGATTCCCGCCCATGTGAACTAGCGGTGGCTGCACACACATACACGGGATTGTGCGAAAAGTGCACTCGTTCTCTGCGCAAAAAGGTAGCACAGGACAAGCGTGTTTAGCAATACGACCTTGTGACGTAATACTAGCATAAAAGGGCCTAAGTACAAGCGCCATATAGTGCCTTAACAATACCACCATACAGTGCTTAATAACAGTGCCACCATTATGCTGCCATACAGTGCTTACATTACATAACAGTACCATATAGTGCCCACATAATGCTGCCAGACAGTGCTTACATTATATAACAGTACCATATAGTGCCCACATAATGCTGCCATACAGTGCTTACATTACATAACAGTACCATATAGTGTCCACATAATGCTGCCATACAGTGCTTACATTACATAACAGTACCATATAGTGCCCACATAATGCTGCCATACAGTGCTTACATTACATAACAGTACCATATAGTGCCCACATAATGCTGCCATACAGTGCTTACATTATATAACAGTACCATATAGTGTCCACATAATGCTGCCATACAGTGTTTACATTACATAACAGTACCATATAGTGCTCACATAATGCTGCCATACAGTGCTTACATTATATAACAGTACCATATAGTGTCCACATAATGCTGCCATACAGTGCTTACATTATATAACAGTACCATATAGTGCCCACATAATGCTGCCATACAGTGCTTACATTACATAACAGTACCATATAGTGCCCACATAATGCTGCCATACAGTGCTTACATTACATAACAGTACCGTATAGTGCCCACATAATGCTGCCATACAGTGCTTACATTATATAACAGTACCATATAGTGCCCACATAATGCTGCCATACAGTGCTTACATTATATAACAGTACCATATACTGCCCACATAATGCTGCCATACAGTGCTTACATTATATAACAATACAATATACTGCCCACATAATGCTGCTATACAGTGCTTACATTATATAACAATACAATATACTGCCCACATAATGCTGCCATACAGTGCTTACATTATATAACAATACAATATACTGCCCGCATAATGCTGCTATACAGTGTTTACATTACATAACAGTACCATATAGTGCCCACATAATGCTGCCACACAGTGCTTACATAATATAACAGTACCATATAGTGCTCACATGATGCTGCCATACAGTGCTTACATTACATAACAGTACCATATAGTGCCTACGTAATGCTGCCATACAGTGTTTACATTACATAACAGTACCGAATAGTGCCCATATAATGCTGCCATACAGTGCTTACATTATATAACAGTACCATATAGTGCCCACATAATGCTGCCACACAGTGCTTACATAATATAACTGTACCATATAGTGCTCACATAATGCTGCCATACAGTGCTTACATTACATAACAGTACCATATAGTGCCCACATGATGCTGCCATACAGTGCTTACATTACATAACAGTACCATATAGTGCCCACATGATGCTGCCATACAGTGCTTACATTACATAACAGTACCATATAGGGCCCACATAGCACTTCTATATAGCACTTTCGTAATAATGCCATAAAGACAGAGTGCCCACATAATACTGCAATATAATGCTTACATGATACTGCCATATAGTGAGTACATAACAGTATCTTAGAGTGCCTGCACAATACTGCCATATAGTGCTCACATATAAATGTCATATTATGAGGACAACAGTGTCATATGGTGCCCACATATCACTGCTGTATAGTACTTCCATAATGATGCCACATCGTTCAGACCTTGCAGTGCTTCCATAATAATGTCATGTAATGAAGACATAACAGTACCATGCAGCGCCCATATAACACCTCTGTGCATAGTAGTACTTACATAATAATGCCATATAGTGCAGACATGAACATAACAGTTACATATTGTGGACACATATTTTGCTTGCAATACCCTGTCTGACCACATGGTGTGCTGTTAACAGGAAACACCTTCCATGAGCAACAGGGACGGCAAACACTTTTATAGACTAGTGTAGACAAATGTTTACTACAACCCCTGTACTGTGGACATTGAGCGCCGCTCTGCAGTAGGATGAAGATCCTATTATTGTTGTGGTATTTCCCTCCCATTATCCCGGCCATTCCCTGTGCATTAAGGGATGCGATATAGACAAATAGCAGCGGGGTAGAGGCGCTTTACAGATATGGTTTAATCATCCAGACGCTAATTCTATCTCATAAATCATCAAACGTATATAAAAATGATCTGTGTCCTCTGTGGCGGAGAGTCACATGATTAATGGGGGAGCGTCCGCTCTGCAGAATACATCTGCTAATAGGACAGAACTTTGGGAAATGAGTAATATCCATATACATTGTGGAAAGTGACCTTCACATTACGTCGGGGTCCAGAGCCGCATCCATCTCCAAGAAAGAATGGAGCGACCAAACATTGTTATCTGCTAAAGAAGATGATCTGATATGATAGATAGATAGATAGATAGATAGATAGATAGATAGATAGATAGATAGATAGATAGATAGATAGATAGATAGATATGAGATAGATAGATAGATATGAGATAGATAGATAGATAGATGATAGATATGAGATAGATAGATATGAGATAGATAGATAGATAGATAGATAGATAGATAGATATGAGATAGATAGATAGATATGAGATAGATAGATAGATAGATAGATAGATAGATAGATAGATAGATAGATAGATGATAGATATGAGATAGATAGATAGATAGATAGATAGATAGATAGATAGATAGATAGATAGATAGATAGATAGATATGAGATAGATAGATAGATAGATATGAGATAGATAGATAGATAGATATGAGATAGATAGATAGAGAGATAGATAGATATGAGAGATAGATATGAGATAGATATGAGATAGATAGATAGATAGATAGATAGATAGATAGATATGAGATGGATAAATATGAGATAGATAGATAGATAGATAGATAGATAGATATGGGATAGATAGATATGAGATAGATAGACAGATAGATATGAGATAGATAGATAGATAGATAGATAGATAGGAGATAGATATGAGATAGATAGATAGATAGATATGAGATAGATAGATAGATAGATAGATAGATAGATAGATAGATAGATAGATAGATATGAAATAGATAGATATGAGATAGATAGATAGATAGATATGAGATAGATAGATAGATAGATATGAGATAGATAGATAGATAGATAGCAGATAGATAGATAGATATGAGATAGATAGATAGATAGATAGATAGATAGATAGATATGAGATAGATGGATAGATAGATAGATATGAGATAGATGGATAGATAGATAGATAGATAGATAGATAGATAGATATGAAATAGATAGATAGATGGATATGAGATAGATAGATAGATGGATAATAGATAGATAGATAGATAGATAGGAGATAGATAGATAGATATGAGATAGATAGATGGATATGAGATAGATAGATAGATAGATGGATATGAGATAGATAGATAAATATGAGATAGATAGATATGAGATAGATAGATATGAGATAGATAGATAGATAGATAGATATGAGCTAGATAGATAGATAGATAGATAGATAGATATGAGATAGATAGGTAGATAGATAGATAGATATGAGATAGATAGATAGATAGATAGGAGATAGATAGATAGATAGATAGATATGAGATAGATAGATAGATGGATAATAGATAGATAGATAGATAGATAGATATGAGATAGATGGATATATAGATATGAGATAGATAGATAGATAGATAGATAGATAGATAGGAGATAGATAGATAGATAGATAGATAGATAGATAGATAGATAGATAGATATGAGATAGATGGATAGATAGATAGATATGAGATAGATAGATAGATAGATAGATAGATAGATAGATATGAGATAGATAGATGGATATGAGATAGATAGATGGATAATAGATAGATAGATAGATATGAGATAGATAGATAGGAGATAGATATGAGATAGATAGATAGGAGATAGATAGATAGATAGATAGATAGATAGATAGATAGATAGATAGATAGATAGATAGATAGATAGATAGATAGATAGATAGATAGGAGATAGATAGATATGAGATAGATAGATAGATATGAGATAGATATGAGATAGATAGATAGGAGATAGATAGATAGATAGATAGATAGATAGATAGATAGATAGATAGGAGATAGATGGATATGAGATAGATAGATAGATGGATAATAGATAGATAGATAGATAGATAGATAGATAGATAGATAGATAGATAGATAGATAGATAGATAGATAGATAGATAGGAGATAGATAGATAGATAGATAGGAGATAGATGGATATGAGATAGATAGATAGATGGATAATAGATAGATAGATAGATAGATAGGAGATAGATAGATAGATATGAGATAGATAGATAGATAGATATGAGATAGATAGATAGATAGATAGATAGATAGATAGATAGATAGGAGATAGATAGATAGATAGATAGGAGATAGATGGATATGAGATAGATAGATAGATGGATAATAGATAGATAGATAGATAGATAGGAGATAGATAGATAGATATGAGATAGATAGATGGATATGAGATAGATAGATAGATGGATATGAGATAGATAGATAAATATGAGATAGATAGATATGAGATAGATAGATATGAGATAGATAGATATGAGATAGATAGATAGATAGATAGGAGATAGATAGATAGATAGATATGAGCTAGATAGATAGATAGATAGATATGAGCTAGATAGATAGATAGATAGATACATATGAGATAGATAGGTAGATAGGTAGATAGATAGATAGATATGAGATAGATAGATAGATAGGAGATAGATAGATAGATAGATAGATAGATAGATAGATAGATAGATAGATAGATATGAGATAGATAGATAGATGGATAATAGATAGATAGATAGATAGATAGATAGATAGATAGATATGAGATAGATATGAGATAGATGGATAGATAGATAGATATGAGAGATAGATAGATAGGAGATAGATAGATATGAGATAGATGGATAGATAGATAGATATGAGATAGATAGATAGATATGAGATAGATAGATGGATATGAGATAGATAGATAGATGGATAATAGATAGATAGATAGATAGATAGATATGAGATAGATAGATAGGAGATAGATATGAGATAGATAGATAGGAGATAGATAGATAGATAGATAGATAGATAGATAGATAGGAGATAGATAGATATGAGATAGATAGATAGATAGATATGAGATAGATAGATAGATATGTGATAGATAGATAGATATGAGATAAATAGATAGATAGATAGACAGATAGATAGACAGATGGATATGAGATAGATAGATTCAGAAAGTCCTCCGACCCTCTCACTTTGTGTACATGTTGTTATGTTGTGGCCTTGTGTCCCCCTCCTTCTGCACTCAGTGCCCCATAATGACAAAATGATAACACAATGGGAGAAATCTTTGTAAATTAAAAAAAAACTCCCATTCTGCATTGACATAAGTATTCCCACCCTGTACTCGGTATTTAGTGAAGCCCCATTGGCAGGGATTCCAGCCTCCAATCTTCTTGCGGATGATGCCACAAAGTTTGCACCCCTGGATTTGGGGATTTTCTGCCCTCTGCAGGTTGGATGGGGGCCGTCTGTGGACAGCCATTGTCAGGTCTCTCCAGAGATTTCCCATTGGGTTCAGAGCTCTGGCCGGCCACTCAAGGACTTTCACAGAGTTGTCCCTCAGCCCTTCCTGTGTTGTCTTGCCGGGTCTTAGGGTCGTTGTCTTGTTGGCAGGTGACCCTTCTGCCCCGTCTGAGGTCCTTTGTGCTCTGGATCAGATTTCCATTAATATACTAATCTCTGTTTGTATAGCACCAGCTTATTCCACAGCGCTTTCAAATCCCAGACCGCTGCGCAATGCACTGGACACCGGAATTCTCCTCACCTCCAACCGCCAAGCAGACAGTCCCGCCTATCCATCCTCCCCCACCGCCTTAAACAGACCGCTCCCTCTATTATCCTACATATGAAGGTCCCTCGTGATACTTCCCAGACATAAACGCCAGCCCCCTCCTCCTCTACAGATAGATAGGATATCTTTAAGTAACTAATTGAAATGGGGTTGTACAAGATTGAAAATAGTCTGTTCTCTTCCAAACAGCGCCACACTGGTTCACAGTTTTTATATGGTATTGCGGCTTAGTTGTATACACTTCAATAGAGCCGAGTTGCAATACCAGGCACAACCAATGGTCGAGTGTGGCGCTGTTTCTAAAAGAAAGCAGGCATGGTTTTAGACTTCTAGACACCTAAAAATAAAAATGGCAGGACCTTTGGTCTTCATTATGCTTTCCCTCCATATTGAGGCCGCTCGTAGGCATGAACAGTCTCTCGGCAGGCTGTGATCCGGCACTATGGAGACGGCTTTCTTCCTTCTGGAGCTCTTTGCAGTTCTGGATTGTGAAATGATCTTTTTCTGCCTTGTCTCTTCTTATCTTCCGACAGGTTTTGACCTCATGGAGTTATTCAACATACAAAATGTCATCGGAGGGAAGGAAGCCGGGATTCAGAGTTCCTACGTGCGTCTCGGGACATTCCCCATCGTACAGAGAACTGAGTGAGTCCATCAAAGAGCAATTCACGGCCCCCCCGATTCATATGGCAAGCTGTAAGGGTTTCTATAGGCCACCATTGAAGTATCAGGCCAAGTCACTGCCATGGTGGCTAAGGATACACTTCATTACTCAGTAGAATTGTCAGGTAGCTCGTCCTAAGCAACCAGTTTATTTTGGTAATGCCAGCTTAATGCCAGGCTGGTACCACACTGGAGACAGGATGGAGCGAGGAGGCCTAGGTATGAGATAATCAGTTCTCAAATATACATTTAGATGAAAAAGCTAGCAGTTGCACCTGAGCCGTGGTGTCTACAAGGGCCCAAAGAACCTCCAGTAACCAGTGGCATAACCTACGGGTGCCAGAGCAAGCTTAGGTCGGTCCTCCCCTCCCGACTATACCCAGGGGCGTCCCTCTCATGATGTCTGCAGGACCTCAGAGGGACGGCACTAGGGTAATGATTGCCAACTGCAACCCCACAAGTATTGCATTCACTCTGTCCACAGCTCTGGTCAGGCGACTGCCATGCTGTCATTAGTCTATGGCCCCATGACCTCTACACCCAGTGTCTGTATTCCTGCACCACAGGGGAGCGGTCAGGGGGTCACAGACTGATGACAGCGCCATAGCCACCCAACCAGAGCTGAGGACAGAGTGAGTGCACTGCTTGTGGGGTTGCTGCCCAAATGGAGGTCCAGTGTTTCTATTACTACTGGGACGACTATGGGGATCATTTTTAATATTGGGGCCACTATGGGGTCACTAATAATACTGCGGCCACTATGGGGGGACCATGTTACTATTAGGGCCACTGTGGGGGTTACTATTATTTCTGGGCTACTATGAGAGTCACTATTAGCACTGGGGCCACTAATTGGGTCACTATAACTTCTGCAGCTACTTTGGGGGACACTATTAGTACTGGGGCCACAATGGGAGACAGTATTACTACTAGGGCCACTATAGGGTCACTATTATTACTGGGATCAGTATAGGGGTCACTATTACTACTGCGACCACTATAGAGGGCAAAATTACTACTTGGGCCACTATGGAGGTCACTATTACTAATGGGGCTACTATGGGAGTCACTATTAACACAGGGGTCACTAATGGGGTCATTATTACTACTGGGACCACTACCGGGCTTGCTATGACTACTAGGTGCATTAAGGGGGTCACTATTAGTATTGGGGCCATTAAGGGGGGCACTTACTATTGGGGCTACTACTGGGTACACTATTACTTTGTCACTTCAGACATTTCTCAATTCTTCAAATATGTATTGGGTAACTTGTGTATTGATGCTTATAAAATTAGTGGGGTTTTCTGCTGGGGGGACCTCATTTCACACCTCACCCCAGGCAGCATGAAGGCTTTGGGCACCCCTGACTATGACTGTCATCTCATGTATAAACTTCATTGAACTATACCACTGCCCTTGCCCATCCACCCTAGGTACACTGTGTCAGCAATCTATAGATTGCATCCCTATACATCATCCTCCAGTTCTTACACCTGTCTGGGCCCCAGGCAGTGGCCGCTGCTGCCCCGCTCCACTCATTGACACATGGCCTGTCCTGAATGTAGACCACATTGTCTGCATCTGAGCCCGCCCTGGAGGTTACTTTTCCAGTCAGTGTCACTGTCAGGGCTGCTTCAACCATAGTGCATTTGCACTGGGCCCCGTGGTAACAATCAGGGCCCTTGGCTGCAGCACCAACTTCAACTGTATCTGTATCCTCAGAACGCAGATACAAGTGAAAACTATTGAAGAGGTTAAAAAATAATAAAAAGCTTTACCCATCTATTGCATTTCTCTGCTCTTCGGTGTCCACTGACTTCCGGGTCCAGTGGTCATGTGTCTGTTGAAACACATGACTGCTACAGCCAATCACTAGCTTCAGTACCCAGTAAGGCTGGTGATTCGTTGTAGCAGTCATGTGCTTAGTCATGCATGTGACTGGGGTGAGTGGAGACCATGAGAAAGCCTGCAGCCAGTCGGTCTGGGTTGGTTGAGTATGAGTGCTTGTTTTTTTATTTTGGGACAGAAAGGAGGGCAGCGTGACAGTGGAGAGGTGGAGGGGCCATCTTAATACACATGCACTGTTTTACGTCTGTGCGGGACACGGGCACCTCGCACAGCATGGACGCAGGGTGGTGATAACTACCGTTGTTGATCGACTATTGCACTGAGGAGCAGTGCGCACCACGACTGAAGTACGTAACCCAGATGTAAGGCCCGTGTTACACCAGAGAACAACTCTCAGCACAGCGAGAGGAAACGTACACACAGTAGAAAGTAGCCGCACACCAAGCTATGCTGAACGGTAACACCACTCCAAGGAGAAGGAAGCCTGGCCCTAACCTAGCAGGGGAGGTGAAGGGTCCCTGCCTAGAAGCGGAGTATTCGTCTCAATAGAGACAGCCCCACAGTCGTCATCCTGGGCCCTGACTGTCCATGAAGGGACCCTTGGAGAGATGAATCGAACAGCAAAGCAAAATAGAAATGAAAAGCAGCAATACAACTGTAACGTAAACCACAGCAACTAATCTGCAGGTAGCAAAATACCCAGCACAGCAGAGCTCCAAACTCCAAGGTCTCCACTGTGGAACGGAATAAGCAGCACTGAGCCCCAGCAGGAGTGAGAATATATAGCCACACTGCACCCGAAAACTGGTAAAGTGAATAGAAAACCACAACTCCACCCTACTCCCGGGCATGACGAATCCACCATGCATCCATGCAGCAAAGGCAGACAGAACCAGCCATCTCTGCACATCGTGCATTAACCATTGACCTGCATAGCAAAGCGACAGGTCTTAGCCTGTGTTGAAGCCACCATGCCACGAAGCTGTAGCGACCGACAAGCCGCGACATGCTGGGTCAAGTTGAGTATTGAAATGGCCCTAGTCACTGTCTGCACCCCAAGTGTGCGCCGCCAACCAAGCTGGATTTACAAAAGATCCAAACAGGGATCCCACCGCTTTGTATGAAGCATGACCGTGGCTCTACACTGGAACTGCCAAGTGCTGTCTGGGCCTGCCTGATGCCTGTGGCTGTCTACCCACGAGATATAATGCAGGGGCCCCCTCCTGCTGCTGGACTGGATTTAAAGGGTCGTGCCAGCCCGATGGCAGCTGTACCTCCTGCAACCACACTCATTACACCCCTGTCTGCAGCATTACAAGACTCTGTAGGTACACCAGCAGTCTTTATGGTTAGGGATGCTAATTATTTCCCCAACAGGAATGTTGGCAGCTACTATAAAGAAGCCAAAAGTTTCATGAAAAACATCAGTAAGAGTGGAGATAACCATGAAGAATTGACTAGCGGGCCATCATTTCTCATAGGTCCTGGGCAACTCAACTTAAAGGGGTTGTCCAGTTGTAAACTAATGATGCATTTCCTCTAGATAGATACTCAATAGTAGATTGGTGAGGACCATTACCATGAACAGCCACTGATTGACTGCTCTCTGGGCCGGTAGACTCATGCACTGAGCTGATTTGTGCAGGAAGCAGACAGCCCTTCTCCCGATGCAGTGGCCAGACTTGGTAGCACAGGCATTGAAGTGAGTGGGGACTTGGCCTGCAATACACGTTTAGCAGTACAGTGCGAGTAGAGCTGTCTGCTTGCTGTCGAAGTCAGCTAAGTGTATGATAGCACACACCCGGCAAACAGCTATTTTGAGGGGGTCTGCGAAGAACTGACCCCTACTAATGCACTGTTGACCTATTCTAAGGTTAGGCCATCATTAGTTTACAACCAGACTACCCCTTTAAAGCCTCTTAAAGTTGATTTGCCTTAGGTGTCCCATGTACATCTCCAAACACAAGCCTTCTATTGAGCGAACTTCCCAAGGGAATCATGCATTACGTTTTCTACTATCTGAGTGATGATCCCTAATTCATATCACCAAATAATGGAGCAGCCAATGCCAGATTCCTTCACACCCACCGAATTCCCCTTCACTAAATACTGCTCGTTCTTTATTTATTGTCCGCCAGACGGAAGGAACCCAGTGTAAGAATGTCAAATGTTAATATATTCACAGACCGAGGGAAGAATTAAAGGGACTCGCAAACAAAAAGTCACCGGGAGCTCATAGTTCTCAAGAATTCAGTTTTTTCAAAAAGGTCTAGTAATTCCCCAACTTGTGGATTCGACACATATCTGCAGGACTTCAAGAGTTACAAACAACAAAAGGGGAAAACCTCAAAAACAGTCAAGAAAATAAACCTATCAATAAAAACAATCAAACATTGCTACATAAAATAAACAGTAAATGAAAACAAAATGAGAAAAAAGATCAAACTGCCATGTGTGGCAGATGATAAAAAGGAAGATAAAAACCTCCAAACCGCACATGAGAAATGCATATATACGGCGCGTCCGCCTGGTGATAGCAGGTAGATGCCGGGAACTTTGGAATTGGTTACCATTTAAGCCTTTGCAGGATGAGTTTTTTATATAAAAGCACCAATTGTTACAACATATAATGTGAAAAACATAAAGCGATTTTCTGGGACATAAAAAAAAGTTAAATGGCTTAAAATAAAGAAAAACTGAATATTCACCCGTGCCAGCGGCTCCCGGCATTCCGCATGGAAGCTGGAAAAGGGGCGGGCGGTCATGTGCCGTTCATTGTAGATGTGACCACCCAGCCAATCACAGGCTTCAGCAGCCATAGAAGAATCCCCGCTGCAGCCTGTGAGTGGTTCCATGATCGCGGCAATACCAGGGGGGTATGGTTTTGTAAAGAATGTTTTACTCCCTTAATGACCAGTTTCAGTTTTAAATAAGCAGACACTTTTTAGCAATTTCACACATGTGGTGATTTTATTGCCTTTTTTTTCTTCTTTGCCTTCCAAAGTTATCTTTTGTTGCATTTTTTGTGATATATGGCTGTTTTTTTTTTCCTTTTCCGTTTGTTTTTTTTTATTGAGGGTAATATTTACAAAAAGGTAACATTTATAGTTCTTTAGTACATTCATGGTACACCCAGGCCCAGGGACGGGTTCCTATTGGTTTTGGTCATCCTAGTGTATAACTTGTTTCTTATTGGACTACGGGGCACCTATGATAGCGGTTTAGGTTGGGGTAGGACGTCGATTTATTTTCCTCATATTTGTCATTTATTCTATACTTTTCTTTACTTATTTTATATATATATATATATATGTTACATCTGTTATATAAGACCTTTGTGGACCTTCACAATGTCATTTTTAATTTTTTTGTGTGGTTTTCTGCTGTAGCTGCGGCATCCATAGGAGCCCCAGCTACAGGGAAAACACATGCTGAGGGTCGCGGGCGATCACGTGATCACTGAGTACAATAGAGGAAACACAACTGCTGCGGCCGCTCTGCTCTACAAAGCGCTCATTAAGCACAATATAGACTGGGAAGGCAGTTATAAACCACTTCTGTCTTCTCCTCCGACGGCCGAGCACCTGACTGCTCCTGCTGGATGGGGACCTGTCACCACGTCTGTACAACGCACTCCATGATAAACCTCTGACAGTGCTGCTGATGAGATGTCCTTATGGCTATGTGCTTCTGCACTCCGCGGTATCTTCACAATCTGCTTCTGACAATTTCCTGCGCTGTATTCTAATGAGCTGAAAAGAGTCAGGTTTGGCAGAAGAGTCGGGTTTTGCCCCCACGCCGGCCGCCCCTGTTCTTGATTGGCATGCATACTGATTTCTCTTCTTCACTGCAATCCCATACAGGCGCTTTAGCAAACCCGGCCCAGCCCGCGCACCTCAGCTCTGCTCTACTAGCTGTAACTTCAGCGGCATACTGCGCATGCGCCTTAAGGATCATCCCATCTGGACTGTTGTGGTTGCTGGGGCTTCTTCAGTAACAGTTTTTGGTCGTCCAGATTTTGGTCCAACAGAACCTGTTTCTTGGAATTTGGGAAGAAGTTTTGCCACTGCTCTGTGGGTAATGGGAGGTCTGGTTGGGTGGCACTTGTTGAAATGCTGCGATGACTCGTGTGCTTCGTTCACCTGAGATAAGGATGATCCCAACTCGTTTTGCATGAAATATCGCCATCATTCACATTGCCTGTAATGAAGAAAAATCACTGTGTTACCATGAAGACGAATAAAGTTATGTTATAATGAAGCACACCGTTGTTTTTCGGGTGAAATTCTCTGCCAGTTTGTTATATCACACATCGACCTTCCCACTAGAAAAATTAGATGTGAATTAAAGACGACGGCATTCAAAATGGCCGCCATGTTGATGGCATGGCCTAACAGGTTTACTCCTTCCCCTGCGGCTTGTATGCAAAATTGGATCGCTGTCTGTCAAACTGTGTTCACTTTATATGGGTGTTTCTGCACTTTTAGATGCTCTGTAATGCTTGATTTATAGTACTGGTTTCCTCATATAGGGAAGTGAGACCTTTTGGGCAGTTACGACTCCAGGTTTAAAGTCACAGTGGGCATCCTTAGTAATTTATAGGCCCTGCTCTGCTCCCTTAGTAACATTATAAGCTTTTTTCTGCCCCCTTAGACATTTATAGGTCCCCTGAGACATTTATAGACCCCACTGTGCTCCATGAGCATTTAGTAAACCCCACTGTACCCTGGAAATGGAATAACATTTCAAAGAATAAGGACCCGATCAAACTTGCCCATGCCTGGGCCTTGGCACCTGCCCAGGTTTACCATGTGCTGATGCCGGCCTAGCTTATGGACCCCCTAATGCTCCAGGGCTTGGGTGCAACTGCACCCTTTATACCCACTATAGTTTAGTAATCGGGCTTCTCTCATTCAACCCATAGTTATGACCCAGTGGCTTTTGGAAGGGGAAACCCTTAAGCTGCTGACAAACACCCGGCACTTACGAACTTACCACATTAGATGGAAGGCTATTACACACAATACAGATGCTACACTTTATAATAACCAAAAGCCCGAGGAGCATTTGAGAGCGGTATTGAATGGCACTTTAGGGCACACCGATTGGGTTCTCATTAGAGATGAGCGAACGTACTCGTTCGAGCTTGATGCTCGTTCGAGTATTAGCGTGTTCGGGATGCTCGTTACTCGTAACGAGTACCACGCGATGTTCGAGTTACTTTCACTTTCATCTCTGAGACGTTAGCGCGCTTTTCTGGCCAATAGAAAGACAGGGAAGGCATTACAACTTCCCCCTGCGACGTTCAAGCCCTATACCACCCCCCCTGCAGTGAGTGGCTGGCGAGATCAGGTGTCACCCGAGTATATAAATCGGCCCCGCCCGCGGCTCGCCACAGATGCATTCTGACAGAGATCAGGGAAAGTGCTGCTGGTGCCGGAGCTGCTATAGGGAGAGTGTTAGAGGTTATTTTAGGCTTCAAGAACCCCAACGGTCCTTCTTAGGGCCACATCTGACCGTGTGCAGTAGTGTGGAGGCTGCTTTTTGCAGTGTTGCACTTTTTTTTTTTTTGGTATATCGGCCGTGCAGAGCATTGCGTCCTGCAGTAATACTCCAGGGACAGAAGTGCTTAGGCAGGGACAGAAGACATATTGATTGAATATAGGCAGTGGGCCTTTGCAAAACAATTTGGGAAAAAAAATCTATTTGGGCTGCCTGTGAGTGTCCTCAGTGTTCTGGGTCTGTGCTGGGTGTAGTAGTTCTCCAAATTCATACGCAGCCAGCTAAGTGTTACAGCAGGCTTGCGCAAAATTATTTCCTGGCGTTCCGTAAGCAAAGTCAGCCTCCAACCACAGGCCAATAAGCGGCACATTTAAATACAGCGTTCTGTTTCTGCACTACTGGTAATACAGCATGCTGAGGGGTAGGGGTAGGCCTAGAGGACGTGGACGCGGGCGAGGACGCGGAGGCCCAAGTCAGGGTGTGGGCACAGGCCGAGCCACTGCGGTGGCCAGGGGTAGAGGCAGGGCCAGACCGAATAATCCACCAAATGTTTCCCAAAGCGCCCCCTCGCGCCATGCCACCCTGCAGAGGTCAAGGTGCTCTACGGTGTGGCAGTTTTTCACAGAGACGCCTGACGACCGACGAACAGTGGTGTGCAACCTTTATCGTGCCAAGATCAGCTGGGGAGGCACCACCACCAGCCTCACCACCACCAGCATGCACAGGCATATGATGGCCAAGCACCCCACAAGGTGGGACGAAGGCCGTTCACCGCCTCCGGTTTGCACCACTGCCTCTCCCCCTGTGCCCCAACCTGCCACTGAGATCCAACCCCCCTCTGAGGACACAGGCACTACCGTCTCCTGGCATGCACCCACACCCTCACCTCCGCTGTCCTCGGCCCCATCCAGCAATGTCTCTCAGCGCAGCGTCCAGACGTCGCTAGCGCCACTGTTTGAGCGCGAGCGCAAGTACGCCGCCACGCACCCGCACGCTCAAGCGTTAAACGTGCACATTGCCAAATTGATCAGCCTGGAGATGCTGCCGTATAGGCTTGTGGAAACGGAGGCTTTCAAAAGCATGATGGCGGCGGCTGCCCCGCGTTACTCGGTTCCTAGTCGCCACTACTTTTCCCGATGTGCCGTCCCAGCCCTGCACGACCACGTCTCCCGCAACATTGTACGCGCCCTCACCAACGCGGTTACTGCCAAGGTCTACTTAACAACAGACACGTGGACAAGCACAGGCGGGCAGGGCCACTATATTTCCCTGACGGCACATTGGGTGAATTTAGTGGAGGCTGGGACAGAGTCAGAGCCTGGGACCGCTCACGTCCTACCCACCCCCCGAATTGCGTGCCCTAGCTCGGTGGTGGTATCTGCGGCGGTGTATGCTTCCTCCACTAAACCACCCTCCTCCTCCTCCTACGCAACCTCTGTCTCGCAATCAAGATGTGTCAGCAGCAGCACGTCGCCAGCAGTCGGTGTCGCGCGGCGTGGCAGCACAGCGGTGGGCAAGCGTCAGCAGGCCGTGCTGAAACTACTCAGCTTAGGAGAGAAGAGACAGACGGCCCACGAACTGCTGCAGGGTCTGACAGAGCAGACCGACCACTGGCTTGCGCCGCTGAGCCTCCAACCGGGCATGGTCGTGTGTGACAACGGCTGTAACCTGGTGGCGGCTCTGCAGCTCGGCAGCCTCACGCACGTGCCATGCCTGGCCCATGTCTTTAATTTGGTGGTTCAGCGCTTTCTGAAAAGCTACCCACACTTGTCATACCTGCTCGGAAAGGTGCGCTGGGTCAGCGCAAATTTCTGCAACTCCAAGACGGACGCTGCAACCCTGCGGACCCTGCAACATCGGTTTCATCTGCCAGTGCACCGACTGCTGTGCGACGTGCCCACACAGTGGAACGCTACGCTCCACATGTTGGCCAGGCTCTATGAGCAGCGTAGAGCTATTGCGGAATACCAACTCCAACATGGGCGGCGTAGTGGGAGTCAGCCTCCTCAATTATTTACAGAAGAGTGGGCCTGGTTGGCAGACATCTGCCAGGTCCTTGGAAACTTTGAGGAGTCTACCCAGATGCTGAGCGGGGATGCTGCAATCATTAGCGTCACTATTCCTCTGCTATGCATCTTGAGAAGTTCCCTGCAAAGCATAAAGGCAGACGCTTTGCACTCGGAAACAGAGGAGGGGGAAGACAGTATGTCGCTGGATAGTCAGAGCACCCTCATGTCTATATCTCAGCGCGTTGAGGAGGAGGAGGAGGGGGAGGAGCATGAGGAGGAGGGGGAAGAGACAGCTTGGCCCACTGCTGAGGGTACAGATGCTGCTTGCCTGTCATCCTTTCAGCGTGTATGGCCAGAGGAGGAGGAGGAGGAGGAGGGGGAGGAGCATGAGGAGGAGGGGGAAGAGACAGCTTGGCCCACTGCTGAGGGTACACATGCTGCTTGCCTGTCATCCTTTCAGCGTGTATGGCCAGAGGAGGAGGAGGAGGAGGAGGATCCTGAAAGTGATCTTCCGAGTGAGGACAGCCATGTGTTGCGTACAGGTACCCTGGCACACATGGCTGACTTCATGTTAGGATGCCTTTCTCGTGACCCTCGTGTTACACGCATTCTGGCCACTACGGATTACTGGGTGTACACACTGCTCGACCCACGGTATAAGGAGAGCCTTTCCTCTCTCATTCCGAAGAGGAAAGGGGTTCGAGAATGATGCTATACCACATGGCGCTGGTTTACAAACTGATGGTAAACTTCCCATCCGACAGCGCTAGTGGCCGAAGGCGCATTTCCACGGCCCAGGTAGCAGGGGAGGCGCAGAGATCAGGCAGCATGTACAGCGCAGGCAGGGGACCATTATCCAAGGCCTTTGCCAGCTTTATGGCTCCCCACCAAGACTGTGTCACCGCTCCCCAGTCAAGGCTGAGTTGGCGGGAGCACTGTAAAAGGATGGTGAGGGAGTACGTAGCCGATCGCACGACCGTCCTCCGTGACGCCTCTGCCACCTACAACTACTGGGTGTCGAAGCTGGACACGTGGCCTGAACTCGCGCTGTATGCCCTGGAGGTGCTTGCTTGTCCTGCGGCTAGCGTCTTGTCAGAGAGGGTGTTTAGTGCGACTGGGGGAATCATCACGGATAAGCGTACCCACCTGTCAACCGACAGTGCCGACAGGCTTACACTCATCAAGATGAACAAAGCCTGGATTTCCCCAGACTTCTCTTCTCCACCAGTGGACAGCAGCGATACCTAAGCAATACGTAGGCTGCACCCGCGGATGGAAGCATCGTTCTCTATCACCATCCAAAACGGGGACCTTTTTGCTTCATCAATCTGTGTATAATATTCCTCCTCCTCCTCCTGCTCCTCCTCCTGAAACCTCACGTAATCACGCCGAACGGGCAATTTTTCTGAGGCCCACAAGGCTCACTCATATAATTTTTGTAAACAATTTTTATACGTTTCAATGCTCATTAAAGCGTTGAAACTTTCACCTCAACCAATTTTTATTTTTACTGGGCTGCCTCCAGGCCTAGTTACAAATTAAGCCACATTAACCAAAGCGATTAATGGGTTTCACCTGCCCTCTTGGTTGGGCATGGTCAATTTTTCTCAGGTACATTAGTACTGTTGGTACACCAATTTTTTGGGGCCCTCGCCTACAGTGTAATCCAATTAATTTTTAGCCCACCTGCATTACAGCTGACGTTACATCAGCTGTGTTGGGCAATGCAATGGGATGTATTTATGTACCGCCGGTGGGTTCCAGGCACCCACCCATGCTGTGGGTCCACAGGGAGTTGTAACTGCATGTGTCCACTTCTAAAGAACCCCAGTCTGACTGGGGCATGCAGTGTGGGCCGAAGCCCACCTGCATTAAACATGACATTACCTCAGCTGTGATGGGCAATGCTATGGGATATATTTATGTACCGCCGGTGGCTTCCTGGCACCCACCCATGCTGTCGGTCCACAGGGACTTCACAATAGGGAGTTGTACCTGTCTGTGTCTATGAATTAAAAACCCCGGTCAGGTTGGGGCATGCAGTGTGGGCCGAAGCCCACCGCCATTTAATCTGACGTTAGCTCTGCTGTCCAGGGCACTGCAATGGGATACATTTATGTACAGCTGGTGGGTTCCAGGGAGCCACCCATGCTGTGGGTGCACACAGAATTCCCATTGCGGAGTTGTACCTGCCTGTGACTATTTATAAAAAAACGCGGTCTGACTGGGGCATGCAGACACCTTGACAGAATGAATAGTGTGTGGCACATAGGTTCCCCATTGCTATGCCCACGTGTGCAGCTCCAGATGGAGGTGGCACAGGATTGGATTTCTCATTGCTTCTGTACAGCATTGTGGACTATCGCCCCGCCCCTTTTAAAGAGGGTCGCTGCCTAGCCGTGCCAACCCTCTGCAGTGTGTGCCTGCGGTTCCTCTGGCAGACGCACTTATAAATAGACATGAGGGTGGCGTGGCATAAGGGCAGCTGAAGGCTGGGCAGGGACAGTTTGGTGTGCGCTGTGGACACTGGGTCGTGGGGGGGGGGGGTTGGGCAGCATGTAACCCAGGAGAAGTGGCAGTGGAGTGTCATGCAGGCAGTGATTGTGCTTTGTTGGAGGTAGTGTGGTGCTTAGCTAAGGTATGCATTGCTAATGAGGGCTTTTCAGAAGTAAAAGTTGTTGGGAGGGGGGGGGGCACTCTTGCCGCTATTGTGGCTTAATAGTGGGACCTGGGAACTTGAGATGCAGCCCAACATGTAGCCCCTCGCCTGCCCTATCTGTTTCTGTGTCGTTCCCATCACTTTCTTGAATTGCCCAGATTTTCACAAATGGAAACCTTAGCGAGCATCGGCGATATACAAAAATGCTCGGGTCGCCCATTGACTTCAATGGGGTTCGTTATTCGAAACGAACCCTCGAGCATCGCGAAAAGTTCGTCTCGAGTAATGAGCACCCGAGCATTTTGGTGCTCGCTCATCTCTAGTTCTCATGTGACTTGTCTTTGATGAAACAACCCCAGAGGATATTCATAGGGAAAATCAGTACCTTTAGTGAGTCTATTCATGTGACATCTCCCCCAGCCCTACTGTCCTCTGTATGATGAGAAACAAAACTGTCTGTAGGTGGGTGTCTAAAAGGTCAGACCTTGACTTATAGGGTTACTATTGAATATGAGGCGCTAGAGAATCAGCTTTCTTATCAAGCATAACAACTTATTTGCATACCTATTTTCCCAGGGATCATTGCCTGGCCTACTAGACTTCCTTGTGGTGGTCTCCACAAGGAGAAAGATTATCCCCCTAGACCCTGATAACCCCATTCATGTTTCAGGAGTCTTGAAAGAATTTGTCATCAACTTACAGAGTAGTCTCCTAAAGATGGCATTGCAGAGTTTTCTTCTGCACTTTTTGATGGATCTCCTCAGGGAAGACAATTTGGGACAAATAACTGATTATTTTCCCCTACAGACCACCATCATTAAAGAATAATATATTGTACTAAGCCAGGATCAAGGTAGGTGGGCAGTGAGAATGTCACCCCGGCTGGGAGCAGCTCGTGTCTTGGAGCTCCACTGGGCATGGGCTGTACATAGGTGAGTGGGCCTGAGCCAAAGCCCTACATAAGGGACAAACAGAGGTGTTGTAATAGGTCACGGCCACATGTCAGTCAGTGCGCTCTACTGCTTCAAATACTTCATAAACAGGTCAAAACAAAACGCAGGTCTTCTTCAGTCCCCTGAACCTCGGCAGTGCAGGTCGGAGCTGGTGGCATCCTCCTCGGTTTGTCCTGTTAGCACTCAGTGTCCACCTACCAAGCATTTCTCCCTCGTTGAGGGTCTGTTTCCACCAGTCTGGATGCAAAGCTCCACAAGGTAGCCCGTGGGCTGGAGAGCGGTGTAAAACATCTGCAGCAACTTGTTCTTGTGTCCTCTGGTACCAACGACACAACATTCTCTTCATCTCCTCCTGTTCCTCCTTGCTCTGTAAAAATAATCATTGTAACAATGAACAAGTCCAGACTGCGATGGCGCGGGGGTCCACGATACAGCGCCAACATATGGTACAGGACTGCATAAAGGCTCACATCAGTCCTTTGGGCCAATCGCATAGGAATGCCACTCAAGCCATCATGATGATTTTGGAGTATAAACACGGAGAGAACAAACTCCATGTAGATGTGACAACTGGGCGGAGCCAAAGCCAGAACAAGAGCAAAGAAACCCTGACCGAAGAAACCATCCCTGAAGAGGCAAGAGCCGGCATGGAAGAACACATCTAGTGTAAGCAAGCCTGCAGGCTTTTTCTTGCACCACTCTTTGCCCCCTTTGCCTGACCTTTGGGGGATGATGTTGGTGTCATTAGATCTGTGACATCCTCACAGCCGCCGTGCAATCATAACATTTGAGTTTGCTACATTGAGTGACTGTCGGGCCGGGTCAAAGTTCCTATGTGAAGTCTAGCGGCGCTGTTGTGCGTAGCTGAGCTATGTTCATGTCAAGTGCTGACCAGTTTGACTGCTGCCATGTCCCCAAAACGTGGAAGACCGAGCCGTGGACGGCGGACAATTCAAGCCGAATCCTCGGCTCAACAGTTCTTAACATTTACAACCATTTTCCCAAACTTCTATGCCTGCGTAGCGAAGATCGGGTCAATCTAGTATTTGTGAAATAACATACATAGTAACATAGTCTGTTAGGCTGAAAAACACACATGTCCATCCGGTTCAGCCTGTTACCCCCCCCCCCTCCCCCAATGTTGATCCAGAGGAAGGTAAAAAAAAACTAATGAGGTAGAAGCCAATTTTTCTCATTTTAGGGAAAAAACTCCTTTCTAACTCCAATCTGGCAATCGGAATAATCTCGCTTTCCGTTCCTCCAGGGATATATTTCCACAAGGCTTGCCGGATGAATATGCGTTTGTAACCACATTCAGATTCAGAAAAGCCTCCAGGAGGGAAGACTGGTACATTTGGCAAATCATCGACAAGTACGGGATCCCACAGGTATTGTCTGATATTGTTTTAGAAAAGCACTATGGGTCCAGAGTCAAACAAAGCATTTTAAAGGGGTGTGCCTATATGCACTATCCTAAGGGTAAGCCATTAAAGGGAAGGTGCCATTAGTCAAGGACCTCTTGTATAAATAAAGTTTTTATATAAAACACATTTCTTAAAAAATATGTTTAGGATTTTTGTTTTCATTTCCGATGTTGTGATCAATAGTTTAAAAAAATCCTAAAATCCTGCAGTTCTCGCACTGACCACTAGGCCTAATAATAGTCTGACACTTCCTGTTCTGTGGAGAAAACTTTGCAGTTGTCATCTTATTACAGGCAGGATCACACTGAGAAGTGACACCTATATATAGATAACACTGCATCCACCATTCACAATAGGTGATATCACAGCTCACCTCCTCCCCCTCCCTGCACAGTCCACATGGCATGCCCACAACAATCTCCCACAGAAGTAATGGATTTAGACTTCTTTAGACCTCTATGGATTCCACTGTCACACGTTCCCTCATACAGGAGGTAATCAGTTATTGTGCTCATCATTGAAGTTGGGGTGCTGCATATTCAGATTTCCTGCAGATGGAGCCCGTCATCTCACATTTCACATCACCTTGAATAGCTCATGCAGTAGGGATCAGTGATCAGTCTTAACTCCGCAGAAATATCTCGTCAACTGATTTTGAATAAAGGACACAAAACCTGATTTGCCCCCTGAAATTCAGAACCATTACAAATACTTTTTTTTTCTTCAAACAGCGCCACCCCTGTTAATAGGCTTTGTCTGGTACTGCAGCTTAGCCCTATTTACTGATCACCGCTGGATCCTCAATTAAAAGTTTTTTTCCCTCCCAGAAACAGCGCCCCTACTGTCTATAGACTGTGACCAGTATTACAGCTAATCCCTTTTCAAATATATGGCAGCAAAGTGCAATATCTGACACGGTCCATGAACAAGAGGGGCGCTGTTTCAGAAAGGAAAATGCTAACTCTTTTCTTAATCCCAGACAACCCTGTAAAAGTACTTTTGGATAACGTCTTTTCCACCAAGGAACAGGGGTTTACTCAGATAAGATGCGTGGATGGAGATGGTCCAAGGACTGTGCAGGTAGCAGAGTTTTCCCATTTTCTGCCCCCTTCACTACATTTGTAAAAAAGGAGAACTGCGACTTCCTGAACGTTGGGCAGTGATCCACGCAGGCTCGATCACTGGAAGTTTCCAGCTAGCTTTTGATGTTGGCCGATGTGTCTACTGCCCCAATGAGTAAGAAGCCATGAGACTACTGAGAGTCATCGCCATTGTATTTATCACTCACAGGTGTCATTGAGGTTGGACGGAGAGAACAAGGCCTTGGAGTACAGCTCGGTGGGGGTCACCAAGGACGCAGTCAGAGCGAGCTTCCGCAGCGGCAAAGTCAGCGAACTGTTCGATCGTAACTGGCACAAGATTGCTCTGAGCGTGCAGGCCAAGACCGTGAGCTTGTACATCGACTGCAAGCTGGTCATGACCGTACCCATCGAGGAGCGAGAAAATATAGACATCCAGGGGAAGACTGTGATTGGCAAACGTCTGTACGACAGCGTTCCTGTGGATGTGAGTTCATCTATTCTTGAAGAAAGAGAATCAGATAGATAGATAGATATGCGATAGATAGATAGATAGATAGATAGATAGATAGATAGATAGATAGATAGATATGAGATAGATAGATGGATAGATAGATATACGATAGATAGAGAGATAGATAGATAGATAGATATGAGATAGATAGATATGAGATAGATAGATAGATAGAAAGATATGAGATAGATAGATATGAGATAGATAGATATGAGATAGATAGATAGATAGATAGATATGAGATAGATAAATAAATATGAGATAGATAGATATGAGATAGATAGAGAGATAGAGATAGATAGATATGTGATAGATAGATAGATAGATAGATAGATAGATAGATAGATAGATAGATAGATAGATAGATAGATAGATATGAGATAGATAGATAGATATGAGATAGAAAGATAGATAGATATGTAATAGATAGATATGTGATAGATAGATAGATAGATAGATAGATAGATAGATAGATAGATAGATAGATAGGAGATAGATATAAGATAGATATGAGATAGATAGATAGATAGATAGATAGATATGAGATAGATAGATAGATAGATAGATAGATATGAGATAGATAGGTAGATAGACAGACAGATAGATAGATAGATAGATAGATAGATAGATAGAAAGATAGATAGATGTGAGGGAGATAGATAGATAGATAGATAGATAGATAGATAGATAGGATATGAGACAGATAGATAGATATGACATAGATAGATAGATATGAGATAGATAGATAGATAGATATGATAGGTAGATAGGAGATAGATAGATAGATAGATAGATAGATAGATAGATAGATAGATGTGAGATAGATAGCTAGATAGATGTGAGATAGATAGAGATTTATATAATATAGATATATAGATAAATATGAGATAGATGGATAGATAGATAGATAGATAGATAGATAGATAGATAGATAGATAGATAGATAGATAGATAGATATGAGATAAATAGATAGGTAGATAGATAGATAGATAGATAGATATGAGATAGATAGATAGATATGAGATAAATAGATAGGTAGATAGATGTGAGATAGCTAGATAGATGTGATATATATATATAATATGGATATATAGATAAATATGAGATAGATAGATAGATAAATAGATATGAGATTGATAGATAGATAGATAGATAGATATGAGATAGATATAAGATAGATAGATAGATAGATAAATATGAGATAGATAGAAGATAGATAGATAGATAGATAGATATGAGATAGATAGATAGAGATATATCTATATATAATATAGATATATAGATAAATATGAGATGGATAGATGTGAGATAGAAGATAGATAGATATGAGATAGAAGATAGATAGATATGAGATTGATAGATGGATAGATATGAAATAGATAGGTAGATGGATAGATAGATAGGAGATAGATAGATAGATATAATATAGATAAATATGAGATGGATAGATGTGAGATAGAAGATAGATAGATGTGAGATAGAAGATAGATAGATATGAGATTGATAGATGGATAGATATGAGATAGATAGGTAGATAGATAGATAGATAGATAGATAGATAGGAGATAGATAGATAGATAGATATAATATAGATATATAGATAAATATGAGATGGATAGATGTGAGATAGAAGATAGATAGATATGAGATTGATTGATAGATAGGAGATAGATAAATAGATAGATAGATATGAGCTCAGGAGCTGAGCAGTCTGATATATAGTTCTATGGGGGAAGATTCAGTATAATATATTTTATTCATTCTCTGAACATTCTGAGCTGAACAGTCAAGTGGGCGGAGCTATCAGTGATTGACAGCTATCTGTGTATGATTGTACATAGTGATAGCTCCGCCCACTGGACTGTTCAGCTCAGAATGTGCCGAGATATATACTATAAAATACAAGTTCTACTGTATCTTCCCCCATAGATCTACGTATCAGTCCGCTCAGCTCCTCCGGCTCTAAAGCATCAGTTTATACACCATGTTCCAGTTGACAGACTCCTTTGAAGTTGACGCAGTAACTTTGACCCTTTATAGTATGAGAGATAATAAATACGGTGTGATATGTTATGCTAAAAGACAACCTCAGCTCTGCTGCATCAACATCTTATCTCCTTGGTTTGTGTATGGCGCTGTATGATGTGTCTTTTCCTTATGTGTTTTTTTCAGTTTGACCTTCAGCGCATCGTCATATACTGTGACTCGCGGCACGCTCAGCTGGAGACCTGTTGTGATATTCCCGGCGGCCCCGTAAGACATCTTATTTGTACTTCTTCAGATATTGATACTTTTAGCTACATTATAGAAGAAAGTAACGGCCTTAGCAACATACCAGAGGGCCTTAATGGTTCCTGATGCACCAATTACTACGGAGAGGGAAGATGATGTCACTAATTTGTAGCAGCTCTAAAACTGCCCCCACATTTAGGCGGTAGGAAGTAAGGGTGTCTTATTGATATAGCGGTACCTTTTACAGCTCTGCTACTTTCACTGCCGACTCTTAAACCTCCAGGTTCCTATAGTTGTAAAAATCCTTGCTGCCCATTTCCACCACTAGGGGGCCAATCTGTATTTGAATGTATACCATCTGCTAATTGCCTCTTACCGATTTCCCTAGTGGTGGCAACAGGTATTAGTATATGTGCCCCCAAATAGTATCTAAGTTTAACCCCTTCAAGACCCGAGACTTTTTATGTCCATTCTTCCATCCTGCCTTCTGAAGAGCCGCTACGTTTTATTTTTGCAGACATAGCTGTGTCAGAGCTTGTTTTTTGTGGGGCGATTTAATGTATCAAATAATACTACTGAAAAACTCCTAAAAATTTTTTTCAAGTGTGGTAAAATAGAAAAAAATGCAACTGTGGCATTTTTGGGGCATGAAGAAAAAATGATCTGGACTCTGGCGGTACGATTATGGAAACCCCAAATGTAGAGATATTTTTACGCTTTACAATTTTTAAAAAGTTAAGAAACTTTGAAAAATAAAAACAAAAATAGTTTTCCATCACCGTATTCTGAGACCTAGCACTTTTTCATGTTTTCATTAATAGTGCCTTGTGAGGGCTCATTTTTGGTGGAGCGCTGCAGGTTTCATCCGTACCATTTTGGGGCTCATGTATTCTTTTCTTCACTTCATACTTCATTATTGCAGTATATAGTGATTTTTAATGTTTCCTCTTAAGTCCTGCCACAGTCCCCTTCTGCAGCCGGGCTTAATAGGCATCCATGCATGAGAGCCCTGGAGTCTTAGCAAGGCTTCAGGCTGCCATGCTGACCATCAGCCCCTGGAGATCGTGTCACAGGGGGGCAAATGAGTTACCTGATTGGGCCTCCCCCTCAGGCTAACTGTTTAGATGCATTGTCAGTTTTGATCGCAGCATCTAAATAGTCAACTGCTGCGATTTGGACTAGCTCCAATTGCCGCAGTTGCTGGAAGCTGTCAAAAACAGCTGCTATCTGCCAGGTATGGAGCGGATTTGGTTATTGAGCCCGCTCCGTACACTCTTTAAGCCACATGAGGTATATTTATATGATACAGATGGGAAATCGCCAGAATGCAAAAGGGTTCCAACAAACCAGCTTGTTATTTCCATAGTGAGAACAAGAGAAGCGGCTGACACTCGCCCTCGGCACCGCTGACTTAGGAAGTAATAGAATCAGATGGGTTGAAGTCCAGCCTGGCCAGTCTTCTCCTCCGCCAGTAGCAGACATGGGGGGCGGGGGGGGGGGGGCAGTTTGCCAGCTATCAAGGACCAAATAGATTGTGGGTGGATACCAGTCCACCATGTCCATGTCTAATGCTCCATGTCTCTTCCTTCTAGTGTGTGGTCACTGTCGTCACCGAGCCTCCACCTCTTCTACCGACGCCCAGTGCAGGGGAGGTGAGGGGCACAGAGAAAGCAACCCTCAACTGCTCACACTGCCCGTTTGGAGAGAAGGTGAGTTACTCCAAATATTTTATGGAGTGTTTTTATAATGTTTCTATATGAGATGCGTGATAGAAAATCATCTGATCAAAGGAGTTTTCCAGGAGACAACATAGATCATCAATATCTGATTGGTGGGGGTCCACCGTTCGGAAAGAGGTGGAACTGACCACGATACATGAAGAGGCCGCTATGGTTGAGTACTTCAACTTCTTTGGTTGTGTGACCTCCATGCTCGCTCATATCAGATCTTGTATCCAAGCTAGAGGCGAAAAAACAGCGTACTAGAGGCTCCATGCCCCTGTATCACATCTTGTATCCAAGCTAGAGGTGGTACAACAGGGTACTAGAGCCTCCATGCACACATGTATCACATCTTGTATCCAAGCTAGAGGTGGTACAGCAGGGTACTAGAGCCTCCATGTCCTCCCGTATCACATCTTGTATCCAAGCTAGAGGTGGTACAACAGGGTACTAGAGCCTCCATGCCCCTGTATCACATCTTGTATCCAAGCTAGAGGTGGTACAACAGGGTGCTAGAGCCTCCATGCCCCTGTATCACATCTTGTATCCAAGCTAGAGGTGGTACAACAGGGTGCTAGAGCCTCCATGCCCCTGTATCACATCTTGTATCCAAGCTAGAGGCGGTACAACAGGGTACTAGAGGCTCCATGTCCACCTATATCACATCTTGCATCCAAGCTAGAGGTGGTACAACAGGGTACTAGAGCCTCCATGCTCCTGTATCACATCTTGTATCCAAGCTAGAGGCGATACAACAGGGTACTAGAGCCTCCATGTCCTCCCCACCCCGTATCACATCTTGTATCCAAGCTAGAGGCGGTACAGCAGGCTACTAGAGCCTCCATGCTCCCCACCCCCACCCCGTATCATATCTTGTATCCAAGCTAGAGGTGGTACAACAGGGTACTAGACCCCCTATGCCTGCTATTCGGGGAGGTGACGGGGTGCGGGGTGGTGTATGTGTTATCTTCGCCTACTCTTCTGATCCCACATTGTCCCCCACTGAAGTCCATGCGCAGCACAGAAATCTGACTCTTTTCAGATTACCCTAGCCATAGAAGTCTATGTGAGAACGCATGCAGGGCACCATTACTTAGTTTACTGGAGGCGACAGGTTCCCTTTAAGATCCTCCACCATAACTTCCAGAACAGTTACAAGGTCACATGGTGGGCGCAGATGACGGAGGCCGCTTGTACTGCTTGTCGTTCCAGATCAGCAGGAGGGGATCCGGCCGTGTTCACAGGACCTTACAATTACCCTAAGAGATTAATTAGCATTAGAAGTGGCTGGTTTATTAATCTTTCATACAGCGAGTGTTCAGCGGCTCAGGGATACATTACATGCACTAATTAGCATGTTCTTCTCATTTAGGGCGATATCGGTCTTCCAGGACCTGCAGGTCCCAAGGTGAGTGCTCTTATTACATGTAGAGTAGCGCCATTATACCGGACGCCAGTGGTCGGCGTGGTTTATGGATTTCACTCATTTATATAGCGCATACATGTTCCACAGCGCTGTACACAGACCGCCAGCACTCACATCGGGCCTCACAATAAGAGTTCAGCAAACTTTTGAAAAGTTCCATCTGTCCGGTTCACAGAATTTCAGTTCAGTCCGGGTTAGTTCGCACTAATAATAATCCTGGCCAGACGGAGGCGCTGCGTCTTCTACTGTAAATTCTGGGTCATTTCCACTATCATGTGCAAATATCAGGTAATGCCGGATGGTGGCTCAGTGGTTAGGACGCCGACGGAGAAATAAAAGAGTTAGGATTTTTGGAAAGTGGGAAGGAGAATCCAAAAATGAAAAAAAAAGCCATGTTATTAAAGGGTTAAAAACGTGAATATAGTTGCGCAGGAACGGGGTTTTTTTTTTTTTACCTTCTCAGCCCATTTAATCTCTGCACCATTGAAAAAAACAGCAGGAAGATTGGCCAATTCCTATCTTTTTTCACCCGTAGCATTATGGGTGAGACTCTTGTTAGTGGAAACGAAAACTCTGAAAATAACGGTTTAGTTTTGTCCGCATCACCGGACAGATACACGCCGTGCGATTAAGCCATAAGGCCCTATTTACAGAGCGATGGCGCTATCGGTCCGAGAAGCGCAGACTGCAATAGTGCTGGCGATCCTTCGATTGCAATGCGTTTTGCGAGGAGAAGACATTGCGTCTCTGCGCATGCAATCACTCATGAACATCGCAGCCGCATGTCGGGGCAATGTTTTTTCTTTACTCCCATAGGAAATAATGGGAGATATTGTCCAAAAATAAGCCACAGCCATTTTTCTATCTCACAGCACGCTACAAGACAGGAAGCGTCCGGTTAGATACTCAGTGCAGATAATGGGCTCTAGCTTTGTGCATCCCGCCCGAGCAAATACAGACGTTTTCTTCATTATACAACATTCTGGGAAACCTCTAATAGGAAAGTGAAAAGTAATGAACTAAAGAGGAAAAAGTTCATTAATAAATCGGATGTATTACTTTGAAATTTCAGTAATTCATGAATATTTCTAATAGGGTGAAACTGGCGGTCCCGGGCCGATGGGACCTCCGGGTCTGAAAGGAGAGAAAGGGGAATCTGTGAGTATCTGCTTTTAGTTATTATGTTCACATACTGTATTTTACGGATGTTACTAGTGATTATGTCACTCTCATCCTTTTCCTGTATAGTGTTTGCTCCGCTTCTAGTTGTTTTCTTGCAGAAAGCAGACGACTCCATATACCACATAGTGGCCAAGGTTGGTATTGCAGACTAAGTCTTACCACAGTGAATGGGATTCAGCCTGCAATAACATCCCTGGCCACTATGCGATGTACAGCGCTGTCTACTTCATATAGAAGTAGGACAACCCCTTGAAAAAAAACCCTTGGGCCTGGAGAAACAAAGATGGCCGCACCAGCTTTTCTGACTACCTGATGCACACTGTGTATTAGTATACATCATTAATAATTAATTTGTGGCGGATCCTGCAAAAAACGATATTTACTGAGTATCAGTAATGTCACTTTCTAAGTACCTCTAAATCTGGGACTGAATGGAGGTCAGCAAGAAGCAGATGGAACCCTATAACTGCAGGCTAGATGGAGTGTCCACAGTCTGTTACCACAGAGACATATAGGTCTGCATAGAGGCTGCATACACAAAACAGTAGACATTTGTCATCAAGCTCCCTTGTAAAGTTCTTTCATTCTTCATTTCAGATGCATAAGAGCAATGAACAAAATAAAGGGACCCTCCAATTTTGGGACAAACTCCTGTCCTGGGATGAAGGAGGGAGAGTAGGGGTGTATTATCTGCAGTTATTCTTCTCCGCAGCCCCCCCCCCCCCCCCCACTCTACCAATTTTCAGCCGTAAGTCATGGCTACAACAAATTTCTATCGAGCCAATGAATACTGTGCACTGCTCTCTGATTGGCCAGTGCTGATCACATGAGCAGCTCTGGCCAATCAGAGAGCAGGTATATTGCATTAATAGTCTAGCACTACCAATGTGCTGTGAGGATTAGGTAGTCTGAACAGTATGCCAGCCATCTTGCACAGCCAAAAATGGGATCACGAACTAGAGGCTTGTACGATTGGCAATGAAGAACAACTGCAGGTAAAATACCCCCCCCCCCCCCCCACCAAACTGGTACAAAAATGTGAAACTGAAGGGTTGTTCCAATGAAGATGAGCAGTGCCTTTAGACCAGGATACCACTCTGTTTGTATCCAGTCTCTCACAGTTTCCCAGTAGTCTGTGCCATTACTATATGCCATTAGGGTTGCCACCTTTACACCAAAAAATACCAGGCAATGTAAAAAGGGGTGTGGCTTATCAGAACATATAATTTTACCTTCGTTATTCCAATGGCCCCTATAGTAATAGACTCATAGACTGGTAGAGTTGGAAGGGACCTCCAGGGTCATCGGGTCCAACCCTCTGCTCAATGCAGGATCACTAAATCATCCCAGACAGATATTTGTCCAGCCTCTGTTTGAACACTTCCATTGAAGGAGAACTCCTCACCTCCTGTGGTAACCTGTTCCACTCATTGATCCCCCTCACTGACTAATATCTAATCTGTGTCTCCTCCCTTTCAGTTCCATTCCATTGCTTCTAGTCTTTCATTCTGCAGATGAGAATAGGGCCGATCCCTCTGCACTGTGACAGCCCTTCAGATATTTGTAGACGGCTATTAAGACTCCTCTCAGCCTTCTCTTCTGCAAGCTAAACATTCCCAGATCCTTTAAACGTTCCTCATAGGACATGATTTGCAGACCGCTCACCATCTTGGTAACTCTTCTCTGCACTTGCTCCAGTTTGTCTGTGTCTTTTGTAAAGTGGGGTGCCCAGAACTGGACCCAGTATTCCAGATGAGGTCTGACTAAGGAAGAGTAGAGGGGGATAATGACCTCACGTGATCTATACTCTATGCTTCTCTTAATACATCCCAGAATTGTGTTTGCCTTTTTGGCTGCTGCATCACATTGTTGACTCATGTTCAGTCTATTATCTATTAGTATACCCAAGTCTTTTTCCCATGTGCTGCTGCTTAGCTCAATTCATCCCATTCTTTATGTGCTTTTTTCATTTTTCTGGCCCAGATGTAGGACTTTGCATTTCTCCTTGTTAAATACCATTCTGTTAGTCACCGCCCACTGTGCAGGTTTTTCTAGATCTTTTTGAATCCTCTCTCTCTCCCTAGTGTTAGCTATCCCTCCTAGCTTTGTGTCATCAGCAAATTTGATCAGTTTCCCATCACTTCCCTCCTCCAGATCATTTATAAAAATGTTGAACAACACTGGGCCTAGGACAGAGCCTTGTGGTACTCCACTTGATACACTCTTCCACTTGGATGTGCAGCCATTTATGACCACTCTTTGATCACTCAGCCAGTTGTGAATCCACCTAACAGTTGCCTTGTCAATCCCATATTTGATCATTTTTTTAATAAGTATGGTATAGGATACAAATGCTTTACTAAAGTCAATATACACTATATCCACTGCATTTCCCTGATCAACCCAATCGGTGATTTTGTCATAGAAGGAAATAAGATTCATCTAGCATGACTTGTTTGTTACAAACTTATGCTGGGTATTGTTAATGACTCCATTTTCACCCAAGTACTTGCATACATGCTGTTTAATAATTTGTTCAAAGATCTTTCCCGGTATATAAGTTAGGCTCACAGGCCTGTAGTTCCCTCGATCCATCTCCTCCTGTTCTCCAGGAATTTTCACAGATTATGGCGGGTGGTTCAGTAATTACCTTTGCTGCTTCCTTAAGTATCCTAGGATGTAATTCATCTGGACCTTGAGACTTGAATTCATTTAAGTTAGCTAAGTGTTCCCTCACCATCCCTCTGCTTATAGATAGCCTGCATTCTTTTATTCCCCCAATAGCACAGGGAAGATCAGTTGATGTTCCATCTACTTTCTGAGAGAAAACAGATACAAAATAGGAATTTACAAGTTCGGCCTTCTCAGCATCATTCTTAACCAATTCACCATTTCATATTGTAAGCATCCAATAGCATCTTTGACTTTTCTTTTGCTTTTGACATCCCCCCCCTCCAAAAACAAAATCCTTTTTTATTGCTTTTGACCTCTGTTGCAAGCCTCAATTCATTATTAGCTTTAGCTTTTCTAACACTTGCCCTACAGTTTCTACAGACCGCATTATATTCTTCTTTAGATATTCCCCCTCTTTCCATTTGATAAACATATTTTCTTTGTTTTTAACATGTGTACAAGTTCTGTGTTCATCCATCCTGGTCTCTTTAATTGCTTCCCATTCTTCCTTCTTTTTGGGATTGTTAATGATTGTACTTTGAGTATCGCATTTTGCAATATTTCCCAACCTTCTTGGACATTTCTGTCATTAAGAACAACCAGGCATTGTACCCCCTCTCTATGGCCCTCATAGTAATAGTGCCTCCTCTCAGATGTCCCACTAGTAATAGCGCCCCCTTAGTGGCCCCAGTGGTATTAGTGGCATCAATAGTATTTGTGTCCTCTTTAGCTGCCCAATAGTAATACTGCCCCTCGTTAGTGACCCCAATAGTGATAGTGTGTTCTCCTTACTCCTGAGTAACAACCATGGAATTTAGTAGTTTACCCATTGAAGTAGGTCCGGTCTGACCGCTGCTGCAGTTGTATGCAGTGACCCTGCTTTTTTATTCCCCGGCATCTGCTTTCCATTATGTAAAGTACACAGTGCCGATGCCACAGGAGGAAGAAGGGTCTCTGCATGCAGCCGCCATATGGTGGTAGAACCTGCATGAGTAAACTACTCACTACCATGGTTGTTGCCCAGTCAGAGGTGCCCAAAGGGAGCAATTAATATGGCCTTGGAACTTATTTATCATGAGAACCCTACTTGCCGTTGTGGTATATTGGGAGTTGCAGCTTTACAACAGCTGGAGGGTCACAGTTTGTATACGACGGCTGTAGACTTATTAATACCGGTTGCTTTATTGTTGGGACACATTCAGGGTTCCCTGTAGATATCTGCAGATTGTCCTACAGCTGAGCAACAGGTGACACTTCTGAGCTAATGCAAAATCTGTAACCGGACCCGCGACCGGCCACGTGCCATTCATAAGGGCGCATTTACATGG
The DNA here is from genome assembly GCF_035609145.1 of Eleutherodactylus coqui. NCBI lineage: Eukaryota > Metazoa > Chordata > Amphibia > Anura > Eleutherodactylidae > Eleutherodactylus > Eleutherodactylus coqui. Next base: position 163,002,095 of record NC_089845.1, read on the forward strand.
GCCATTTTTAGTGTGAGTTTTGTGAGTTGTCCTTTTATATGCGAATTTCATGTGATTGTGAATCTTTACATTTTTCTATTGAAGGAATGTGCGATGCATTTTTCTCATGAAACTCATTAGACTTGCATAGAAAATCTCAGGTTTGCAAGTGCGATATCTGTCTGAGTTTCTCGGACCAGAATTGCACTCACTTATGTAAATGCACCCTAACACTGGGGTCTTCTTATGTGGCCCCTCAGGCTCAGGCCCCGCTGCAACTGCTGCCTTTATATCTACCCCCATTGGTTAGCAGGGAACGGCTGAAGCCCCCCGTCGGTTGGCCACACGCTGAACTGTGTGTATTTTTATATTACAGGGAAGAGCCCTTTCATCCAAAGGAGAGAGAGGTGATCGGGTAAGAAAACCATGTGAATGCTTCCAGAAAGAAACCCAATAACTGAGAATGTTTGAAACTTTCACTGACCGCACACGCTCCCTTCATCGCGCACGCTCCCTTCATCGCGCACACTCCCTTCTTACTGATGTCACTGTGGGGGAAGAAGCAGTCCCCACAGTGACTGGACGTCGGGGCATGGGAATCGCTTTCTCCAAATTGGCAAGTTACCCCCCTCTGTCCTGTGGGTACCCTATGACGATGGGATAGCTAGTAATTTGGGAAACCCCTTTAAGTTCTCATTATAGGTTTATGTTTGCTACATCTGTAAATGTACCCTTCATAATACCAAATCAAGTGATGCCTAGATTGTTCTCATTACCCAGAGACAATTTGCATATGTAACAAGTGGGAGTTGGGGATCAGCTTGGGTTCACCTGGCTGTGTACTCTGACTCCCCTGCGCTATGCTGCAAGTGAAAGGGTGATGGTGGATGATGGTGGTTGTAGTTTTTAATGCCAGTCTGCAGCAGGCCGGAGTGAGGGGTAGCTGGGTAGTAGCTAGATATGAGCGAGTATACTCGCTAAGGGCAATTGCTCAAGCGAGCATTGCCCTTAGCGAGTACCTGCCCACTCAAGACAAAAGGTTCGGGTGCCGGCGCGGGGGAGCGGTGAGTAGCGGCAGTCAGTAGGGGGGAGCGGGGGGGGAGAGAGGGAGAGAGAGATCTCCCCTCCGTTCCTCCCCGCTCTCCCCCACAGCTCCCTGCCCGCCACAGGCACCCGAACCTTTTCTCTCGAGCGGGCAGGTACTCGCTAAGGGCAATGCTCGCTTGAGCAATTGCCCTTAGCGAGTATACTCGCTCATCACTAGTAGTAGCACTCCCACCCCGTCGTACTATGAACAAAGTTTATGGATGGTGGGGGCTGTGGTCGCTGCTCCTGGAGGGCCGTGTAGTATGCTATTCAGTACAGATGTTTCCTAGTGGGAGGCGCTCCAGGAGTCAGGGGAAACTGAAAAACTTACTTTTATTGCAGTACCAGGTAAACTAGGCAACTTCCAATATAGTCCAATTTCTGTACAACAGAATCCAGAACTTGGTGACTGGAGATACCAGTGTCAATATAGCGTGTTGTACCTGGCACCTTTCCTCCTGGTGACTGGAGATACTGGTCTCAGTATAATGTGTTATACCTGGCACCTTTCCTCCTGGTGACTGGAGATACTTTATGTTGCATATCTCCAACAGAGGGCTCAGGCAGAATAATAATGGAGCCTGATATGTACTGAATGCGGTTAACCCATGTCTGGTCCACAAAGCACGCCATTTAAAAAGTTTACTTTGTTACGATTCTCCTATTCCAACCCCCGAAATGTAGGTTATCACTGCTGAATTCTGCGCTTATTTATAGAGCTGATTATCCTCATAGAACAAATGTAAAACTGACACCTGTTGGATTAATTAGACGGATATTTTTACCGAGTTTACAGCAAATTTGTACTTGCACCTGCCAACAATTATCAGCTATTTAGAATGTGATTTTCCAGGTACATTTTCCAAGTATTTTTGTTCCATCACATCTGAATACATCACAGTGCTTGTAAGCTACAATTTGGACTTTTATGATAAACTGTTAGTCTAACAACATCTTATGACATACCTAAGACATTAAAGGGATTTTTCGGGGCTTTTAACATTTTCTCTATTAATGACCTTTTGTCAGGAGGGGTCCACTGCTTGGGACACTGGCTCTCCCTATGTCTCTCTCTAATCTGTACTCGACAATCTCCCTTAACACTAGACCCCATTGTGCTCAAACAGCCCTAAGTTGTTTCTGTGGACGAACCTGTCCAAAACACTATCCCTGAGAACAGGACGACAGTAGGGCCTAGACAAGCAGCTAAAGAAGCAAATGCTGGAATGATGCAAGGCAGGTAGCAAACAAACAAGGAAGGATTAGAAAAATGACAAACTAGAAAACAGACTGGTCTAGAAACCAAGGAACAAAATACATTGACTAGACAGACAAGACAAGACTGGACTACAATATCAAGAAGTGGGGCACCTGAATGGACAGACTAGACCAGACTGGACTAGAACACCAAGGAGCAAGATGCTCTGACTAGACAGACTAGAGACGACTGGGCTAGAACTAGGCACTAGGACGTAGAACAATGTATCCTGGATAGAACATGCTGTCACAGCTATCAACCACATCGTACTACAAAACCAATCAAGAGAGATGACCAAATCAGACACTCCTCTCTGTAAGGAGGCTGAGCCGTGTGGTCCGCTGATCCCCTTCAATGGGTCATAACAACTAACCCAACAGCCACTTACAAAGCAGGAGATAACGATGCAGAAGGACGTCTCCTGCTGATTGTATCACCGGGTGTATTTTGTGCCAGAGCCTGGGTCCACTAGGAAGTCCTTTGGTAGCCAGTCTGACTTGTTCTACAGACTAAAATGTGAGGACACCGTAAACTGCACAACCCAGTTGTTACAAATCCTACAGAGACCCAAATCCAACATGAAAGCGTCAGGTGAGTTAATTCTCACCTGTCTTCCCACCAGCCAGAGACGTCTTCATAAGGTCTTCACGCGTCATTTGTTCTTCTCCGCTCGCTTCTCTTCCTTTTATGTTGTAGAAGCTTCATACGAAGCAAACACTTAATTTTCAATCAAGCTGAAATTTCAGATCCTGATTCCTTTTTTCCCGACTTTCTGGTGCCTTTTTATTATCAGCCATTTGTTAGAAAAGAGACCAAATTGATGCTTATGCCGCGCGTTACGTTAAGTCTAAAGTTACAAAGTGGTTTATTCGACGAGAGAAATGATGATTGATGTGCAGCAGCGGCAGAAATAACTGCTAAATAATGTGGGCTCAGATCCCAAACAACATGACTCATGTTTCAGATTTTCATTTACAAATAGGGCCCGGGGGAAATCAGAGACCCGCCACACAATGAAGTGTGCGACATGTTCACATCAAGGATTGTAAATATTCTGTTTTAGAGAAATATGTTGATCACCTCAAGATGTTCTATAGTCTCACGGCTTCAATTTGGGTTTATTTATAAATTGACTGAAAACACTTTAATAAGACGTTACGCAATATCTGTAGCCCTAAACAGCACCTAAAAGGGGTGTACCAAAATAGTTTATCATCACCTAGCCATTAGATAGGTGATAAAAGTCTGTTGCCACCACTCAAACCTCCACCGATCCTGAGAATGGGGGTCGCATGTCGCCCTCTCCTCCTCCCTGCTGTGACATGGAGATTGAATGGAGTGGCGGGCGCACATTCACAGCACTTCTCTACTTATTTCAATAGGGCTGATGGAGATAGCGGATTACATGTTTTCGGCTATCTCCAACAGTCCCACTGAAAATGAATGGAGCGGAACCAAGCATGCTTCATTGCTTCTACATTCAATCTCCTCCTCGGAGAGGGTGATACTGGGCCTCCATTGTTGGGATTGGTAGGGGACCCAGCCGTGAGAACTCTACTGATCAGACCTTTATCAACTATCCTATGAATGGATACGTGATAAAGGTCTATTTTAGTACAACTCCTTTAACGGATATCTGTTACTTCTTTCACAATTGTAAAGTAATCTTTAAAGAAGTTATCTGAGCTCTTCTCAACTGATGACCTGACCTCTAGATAGGGCATCAGTAGTTGATGGATGGGGCTTCACTGCTTGGGACCCCTGTCCATCAGCTAAGAGCATGCCAGACAGGGTAGGACAGGGAAGGGAGTGGGAGCGCTGGCTTCTCCCCCATTGGAACCAATTGCAATACAACGTTTCTATTCCAGTTCCTGTCCAGGAAAGGATGTCAGTAACAGTGGCAGGAAGTGGAATAGCGGCATAGTGCTCCCACTATTTCAATGGGAGTGAAGCCGGTGCTTCCATTTCCTTCCCTGTTCACTAATGAAAAGATTCAGCCCACTTTACTAGACAGCAGACAGGATGATCAACTGATGTATGGGGGTCCTGAGCGGTGGATCCCCATCCTTCAAATAATAATTACCTATCCAGAAGTTAGGTCCTCAGTTGAAAAGAGCCCAGAAAACCACTTTATAGTCGGTGTGAATATCTTTTTTCCTCATCAGTGGCTCCAATGCCAAGAAATCCAACTTTCTGTACTGATTGCTTTGAAGCAGTCTAAAAGGCGGTTCCATTGCCAAACTCATCTAGGCTCTCTCTGCTCCAACTGCTGCAATGGCTGCTATCATGGTGATGACTTACATCCCCAGCAGGAAGCTGAAGATGCCGTGGGTTCCAGAGAGAATGCGCCGGCGTTACACTACCAGTTTCAGCGCATGCGCAGTGATGTCTTTGAGGTGTGAATGGATGAACGGTTGTCACTGCTCATGCCCCTAGGCTGTAAACTTGGTGCCCGCACAGTCTCACTGGGGCACACGATGCCTGCAGCTCAGAGTATCTGATTTCTTGTCACTGAGGAAGGAAAAAAGGTATTGTTGGATTTATCTGTTGTTCACACATCATGTGTTTATTTCATATGATACATGGAGGTGACAGACTTTCTTTAGAACAGAAATTCTCCAAGTGTGCTCCCATACTGGTACCTCGACCTTAAAGGGGTTCTCCACTTTGAACAATCCCTACTTGTTAGAATACTCCCTTAAAAAAAGCAAGTCTGAAAGAGCCCTCTTGCAAAAACTGCCGGTGATCAGCTGTGATCTACGAGGAAACATAATAGTAAGTATTCAATTTCTATGCGGCGCCACCACAGGGGAAATGGAGCATTGCATGGTGTCCTCTCACCTTAGTGGGTTGTCTGTGTAATACAAGACAGAACAGATCCTCCAATAAGAGAGAGACTATGTTTAATTGCTCTCCACTTTTTCCAAGAGATGACGCTCCTGGAGAAGGGATCCCGCTATAGATACAGTAATTAGCTGCTTTCCTAATCTTCCACAATGGAGGAGGAGCAGATCTTACACTATGAGGCCTCGGTCAGACAGGCGTTTTTTCGCGCGATTTGCGGATTGCATAACGGATGCGCATCTGCAAATCGCGTGACCGGGGCCGACGATTCGCTGAAAAATCTGCACCTAGCAGCGTTTTCAGCAAAACTGACCTGATCAAAGGAGCGCTGTCCGCTGTTCACCCAATGAATTCAATGGAGCCGGCAATACAGCCGACTCCATTGAAAGCAATGGGCTGCCGGCGATCGCGGGATGAATTGACGGGAAGGGCTTAAAAATATAAGCCCTTCCCTGAAAACCATCCTGAAATGTGTAAAAATAAAAAAAACAACTATACGCACCTTTTCCCTACAGCCAGAGTTCAGCCACGTCCGGCCGGCATTTCTCCTGAACTGCTCTGTGTAGTATTCAGTAGGTGGGGATTTAAAACCCCCGCCTGCTGAATGGGCTGCCTCTGATTGGTCACAGCCCTCACCAAACAGAGGCAGCTCTCACTCACCCATTCATGAATTCATGAATGGGGGAGTGAGTGCTGCCTCTTATTGGCTGAGCGCAGGTACCAATCAGGGGCAGCTCTCAGCTGTCATTCAGATCTGGTGTTCTGATTTTATGATTAAATCAGATCTGGTGTTCTGCATCTAATGCACAAAATCCATGAATTATTCGAGGGTCTTCAAACTGTAAAGAATACAAGAAATATATTGTGAATGAGGGAAATTCTAATGACAGACCCGTCTGCTATAAGGAATTGTGACTTGTGGCCCAGAGACAAACAGAGAGAGACCAATGCTTACCGAACACCTCCCAATAATGAAGCCTCTCTGGAGCTGCTCAACAAATGCAAAAATCCAAAAGAAAAGAGTAAGACTACTATATAACTGCACCTATATACAAAATATATCTACTATATTACTGCTTCTGTGTACAATAATATAACTACTATAATACTGCCCCCTATGTACAAGAATATAACTACTATAATACTGTCCCCTATGTACAAGAATATAACTACTATAATACTGTCCCCTATGTACAAGAATATAACTACTATAATACTGCCCCCTATGTACTAGAATATAACTACTATAATACTGCCTCCTATGTACTAGAATATAACTACTATAATACTGCCCCCTATGTACTAGAATATAACTACTATAATACTGCCTCCTATGTACTAGAATATAACTACTATAATACTGCCTCCTATGTACTAGAATATAACTACTATAATACTGCCCCCTATGTACTAGAATATAACTACTATAATACTGCCCCCTATGTACAAGAATATAACTACTATAATACTGTCCCCTATGTACAAGAATATAACTACTATAATACTGCCCCCTATGTACTAGAATATAACTACTATAATACTGCTCCCTATGTACAAGAATATAAATACTATAATACTGCCCCCTATATACAAGAATATAACTACTATAATACTGCTGCTATGTACAAGAATATAACTACTATAATACTGCCCCCTATGTACAAGAATATAACTACTATAATACTGCTCCTATGTACAAGAATATAACTACTATAATACTGCCCCCTATGTACAAGATTATAACTACTATAATACTGCCCCCTATGTACAAGAATATAACTACTATAATACTGCCCCCTATGTACAAGAATATAACTACTATAATACTGCTGCTATGTACAAGAATATAACTACTATAATACTGCCTCCTATGTACAAGAATATACCTACTATAATACTGCTCCTATGTACAAGAGTATAACTACTATAATACTGCTCCTATGTACAAGAATATAACTACTATAATACTGCCCCTATGTACAAGAATATAACTACTATAATACTGCTCCTATGTACAAGAATATAACTACTATAATACTGTCCCCTATGTACAAGAATATAACTACTATAATACTGCCCCCTATGTACAAGAATATAACTACTATAATACTGCCATCTATGTACAAGAATATTACTACTATAATACTGCTCCTATGTACAAGAATATAACTACTATAATACTGCCCTCTATGTACAAGAATATAACTACTATAATACTGCCCCCTATGTACAAGAATATAACTACTATAATACTGCCCCCTATGTACAAGAATATAACTACTATAATACTGCTCCTATGTACAAGAATATAACTACTATAATACTGCCCCCCTATGTACAAGAATATAACTACTATAATACTGCCCCCTATGTACAAGAATATAACTACTATAATACTGCCTCCTATGTACAAGAATATAACTACTATAATACTGCCCCCCTATGTACAAGAATATAACTACTATAATACTGCCCCCCTATGTACAAGAATATAACTACTATAATACTGCCCCCTATGTACAAGAATATAACTACTATAATACTGCCTCCTATGTACAAGAATATAACTACTATAATACTGCCCCCCTATGTACAAGAATATAACTACTATAATACTGCCCCCTATGTACAAGAATATAACTACTATAATACTGCCCCCTATGTACAAGAATATAAATACTATAATACTGCTCCTATGTACAGGAATATAACTACTATAATACTGCCCCCTATGTACAAGAATATAACTACTATAATACTGCCCCCAATGTACAAGAATATAACTACTATAATACTGCCCCCTATGTACAAGAATATAACTACTATAATACTGCCCCCTATGTACAAGAATATAAATACTATAATACTGCTCCTATGTACAGGAATATAACTACTATAATACTGCCCCCTATGTACAAGAATATAACTACTATAATACTGCCCCCAATGTACAAGAATATAACTACTATAATACTGCCCCCTATGTACAAGAATATAACTACTATAATACTGCTCCTATGTACAAGAATATAACTACTATAATACTGCTCCTATGTACAAGAATATAACTACTATAATACTGCTCCTATGTACAAGAATATAACTACTATAATACTGCCTCCTATGTACAAGAATATAACTACTATAATACTGCCCCCTATGGACTCTTTTGCCTATTATGACTGAATTCTGTCGAGGAATGGATTAGTGTGTAAATATTTTGCCAGTTCTTATTTGTTACTATGTCTCCTCTGATTTCTGCTCTGGACATTTTCCTTTTGACACTTTGAGGTTGCCGTTGGATGTAAGCTGCCTATAAGATGTACGGTACGCTTATATTATCTACATTTGTGATGCAATCATTCTTTGTGTTGTATTTCAGGGAGAGGCTGGAACACAAGGACTTCCAGGAATTAAAGGAGAGAAAGGAGAGCGGGTAATACCCCAAATCTGTCACTCTCTGGCTGTTGTTATGACCCTTCAATGTCATTTTACCCATTTTAACTCTTTAGATACAATCAGTTGCTTGACTTGTGTCCTTAGATAATAAAGGAGTTTTATGGTGTTCGTAGTGCTGATTGTGTGTCGGTACTACTATGTCATTGAGTGATGACATCACTGCTTCTAACTAGGAAGTGCTGATGTCATTGCTCTGAATTGAATGGAGTCCTTCTGTACTCTCGGAGCTTTGTGCCAGCAGGTGTGTTACATTATTCCATTGCTGCATGTAGAAGCTAAAGTTGGTTTTCCCCTTCAACAATAGTTGGATTCACAAGTAATTGGATACATTTGTATTCTTCACATGAAGATCCATTGGCATAAAAAAATCCTTATGGGTCAATTATTAATGTGCTGGATTTTGGCACCCGGGACGGAAGGGTCTGCTGTCAGTTTTCCCTTCCACTCCCTTTCAGTCCCCCTTAAGGCCCAGTGTCCACGGGTGGATTTAATTTATGGAAACTGCGCGGGAGATACGTAAATTAAGCCGCCAATAGGTATGGATTAGCATCCGCAAAACTATTTAAAGCATGTGGATGGGATTTTTTCCCCCCAGCGCACAGATTGGACGCTTGGGAAGAAATCACAACATGCTCCATTTTTCTGCGGATCCCGCGGGACGGCTTCTATTGAAATCAATGGAGGCCGTCTGATCCGCTGCTCAGCCACAGCTGTCACTGTGGCTGTGCTGCGGATCTGCAGGAAAGCAGGAGATTTAAAAAAAGAATTTCCTGCACATGGGTCTGGCGCGTCCGGATGCATCCGTAATGCTGAAGAAAGAAGATCTGGCCAGCAAAGAGGAGACTCGCGCTGGATCTGGACAGGTACGGAAATGTCTTTTCCTTTCCATGTCTGCTGGCACGCACGGATACCTCTGTAGGATTCAGCAGTGAAATACGTGCGTGTAAATGTACGAGAGGCCTGAGACATTCCCCAACTTCATTGTTTACATTCAAAAATTGCAACTTCTCTCTGTGACTAGTCCTTAGGCCCGTCTCATAGGGGCAGAGTCGATTCCGCGATCGTTTGATCCGCAGTAATACACTGTTCAAGCAAATGCACTGGATTACACAATTCCACTCACATTAGCGGGTCAGGATTGGGTAATCCGCTTGCAGAAAATAGAACACAGCATGTCCCCGCGCATATCTGTGAGATAGAGCCTATTCTGCTGTATGGCCAAGAATATACCTGCAGCCCATACACAATGACATTAATCACATTGCGTATGGGCTGCGGGTAATGCAAAAACGCATGAATACGTGGTCATATGCAGCACATTATGTGGCCGTACGAAGGGTCACTTTCGGACTCACAGCTGTAATCCGCAAGCCGATTCTGCATACAGCCGTGTAAGTCCGGCCTTAGCTAAGAGCGTATGCAACTACACATGGCTTCCTGCTAGTTTGGTACAATGTGTCAGTCTGGAGTCCAGGCATTTCAGCTCACAGAGCATTGAGTAGACTGGTACAATTGTATCTACTTCTCAGCTGTATACAATGTATCAGGCCTAATGCACATGAGCATATTTGCATTGCAGAATCCAAGCGATTCCACAAGAATGGCTTCCAATGAAGTCAATGGATGCCGTCCAATCCACGGCCAGTCCGCAGCTGACACTCCGGACGGCCCGCTGGATCTGCTTCAGTGCCTATCGACAGCATGGCGCAATTTGCACTGCGCATGTGCCTGGTACGCCGGACGGCATATTCACAGCACAGATCTGGACATGTAAGCAGGGTCTCTAGCCGGGCACTGGGTCGGATTGCGCTGCGGGATCCCACATGCGGAATCTGACCCAGCCACGTTCATTCGGCCTTAGGCCTCATGTTCACGGCACATGCAGATTCCATGCAGGGAATTCGGCACAGAATCCAGCACTGCCCGCAGAACCCTCCACTCCTGGCTTCACTGTACTGCGCATGGTCCTCACGGCTCGCTGTCCGACATGTGCAATCCAATTTTTTTTAAATCTCCTGCTTTCCCACGGATCCGCAGCACGGACGCAGTGTCAGCTGTGGACGGGCCGCGGATCGGACTGCATCCGTTGACTTCAATGGAAGCCATCCATGTGGGAACCGCACAAAAATGTAGCATGCTGCAATTTGTTTAACAGACCAAAAGGTCTGCAAATCAAATCCGCATGTTTTAATCCATTTGCAGATGCCCATGTATCACTATAGGTGGCTTGATTTGCGGATCTGCCATGTGGGTGTTCCCTGTGGATTCCGCAAATCAATTTTGCCCGTGGACATTGTCTGCAGTGGGGGGGGGGGGGGCTGTTTAGCTCACAGAGCCTTGTGTAGGCTGATACAATTGTATCCACTTCTCAGCTAAGAGCAGGGCTAGCTATGTACAATGTATCAGCAGCAGTTCAGCCCACAGAGCATTGTCTAAACTCCTTTGAATTCCTGATGTTGGCTTTCAATGACGAGAGTAAATCACAAATGTTGGCCTGAAGACTTTTCCTTCAATCAGCTCTTTGCCATGCTGAGCATAGAGCTAATGTGTGGAGGAAGCAAACCGCTCTGTTCCCACCGCAGTGGCCCACCTTGGTATTAATGACAATGTTCTGAATTCAATTAAATTGGAACTTTGCCTGTAATACCAATCTAGGCCATTGCAGTGGGAATAGCGCTGTCTGCTTCCTGCACACATCAGCTCTGTGAACAAGCGCACAGATCCAGTGAAAAGCTGATTGGCAAATATCCCGGGCTGCAGACCCCTGACAATCTACTATTAATGGCCTCTTATGAGGATAGACCATGGGATCTGTTAAAGTTTGGACCTCCCATCTGTCTGCTAATGGCGGATGTTTATGTAAAGAAGCACAAGCAGTCTTGCCGCTGTCGCAGAAGTTTGTGTCCCCTTGAGTAAGATGTGAAATGATGAACAGAGATAATAGACTTTTTGCTTATATAGTCATTCTCTTCACATAACGACACGACACCTTTTTTCACACATTTTGTAACACTCATATTTTTAGAAATTGTATTTCTTCAGTAGTTTCTTAGACTTGGCTTTAAAGGGACCCTGGCACATGCTTAAAGCACCATAAACTAAGGTCCTGATAGGGGAGGTGACAGGGATATTTTGGATACTCACCCCCTTCCTGATTCCCGCAGTGTCCACCGCTGAGGTCCACGCAGTCCGAGAATCTGACTATTTTCAGAGTCCTGTTCCATGCTCTGCTATACGAGTCTATGGGAAGGGCACATACTATTACTTAGTTACTAAAGGGACTTGGAACATGACATTTTTCTTTCTTTCAGGGAACATTCGGGCCTCCTGGTCCATTCGGCAGAGATGGAGCCAAAGGGGAGCGGGTAATGCCATTGCATGTGTTTTGCATTCTTTAAGTATTATTATGTTACTCATTGTTTTCAGTGTTGCTGTATCTCCTATGGATTTTAGCCCCAGAGCGTACCTGGATGCTGCTTCCTGGCCAGCCGGTGTGCAAATGGCAGGTTTTCTGTGTAGGGACACAAAGTTGTACAGCAGGAAGTGAGACTCAGTTGGACTTGGGAGTTTTTGAAAAAACTAATCAGCAAGGCAGGCAACAACTCTAGGAGACCATTAGTTGTAGTCTTAGGTACCTGCTACTCTTTAACCACTGCAAGGAAGTGTGGACGTTACCGGAATTATCTTGGGGACTATGATCAGGTCTTGGTCCCCTTGATAGTCCCCAATAGATGATCAGATCCTTGATAGCATGCTAGGCTGAAGATGTAGTTGGGACAGATCTGGGTTGGCAACATAAAAGTTAACACTTGATTCACAATCAGCATTAGGGTCAAAAGGTTGGGCTGGGGTTTGTACATGGAATATCCAAGAACAACCTAAAATCAGAGAAGTTGGGTCAAACACAGGAAATAATGGGACTACCAAGAGGTAACCACATGGCTGAGAAACAAGTGCAGGAAACTTGCAGCACTTTAACTATAAGGTCCTGGGAAAGTAATGTCACATCTTGCCTGCTTTGGCAATACAATGCATTGGCAAAGTACCGTGATGTGGTCCATGTGTGTATTCCATAGTCCATATAGGATAGCAAGATGCACTGAGTTTAAGTAATTCCACTTGTAAATGAGAAAAACACCAGATCTGAAGAGTCTGTACCGTGGCATGACCATAGGTGCTTTGTGTGCAGGTTTTAGGGTCAAGACTTAAGGGTTTTAGGGTCAAGTACTTTCACATTTAAAAGCTGCATTTAGGGAGATAAGTCATTAACGTCCCCTAGAGAAAAGGACTAAAATGAGTGGCTTCAGAAAATAAAGACTTTGATAGCTGTCCAGCTGAATACATGTTGGGGAGATCTCAATAGTCATGTCCTGTCACAGCCTGGCATGGTTGGACCACAGTAGATGGTTATAAGAGGTTGAAGAGAAGCCCAAATAGCACAAGAGAACATGACTCTAAGGGCCCATTCACATGGCTGTATTTTCGGGCCGTGCATTGTCCGTGTATATCCTGGACAGCACACGACCCCATTGTAGACTATGAAGCTATTCACATGACCGGAGACTGATGGTCCGTGTGAAAAAAAAGCTGCATGCCCTATTCTTGTCTGTTATCATGGATAGGAATAGGACATGCGATGTGCAGGGTCTGCAGAGACCGGACAGCACACTGAAGGGTGTCCGCCTGCTGTCCGACGTGACTTGTGTCTGAGTTCCTCAAGCTCAACTTGCATATGGCCGTGTGGTACCAGCTTAATGGACACGTGAGTATAAAAACCAAAACCCTGCGGGCTGCAAACAGCTGATCCGATCCAACAAGACCTTGTTCAGTCCAAATCCTGGTGATCATAGATTCGGTTTTGGCAAAGACCACAATTGGGTCTCAATATTACAGATTTGTAACATTTGCTAAATTCCCTTCGCCAGGATGGTCGAATTCCCTACTACTAAGCTGGATGTGCCAACTTAAGCCACAAATACAAGTCTGTTATAGGAAATGTAAAATTCAGTGAAACATTGGTATAGCAAGTTCTAGATTACACTCGTCTCTACACAATGATCCATCATATAGCACAAATGAGCTAATCGTTACTGAACTACACACCTCAACATTGATATTGCAACACCAAGAAGGACAAGCCATAAGGTTATGCAAATCAAGGAAGAAGGTGTAGCTAAGATATGCAGATGATCGTATTTTCAAGTACTTCGCTCCAATCTGTGGCATGTGGGAGGGGCTTCAGTTGTATAAAAGTCTTGTGGTATGATCGTATGATGCCTCCCGTTCTTCGGCGGGCCAGTCATCGCCTCTCGTTGCGAGTGAGAGGGACAGAATCCTTCAACTGAGAGACCTCTTTTTATCACTCCGGCAGATCGTTACGCAAGTAGTCCGAGATGTCAGCACTGTGCAGTGTTACGTGTCCCAGTGGTTGGGAGAACGATGAACCCGAATGACAGCAAGAGGGGCACAGAGGGAACCTCTGCATGGGTGGATCATCAGATTAGAAAAATGGAGCATAGTTATCCATTCTGTACTGCAAGTGAAATTGGACATCACATCCCAAGCCTCGGGGATCGAATAGTGTCACACAAACCATCAGAAGGCCTTTGTGCCACATTGAGCTATAAGCCAGACATCCAGTTACAGTTGTCCCATTGGCTCACACCACCATTCCCTAAGGCTAGTGTGGTTCAGAGCAAGATGGCAGTGGAGGCTGGAATGGAGTTCTGTCCTCTTCAGCTATGAGTTCTGCTTTTGTCTTGGACTCAATGATAGCTGAAGATTGGTCTGGAGACCACATGGACAACACCATGAAGAGACCTGCATGAGGGAACGTCGCACCTGTCCTACTACAAGGATGATGGTGTGGGGCAGCATAATGTATGGTAGCACGATGCCTCTAGTCTTCATTCCACATACACTAACAGCTCAGCGTCACATTGCTGTGCTCGTAGAACCAGCGGTGTGGCCATTTCTCTGAAGTGTCCCATTTTCAAGACAATATTGCCAGGCCGAATGTTGCTCATGAAACTGTGAGCAGCCTGCGTGGCCTAAATGTGTTACTGTGACCTGAAGCGTCTCCGGACTTGTCTCCCATCAAGTACATTTGAGATGTCATTGGTCGGCAATTGTAAAGGGGCCGCCTGCAGCGCATCTTGATAATTTGCATGCCCAAGTGCAATCAGCGTGGCAGACCATTCCTCAGCAACCATTAATAAGCTCATTGAGAACATGCCAAGGCGAGTAAGTGCGTGTATTCCTGAGCGCCGGGCTCATACTTCATACTGAATAAATCTCGGTGTTTTGAATATTTTGTTTCCAATTAAATATCATTAACGACTTTTGCTTCTTGCTGTTGCAAGTTCAATGTTGAGGATTTGTACTTTATCCTTTTTATTACTATCCTATGCTGAGCTTCTCACAGATATATTGAATTAGACATCAGTCCATCTTGTGAAGAAATGGTCCCAAGAACAGGAATATTTGCTTCAGGCGCTTGCACTATTCCCAGATCTCACCCATTGTACCCCAATGCCATTTCCTGCAGTTACTCAGTATCCTTGCTGCACATTTAGGACATCTTGTTGAAGCTATGTTCGAATGCCGAGGAATCACTGTGAGTTGTGGACCTCTACTAGGTTGGCATAACCAAGATGTTGGTGTAGCTTAACCCATACAGCCATTTGCTCCAGAAATCTTCAGGCAGGATACGGTCACCACTCAGTGCTTTCTACTGTTGGCTCATACCAAAAATAAAACCATTCTACCATGTTGTCCTGTATTAGTGATGAGCAAACTGAACCTGTAGAACCCAGCTTCATGTAGAACTTTACTAAAAGTTCAGTTCACCAAACTATGGTTTTAGCAAAGTTCTACTGGTTCTGTTTACTCAATCCTAGTTTTAAAGACTGGTGTGTAACACTGTTTAAGAGCCATATACGCCCTGTATAACACTCTCAGACTGTTATAAAGGGTTTTTGATGCAGGTGAATGGTGTTTTATGGCATGGTATGACCTTTTTCCAGATCATGGCTTGTCACCCCTTTCAGCCCCCGGTTCATCAGGGCCCTTTGATAGTGGTCTCTATTGCTGTCATCTGCAGCCATTTTACTTGGGCTCTCCCGTCACCTGGCCCCTTACTGTCCCCAGTATGTTGATCAGTCGCTTCTGCAGCTCACGCCACTCTCAGTTTTTTCAAGCAGTCTCATTCTGCCAGCTTCTCACAAGGGATGTAGCCTCACCTGAAGCCTATGTTGCAGTCACCACAGTGCTGCCACCATGTACACTGCACCGCTCTACTGCATTGTATCACTGCTCTACTGCTGCTATCACACTCCCTATGTTCTGTGTTACACCTGTAATAACTTATATGGCCAAGATGACGGCTGTGACATCACCCAGGGGTGGAGCTTAGTCTTCATTCACAGCCCCAGCACAGAGGTGGTCCTAGTGAGTTCCAGAATCTTTATGGCGGTGAGGCCAAAGGTCCTTTTCACTCCACAACCACAAAATCACAGTAAATAATCATGTGACCTCTGTCTCTGAAGGTCCTTGAACATATATACGTCTACCATGTACAAGCAGGCACATCAAAAGGGGTTTAGCTCCTTACATTCACCCTACACTTTGATGGCTTTTTCTCAGTGTTGTACACAAGTTTTAGGGGTTTTAGTGAACATTTGGTTCGGTTCAAACTAATTCTTACTAAACCAAAATTTTTGTCAAAATTCAGCGAACCGTCTGAACCAAACTTTTCGAAAGTCATTGTTCTCTTTTATGTGACTTCCATAGAAGCTCAACTCGATGGTACAACTGTGCTCATATGCATCACACGGTCACAGAGCAGAAGCTAAGAAAATGAACCCTCAAATGACTCCTTCAAATTTAATTTTTCAGGGTGACAGGGGAGAACGGGGTGAAGTTGGTGTGGCTGGCCCTCCAGGACTGCAGGTAAGGGTCTGGTTAGGGATTGGTTTGCATAGAGCCAATGGCTGAAAATTATGGCGCTGATAGCAAAGCAGAACAGTGAGCAGCACACAATATCTGATTGCAAAAACAGCAATTTCTGTAACATTTTAAAAACATTGGCAGCATTTCATAGATTTGTAGAAACATGAAATGGTAGGAAATCTGCACTCTAGCACTGTGTGTTCCAACCTTTTTCAGCTCGCAGCTCGTGTTGAGCGACAGCTCGATTCCGAATCCCATTACAGTCTATGGAAGTACAAATTGAGTTCACTAATTTGCCCTCCTAAGGGAGAGTGGTGGCGACAGTTCTCAATACATGTAGCTGAATAGTTAGGGTTATTATTGCCTTTCAGTGCTGGAGTTCTAGGGTTGACTCCCATCAAAAACTCCATCCAGATGTTGCCCTTGTACAGATTTGAACCTAGAACTCCAACACTACAAGGTAGCAATGCTAATAACTGAACCACCACCATGTATGTCCTTTCTGCTCCAAATGAGGAGAAAAACAAACATCAAGAGAAAAGAAAAACCAATGCCCAGATATTGCCCTTAGACGGGTTTGAACCTAGAAGTCTAGTACTGCAAGGCAGCAGTGCTAACAACTGAGCAACCACTCTTCTTTTATCTCCAGAGAAGAACAACATAGCTAAAGGGGTGCAGAAGTAGCAGTAACACCCAAGACCTGGCATATCCCCTCTGCCATATAAGAAGACCCCAGTGATAGTTTTGAGCAAACGGAACAAGTTGAACCATGCTTCAGGTCAAACTTTGCAAAAAGTTTAGATTGCTGCAATGCCAAGTCCTGAGGCCCTAGGTCTGAATCTGACAGCATCTGCATGGAGTTTGTATGAACTCCTTTCACAATAATCATCCTTTTAGTACATGCATATTACAGATCGCTTCACATCAGATGATACATTCTGTCCCCATTGCGGCTCACTTGTTAGCATGTTTTGGAGTGTTGGAGGAAACGCACAAAGCACAGGGAGAACATACAAATTCCATGCAGATGCTCAAACTCCTTCTCTTCCTCTGTGTCCTTCTTTTCCTCTCCCGAAACGAACTTTTCAAAAGTTTGCTCATCTTTACGCAGTAATACAAATGGCACATGGTAGTTGGAGGGCCCTTTTACTGATTGTGTATTAAGCCCAGAAGCTTCAAGTTACACCCCTTATTAATTACAATGTGTTTCGGAAACCCATCCCTATTCTTGCTTGTTTTCTTGACACTGAAATTTGAGAAGATCTCACTTGATCTTTTTTTTTCAACCCCATTATAATCTATATATATCAGGACTCTTCTTTAAAAGCAGCACCCCTACAGAAGATCAATTAGCACAATTCTGGGTGGTTCTTTCAAAGAGGTATCATTGTGTGCAGTATGTATGCAGTACTGGAGTTCCAAGGCAAGTGCACAGTCATGCCTTGGTGCTTTATGGCACCCAATAGCCCCCCAGGCCTTCACCATACAGTACTTCTGTAAGATTCTTATTTTTTGGGATCAAGCTTGGGGCTTCCTGGAGTTTTGAGGAGTAGTAAGCTGTTCCAGCTCTGAAAACCAAAGATATAAAACAAGCGAGGCTACTTTTAGTATAAAACTTGCTTATTTGATTACATTTTATAAATTTCTATTTTATTCTCTTAAAGGGATAGTCTGGGTTTTTTCAACTGATGACCTTTCCTCTGGATAGGCTATCAGTAGATAATGGACAGAGGTCTGGCACTTGGGAGCCTGTCCATCAGCTGATCGTCCGGCCCGCTGTCCAGAGCAACTGGCCAGGTGTTGTCATCAGCAACAGACAAGGGAAGTAGTTGGATTGCTAACTTTACACCCATTGAAATTAATTGGAGCGCTATGCTGCTATTTCACTTCCTGCCCAGGACAGGATGTCAGTAACTGGAGCAAGAAGTGGAGTAGCAATGCGGTGTTTCCACTGATTCCAGTGGGAGGGAAGCCAGTGTCCCCACTTCCTCCGCCGTCCGCTGGTGACAGCATCTGGCACATGGCACTGGACAGTGGGCTGGATGAGCAGCAGATGGATAGGGGTCCTGAGCGGTGGACCCCATCAACTAACATAGTATGTTAGGCTGAAAGAAGACAATGTCCAACTAGTTCAGCCTGTTTTCACTCCCCTTGTTGATCCAAAGGGAAGTAAAAAAAAAACAATGAGGCAGAAGCCAATTAGCCCAATTTGGGGAAAACATTCCTTCCCGACTCCATAATGTCAGTCAGAATAATCCCCGGATCAACGTTTGAATGTTCTTACCTGACTCCAAGACCCGGATCAACAACCCCGCTGGTTATATACTGTCTATACCCTGTAATAACATAGCGTTCTGGAAAGACATCTAGTCCTCTCTTAAACTCCTCTATGGATTTTGCATCACCACATCCTCAGGCAGTAAGTTCCACAGTCTCACTGCTCTTACAGTAAAGAACCCACTTCTGCGTTGGTGATGAAACCTGCTTTCTTCTATCGTAGCGGATGTCCTCTTGTTACCGTCACAGTCCTGGGTTTCAACAGATCCTGACAGAGATCCTTGTATCATCCCCTCATGTATTTATACATAGTTATTTGATCGCCCCTTAGCCGTCTTTTTTCCAGGGTGAATAATCCTAATTTTGATGCCTCTCTGGGTATTCCAGTCCCTTCATTCCATGTGTCAGTTTAGTTGCCCTTCTTTGAACCCCCTCCAGCACTGTAACATCTTTCCTGAGCACCGGTGTCCAGAACTGTACGCAGTATTCCATGTGGGGCCTGACAATTGCCTTATATAGTGGGAGGATAATGTTCTCATCCTTCGCCCCTATGCCTCTTCTAATGAACCCCAAGACTTTATTTGCTTTTGCAGCAGCTGACTGGCATTGGTTGCTCCAGTTTAGTCTACAGTCCACTAGTACTTCCAGGTCTTTTTCCATATCACCTTTCCCTAGCAGTACCCCATTTAGTGTATATTGGTGACATCCGTTCCTCCTGCCCATGTGCAGAACCTTACATTTATCAACATTGAACTTCATTTGCCATTTTTCAGCTTAAGCCCCCAGCTTATCTAGGTCCATTTGTAGCTGCACATTGTCCTCCATTGTATTAATTATCTTGTATAGTTTTGTATCATCTGCAAATATTGATACTGTGTAGTCCTTATATGAGGTCTTTGATAAATATATTGAATGGAAAGGGGCCTAATACTCAACCCTGTGTAATTCCTCTAGCAACGGTGGCCCAATAAAAGTACAAACCATTAACTGCCACCCTCTGCTTTCTATCCTGGAGCTAGATTTCCCAGGCCGAGCTGTCTCATTTTATATATTAACCTATTATGCGGTACGGTGTCAAAGGCTTTAGAGAAATCCAGATATATGAGATCAATAGATTCTCCCTGGTCCAGCTTATAGCTTACTTCATCGTAGAAGCTGATCAGATTGGTCTGACATGATCGACCCCTCATGAATCCATGCTGGTGAGGAGTTATTCCGTTGTTCTCCTTGAGGTATTCTAGGATGGCATCTCTCATAAACCCCTCGAATATTTTTCCAGTTACTGAAGTGGGACTTACCGGCCTGTAGTTACCAGGCTCACTTTTGGTCCCCTTTTTGTATATTGGATCCACATTGGCAATGCGCCAATCCAGTAGTAGAACCCCGGTCTCAATATTGTTCATAAATATAAGAAATAGTGGTCTCGCTATCATGTCACTTACCTCCCTTAGAACCCTTGGGTGTATTCTACCTAGACCTGGCGATTTGTTGATTTTAATCCTTTTTAACCAGCTCTGCACTTCCTCCAGTGTTATGCAGGTGATATTTAGCAGTGGATTTGTTTTATTCCCCTGCATCTCATGTGGCATTTCCTTTTCGTTTGTGAATACGCTTGAAAAGAAACTATTTAATAGGTTTGCCTTGCCCCCATCGTCTTCTATGATTTCTCCTGCATTATTTGTTAAAGGGCCAGTGCTCTCAGTGAAAATCCTTTTGCTGTTTATATAGTTAAAAAATAGTTTAGAGTTATTTTTGCTCTCCTTGGCGATCAGTCTTTCTGCCTCCTTTCTTGGCAGTTTTGATCTTTTTGTTACATACTTTGTTTTTTTACCCTGTATGTTTTTAGCGCTTCTTCGCTGCCTTCTTGCTTTAGTAGTTTGAACGCTTTCTTTTTTTTTTTTTGTTTATTGCCCTCTTACCATCTTGTGGAGCCACATTGGTTTCCTTCTACTTGTAGTTCTTTTATTTTTAAAGGCTATGAACTGCTCACATGAGGTGATAAGGATCTTTTTAAATGTCTCCCATTTGTCGCCTGTACTGATATTTTTGAGGACATTGTCCCAATTAATGTTACCGATAGTGGTTCTGAGCTGATCAAATTTTGCTTTACTAAAGTTTAGTTTTTTTGTCACTCCCTGATCAGGCTTTTTATTAAATGACAGCTGGAAATTAATTATATTGTGGTCACTATTTCCCAAGTGTCCCTCAGCCTGCACCCCCATGATTCTGTCTGGTCTGTTAGTTAATAATAAGTCCAGAGTGGCCCTACCTCTAGTTGGCTCCCACACAAGTTGCATAAGGTAGTTATCTTTAATTGCTCTCAAGAACTTATCACCCCTATGAGATTTACAGGTTTGTGTTCCCATATTACATCTGGATAATTAAAGTCTCCCGGAGGACAGATCATCAGCTGAAAAGAGCCAAGACTATCCCTTTAATAAAGTGCAATAGAAAGTTATAAAACGTAATGTACAGAACCTGCTGCATATGAACATGAATAAAGCTCCCATGGGAATCAATTTAGGAAGTTTTACACTAAAAGTAACCCGCTTGTTTTATATCTTTGTTTTTTTTATTCTTATAGAACCACTAATGAATGTACAATTGATTTAGGCAATGGGAGCAGCAGAAATATATTTAACTCCTGTGAATTGTCCATATTCCTCCCTTAATTAGACCTCCGATTTGATTTTACCTTCATCTGAGTCCAATCAATAACTAAAGAAGAATCTGATTTCCTGAACACTAAGTGCAAAATTGAACTTATTCATTATTAAGCAGAGCGGTTGAGCAGTCGCCGTCTCTGTTGGGGAAACTACATAAAACTGTTGAGTAAATTATTAATTCAATATGTGTATTTGGAACAAGACTGTAATGGGAGTTTGATGAATTTAGGACACAGCAAAAGCAGATTTACTAAAAAAATCAAATGCAAAAAATGAGCTAATATCTGTACATAAGGAATAATGATTATTCATAGAATTGGGGGCCGGCTGAGCGTTTGGGAAATCAGTCATCAACAAACTGCCCATAGCTGGTCGAATGCTGGATAAGCAAGAGGGAAGAACGGTTTTAGAGTAACTACCACACTGAACACAAATAACAGTATAATGCAATTCAGTGCCAAGAATAATCCTATAGAGCGAACAAACAAGACTTTCATGCAGCCTTCAAACAATATTACCATACGGTGCTCAAATAATACCAAGATAGAGTGCCCATATAATATTACCATACAGTGCTCAAATAATACCAAGATAGAGTGCCCATATAATATTACCATACACTGATCAAATAATACCAAGATAGAGTGCCCATATAATATTACCATACAGTGATCAAATAATACCAAGATAGAGTGCCCATATAATATTACCATACACTGATCAAATTATTCCAAGATAGAGTGCCCATATAATATTACCATACAGTGATCAAATAATACCAAGATAGAGTGCCCGTATAATATTACCATATGGTGCTCAAATAATACCAAGATAGAGTGCCCATATAATATTACCATACAGTGCTCAAATAATACCAAGATAGAGTGCCCATATAATATTACCATACAGTGCTCAAATAATACCAAGATAGAGTGCCCATATAATATTACCATACACTGATCAAATAATACCAAGATAGAGTGCCCATATAATATTACCATACAGTGCTCAAATAATACCAAGATGGAGTGCCCATATAATATTACCATACAGTGATCAAATAATACCAAGATAGAGTGCCATATAATATTTCATACAGTTCTCAAATAATACTGTAATGCAGTGCATAAATACCAATCCGCAGTGCTAAAATAATACCACCATTCAGCGCTCAAATAAAAACAGAGTGATTAAATACGTACCCATGTCATGCCACTACATAGTGCTAAAATAATATCACTGTAAAGTACTAACATAAAGTACCCTTAGAATATTTAATACTGTGCTTAAATAATACTGCCATACAGTTCTAAAATAATATCACCAGACAGTGCTTGGATAATGTTGCCATATAGTGCCCAAAATAATACCTCCATAGGGTGTTCAAATAATCTCACTATGCAGTGCTCAAATAATACCTCCATAGAGTGCCATAATATATCATACAGTACTTAAATAATACCATTATGCAGACTGATTATATAATATTGCTATATAGTGTACAAATAGTACCACTATACGATGCTACAGTGATGCAATAATATTGCCATACAGTACTCACATAATATTGACACAGAGTGCTCATATAATTTTTATACAGTGCCTAAATAATACTACCACACAGGGATTAAATAATAATGCCACACAGTGCACAAATAATATCACCATAAAGTGCTCCAATAATGCTAACATAGAGTTCCGATGCAAAATGTTACACAGCGCTCAAATAACACTGCCATATAGTTCTAAAATAATATCCCCACACAACCCTTGAATAATATTGCCATGCAGTGCTCATAATGATAGGATGTTCAAATAATTTTACTACACAGAGCTCAAACTATTATGTTATACAGTGCACAGATAATACCTTCAAACAGTTAAGAAATAATTCCATAGAGTGCTCAAGTAATACCACCGCACGGTGCTCAAATATTGCCATAAGACCAGTCAAAATAGCAGTCCTACAAAGGGGGCAAATAATACTGCCAAGTGGCGGCCATGCAACAGTGCTCAGG
Organism: Eleutherodactylus coqui; assembly: GCF_035609145.1. Taxonomy (NCBI): domain Eukaryota; kingdom Metazoa; phylum Chordata; class Amphibia; order Anura; family Eleutherodactylidae; genus Eleutherodactylus; species Eleutherodactylus coqui. The sequence goes on from NC_089845.1 coordinate 163,025,632, forward strand.
ACATAGGTTCTTCTTGAAGATAGGTCACCAGTAACTGATTGTTGGGGGTCTGCCAGGGAAGGTGTGTTGGTCAGCTGGGTCTCTCCCTTTGAAATGAATGGGAGAGAACCCTCAAACCCACAATGCCGTTCAGGGCACTGCCCAACATATGAGCCGTGCTACTTCCAATGAACAGCTGACGGGTGAGGGGCTCTGCCAGCGGACGCCTACTGATCGTTTATTGATGATCTTGAGGATAGGTCATCAATAAAAAAAAGTCCTGGAAAAGCCCATTTAAAGGCTGTACCAAGATTGAAAGTCACCCCCTGTCCACAGTATATCCATCAGGTTACTTAATGATCTGTGGGGGTCATACCCTATAGATAGGGGATAAAGTGGAACAATCCCTTTAAGTCAGTTGATGCTGACATAGTAGGGGCTTGTACTTAGCCCCTCTTGTGAATGGTCCTGAGGGTATGGTTAAGGTCCCACTGTGTTTGCACAGTTTAATTCAGCTTTAAAGGGTTGTCTAGCTGTAAAATATTCATTGGATTAGCCATCAATAGTAGATTGCAGAGGTCTTCTGTCCGGGACCCCCACTGATCATCTATTAGTCAGGTCGGTGTGCTCATACACTGAGCTGATTTCTGCAGGAAGCAGACAGCTCCATTACCACTAGAGTAGCCAAGTTTGATATTACAGGCAAAATTCCTATTCACTTCAATGCCTGCAATACCAAGCCTGGCCACCAGAATGGGAACAGAGCTGTATGCATCCTGCAAAAATTAGTTCACTGCACAAATGCATCAGCTCAGCGAACAGCTGATTGATGAGGGTCCCAGGTAGCATTCCTCTGCTGATCTACTCTTCATGGCCTAGCCTAAGAGTAGGCTACCAATAGTTTACAGCCGAACAACCCCTGTAATTAAACCTGTTATACAGTTTTTATATGTTTGCTATCTTTATTTTTTCTCTGTAGGGGTTGGATGGACCCAGTGGACCTCCTGGAGCTACTGGACCAGTGGGTTCCCCTGTAAGTTATAAAACTACAGTATTGTTGGATATCAGTGAATGGATCATCCATAGGGAGCAGATCCCTCATACAATGCTTCGATATCCTAATGTTTGTACTATCAGGCACCGCCTGTGTTTTCCAGATGGAATTCTGATTATTTTTTAATTTGTTTTTAGGGCTTACAAGGGGAACGCGGTGGAAAGGGAAGCCGGGGAGAAAAGGTAAGAATAGACTCAACATGTAATCTGGTTCATCAGTTCACTTCCTGTATAAATGATTAAGATGCTTTTGGCATCAGAACGGGCTCTTCCTCTTCTGTAGTCATGACAAACCCAACCTGGCATATTAGGGCTGAGCACTTGTTCACCATGACCCTCACTAGCAGATGCTTGGTAATGTTGAGGTGCATTGGGTGATTGGTAGCCTTGTGGAGGCCCACCCTATCACTGAGGATACCTCTCTGAGTTGACACCTTCCTTTATATAGGCCTGTATAGATTTGAAGGAGCCAAAAGAGACCACAACTTTATTGCTATTTTTTCACATGATCTGTTGATGGATGGTCACTTTTTGTTTTTGTTTCTACGCTTTCAAAAAGTTATAACTTTTTTATTTTTCAGTCAACATAACCGTATAAGGGCTGATATCCATGGCAGGCCTAGGAGTCTTCACTAGGCCCTGGCTGCTTTGGCAACCAAATGGCACCCTACAGTCTCAATGGGGAAGGGGGGGGGGCGTCATTGGGGGACAGAAGGAGAAATGCCATGGTCAGCGCTTGGTCAGAGTATCTAGGAGTGTAATGGCCAGGTATCATCTGTATCTTGCAGCTGACACTTGTTGCATATGAAGTAGGCTTGGCTCTTACAAACCCTGGGCACATCTGCTGTACATGTATGTTGCAAAAGGGTAAAAAATGGAAGATAAAAACATCTATTGTAGCTCCTATATCTATAGATTTATAAACTGGGGAAAATGTACTAAAAACGGACGATCTCGCCCCCTTCTGTAGCAGCAGTGCATTGGAGTCAGATGCACATGCCTCTTATAGGGGTTTTCCAGTTGTAAACTACCAATGGCCTACCTGCAGAATAAGAAATCAGTAGTATGTCCACAGGGGTTTGTTGTCTGTGACCCCCACCGATCAGCTGTTTGCCAGGCCAGTGTGCTCCTGCACTGAGTTGATTTCTGCAGGAAGCAGACAGCTCTATTCCCATTGCAGTGGCCAGGCTTGGTATTACAGGTAAAGCTGCCAATGAAGTGAGTAGGTCCTTGGCCTGTAATACCAAGCCTGGCTACTGCAGCGAAAATGGAGCTGTCTGCTTCCTGTAGAAATTGGCTCAGTACATTATTACACTGCCCCGACCAGCAGGTGATCAGTGGGGATCCCTGCTGGTAGAACCCTGCTTATCTACTGTTGATGGCCAATCCTAATGATAGGTGTAACCAGTCTAGTTATGGGTTTGAGCCTTTGGTGTTGTAGCCCATGCAGACCGAGAGCATAGTCAGAGGAGAGCCAGGAGTTTGTAACAGTAGGTCTCGGCTCGCAGTACAAGGGAGCTAGCAGGTAATGTTGTCAGAAAGAATGCCAGAGGTCAGTAATAGGAGGTGGTAGTTAGGTTGCAGAGGAGTAGGCATGTAGTGGAGCTTGACTATGGCTGTGAGGCAAATCAAGGCTTTTATAGCTTGTCGAATCATAAACAGGGCGTGGCCAGGACAGGGAACCTAACCAGGAGTATAGGATCATGGCTAAGCTCAGCAGGAGAGCTGTCTAGACAACTGGATGGCTCAGCAGGGAGAGCTGGGTACAGGAGTACCTGGGTTCAATCCCTGACAATAGGCCACCAATAATTTACAACTGGACAACCCCTTTAATAAACTTATTGCATCTTTGGTCAGTCCATGCCGCAGCCATGAGGTGGCGTAGATGTCAACTATCATTTATGCCGTTGTCTGGTGTAAATTCTAGTAAATCTGTCAGCTTGCAGGAGGCTATGGCTCCCCCCACTAAGCTTTTTCCCAATGTGGCAAGCGCAGCTTAAAATGTAACACATTGCATATTTTTGCACAGATCTGTAATGCGCCAAAATTTGCTGTTTCTTCTCCCGCCAGAATTCTGCATAGATAAATATCCCATTCAAAGCCGATTCTCCGAGACGCCTTCCAGTTTCCTCCTCGCTCTTCTAAAACATCAGTCTTCAGACTAATCACCTTTACATAAGCGTGACCACTTATCACCCGCGATCTACGATTTGAGCGATCCATATATTTTGCTTCGTTCCGAGCCCCTCGTTTCCCCAGACCTAATTACACCGAGGCGCAGTCCTTACTCCCCTATAAATTATTACGACTCCGCAGGGAGACTATAATGCGTTGCTGAAATATGTCATAAAGCAATCAATTAGATTAGTCTTTCTACGCATTACAGCGCCGCTTCACAATTCACGGAAACATTTTCATCTCTCATTAAACACTGTGAGCGGAAATGGCCTAAAGTATGTGAACACCTTCATCCGTTATAATAGGACTAAGGATAGACCATTATCATCGGGATGAATATAAATGAAGAGCTGGAAGCGGCGGAGGCCCCCGCAGTGTTATATACACCTGGGAAATAACTCTCCGCAAATAGAATTATCCGCGGTTGGTACATTAATACAATTTAATACAGTATTATTATCTTATATGTATTCATTAGGGAGGGTGATGGATGGACGGAGCGTGAGGCGGCCTGAAAAGGCGCCGGATGGAAGGTTTTATGTAAATGATTGGTGATTTATAGACACAATTTAATACAATATTGTAAATGAGCTCGCGACCGTCCGCGGTAAAGAGGCTTTAAGGGTGAATTATGTGTACGGAGTTAATTGGTCTTATGGGAAAGAACACAGCGTACCATGCATGTTACATTTATACAGTGGCAGCCTGCATGACATCAAACCGCTGCTGATAAATACAACCAAAGCAAAAGGAATGCTGTGAATACCCCTAGCACTAGGTGGCGCTCTAAAGTATGACACTAGAGCTCACAATTCTTTGTTTCCAATGTTATATAATAACATTAACAATCTTTATTTACTTAAGGACATATTCCTTCTGAACAGCTCACCAAGTGGTCAGGAGTGGTATTGCAAGAAAAATATATTAAAGGGGTTGTCCCGCGGCAGCAAGTGGGTCTATACACTTCTGTATGGCCATATTAATGCACTTTGTAATGTACATTGTGCATTAATTATGAGCCATACAGAAGTTATAAGAAGTTTTTCACTTACCTGCTCCGTTGCTAGCGTCCTCGTTTCCATGGAGCCCGTCTAATTTTCGGCGTCTAATGGCCAAATTAGACGCGCTTGCGCAGTCCGGGTCTTCTGCTTTTCTCAATGGGGCCGCTCGTGCAGGATGCCGGCTCCGTGTAGCTCCGCCCCGTCACGTGCCGATTCCAGCCAATCAGGAGGCTGGAATCGTCAATGGACCGCACAGAAGCCCTGCGGTCCACCGAGGGAGAAGATCCCGGCGGCCATCTTCACCGGGTAAGTAAGAAGTCACCGGAGCGCGGGGATTCAGGTAAGCGCTGTGCGGTGTTCTTTTTTAACCCCTGCATCGGGGTTGTCTCGCGCCGAACGGGGGGCGGGTTGAAAAAAAAAAAAAAACCGTTTCGGCGCGGGACAACCCCTTTAAGTCCTTTAATGACGCGAATCCTTTTTTTTTCATTTTTGTTTTTTCCTCCCCCAAAAATCATAAGTCTTTTACTTTTCCTTTGATGTAACTGTCTAGGGGCTTGTTGCTTTTTGAGGGACAGGTTGTATTTTTTAATTGTACCATTTAATGTACCATATAATGAACTGAAAAAGACTGGAAACATTTCAAAGCAGAATGAATTGGAAAAAAACCCCACTATTTATTTTACACATTTCTATAGCTGATACTTATTCCACATTGCTTGGTGTCCAAATTGGGACTCACAGTTCAAGTTTACGTATTAGTAAGATTTTTTGGAGTTGGGGTGGAGCCAGAGTACCCAAAAAGATGCAAACATGGGGAGATTATACAACCTCCATGCAGATGTTGTCTTTAGTGGGATTTGAACCCAGAATGCCAGTGCTGCCAAGCATCTGGGCTAACCATTGAGCCCCTGCCATCTTTTGAAGTGTGGGTGAGGGAGGGGGGGGGATATGGTTTTTATGGTGTACACACTGCAACAAAAATGACAACATAATAATACCAAATCTATAGAGTTTTTTTTACTTACAGTAACACTTTAATTATTTTCTGCCGCCGTCTTCTGGCCGCCATAACTTTTTTATTTCTTCGTCCATGTAGTTGTGGGAGGCCCGTTTTATGGCAGGACGTCCTGTAGTGTCTATTGGTACCATATTGGGGTACTTATGACTTTTGATCGCTTTTTATTACATTTTTTCTTGGAAACGGGTGACCAAAAAAGTACAATTCTGGTGTTGTGTATTTAATGTAAATAGTGTGTTACTTTGACAGATGACATTTTTACTGATGCAGCGAGGCCAAATAGGTTTACATTGTTAGCTTACATTTTCTTATTATACGGGAAAAGGTGTGTGGGGGAGGGGGGGGGTCTACTTTTATCATTAATAAAACTTTTTAAACTAAATTTTACACTTTTTGTAGTTCCCTCCCCAAATGGGATATAATCATCGTGTGTGTGTGGGGGGGGGGGGGGGGGGGGGGGCATGTGGGACCTCCACGATACCAATTAGGGCATTTAGATGCCACTCTCAGAATTGTCCACATCACTTAGGGGATTAACAGCAGCCTGCAGGCTCCCGCTGGCCATTTATGGGAACGCTTTGTCACATGGTCACACAACCTGGAAGGCAGAGGAGGTGAGTACGGTGTTTTTTTTTTGTTTGGGGAAGGGGGGTGTAGGAATTGTTATTTGTATAGCACCAACTTAGGGTTCTAGTTTTACTGACCTCGGATGGAAGGCTGAGTCAACTACCTGAACCATGCAGGGATTGAGCTCACAGCCATCAGGTCGTGAGCAAGAGCTTAGGACTGCATTCTGCTGTCTTACAAACCACTGCACCAGTACAGTGGTTTGTTTTTTTTATTTGGGGGAGGGGGTAGGAATTGTTATTTGTATAGCACCAACTTAGGGGACTCATTTTACTGACCTCAGATGGAAGGTTGAGTCAACCTTGAGCCGGCTACCTGAACCATGCAGGGATTGAACTCGCAACCTGCAGGTCATGAGCGAGAGCCTAGGACTTCGTACTGCTGCCTTAACACTCTGTGCCACACGAGGCCCTTATTGTTTTGCCACATATTCATAAAAGGTCATTGTTTCTAAAAGGAGCACAAGTTGGCATCTAACTGTAAAAGATATAAAAGAGGTGGCACCAATATAAAAAAGGCGACAAAAGGTGGCATTTATATGCCTGTAAATCATGAGCGGTCCCCAGCCTGTACCCTACAACCTTGTCTTCTAATTGGGGTCCCGTACTCACTGCCATAAATCCGCGCTAACCACATCCGGATCGCTGCGAGTTGCTTGACTGCCCCTGGACCTGCTATTTACATCCAGGTGCCAACTACCAATATTGGTGATCCGCATTAGAAGGGATGAGTCGCAGCGGGTACAGATGCCCTTAGAACCACATGAATTATATCATTGCTGTGGCATTCCACAAGGGGCAGCTGAGACTCTGCCGCCCAAGGGCACACAGACCTGGCGTCCACATTGCACCATTCGTTTAATCATGTGATCAGATGGTATGTGGCCTTCGGCAGCGTCCTGTGCCTGAGCGTGCACCGCCTGCGGCCATGGAAGCATCATGACTACAGATGGGCGAGGCCCCCTGCAGTTCTCCCTGCGTACTGCACACATCTGGTGAACCTCGGACACGGCGGTAAAATACTAACTCAATACGCCACAAAACGTTTCAGCATCTTTTATCAGAAACACATTTGACATCACTTTAAGGGTTAAAGTGGAAGAAGAAACAACATGAAAGCAAAGAAATTCATCATATTTCACAAATGTTGTAAAACTTGCTTGTTAAACAAGTCGGCTGAATAAATTATTTTGTTTTACTGCACAACGAGGAATCTGTGGATCGCTACTGCCCTCTGGTGGACACAGGGAACTCTAGTAATTACATCACCAGGCTAACAGAAGGAATCTAAGAGGAAATGCGTTAACAAGGCATCGCTTCTCCAATCTGATAGAGGAGAGCGCCTGCAGGGGCCGTCATCAAGACGTCCATATGCCCTAATAGGACAACGGGGGGCTGTCTTAACCCTTTATACATGAAGGCGGGCCTATTGGGGATGATGGCTCATTTGTTAGGAAGTGAAATTTGCATTAGAAAATTCCAACAGATATTAAGACGAAAATTGTGGCAGAAAATTAAGGCATTTAATGCAGATTTCTACCCCAGATTTGCATTTGCAGCAGCAGTGGATCCACATGCAGATTTGGCCCATTTCAATGCGCCAATCAATGTATGGATCGCCTTGGTGCTGTGCATGGATGAAAGACTGGACGATTCATGCAATAAGCCTCTGGTAAGGGTGGGAATATTGTCATCCTGGACCAACATGATTATAAGATTATGTGTTACCATCTGATTCTGGGTTGGAGTCTCTTGTTGTAACCGGTGCTGATCAGTAGCGTGTTCAGGGGGAGCCAGAGGTCTGTACACAGGTAGGTATGTTAGGTAGCAGTATGGGAAAGCAGCAGGTGAGGGAGCTTGACTACTGACTGGGAACACAGTAATCATGCACCGAGGAAGGGACAGGTTTATATAGTGAGTCTAATCAGTGCGGGTGGAGCTAATCAGGAGCTGGATTGCAGGAGCAGGAAACAGGGCAAGGATAGGCAGGGGAGCTGCACAGCAGGCTGAAGAGCTCACTGGGGAGAGACGTTGCCTGGAGCACAGGAGCTCCCTGGTTCGAACACTGACATTATGGTAGAAAGACTTCTGATGGACAAACAGGTCTGCAGAATCCTCCCAAGGGACCCTACGGCACAAGTTCTCTTGGAGTTTCATGAGATCCTGTTGGCAGCAAGGGAGGCACACTTGTTACCCTTGAGGAGTTTACATTTATTTTTTACCCCAATCCCACCATAGCAGCTGTCTAGGCTCCTCCTAAATTACACAAAGGACTTTACCTGTTCCCAGTGGACCTATTGTGTCGGGTAATGATACTCTGACTCAAGGGGCTAGCACCTATATTGATAATGTATTGAGACTAGAGATGAGCGAGCGTACTCGGTAAGGGCAATTTCGCAATCGAGCACCGTGATTTTCGAGTACTTCACTACTCAGGTGAAAAGTACTCGGGGGCGCTGTGGGTGAGCGGGGGGTTGCAGAGGGAAGTGGGGGGGAGAGGGAGAGAGAGAGAGCTCCCACCTGTTCCGCACTGCTACCCCCCACTCCCCTCTGCAACCCCCCGCCCCACAGCGCCCCCGAGTACTTTTCACCCGAGTAGTGAAGTACTCGAAAATCGCGGTGCTCGATTGCGAAATTGCCCTTACCGAGTACGTTCGCTCATCTCTAATTGAGACCATTTGTCACTTATCTACGTGACACCAAAGATACCATCAGAGGGATTCATAATATCAGCGTCCCTGAACACATCTTATTGGCCAGTGTGGACATTGAGACTCTATATACTAATATTAAGCATGTCCTATGTCCGCTGTCCTATGGCGGTCTCTGACACACCCAATACTCACTGAGCATGCTCCAGCGGTGCTCCTTAGTTGGGCATGAGGGAATGACTACAATCGGTGGACTGTGCTGTCCAGTATGAATGTCAAGCATGGATAATGTCTCCTTATTGGATGAAACTATGTCTGCAATCCCATTAGAGGTTGGTCCCGGCTATTTGCCATTTGAGGGCTGTCATTGCGGCATCATTCTCATTATAGCCTCATTCTTACACCTGACGATGCCTAGCTAGGCGGAACATTTTAGAACAGGACTTTCCTGCTGCTCTGTATATACTTGTGAGGGGTTATGGCCAGCGTTCAAGCTAACTCCTAGAATATGGAGGGACTGGTCACCTCCCAATTTCTATACCATTATGGCGTGATCTATGATCCATGGATACTTCAGTCTACAGGAGCTGCAAAGGTTTTGTGCAAAGTATTACAATACCAAAATGCTTATAGAGGAGGTGCCGGGCGCAGCAGATCAGTGAGGCACTTGAAGACATCATTAACAAAAAGTAATCAGCATAGAGGTAGCATTCACTCCACGCCCCAGAGGAACGATGTTCACATGCCTTCACTCCACGCCCCTGAGGTAGTCAGGGCCACTGGAGAACACATAAGGGGGAGAAACAAGAGTACATAACCTACTGATTCATAATTATCTTTGCCCTAAATGATGGGGATGGATTAGGATACTGGAAGGGGTTGGAAAAGAGACTCTACTGAGTCAAACCTTGCTAAAAGTCAGCTGCAGCATGAACCCAAACCTTGGGGGATCTGATTCGGCCAAACCTGTTCTTTCCCTTCCTTCCTTTTTCTTCTTTTTCCTTTTTCTTCTTCCCCCTCTTCCTTCTTCTTCTTTCTCCTCCTCCCTCTTCCTTCTACTTCTTCCTTTTCCTTCCTTCTTCTTCTTCTTCCTTCTCCTTCCCATTTCTTCCTCATCCTCCACCTTCTTCTTCCTCCCCCTTCTTCCTTCTCCCCCTCCTCCTTCGGCTTCCACTTATTCTTCCTTCTTCTTCCTTTTTCTTCTCCCTGCCTCTTCTTCTACCTTCTTCCTTTTTTCATTATTCTTCTTTAAAAAAAGGAAAAGCAAAGATGAAAGAAAACAAAGATTGAGAAAATAGAAAAAGAAGAAGTAAGAAGGGTAAATATTTTTCCCTTCTTTTTCCTTTTCCTTGTTTTCCATCTTACTTTTTTCATTCATTTTGCCTTATAACAAGTCACAAGTACTTAGATCGCCTCCTAGGTGCCCTCAGAGTGTTATACGGGGCTGGTATGGCTCGTGCTCAGTGTTACACACCAGTTTTAGGTGTCTTGGTGTTCAATACATTAATTCAAACAGAACCAAACTTTTCGTCCAAAATCAGCGAACCGAACACTATTTGAGCGACAACTAATTAAACTGCCACACGGTTCTCACCCAGCTTTCCTTGAGTCCTGAATGGAAAAGTCTATCTAGGTGCCACTCAGCTTTCAAAGAAACGGATCACATGACCTTCAGTATTCCGACACTTGCTTCCAAAACTACAGTGGCCTATTTCCAGCTGTTCTTGGAACTTTATCTACGTGCCTGCCAGCCGCGTCGACTGTCTTCACCCACCCGGTACCCTCGGCCCCAGGGCTCCGGCAGAGCTGGGCTAAATCTGCACTGGCAGAGGGAGGATGATTAATCCACAGATGATAGGGAGAGTTGTAGTGGGTGGCAAAAATGACTCAATTCAATGAAACATCAAATGCAAATCAAAGGGATCTCCTAAATGTCTACATCCGTGATATCACTGACTTCAAACAGAGAGAAAAATAGAAGAAAGAGCTATCAATTATATACAGACAGCGAACGATACGAATATTAGTCAGACCTGCTGTAGGCTCTAATGAAAGACAGCGGAGGGGCGGGGGACCCCCAATACTACCGGGACAGAAGGACTGCAGATCTTAACCCCCCAAACAATCACATGGAAAAAGAAACCTCCTGAAAATGACAATTTTAATTTATGCTTCATGGAAATATGTTCAGTGCAGAACTCCATCGGCTTGTGTATTTTTAACCCCTTAGCGACGTAACCAGTAAATTGTTCCCCCTTCTGTATTCCAGTGGCCATAACGGTGACACATTGTGTTTTGCGCAACAATTTCTAGTTTTTTTAGGAATTAATTCCGGGACATACAATGTACAGATAGTCCTCGACTTGCGAATGTTCGAGTTACGAACTTCACAAGATGCGAACGATCTGTCCTGCACAGTATGATGTAATGCTATGGCTTCTATCAAGCCTGTCCGGTCAGATCGCGGGACGCTGTGCGGTTTCCCTAGGACTGCCTACGCAGAGCGCCTATCAAGCCATGCGCAGCCCTGGGGCCTAGGTATGTTATAGCAGGACACTGTACAGGACCCCCGAACGTCGGGTGCCAGCTGTTACGTAGAGCAGACACCCGGCGGCAGCGGTTCCGAAGAGCCGGAACTGTTAACGCTTTAAATCCCGCTGTCTATTCTGAGAACAGCCGGCACCCATCGTTATATGGAGTGGGATCCACCCGCGATGCCCTCCATACAAGCATTTGTTCGGACATACGAACAAACGTCCTCGCGAACAGGATCCTGGAATGGAAGTATTGGAGCATCTGTAGTGGATATGGGTCATTAATGTTCTGCTGCTAGACAATGAACATAAAGGCCGTTACAGCATTGTATTCTGGGCTCTATTTCCGTGGCGTTCACCATGTGGTATAAATATTGTGTTATCTCTGTTCTACAGGTCATTACGATCACATTACAGATGTTTGCAGGTTTTATTATGTTTTACCACTTTTGCACAATAAATACTTTTTATTTAAAAAACAAACATTTTTTGTGTCGCCACATTCTAGGACCAAAGCAGCTTTATTTTGCTGCCGATAGAGCTGTATACAGGCTTGTTTTTTGCAGGATGACTTGTAGTTTTTAATGGTACCATTTCGAGGTACAAATGACTGTTTGATTACCTTTCATTTCTGTTTTGGGATAAGAGAGGAAAAAAACTGAAAGAAAATGTGTTTCTGTAGAAAATGTTTAGATGTTTCGGGTAACAATAACTATGGCATCTGTTGGATTAAATGGCATAGAGAAAGGATTAGATGAGCAAGTGCTCATCTTTTAACTCCGTTTCTGGAAAAAAGAAAAGACCTGCACATGTGACAATCAGAGAGCAAATAGGTTATCTGATTAATAAGGGAAAGGGATTGATAACAATGAAGAAAAGTCCATTTCACCCCTCCTCTCCAGGACAGTCGGGAGAACCACAGCCCATTCTCTGCTGCCTGCTTTCCTCTGTGCTGCGCACACAACACACAGGTATGACAGCTATAAATTAAGTATTCCCAACCCTACTTCAAACGGCTGTAGCGCAGGTTCTGTCAGTGCTACTGACAGGCTTTTAGTGTCATTTTTAAAGCCAATCTTGGCTTGGCATTGAATCTCATCTTTAAAAATATGTTCCTTGGTATATTAAAGAAGAAAATCTAAACCAGCGGTCAGGGGTGTAACCAATCACATAAATGGTTAGAAGTCAAAAACAAAAAGAGTAAATTCTCACTTTGTGAGGGGTCATAGTTCACTCAACTGCCCAAATCCAAGAGAGCTTTTCATTTATCCATTTGGATCCAGACATATAACATTAGACCAGCACTCCACCTCCAGATTTGAATGGATAAATGAAGAGCTCTCTTGGATTTGGGGGGACAAGTGAGAATTGGCCCTCTACTTGTTTATGTGACTGGTTACACCCCTGAGGGCTGGTTTAGATTTTCTTCCATAGACTGTGAATCCTGAACCGATACCATTTGTATCTCTGGGAGAAGACCAGTGTGCTCTTATGTCCGGATGTCCATTTGGGATGAGGAGGCTGATTGAGAAAGTCCCCATCTCTTGATGTGAGGACGTGCCATCATTCAGTCACACCAGGTGTGTCCTACCCTTATGATATCTAACAAGTCTTCATTTTTTGCATCAGAGCTCTGTCCTTAGAGGTAATATTAGACCTCAAGTATGTTGGGAGCACTGAGAGAACTGGAGCTGTTTGAAGTAGAACGAGCTCTGTTAACCTAAAGCTGTAATGTCCTTTCTCTACATATCCAGCTTGGTTTATTATATACTGTGGAGAGGTTAAACGACCCGGCTCTAATTTCTATAAGTAACGCCACTTGTAAGAAATTTCAGCCTACAGTATACACACTGCATGGCCACTTTATTACCCCCCCCCCCCCCCCACCTAGTAGCGTTGGACTCCTTTGGTCTTCAGAACGGCAGCAGTTTACCCTTTAAGAATATGAACTTTGTGAACTAATTTGCTAATGAAGAGAACAAATGTTGCTACAAAACCTGTTTAATACAGAGAAGGATCGAATGTATCCATGAGGTGACAACTTCACGTATGAATACTCCTTGTTAGAGGCTGCCCAATGTAGTAGATCACATCAGGGTGATTTAGTAACCGTGTAACAATCCAGTCTTCGGCATATGCATTAGCAGGAACGACTCTGTTGTATCATCCTCCGTGGATCAATGGGACTTTACAGCTGGTCAGAGTCGTTACTTTGTATCTTGTCCTCCATGAAGGTAACAAGCGGCTTCACTGTAGTCTATAGAAGCTGGGATTCTTGACAAAAGCCAACATTTGCTGCTTTAATTTTGTGGAGCTAAACCTGATTGTTCTGAGAACAGATTTGTGAAGAAGCAGCCAGAGGAGCGGGTCCCCGAGTGTCGCCTGGGTTGGCGGTAGTACTTTTTTTGTCAGCACGCACCTGTGTCCTGTCTATTATCAATGCCTCCTCCAGTGCAGAATGAATAGAGTCAGAGCTGAGTCACAGGCCAAATCTTGCTGCTTTACTACTGGAGAAGTGCAGAAGAGTATAGTTAAAGCGTAGCTGAGTTTTCAACAACTTTTCTCCTTCCCCGCTCATTTTCTGCTGTTTGCACCCTGTTTCAAGTCTATAAGTTCTCATTTTCAGGTGGTCTTCCCCATTTTTCTGTTGCTCTGCTGCTTGCAATCTACTTTCAGGGAAGGACGTGTAACAAGCCTAGCCAGTAGTTTACTGTCCTGCACTTCCTTGCCCTTACTTCCTGTGCTGCATTGCACTGTCTCTGGTCCAATCAGTAGGTGTGAATGCCCACACCTTTACTTTCCTAGGACTATCAAGCATTCTGGCCAAATGGTCAGTAAACCCGCTATAATGTGTGTAATGCGTGCACACTTTAATAAGACAATTGTACGGATACGGTTCTAAAAGTGACATCATGTGGATTACAGATTCTCTTTAGAAATGGTACCCTACAGCTGTAGCAAAATTTGCCATTTAATGTAGTTTATTATGATATCACAAATTCCTATCTGTGGTTACATCTTAACACGGCCGTAATAATTATAAACACATACACAATATAGAACACAGATGCCCATGTACTTATGGCAGAAGGTTCACAATGCTAAATATTACAATGCCCACACAATACTGCCATTCTGTGCCTAAATATTAACACCATACATTGCAAAATAATTTCACAATGCAACAAACTAGAAGATGACAACAGCACACGCAGTACCTCAAAACAGCCAGAGGGAGGAACTAAGCCGGCAAAATATGCACGCTTCTGTAGAAAGGTCTGGATCCGAGACCTCGATTAACATGGACCAAGATATGATAGAGTAGAAGCAGCAGCCAAGGAGGTAATTGCAAAGAAAATACTTTAATCCACCCAAGTAAAAGCACAACGTTTCAACCACCAACAATCTGTGGTTGAAAAATCACAGATTTTTGGTAGTTGAAACGTTGTGCTTTTACTTGGGTGGATTAAAGTCTTTTCTTTGCAATTACCTCCTTGGCTGCTGCTTCTACTCTATCATATCTTGGTTCCCAATGCAATAAGTAACTAAGTAATACCACCATTCAATGCAAAACAATACTGCCATACTATGCTAAATTATCCAATGCACACACAATACCGCCATTCAGTGCCCAAATAATACCATCATACAATTCTAAATAACTAAGTAATACCACTGTGCAACGCAAAATAATACACTGCAAACACAATACTGCTACTCAGGCCCTAAAAATACCGTAATATAATTCTAGATGATACTGTATTAAAATGCTAAATAATACTGCTATACTATACTAAGTAATGTGGCCCCCACAGATAATATGGCGCCCGCACAATGCTGCCATTTTATGCCTAAATAATAGTCATGCAGTGCTAAATAATACCGCCATATGGTAATAAAATAATACCGCCATGCAATGCAAAACAACAAAATAATGCCATTTAGTGCTTAGATAATGGTTGATCGTGTGAAAAAATATGTGTCCTATTTTGGTGCGCATTACGTATCGCATGAGGCCTGAAGCAAATGGGCCGGCGCAGATACACCGTATTCACTGCCTATTTGCTCTGCAAATCAATGGGCTGAACAAGAACCCACAAGAGTGGACAAAAAATGCAGGCAAATGCGATCTCGAGTGGTGCAATGTGCAGCATATTTACACAGTCTAAACCCGAACCCTCCCAAGTAAGCCCTAACGCAGAGCGTTGCAGCAAGAGACGTTCAGCTCTGCTACATCTATGTAGGGCCATGAACCCGCCGCTAGCCCGGAATTAGCAGAACTTCGGCGCCGAATTAGTCGCACTTTGTGTTTTCGTCTTTTCCTTTATTTAAAATGCAATAATAGAATTAGTTTCCTTCGGAGACCTCCAGAAGTCGTTAACCCCTCGCGTCTTAATCTTCCGAGAACGCTGATCCGCTCAGTAAATGACTACAAACTCATTCCAGAAGTAACAGAAGAAATGGCAGCCGTCACTGTTCTGGGAGCCGCGGTAATTCAGATGTCGGAAGGTGTCGCCGAGCTTCAATCACTGTTCCAATGATCTGCAAGACACCTCGGAGGACGAGTGCGAGAATCTGTGCGCCGCTCCCAGGAGAACGCGCTCTCCCCTTATTGCGCTATCACACATCGCTGGGGTCGGGAATTAGTTTTTGCCTTTGATACGATGAGAATGGAGCCCTGACATCGCTACATATTACATTTGTCACTTTGTGTGACTTTACCTGGCAGACAGAAATCACTTGTCATTTAACTCCTTCCTGGCTGCAGGACTGTTGCTGTAACCTTCCACAGAAGACACTAGGGGGCGACACCTGCAGCTGGGGGGTATGGGACTGGCTGTTCTTTATAATACTGAGGCTAGCCTGTTGTGGCTGGCACTGTATGTGGGGTTTACACTGTGGTTGGCACTGTATGTGGGGTTTACACTGTGGTTGGCACTGTATGTGGGATTACGTTGTGACTGGCACTCTACTGAGTTTTACAGTGGCTGGCACTATGTTCTGTTACACTGTGGCTGGCACTTTACTGGGTTATACAGTGGTTGGCACTGTATGTGGGGTTTACACTGTGACTGGCACTATACTGGGTTACACCGTGGCTGGCACTGTACTGGGTTATACTGTGGTTGGCACTGTACTGGGTTATACTGTGGCTGGCACTGTACTGAGTTAAACTGTGGCTGGCACTGTACTGGGTTATACTGTGGCTGGCACTGTATGTGGGGTTTACACTGTGACTGGCACTATACTGGGTTACACCGTGGCTGGCACTGTACTGGATTATACTGTGGTTGGCACTGTACTGGGTTACACCGTGGCTAGCACTGTACTGGGTTATATTTTGGCTGGCACTGTACTGGGTTATACTGTAGTTGGCACTGTACTGGGTTACACCGTGGCTGGCACTGTACTGGGTTATACTGTGGTTGGCACTGTACTGGGTTACACCGTGGCTGGCACTGTACTGGGTTATACTGTGGCTGGCACTGTACTGGGTTACGCCGTGGCTGGCACTGTACTGGGTTATGCCGTGGCTGGCACTGTACTGTGTTATACTGTGGTTAGCACTGTACTGGGTTATACTGTTTCTGGCACTGTACTGGGTAATACTGTGGCTGGCACTGTACTGGGTTACACCGTGGCTGGCACTGTATTGGGTAATACTGTGGCGGGCACTGTACTGGGTTACACCATGGCTGGCACTGTACTGGGTTACACCGTGGCTAGCACTGTACTGGGTTATACTGTGGCTGGCACTGTAATGGGTTACACCGTGGCTAGCACTGTACTGGGTTATACTGTGGTTGGCACTGTACTGGGTTACACCGTGCTAGCACTATACTGGGTTACACAGTGGCTGGCACTATACTGGGTTATACTGTGGTTAGCACTGTACTGGGTTATACTGTGGCTGGCACTGTACTGGGCTACACCGTGGCTGGCACTGTACTGGGTAATACTGTGGCTGGCACTGTACTGGGTAATACTGTGGCTGGCACTGTACTGGGTTACACTATGGCTGGCACTGTACTGAGTTATACTGTGGTTGGCACTATACTGGGTTACACCGTGGCTGGCACTATACTGGGTTATACTGTGGTTAGCACTGTACTGGGTTATACTGTTTCTGGCACTGTACTGGGTAATACTGTGGCTGGCACTGTACTGGGTAATACTGTGGCTGGCACTGTACTGGGTTACACCATGGCTGGCACTATACTGGGTTATACTGTGGTTAGCACTGTACTGGGTTATACTGTTTCTGGCACTGTACTGGGTAATACTGTGGCAGGCACTGTACTGGGTTACACCATGGCTGGCACTGTACTGGGTTACACTATGGCTGGCACTGTACTGAGTTATACTGTCACTGGCACTGTACTGAGTTATACTGTGACTGGCACTGTACTGGGTTACACCGTGGCTAGCACTGTACTGGGTTATACTGTGGCTGGCACTGTACTGGGTTATACTGTGGCTGGCACTATACTGGGTTATACTGTGGTTGGCACTGTACTGAGTTATACTGTGGCTGGCACTGTACTGGGTTACACCGTGGCTGGCAATGTACTGGGTTATACTGTGGCTGGCACTGTACTGGGTTACGCCGTGGCTGGCACTGTACTGGGTTATACTGTGGCTGGCACTATACTGGGTTACACTGTGGCTGGCACTGTACTGGGTTATACTGTGGTTGGCACTGTACTGGGTTATACTGTTTCTGGCACTGTACTGGGTAATACTGTGGCTGGCACTGTACTGGGTTACACTGTAGCTGGCACTGTACTGGGTTAAACCATGGCTAGCACTGTACTGGGTTATACTCTGGTTGGTACTATACCGAGTTATACTGTGGCTGGCACTGTACTGGGTTACACCATGGCTGGCACTGTACTGGGTTACACCATGGCTGGCACTGTACTGGGTTATACTGTGGCTGGCACTGTACTGGGTTACGCCGTGGCTGGCACTGTACTGGGTTACACCGTGGCTGACACTGTACTGGGTTATACTGTGACTGGCACTGTACTGGGTTACACCGTGGCTGGCACTGTACTGGGTTACACCATGGCTGGCACTGTACTGGGTTATACTGTGGCTGGCACTGTACTGGGTTACGCCGTGGCTGGCACTGTACTGGGTTACACCGTGGCTGACACTGTACTGGGTTACACCGTGGCTGGCACTGTACTGGGTTACGCCGTGGCTGGCACTGTACTGGGTTACACCGTGGCTGGCACTGTACTGGGTTACACCGTGGCTGGCACTGTACTGGGTTACACCGTGGCTGGCACTGTACTGGGTTACGCCGTGGCTGGCACTGTACTGGGTTACACCGTGGCTGGCACTGTATGTGGGGTTTACACTAACCAGGAGAAAAAATAACCTAAGTCAAGGTGTTTTGGGGACACGACGGACACAAGGATGTGATTTCACTCAGCAGGTCCCCGCTGGCAGCCGTCTTCTCACATTACTGTACTAAAGCAAGATGTCGCCGTATTTGTAGGAGGAGCGACTGCCGGCAGGGCCTCGGTCAGTATAACAGTCACATCCCCGGGTCCCTGACATGTCTCACCCCAGGGGGCCGTGGAGGCATCACAGGCGGTTTTCATGCTGACATGTTTGTGTGATGGCCGTGTTTGCCAGCATAAAACGCCCAACAGATACCTCAGTGCCCATCTTTTTGCGTGCTGGAAATTCCGCCACCAAATACGCTATACGAGTGCGAACGACCCGTCGACAATGGCTTCCATCCTCTGTGTATTTGGTTGCCGGAATTTCCAGCCAGAGCCATCGTATAAAAGAGTTAACTGATCAGATTGTTGCATTAATTGCTAAACCAAAGTCGTTGATATTGTGGCTATTAACACGTCCGGCCGATATATACACAAATCTGGTGCACAAAAGAGAAAACGACGAGCTGCGGAAGTGCTGCGGGACGAACGGCTTCCATTAGCCGCAGTGGAAGCCATCCGTGCGATCTTCTCCCCCGAATAAAGCATGCTGCGATTCTCCCCTGTGAGCGGACAGTCGCAGTTGATTTCCGCTCATGGGCAGGAAGAATCTTCTAACATAGCAGGTCTATGGGCGGACATTGCTGCGGAATTCGTGGCGGGTGTCTGACAGTGAATATCCGTCTGTGGGCATTGGGCCAGAGAAAATGACGCAGAGCAGGAATCCAGTAGCGACTGCGGCGCCGCCGTGGAGGCATCCACTGATTTGTCAGTATTTGTATTGGTATTTAGGAAATCATTCCAGTAACGTTGTAATGGTGGACATCGGTATAAGATGAACAGGCGATGCAGCGCTACATAGGGATTGCTCCGCGGATACAAGCTTGCTTCAGAAGTTTAGTTGCAGCCATTCTGGTTCGCATTACTTCCTTAAGAACTTTGTAAACATTTTAAACCAGAAATAAGACCTTCCCCGATGCGGCATGCAGATGGTTAATGAGCCGCGGGGTTTGACGCATCTACTTCTATCCGACTATCGACTAGTGGGGAAGGCGGTTGGACCCACAAAGGCCAGTTTACCTATATTTAGATGATGTCCTATTTTGGCACAAGAAGGGTTTTCTCCTAAACGGAAGGCCTGGAAGAGACGCCATGACAGCAGCTGTGTGCAGAGGGACTTGGAAGTTGTTGCCGCTTTCTGTACAAGGACTCGGCCTAGACGAAGACTTACAGCATCGAATTCAATGTGAGGCAACAGAATGGACGGCAGCGAATATTAGGTGGAACATTATTTTTGTCATCTGGAGGACCCGCCTTCTCATATTGGGGTCGTCCACAATGGGAATGTCCTAGGGATTTCGGAACGAATAGCCAATAATGATGAGATTTTGCGGGAAGACCTCGAAAAAGTGCGAGAACTACAATTAGAAGGAAACATATATGAAAGGCAACATCGGTTGTGGGATTCTCAAAAGGAATTTATTGGATTGTGTGGGGAGAACCGTCTTGGTATCATCCTGAACAAAGGGAAGAAGCCATCTACTAGTGGATGCAACACCGGATGTATCGCAGACTGTCTTGTTGTTGTGTCTGTCAGACTTCGATTCCAAGTTTGGAGGGAATGAAAGATTTGTACAATTCCTGAACTTGAGCAGTAAAACTGGTGAGGCGATAACCAATGAAACTATTTCTACTTTGGATAGTTTTAATATTCCATCCGATGACTGCGGCTCCCAGGGATCTGATAAAGGTGCTAATATGGGAGGGGGGGGGGGCAGGTAAATGGAGTACAGAGCCGAATTCTCCAGAAGAATGATCTGCTGACATCATCACCCTGCGGCGCACATTCTTTAAGCCATGTAGGTGTTAATGCTGCAAAATTGGATCCAGATGTGAGGACTTTCTTTGGAAACAGTGAGCTTGTAGTCATTCTCCTCCAGCAGCCATGCCCGATGGTAAATCTGAGAGGAATTAATTCCTTAAGCGCCCCACAGCCTATCAGAGACAAGGTGGAGCGAAGGGACTCATTAAAGTATTGAAAAGGCTGTTTTCAAGTTTAACCCCTTAAGGACCAAGTGTGGTAAATATACAGCATAGTATGAAAGTCTCTGCTTCTGCAACCAAGCAGCAGCCGGTCGGGGTGTCAGTTGTTAGTCTCAGCTGAGAATCCGAAGGAGAAGAAGGGAGAAGCGGTTTTCCAACTGCCTCTGCCTTCTCCTTTCCCGAATACACAGCACTCAATGAGCGCTATGTACTAAAAAGTGGAAGTGTTACTTCCACTATGCGACCCGGCGATCACGTGACCGCCGGCATCCACTGGCATAGCAGAGCTGAAGGGTCCTAGAAGGCCCTGATCAGCTCTATTAGTGACTGATGCCACTATAGGGGGATGTTTCCCCTGTAACAGAAGCTCCTATGGATGTGGCTCCTATCGCTGCCCTAGCTACAGTGGGAAAGTGTCAAATAAAAATAAAAAAACATGTGAATGACCCGCAGATGTCTTATAGGACCTTATGGGGTCATAGATGTTAAAAAAAATAGTTACAAAAACATGTAAAAAATAATTAAAGGATAAAATAAAAATATATACATAACAAAGCCGATGCCAATCAAAACCTTCGCCGCATGCGCCCTGTAATCCCAAACTATACATATATATCAAAACATCTGAAACAAAACGAGGAACGCATTCCCATAGTTTATTCTAATGTAAATATACAAATAAAAAAAAAACTATAAATGTTGAATCATTTTTTTAGCTTTTTACCCCCAATAAAACAAAAAAAAATGGCAGTGAAAAAAAATATTTAAAAAATAGCCGTATATGTCATGGAGAAAAAAAATGCAGCAAAACCAATTTTGGGAGCTGAAGGAAAAAAATAGGGCAGTAAAACCACCACATTGGTTAAAATCCCTAAAAAGTGTCTGGTCCTTCAGGCACAAAACAGCCATGAGCCATAAGGGGTTAACATCGACCGCTCATAACATCGTAATAGGACTTTAGAAATATTGCACTTCATTCATGGGCTTGATGAGGACATCTTTTGGTACAAAGTATTGGCGTGTATTGACAAGAAAACGTTATTCAAAACAACGGAATAACACTGAATGTGGAGCGCTCTCCGTGCGAGGACGGACAAAGACGGACAAAGACGCACAAAGACGCACAAAGACGGACAAAGACGGACGAGGACGGACAAAGACGCAGAAAGACGCAGAAAGACGCAGAAAGACGGACAAAGACGCACAAAGACGCACAAAGACGGACAAAGACAGTCTTCTAGAGTTAATAATTTGTGACATAAAAACGAGATTTTCGCAGTTGATAAAATCTGCAGCTTGTTCGGCCGTCTTGAACTTTATGGATAGCGAAAACGAAGAAGTGAAAAGTAGTGTAAGAGGTCCAGTAGAAAGGATCTAGGAAGATCTGAGGATTTATTCAGAGATTCTAAATGTGAAGATTGTGTATAAAACGGCCTGTAATGAAGGACGGTCTGTAATGAGGGACGACCTGTGATGGGGGACGGCCTGTGATGGGGGACGGCCTGTGCTGAGGGACGGTCTGTAATGAGGGACGACCTGTGATGAGGGACGGCCTGTGCTGAGGGACGGTCTGTAATGAGGGACGACCTGTGATGAGGGACGGCCTGTGATGAGGGACGGCCTGTGATGGGGGATGGCCTGTGCTGAGGGACGGCCTGTAATTAGGGACGGCCTGTGATGGGGGAACGGCCTGTGATGGGGGACGGCCTGTGATGGGGGACGGCCTGTGATGGGAGGTGGCCTGTGATGGGGGGTGGCCTGTGATGGGGGGCGGCCTGTGATGGGGGACGGCCTGTCAGGAGGGACGGCCTGTGAGGAGGGACGGTCTGTGACGAGGGACAGCCTGTAACGAGGGACGGCCTGTAACGAGGGACAGTCTGTAATGAGGGACGGTCTGTGATTAGGGACGGTCTGTGACGAGGGACGGCCTGTAACGAGGGACGGTCTGTGATGAGGGACGGCTTGTAATGAGGGACGGTCTGTGACGAGGGACGGCCTGTAACGAGGGACGGTCTGTAATGAGGGACGGTCTGTGATGAGGGACGGTCTGTGATGAGGGACGGTCTGTGATGAGGGACGGCCTGTGACGAGGGACGGCCTGTAACGAGGGACGGTCTGTGATGAGGGACGGCTTGTAATGAGGGACGGTCTGTGATGAGAGACGGGACCCGTTGTGGCGGCTGCGGGCCGTTTACAACTGTCACCTCTGTAAATGTCTGGCTCTTCGGCTCTTCTGCACCGGACCGGTCACAGCACCATCTGCAGGTCCTTCAGTAGACTGAATACGTTAAGATCATGGCAGAGGAGCTCCACATCACATGAATGGCTGAACCCATGGGCATTACTGGCAAGAGAAAGGAATTGGTAAAAACTGCCTATTTTTTCAGAGATCCTAAATCAATTTGCTCTCTGGAGCTCGGAGAAGCCTCTGGAGCGCACTTTGTAGTTTGTAGTCTATGAACACTTATCTAATAAAATAACTTTGTGATCTTTTATTTGATTTTTTTCCACCTTGACTAAATCACACAGAGTACCGTGACGACATTTTTAAGGGGGTAGAGGGTGGATGAGCTAGGGAGTCAGGGTGTGACGGAGAGGGAGCTGGTTGGTACTCTGGTAAGGGGACCCCTGAAGACATATGGGGGCCATGGTTGGCACTATCCTAGATTATACTGTGGTTGGCATTATATATGGGGGTTTACACTGAGTATGCCTCTGTATGTGGGGGTTACATTGTGGCTGGCACTGTATGGTGAGCTTTGCTGTGGATGGCCCTGTACTTACTGAGCTACACTGTGGCTGGCACTGTATTTGGGGGTTGCATTGTTTGCTGACACTGTATGGTGAGTTCCAATGTGGTCGGCACTCTGTTGGGTTATACTATGGTTGGCACTGTGTTGAGTTTACTGTGGCTGGCACTATGTTGGATTACACTGTAGCTGGCATTGTATGTAGGAGTTACACTATTGCCGCCACTGTGTTGGGTTACACTGTGGTTGGCACTATGTGGGGTCCCACTATGGCTGGCACTGTGTTGCGTTTACTGTGGCTGGCACTATGTTGGGTTACACTGTACCTGGCATTGTATGTGGGGATTACTCTATTGCTGCCACTGTATTGGGCTATACTGTGGTTGGCACTGTGTTGGGTTACACCATGGCTGTCACAATCTAGTGTGTTCACCAAAGATGACAACTTTCAAAGAATGAAAAACAGGACAATCATTGTGCCACATTAAAGCTCGCCTCTAGCCCCATTCAGTCCCCTCTGCGCCCCAACACAGCTGTAGTGCCCTTCTTTGTGGAACACACAGTAACGGTGCCCTGTAGTGCCCCACATAATAGGTACATGGATACAGTTTGATTACTTCTTGATGAATACTGACTTGTGAAAAATAGTTTTTCAAACTTTCCTGTAATTACCGGCTGCTGTGGCCATCAGATCCACTCCTGAGGCCCTACTTCTGTTTTCGTGGGAAGGAAGCCACCCAGAGATGGGGTTTTGTTGGAGATAAGGGTAGGTTAACTCCGACTTGACTTACTCCAGTTATCTGTTCTTCCAGTTTGAGGTGGGTCAACAGCTTTCCTTACTTCTAATCTCTCAAATGCCCCCAGACCCACAAATGTAGAAACTCTTGTCCACTGTTTTATGGGATCATGCAGATAGTTCAGGAAGATGCTTCTGAAGTATTGCAGTATAAAGTACAAGCAATCAAATAATCACAAGTTCGAGTCCCCAGTGAGAACGAAATAAAGGTGCAAAAAAAAAGGATTTAATAAACTTATTAAAATTTTTTTTTACTGTTATAAAGAGGTCCAAAAAAAATCCTTTTTCCCTTACAAATCCAAACAATTTAAAAAGCCCACATATTTGTATCGCAGTCAAAACTATTAAAATATCACAATGTTTATTGGAATGCTAGAATTGCTATTTTTTGGTATCTCATCTCCCAAAAAATGTAAATAAAAGGTCGTCAAAGAGATGTACTTTCCCCCAAATGGTAGCAAGCCCTCGCACAACCCAATTTACAAAAATGTTAAAAAGTTACGGGCCTTAGAACACGGCGACGGAGGTCAACTTTTTTTTCAGAGAAAAAAAAATTCTACTTACTTTTTAGAAATAGAAAAAACATTTCAAAAACGATACAAATTTGGCCTCACCCTGATGGTCCTGACCCGCAGAACGAAGGTCAGATGTCATTTCTACTGCACTTTGAACGTTGTAAAAGCTTCTTTTTAAAATCTCTATTCACATAAAATTTTGTAAACATTTTTCTTTACATTAAATGGTTCCATTAACCCCTTGAGTGGCGGGTTTCCTACCACCCTGTCGTGCCCACCAGGGCAGGTTTTTTAAAATGGTCTAATCATTGAATTTTAACTAGTTTTGCAGTTGCGTCTCAAGAGCCATAACTTTTTCATTTTTCCATTGACATGGCCATATGAGGGCTTGTTTTTTGCGGGACAAGTTGTGATTTTTTAAACGGGGGAGGAAAAAAAGAAATGGGGAAAAAAGAAAAAAAGGGGCCATGTCATTAAGGGGTTAAATAATGTATTAACTTCCTTCTCTGGGTCATTACGACGCATGGATACCACATGTGTGATTGTATTTTTGATTTTTTACAAAGTAAAGGGAGACAAGTGTTTTTATTATTTTTTTTATAATTTTTTAACTTTTTTTTTTTTTTTTATTTTTTTTTTTGTCCCTTAAGGGGACTTCCACAGGGACCCATCAGGACCCCTGATCACATTCCGGGGGTCCGATGGTGACAGCCGTTTACATGCTGCAGTCACATAGACTGCAGCATGTAAAGGGTTAACACAGCAGAGATCGGAGGTTTTCTCTGATCTCTGCTGTAAGAGCTGGTACCTAGCTGTCCTCTGACAGCCAAGCACCAGCTCTCCCTGCCACAGAGACCATCGGCTTGCTTCTGACAAGCCGATGGTCTCTATGGCAACCTGTAAACAAGGCAGGAGATTGCCGGCATATCGGCAATATCTTCTGCTGGTTTTTCAAAGCCCTTGCTTTGTTCTCTGTGGGACTGTGCAGGCAGAGCACACTGTCACAGCTTGTGGCATTGTGCTCTGCAGCTCCCATAGTGATACATAGCCCGGAAATCTTCCGGGCTATGTCGCTATGAGCAGTGGAGCTCGTCCCGGAAAATTTCCGGGCGTGCCACTCAAGGGGTTAAAAGGATACAAGGGATCCAGCGAGACACAAGCCCTCCGACGGCCAGGTCAAGGGGCAAATTAAAAAGTCCTGGATCTTGGAAGGCGGGGATGAAAAAAAATCAAAAAATGAAAAATCTCCAAATGGTCTGGAAGGGGTTACAGCGTTTACATCACAATGGTGTTTTATCACGTATCCATAGGACAGGTGATTAGTCTGATCACAGGGCATCTCACTGCTAAGACCCCCACTGATCACGAGATTGGAGGACCCTCGTCCACCATTTCTTATCACTGCGGTCTTGCTGCACCTGAAGCAGGTTCGGGGCCACCCGCAGCCCTTTCCGAATGCTGGAACAGGCCAATGGGGAGCCTGAATGGAGGGACTTACCCAACTCTATCAGGTGCCGTGTAACATGTCATACGAACCCATGGTTGCTGCGTCAGTGGAAGGTTTTGACAGGACACCCTGTCACAAGCTTGTTACTCCACCCTCAGCATGGCGGACAGATAATCACGCTAGTTCCACATTGTGCGTTTAACTTCTTAACTTTAATTCAAGCAGAAGCAGTTCAGTAACAACTTTATTGGCGGTTAGTGGTGAGAACAACAGCTGCTTACTCTCCAAGATTCTGAACAGACCCGACTCTCTACTGTTGTCAGCCCTTACTGTAGCGCTCGGTACTGCGCTCTCTCACTGCCTCCTCTGAACATACCTCAACTTTCTATTTGCAAGCATTCTAGTATCTAGTGCTCAACTGCGCCATCAATATGGCGCCAGCTGGACTTCCTGGTTCGTTTCTCGAGATTCCCGCCTCCGACCTAGTTTAAAGAGACATCATACATCATAACATATTAGCAGTAGAAATATAAAAAAGAACAGAAATAACCCCATTACACACCTACCAACAGTTGGGTGAAGCTTGGCTTGGGTGGTGGTCATGCATGCGCAGCACTGGGGCTGATGGAGATAGGCAAGGACAGGTGATTGGCTGTCTCTAGCAGTTCCTCTGAAAATGCATGGAGTAGCACTGTGCATGTCCGACCACCGCTGCATTAAGCCTCTTCCTCAGTACAAAGGGTTAAGTGAGCCAGTAGTGAGGATGAGGGGAGACAGGACCACCGTTCTTGGGACCGATGGTAGTATCAGTGGTAAGACCTGCACCGATCAGACTTTTAGCACCTATCCTATGAGTAGGGGATAAAATTAAATTGTGGCACGACCTCTTTAAAATAATGAAAGAAGTAATACTCACCCTACCGATCCCCTACCACACCCAATCTGATGCTTCCCGAGGTCCAACCACTGGTTTCTGTACTTCCTGGTCATGTGACAGTTGCAGCCAATCACTGGCCATCCTTTTGCTTGTCGACACAGCCTAATCAGTGGCTGCAGCAGGTTACCACTATGGATAGTGATTGGGGCATGTCACGTATCCATGTCAGCAAGAACAAGAAGTACAAAAACCCAAGAAGTACAGAGAGCCAAGAAGTACAGAGAGCCAAGAAGTACAGAGAGCCAACAAGTACAGAGAGCCAACAAGTACAGAGAGCCAACAAGTACAGAGAACCAACAAGTACAGAGAGCCAAGAAGTACAGAGAGCCAACAAGTACAGAGAACCAAGAAGTACAGAGAGCCAAGAAGTACAGAGAATCAACAAGTACAGAGAGCGGTGAGGGACCGCAGCAAGTGTCAGATTGGGAGCGATAATGTGTTACTTTTATTACATTAAAGGGCTCATTAAGCAGACCGCTGTTATCCGCTCCCTCATGTGCTAAAAGAACAAATCAGCGCTTACTCATCCCTCTCCCCTCCTCACTCATCTCCAACCGCCGGCTCTGGTCTCTGCTGTCTCTGTTTACAGGCGGCTGTGATGTCCCATAAACCTGCTGCAGCAGCCAATGACAACGCTCAGCCATGATCGCTGAGCTCTGTCAGTGGCTGCTGCAGTTTGTTTGTAGATGGTCTCAGCCTGCAAAGTGATGCAGAGGGAGACCGGAGCCAATAGTGGAGGACAAGGGAGCGGGGAGAGGTGAATAACTGCTGATGTCTTACTCTAAAGCATGGGGATCTCGGTGACAGGGGTTTCCTTAACTTGGACAATCCCTTTAAAGCACTTATCATTTTTTTAATAAGTAGCCAGACAAACTCTCTGAAGAGGAGGGGCCTATATAGTAAGCGGTTTTACAGTCCCTTTATTGGTACTTTGGAGTGGAGGAACTTAGTGGTCAATTTTGCAAGCTGGTCTGATGTTATTGGGGTCTGATGGGGTTGGTTCCCTTTAACATTTTACAATTTAAGCCATAGTGTAGGGACAGAAATGGCTCTGCTGCCTAAGGGGGTGGAGAGAACAATGCCCCCCTGCCTCATAAGAAGTCACCATTATTATAAATGGCATATGGCAGCTGGGTGCAAGACGCTCTTATAGATTTTGCATTGAGGACTCACGCTTCTGCGTATTAGAGCCTTCCCCTACCTATTTTCTATCTAACCTGTTTTACTTGTTCCTTATAGGGTGACAGAGGTATAGATGGGTTTGCCGGAAAACCAGGTTCAGAAGGCAAAGAGGTGAGTGCTGTCATCATTCACTTATAAATGATTGTTATTATAACATTCATATTTTACTTAATTAATTTCAGCAATTTTTACTACTAATTATATGAACTAACGTCAATCGCTCACCTTTGTTTATCTGGTTTATTGCAGGGTGTAAAAGGCAGCATTGGATTACCAGGTCTAAAGGGGCTGAAAGGAGACAGGGTGAGTGTGGACCCCATGGCGGTGCCACTTCCATGTACTCAAAGACCATTAGTTGTGTTCAAAGAAAAACGTCGCAAGATTTACAGTTTATCATTGAATTATCACTTGCAACAAGATGTAGATTTCATAATCATACAATATCAGGTAGAATGTGGCCAAGTCGTTCCATAGTAAAGCTCTAAAGGCCCTTTTACATGCTCTGATTATCGCTCAAAATTCGTCCAAAGGGCCGAAAATGAGCGATAATCGTTACATGTAAACGCGGGCATCGCGCACTTTTCATTTGAACAATGAATTTTACTTTACATAAAATCCATCGTTCAGCCGCTGAAAGATGAGCAAATACATGCATTTCACTCATCTTCCAAAAGACTGCAGGATGTTCTACCTGCAACATGTTTACACTAGCCGCGAGGAGAACCATGCAATCTGCAGACAGCCAGGAGGAGAACAATGGAATGTGTCAGCAGCTGTTTACATAGCTGGGTGTGTGTTTTTACATGGTGGACTCTGCAAACAACTAAAGGTCCTTTTACATGCAAATGAAGATGATAAAGTGTCAATGACCATTAACACTTTATGCAAATACATGGCTAAAGGCTCATTTACATATAATGATTACCGCTCAAAATCTGTTCAAACGACCGAAAATGAGCGATAATCGTTACATGTAAACGCAGGCATCGCGCACTTTTCATTTGAACAATGATTTTAAAGTAAACTTAAAATCAATCATTCAGACACTGAGAGATAAAGTGTCTCTCAATAGACCTGTATCTCACACTGTTATCTCCACAGGAGTAGGCGGATAACATTGTAAAAAACAAAAGCAAAAAAACGTGAGATTTCTACAGGGTAAGCGCTGCTGAAAAAACCCGCGGCAATTAGCCGCGGGTTTTGAAGCGGCTTTTCCATACACTTTTCCGTTGCAGCCGGTGCTCCCATAGAGGAAAGCGCGGCCGCAGTGGGGAAAAAAAGGAATAGACATGCTGCGACCGACAAATCTACACCACAACGCTGGCTGCTGTCGGCTTTGCTGCGACAAATCCGCCGTACGGCGTGGATGAGATTTCTGAGAAATCTCGTCCACATCAGCGGCCGCAGGCGGAAGTGCTGCGGTAAATCCGCCCTGTGTGAACTCAGCCTACGTCGGTGCAGGGTGACAAGCACAAATCTCTCTCCTGTATTCTGCCACCTTGTTTCCTGTAGATGACGTAAGAATATTACCAGCCAACCATTCCTGCTCTTCCTTGCTGCAGTTTTTACACCGCCCACGACACGCTGCATGCTGCTGCACAGGTCACGGTCTGCAGCCTCTCCTGGGCTTTCTCCTATATATTTCGACCAGCCACTTCACAGTTAGCATGATTTTTAAAACTATAGCTCCTCCTTATGTGATGCCTGGGCAAGGCATCATGGGACATGTAGTTACTAGGGGTTCTGGCTGCAAACAAGAAAAGTGCAGGAAGTGCTTCCATCATTATGAAGCTGGATCATAGGAGAAAGGGCCAACCCTTCTACAATGAGGGTGGGTAAAAGAAATGAAAAAGGAGGGTGGAGCCAGACCCAGTGAGGGGGGTGGAGCCAGACCCAGTGAGGGGGGTGGAGCCAGACCCAGTGAGGGGGGTGGAGCCAGACCCAGTGAGGGGGGTGGAGCCAGACCCAGTGAGGGTGGTGGAATATTCATGGAGTACAAAGTGTTTCCAATGATTGAGTATTTTGAATGGTGGAGGTGCTGCCAACCAGATGACGCTCCACCAGTGTGGGCGTGAGTGTAGCGAAAAGGATGTGAAAAAAACTGGTATGGAGGCGCAACACTCTAAGCTACTGGAAGATGTAGATCAAAGTCCAATGTGTGATGGTGAAAGCACTTTTATATTTTTTCACAAATTAAAAACCAGCAATAGAATACGCGTTTCGGGGTGAACCCCTTCGTCAGTTCGGCTGGATAGGACAACAGGATGCCTAGGGGTGACACGATTCCAAAGATGTATTGGATGTGTCGGAGGTCCTGTGTGCAGGAGGACAGGGGAGACAGGAGTGCTTTAGCATAGTAGGAACATGATGCAATATGATTCCCACATAACATCACAATGCATGCAGGAAAACATCACTAATGGGAATGAACCCATTCAAAGGAATGAGAATCATATTTGTGCGAGATTTGGGTGTCTTGCAAAACACAAATGTTGCACGATTTTCACGCCATTGTAAAGGCAGCCTTAGGGAGATGTCTGGCATCACAACCACATCAGTTTTGTACATTGGAGGTAAAAAATATTGAAGGGTGGGGCCAGAGGCAAATATAGACTTTTCTGAGCCCAGAGCCTGTATATCCTCGATACGATAAAGCAAGTTGTTGTACCCCTGTGGCGCCCATAACCCAATGTACTTTCTTCTATTCTGCTTGTGCAGAAAGCAGCAAGTTGGCAGCATCCCCACTTCAGAACAGATCAGTGCATAAATACAGTACCAGAATCAAGCTCATAACATAAATACAGCACCAGAACCAACCACATTTCAAAATTACAGCTTGAAACAACCTCAGTAATATATACAGTACCAGGACCAAGCTCATAACACAAATACAGTATTAGAACCAAACCCATTTTAAAATTACAGAATCAAACAACCTCAGTATTATATACAAAATAAGTCATCAATATAAGATTGGTGAGTGTCCGACTGTTGGTGCCGCTGCCGATCAGCTGGTCGAAATGGTTGTGGTGTAATCGGTTTTATGGCCATTCTGCAGTTTAGTCGCATTCAAGTGAATTAGACTGGGCTGCAATACCTGGCACCACCACTATATAATGCATGGCGCTGTGCCTGGTATGCAGTGACCAGTGCTAAGTACAAGTCATCAGTATCGTAGACCTGGAAAACCCTTTTACTGAATGGCTAATCTGTACATTACCCTATTAATACAGGGTGGCAGGGGCATCAGCAGGCAGGGGTATAATTCAGGGGTTTAAGGAAAGTAGAACATGGCATTATTTTTTTTATTTATTCCTAAAATGCTTGTCATTCTTTTTGTTGATCTTAGGGGTGAATGTTGTGTAAGAATAACCCAAATGTGACCTCGATACTTCTTCCTTCTTTGCAGGGTGAGAAGGGTGAAGCGGGATCCCCGGGATTACCTGGCAATGTTGTAAGGAACCATAAATTCTTGTATTGTCATGTAGAATATTCTGTTATACAAAGCAAGAAGAAATGTCTAATAACGGGGAGCAGATTTACGTAAAACGGGGCTTCTTTGTATTGTAGGTCCAGCAGGAAGGTCTTAAGGGCGAGCAGGTGAGACGCGCCTCGCACTCCTCATACCTTTCATTCCATTCTTTATTCCATTTTATTGTTATTTTGCACAAATTATCATTTTCTCCTTCCATGAATTCTCTTCATTCACAACCAGAGTAAAGATGGCCGACGCACATCGGGGCTGTGCCTTATGAACTGGGCGCCAGAATTCTCTAGATTCACAGTTTTGGCACAGGCGCAGGTTTGTGGGCGCATACATTGCCCCTGCTATTTCTCAGTAAGTGGGCGGGGCCAGGCGTTGGGACTCTCACGGTCATATCCCCATCAGAGTCACTATAAGGGCGAGCACCCACTGGCGATTGCGTTTTCCGCGGGAAAAAAAACGCAGCGTTTTCGCGGCTTTCCCGTTAATTTCCATTGAGAAAAATAAGGACACATATGCAACTGACAGTTCCTATGTTAAAAACGCAAACGCAACGCAAAAAAAACGCCAGTGGACAGGAACACATGTTATCTCTATGCCTGTGCAGGAAAAACGCAAAACGCAAAACGCAGGTAAAAAAACGCCAGTGGGTGCTCGCCCTAATAAGCGCACAAAGCGCCCGCGGATATGAGCGCCATTCTTTTGAATGCAGTTATACACGCGAGCAATTGTTTCCCCCACAGCAATGCTACAAGGTAAAAAAAAATTGCTACATGTTGTATTTTTTCGCATCCCTCCGAACTCATCGCCCGTTGTTTTCAATGGGGCAGTCAGACACATGGCATGCCGTGGGATGTACGTGCGAGTGCGATGTGTTTTCTATAAAAATTAATGGGCAACACTTGCCGAACCTGCGAAGCGCCGGAGGATCGCGATTCCAGAGTAGTGATGGGAGGCAGTTTTGGATGAAGAGCGCCTCGCATCTGTGGGTAAAATGTCCGTTGATAAGCGCCATTTCAGGCCGGGTTTCTTGGCACCATATTGCGCCCGCCCGTGTGCATGTAGCCTATCTAAAACATTTTCCAGCTCCTGGCTCGCCTACGCTTTCATCCTGCACACAGAGGCGCCACCAAATGTATTAAGAGGCTTGTGATCTTTAATCCCTCTGTGGATTGTAGGCGGGCGCGGTGTTTACTTACACTGGCGTGTGAATGACATTCTGTGTAAATAGGCCCAGTGCCCCTCGATGGGCAGGATCTGACCCGTCCGCACATTGGGGCACATTTACTATTAAAAAATCGCCAGTTTTCTGGTGCAGATTGCGTAAAAAAAGTATCTTACTTCTCCACCACATATTGATGGTGTTTATTAGGCGGTGGGGGGAGCGCGGTATCTTCTGTATCAGCTACGATGGGGGGGGGGGGGGGGGCTATGGCGCTGTTCTAGATGCGGAAATGCTGGAGAATTTGCTGCAGAGTTTACTGTTGCGGAGATTCTGCCCCATTTCCGCTACATCTAAATGTACCCCTAGACACTTTTGGACATTTTTTTCACAGCATCTCAAAAAAGTGTAGTTTTTCAGAAAGCAGCGCGGCCTCATTGTATCATCACGCCAAATTTCACAAAAATTTAGGTGCAAAATCTAGGGTAAAGTAAGCCAACTAATAAGTGGTATAAAGTGAAACCGGATAGTCTAAAGCAGGGATTCCCAATCAGGGCGCTAAGGGCACCCTGGAGTGCCCTAAATATCTCCTAGGGGTGCCACAGAGTAGAAGAAGGACGTAGCTTTTTTTTTTTTTTTGCAGGCGCACCGCATGATCACATTTTTTGGGCAAGATGTCATCTGAAAAAACCTGGGAAACATTGGTCTAAAGATTTGCCCGATTTGTCATCCACCAGAGTCGCTGTGATAAATTGGCGCATTTTAAGACTCTCTAGTCTGAGTTTGTACCTTCTAATTCTTAGACATTATTAGTAAGTTCGCCCTGTTTTGTACATTGAACAATCCATTTATTTAATTGGGATCTATATGCAAGTGGAAAGATGGAAAAATGCTTCCATATCACCACCTATGGAAGGCAGCGTCCCTTTAAATCCCTCTAAATCAATGGCTGACCCTTTAACAGGCCTTACAACATGACAAGCCATCTTTCTATTTGCATAGCTTATTCCCAGGGCGCATTGCATGGCCCATCAGACTCCTTTTGCTCTCGTGGCACTCTCCACAATACCCAATGTGTAATGCCTCACTTCGCCTGTGGTCGTGCTGCAGTGAAATTCCACACTTGCTGCCACGTTCACTAACAGATCGCAGCTGATCGATGAAGCTCCCAACAGTAGGATACTCCGATATCCGTCTATTGTCGGGGTTCCTTCTAACATAAAGGGATGTCCAGAGTTGATAACTTCTTTAGGGTTTTTATATGAGCTTATGGAAGCCTTTTAACCGTTTATGACCATGATGAGGCCGTGGAATTATTATAAAGCATGCTGTATAGATGATAATCCATGTATGCCGACACCGGCTACGCCCCATCAGCAGGTTTACAATTTATTATGTGTTAGGTCTAACCCGGACATAGTGGTTTCATCCTGAATAGATTAAACTATACACAAACAGTCTAAACATGGATGACACAAAAGTAGTAGGGAAACACACATAAAAGGGATGATGGGATAATCAACCCTACCTACCAGCAGAGCGCCCGCCCTGATGAGGACGACCCCACGTCAAGAATCTGGTGTGACACTGACTTTCTCTAGATGGTGACAGGGAATAGTGACAAGGAAAGATGACACTCAATGACCCATAAACCACAAGCGTCCAGGGAAAAAGATGTCCAAACACCCCAGATAAATAAGTAAATCACCAGACTGAGACACGACAGGACCAGACACACCTTCAGACCAGGAGTATAACTGGCATCCTCAGTGAGGAGGAGCCAGAATAAAAATAGACAAACACAAGCTGATTGGCTGGCTGGGATGTCCACCTCCCAGCCAACCAATCAGTCTATGAAGCAGCAGAGAAGTGTCGATGCCCAATGCTGAAACGACAGTGAGCATACTCCAGTCTGAAGAGCCAATGCCATGATGGTAGCCCGATCCTTGTTCGCCATGGGCGAGCCGTGACATTCTCCTGAGCTATTGGTGTAATGTTTATTATGCAGCAGATGTTCCTTCTTCTTACAGGGAATACCTGGACCTCGCGGACCCCAAGGCTCTGCAGGGCAGCCCGGACCACCAGTAAGTCTCATCAGAGCTAATGCAACAATGAAAGGAGCAATATGTAAAACCTCCAGTAACGGACCCCCCAGATGTTTTATCAGCCAGGATTACAGCGCTGCCTGTGATTGGATACCAGCACTGTGAATGAGAGCGCTGAGAACACGGCCAGCTTACTGCACACTGTAGAGCTAATGTTGTTGGGAGGACATAACATAAAGATGTAGCATTTATTAACATGACTGCCGAATCGTGACAACTCCATCTACAGCATTGAAATATATTGTAGTTAAGGTTTGCCACCACCACTAGGACTACCGCTCACTGTATACTTCTAGTATAGCGGCCACCACCACTAGGACTACCGCTCACTGTATACTTCTAGTACAGCGGCCACCACCACTAGGACTACCGCTCACTGTATACTTCTAGTATAGCGGCCACCACCACTAGGACTACCGCTCACTGTATACTTCTAGTATAGCGGCCACCACCACTAGGACTACTGCTCACTGTATACTTCTAGTATAGCGGCCACCTCCACTAGGACTACTGCTCACTGTATACGTCTAGTATAGCGGCTACCACCACTAGGACTACCGCTCACTGTATACTTCTAGTATAGCGGCCACCTCCACTAGGACTACCGCTCACTGTATACTTCTAGTATAGAGGCCACCACCACTAGGACTACCGCTCACTGTATACTTCTAGTATAGCGGCCACCTCCACTAGGACTACTGCTCACTGTATACTTCTAGTATAGCGGCCACCTCCACTAGGACTACCGCTCACTGTATACTTCTAGTATAGCGGCCACCTCCACTAGGACTACTGCTCACTGTATACTTCTAGTACAGCGGCCACCACCACTAGGACTACTGCTCACTGTATACTTCTAGTATAGCGGCCACCACCACTAGGACTACTGCTCACTGTATACTTCTAGTATAGCGGCCACCACCACTAGAACTACTGCTCACTGTATACTACTAGTACAGCGGCCACCACCACTGGGACTACTGCTGACTGTATACTTCTTGTACAGTGGCCACCACCACTAGGACTACTGCTCACTGTATACTTCTTGTACAGCGGCCACCACCACTAGGACTACTGCTCTCTGTATACTTCTAGTATAGTGGCCACCACCACTAGGACTACTGCTCACTGTATACTTCTAGTATAGTGGCCACCACCACTAGGACTACTGCTCACTGTATACTTCTAGTATAGCGTCCACCACCACTAGGACTACTGCTCACTGTATACTTCTAGTACAGCGGCCACCACCAGTAGGACTACTGCTCACTGTATACTACTAGTATAGCGGCCACCGCCACTTGGACTACCGCTAAAGCTGCTTCTATAGATGAAGGGGAGGTACAATGTTGGACTTTTATTAGCTATCCACAGGAAAGGTGATAAATGTCTGATCGACGGGGGTCTCACCACTTAAGGTCCTTTTATAGAGAATGATATAGTTCAGTTAATTGCTGAATCCTGCAATTATGTATCATTCAGTGTAAACTGGGCTGATGACTGAGCGCCAAATTATATTCATTCACTTATAGTTCGTTGTTCAGTTTATGAAGCATAAAACCTGCCGATAATCTGCTGTGTGAACAACTGCCTGTTTAATCTGAATGGAGGCGGTCGGTAGAGGTCTACAGCTGCTCCACCTCTAATTATTACTCATGTGTGCAAGTAGAGGAGCGATGATAGGTCAGCAATCTCTGATTGGTGGGGATGGCTGCTCGGGACCCCCTAGGATTAGCTGTTGGGAGACAGCTGCGCTCGGGTGAGTGCCATGGCCTTGTCACTATATAACAGGCACAGCGCCGTGCTTTGTACTGTGGCGATCGATGTGACACCACATACCCGAGAAGAGGCCACGGAGGTCATGTGAGTTCTGCAGAAAGCTGATTGTGGGGGTCCTGAGCAGTGGGCCGCCACTAATCAGATATTGATGACCTATCCATAGCTAGACCTTCAGTGTTGGAACTTCCACATACAACCCATTTCCGACACCTACTTCACCTGTCTCTGCGCCCATCTCATCATTGCACGGGGCTGATCTTAATAACTAACCCAGCCCCCTTCCATTATGACTGATGCAAAGACAGAAGACGGGGTTGGCTTAATTACTAAAATGAGCTGAAAGTGGATGTTTCAACACGCTACGTCCGGGTAAGGATAGCGCCTCCTGGGGCAACACGTGAAAAAAGTCAAGTTAACATTTGCTACTTCTGCACCTCTAACTACTTTTATTTCTGATACTAATACCACCGCTATTATTACAGCTACGACTACAACTGATCAGACTACTACTACTGCAAGTACTAATGCAAATACTAATACTACTTCTACTACAACTGCTCAGACTACTACTACTACTACTGCTACAGGTACTAATGCAAATACTAATACTATAACTGTTCAGACTACTTCTACTACAGATAATAATGCAAATACTACTACTACTACAACTGCTCAGACTACTACTACTACAGGTACTAATGCAAATACTAATACTAACACAACTGCTCAGACTGCTACTACTACTACTACTACAGATAATAATGCAAATACTACTACTACTACAGCTGCTCAGACTACTACTACAGGTACTAATGCAAATACTAATACTACACTACTACAACTGCTCAGACTGCTACTACTACTACAGGTACTAATGCAAATACTAATACTACACTACTACAACTGCTCAGACTACTACTACTACAGGTACTAATGCAAATACTAATACTACACTACTACAACTGCTCAGACTACTACTACTACTACTGCAAGTACTAATGCAAATACTAATACTACTTCTACTACAACTGCTCAGACTACTACTACTACTACTGCTACAGGTACTAATGCAAATACTAATACTATAACTGTTCAGACTACTTCTAATACAGATACTAATGCAAATACTACTACTACTAGAACTGCTCAGACTACTACTACAGGTACTAATGCAAATACTACACTATAACTGTTTAGACTACTTCTACTACAGATACTAATGCAAATACTACTACTACTACTACTACTACTACAGGTACTAATGCAAATACTAATACTACTCCTACTACAACTGTTCAGACTACTTCTACTACAGATACTAATGCAAATACTACTACTACTACTACAGGTACTAATGCAAATACTAATACTACTCCTACTACAACTGTTCAGACTACTACTACTACAGGTACTAATGCAAATACTAATACTACTCCTACTACAACCGCTCAGACTACTACTACAACTGCTCAGACTACTACTACTACAGGTACTAATAAAAATGCTACTACTATAACTGTTCAGACTACTTCTTCTACAGATACTAATGCAAATACTACTACTACAACTGCTCAGACTACTACTACTACTACTACAGGTACTAATGCAAATACTAATACTACTACAACTGCTCAGACTACTACTACTACTACAGGTACTAATGCAAATACTAATACTACTACAACTGCTCAGACTACTACTACTGCTACAGGTACTAATGCAAATACTACTACTATAACTGTTCAGACTTCTTCTACTACAGATACTAATGCAAATACTACTACTATTACTACTACAACTGCTCAGACTACTACTACTACTGGTACTAATGGAAATACTAATACTACTACAACTGCTCAGACTACTACTACTACTACTACTACTACTACAGATACTAATGCAAATATTACTACTACTACTACTACTACAACTGCTCAGACTACTACTACAGGTACTAATGCAAATACTAATACTACTCCTACTACAACCGCTCAGACTACTACTACTACTACTAGTACTACTACAGGTACTAATGCAAATACTAATAGTACTCCTACTACAACTGCTCAGACTACTACTACTACAGGTACTAATGCAAATACTAATACTACTCCTACTACAACTGTTCAGACTACTACTACTACAGGTACTAATGCAAATACTGATACTACTACTACTACAACTGCTAAGACTATTACTACTACTACAGGTACTAATGCAAATACTAATACTATAACTGTTCAGACTACTTCTACTACAGGTACTAATGCAAATACTAATGCTACTATTATAACTAATCAGACTACTTGTACTACAGGTACTAATGCAAATACTAATACTACTACTACTACTGCTACAGGCACTAATGCAAAAACTAACACTACTATTATACCTGCTCTAACTACTTCTACTACAGGTACTAATGCAAATACTAATACTACACTACTACAACTGCTAAGACTACTACTACTACAGGTACTAATGCAAATACTAATACTATAACTATTCAGACTACTACTACAGGTACTAATGCAAATACTAATACTATAACTGCTCAGACTACTTCTACTACAGGTACTAATGCAAATACTAATACTATAACTGTTCAGACTACTACTACTACAGGTACTAATGCAAATACTAATACTATAACTGTTCAGACTACTACTACTACTACAGGTACTAATGCAAATAGTAATACTATAACTGTTCAGATTACTACTACTATAGGTACTAATGCAAATACTAATACTATAACTGTTCAGACTACTTCTACTACAGGTACTAATGCAAATACTAATACTACTATTAAAACTGATCAGACTACTTCTACTACAAGTACTAATGCAAATACTAATACTACTATTATAACTGTTCAGACTACTTCTACTACAGGTACTAATGCAAATACAAATACTACACTACTACAACTGCTAAGACTACTACAACTACTACAGGTAATAATGGAAATACTAATACTATAACTGTTCAGACTACTACTACTATTACTAATGCAAATACTAATACTATAACTGTTCAGACTATTTCTACTACAGGTACTAATGCAAATACTAATACTATAACTGTTCAGACTACACTACTACAGGTACTAATGCAAATACTAATACTATAACTGTTCAGACTATTTCTACTACAGGTACTAATGCAAATACTAATACTATAACTGTTCAGACTACACTACTACAGGTACTAATGCAAATACTAATACTATAACTGTTCAGACTACTTCTACTACAGGTACTAATGCAAATACTAATACCACTAATAAAACTGATCAGACTACTTCTACTACAGGTACTAATGCAAATACTAATACTACACTACTACAACTGCTAAGACTACTACTACAGGTACTAATGCAAATACTAATACTATAACTGTTCAGACTACTACTACTACAAGTACTAATGCAAATACAAATACTATAACTGTTCAGACTATTTCTACTACAGGTACCAATGCAAATACTAATACAACTATAATAACTGCTCAGACTACTTCTACTACAGGTACTAATGCAAATACTAATACTTCTATTATAACTGCTCAGACTACTTCTACTACAGGTACTAATGCAAATACTAATACTACTATTATAACTGTTCAGACTAATTCTACTACAGGTACCAATGCAAATACCAATACTAATATTATAACTGCTCAGTCTACTACTACTACAGGTACTAATGCAAATACTAATACTACTATTAAAACTGAACAGACTACTTCTACTACAGGTACCAATGCAAATACTAATACTACTATTATAACTGCTCAGACTACTTCTACTACAGTTACTAATGCAAATACCAATGCTACTATTATCACTGTTCAGACTACTTCTACTACAGGTACTCATGCAAATACTAATACTACTCCTCCTACAGCTGCTCAGACTACTACTACAGGTACTAATGCAAATACTACTACTACTACTACAACTGTTCAGACTACTACTACTACTACTACTACTACTACAACAACTGTTCAGACTACTACTGCAGGTACTAATGCAAATACTAATACTACTATTAAAACAGATCAGACTACTACTACTACTACTAAAGGTACTAATGCAAATACTAATACTACTCCTACTACAACCGCTCAGACTACTACTACTACTACTACTACTACAGGTACTAATGCAAATACCAATACTACACTACTACAACTGCTCAGATGACTTCTACTACAGGTACTAATGCAAATATTGCTACTACTACAACTGCTCAGACTACTACTACTACAGGTACTAATGCAAATACTACTACTACTACTACAACTGTTCAGACTACTACTACAGGTACTAATGCAAATACTAATTCTACTGCAACTACTTCTACTACTACAACAACTGTTCAGACTACTACTACAGGTACTAATGCAAATACTAATACTACTTCAACTGCTCAGACTACTACTACAAGTACCAATGCAAATACTAATACTACTTCAACTGCTCAGACTACTACTACAGGTACTAATGCAAATACTAATACTACTTCAACTGCTCAGACTACTACTACAAGTACCAATGCAAATACTAATACTACACTACTACAACTGCTCAGACTACTACTACTACTACTACTGGTACTAATGCAAATACTAATACTACTCCTACTACAACTGCTCAGACTACTACTACTATAGGTACTAATGCAAATACTACACTACTACAACTGCTCAGACTACTATTACAGGTACTATTGCAAATACTAATACTACTACAACTGCTCAGACTACTACTACTATAGGTACTAATGCAAATACTACTACTACTACAGCCGCTCAGACTACTACTACAGGTACTAATGCAAATACTAATATTACTACATCTGCTCAGACTACTACAGGTACTAAAGGAAATACTAGTACTACTCCTACTACAACCGCTCAGCCTACTACTACAGGTACTAATGCAAATACTAATACTACTACAACTGCTCAGACCACTACTACTACTACTACTACAAGGACTAATGAAAATACTAATACTACACTACTACAACTGCTCAGACTACTACTACTACTACTACAGGTACTAATGCAAATAGTAATATTACTCCTACTACAACTACTACAACTGCTCAGACTACTACTACAGGTACTAATACAAATACTACTACTGCAACTGCTCAGACTACTACTACAGGCACTAATGCAAATACTAATACTACTACAACTGCTCAGACTACTACTACTACTACTACAAGGACTAATGCAAATACTAATACTACACTACTACAACTGTTCAGACTACTACTACTACAGGTACTATAGCAAATACTAATACTACTCCTACTACAACTGCTCAGACTACTACTACTACTACAGGTACTAATGCAAATACTAATACTACTACAACTGCTCAGACTACTACTACAGGTACTAATGCAAATACTAATACTACACTACTACAACAGGGACTGATGAAAATACTAATACCACACTACTACAACTGCTCAGATGACTTCTACTCAGGTACTAATGCAAATATTGCTACTACTACAACTGCTCAGACTACTACTACAGGTACTAATGCAAATACTAATACTACTACGACTGCTCAGACTACTACAGGTACTAATGCAAATACTAATTCTACTACAACTGCTCAGACTACTACTACTACTACTACAACTGTTCAGACTACTACTACTACTACTACAGGTACTAATGCAAATACTAATACTACTCCTACTACAACTGTTCAGACTACTACTACAAGTACTAATGCAAATACTAATTCTACTACAACTGCTCAGACTACTACTACTACTACTACTACTACTACTACTACTACTACTACTACTACAACTGTTCAGACTACTACTACTACTACAGGTACTAATGCAAATACTAATACTACTCCTGCTACAACTGCTCAGACTACTACTACAAGTACTAATGCAAATACTAATACTACACTACTACAACTGCTCAGACTACTATTACAGGTACTAATGCAAATACTAATACTACTACAACTGCTCAGACTACTACTATAGGTACTAATGCAAATACTACTAATACTACAGCCGCTCAGACTACTACTACAGGTACTAATGCAAATACTAATACTACTGCAACTGCTCAGACTACTATTACTTCTACTACTACAAGGACTAATGCAAATACTAATACTACACTACTACAACTGCTCAGACTACTACTACTATTACTACAGGTACTAATGCAAATAGTAATATTACTCCTACTACAACTGCTCAGACTACTACTACTACTACTACAAGGACTAATGCAAATACTAATACTACACTACTACAACTGCTCAGACTACTACTACTACTACTACCACTACTACTACTACTACAGGTACTAATGCAAATACTTATATTACTCCTACTACAACTGCTCAGACTACTACCACAAGTACTAATGCAAATACTAATACTACACTTCTACAACTGCTCAGAGTACTACTACAGGTACTAATGCAAATACTAATACTACTACAACTGCTGAGAAGACTACAGCTACTACTACAAGTACTAATGCAAATACTACTACTACACTACTAAAACTGCTCAAACTAGTACTTCTACTACAGGTACTAATGTAAATATTGCTACTACTACAACTGCTCAGACTACTACTACAGGTACTAATGCAAATACTTATACTACTACAACTGCTCAGACTACTACTACTACTACTACTACTACTACAACAACTGTTCAGACTACTACTGCAGGTACTAATGCAAATACTTATACTACTACAGCTGCTCAGACTACTACAGGTACTAATGCAAATACTGTCACTGCTGCTACTACTACTACAGGTACTAGTGCAAATACTGCTACTACAACTGCTCAGACAACTACTACAGGTACTAATGCAAATACTACTACTTCAAGTACTGCACTTCTATTACTACACTTTCTAAGCACTGATTTCCCTGCAGCTTTGTCTGCACCTACTAAAACTACTACTTCTACTATCATTATTTCTACTCTTGGGGACGAGATACAAACCGCTTACCACACATTTAACATCTAACTATTGGAAAATATTCTCATTTCAGGGACCAGAAGGACCTAAAGGCCGCGCCGGACCTCCTGGGCTGGAAGGACAAAGAGTGAGTACAAAGTACTAGAGAGAGTAATGTACTGGTCCAATATAGTAGATATACTGTCCTAATAGAATACGAGATATAGCGTATATGTACAGAGTGGGGAACATATCAGGGCAGCAGCAAGGGAGCAAATGTGGTGCGGTAAAGGAAAGACTGGAGACTAATATATATACTGAGTGACCCCTTTATCATTGTCCCCGGACCCTTTATTAGACCCCCCGCCCTCTCACGATTGGCGCTTCCCTGTATGGGAATTCTCCCCGTGACCCCGGAGCATAAAATCATGTGACAAGTTTTCCGCAGATCAGTTTCAGTGTGAATCCACATTAGATGGGAAAATCCAGCGATCGGAGCGACTTCCAACGAGGCCGGTCATCGGCGCTAGACTAGCCGGGGGCTCACCGCCGACCGTGTTTTTTTTTTCTAAGTTAACAGCATGATTGAGGAAAACCTCCAGTGAAGGGTACCTGTGGACGGAAACAACTCATCACTGAAAGGGGTCGGAGGAGGATGTCAGGAATCATTCTGACCAACAGGCTGCACAGTCAGCTGAATACAACGCTGGAGCAACAATTAACGTGTCCGAACGCACAACTCGCCGTTCCTTCGCACGGATGGTATAACAGCAGGCGACCA
Organism: Eleutherodactylus coqui; assembly: GCF_035609145.1. Classification (NCBI taxonomy): domain Eukaryota; kingdom Metazoa; phylum Chordata; class Amphibia; order Anura; family Eleutherodactylidae; genus Eleutherodactylus; species Eleutherodactylus coqui. The sequence goes on from NC_089845.1 coordinate 163,070,088, forward strand.
GTTCCAGCGCCATTGTGTCTAAGAGAAACAGAAAGACTCCAGCGGGCAAAAGAGCGCAAAACTTGTATCACTGAGCAGCGGAGAAACATCTCCTGGTCAGTTCTGTGGAGCGTTAAAACAAAACTGGAACTTTTTGGGCCTCTGGATCAGCGGTGTGTGTGGAGGAGGAAGAAGGAAGCAGACGCTGAACAGAACCCTCCGCCTACGGCGAGGTGTGGTGGTGGCTCAGTGATGCTTCCTCTGTAGACCTGCAGCTCATGGAGGACAAGATGGATCCAAGCAAGTATGAGGAACTCCTGGAAGGAGGCGGTCTGCCTTCTGTGAGGAAGCTGTGAGCGGACAAGGATCCCAAGCGTTCCTCTAAGCACGTCCACCAAGACGTCCCGGAGGAGTCTGCTGAGCTTCTTATTATAAGACTGAGAAACACAACAAGAACAACAAGACGTCCGACGTTGTATGTAACACGGAAAGACCAGCCCTGCGTTACAGAACACTGTATATATATATATATATATATGTGTGTATTCAGCTGACTGTGCAGCCTGTTGGTCAGAGCGATTCCTGACATCCTCCTCCGACCCCTTTCAGAGATGAGTCGTTTCCACCCACAGGATCGATCCCCTTATGCTGGATGTTTTCCTTGATCGCACCATTCCCTGTATACTCTCCACACCGTTAGATGAGAAAACCCACCACAGTTGGCAGCGAGGCCCCGACTAGTCTAGCGCCGATGACCGGCCTCGTTGGAAGTCGCTCTGATCACTGGATTCACACTGAAACTAATCCACGGAAAACTTGACACGTGATTTTATGCTCCGGGGTCACGGGGAGAATTACCATACAGGGGAGCTCCAATCATGAGCGGTCTGGGGGCTCTAATAAAAGGGCCATTAAACATATATACAGCGTTGTATACAGTTTTGTATAAATTAAGCTTCATATATACGAGTCCAGATGACTACCTGCAGGGGGCAGTGATAGTAGTTGCGCCCTGACCGGTGTCTGAGGGGCTCAATGGCTCCTCTGTCACAAAACATGACGATGAGGGGGTTTTACAGATTCTCCATTGCACCCCGAAGCGTCAGGTTAGCGCTCTGTATGAGGCCTCCAACGGGCTCTTATGGTCCCGGTGACTACAGATATACCCGCCATCTCCTTCTCACTACCGTATCTTGTGGCCCTCTTCCCTATATAGGGGTCCGTCTAGTGACATTTACCCTCTAAGTGTATCCCGCGCTACCTCTAGGAACCAGATAGAAGAGCGGCACAGCCTGCTGTGGTGGTGGCGCCCCCCTCCCACACGGACTGAAGCGCGATGCTCTTATTTAGAGGGTTTCACGGACTGCGCCGACCATTTTATCACTCAAGCTCTTTTTTTTTTACAGGGAGAAAAAGGAGAGGGCGGCTTACCGGGTGTAGATGGCATCCCAGGACCTGCGGTGAGCGAAGAGCCGCGCCATTCTACTGCATTATATGCCCATAAGGAGAATAGTAGAAATATGTAAATGTGCAAGAATCACTTAGTCCTATCATGAAATATGTCAGGGGGGAGGAGGGGGATGCGGCTGCATGCTGGGAGAGAGACATCAATGTGGGAGAGACTTTCACAGGGTGGTGGGAGAGACTTTCACAGGGTGGTGGGAGGGGCCTTCAGAGGGCGTGGCTAATCTATAAGGCGTCCCTAACCTAAAGCAGGAAAGGGAATGGAGAAAGAACCAGAGAATGAGAGACTGAGACAGACATAAAAAGAGAACCAGAGAGACAACAAGACTGAACGAGAGGGATTAGAAACAGGGAGAATGCGAGAGAGAGAACAAGAGACAGAGACTAAATGAGAGAGGGAGAGAACACAAAAGAAGGAGAGTGAGAACAATCGGGAACAAGAGATGGTGAGGTGAAGTTGTTTTGTATACTTGGGTTGTTACATCATCACATTATTGTTAACCCATCGTGTGATAGAAGATTTTACCTTGTGGAACTACAACTCCCAGTATGACCTTAAACGGGATATTCAGGTGATTCAAAGTGAGTCTTATGCTTTATAAGAGGATACAATGTTAGATCTTGTCTTACAAGGCTGCAGAGATCTGGCTGTACCTGCAGTCTCCACTGCTCGGTCCTCCATCGGTATCCAGCGGTTATGTCCTGTACGCTCTGCTGTTTACTGGTTGGGCTGCTCAGTGGTTCACATTCTGTAATGACAGTTCGTACAGTTGTGGATGTGCCAACCTCAGTAACGGGCAATGGGGCATTGTAGGAGACGCTCCAAACCTCCAGAACTTCTCAAGCCAACACCTCTGAAAGTGATCGTATCACACACTGTCGCCTGAAAATAGCGCTACTAACAGTGCCCCACAAATAACTTATACCACACAGTGCCCGGGAAATAACTTATACCACACAGTGCCCCGGAAATAACTTATACCACACAGTGCCCGGGAAATAACTTATACCACACAGTGCCCCACAAATAACTTATACCACACAGTGCCCAGGAAATAACTTATACCACACAGTGCCCCACAAATAACTTATACCACACAGTGCCCCGGAAATAACTTATACCACACAGTGCCCCGGAAATAACTTATACCACACAGTGCCCCACAAATAACTTATACCACACAGTGCCCCACAAATAACTTATACCACACAGTGCCCGGGAAATAACTTATACCACACAGTGCCCGGGAAATAACTTATACCACACAGTGCCCCGGAAATAACTTATACCACACAGTGCCCGGGAAATAACTTATACCACACAGTGCCCCACAAATAACTTATACCACACAGTGCCCAGGAAATAACTTCTACCACACAGTGCCCCACAAATAACTTATACCACACAGTGCCCAGGAAATAACTTATACCACACAGTGCCCGGGAAATAACTTATACCACACAGTGCCCCACAAATAACTTATACCACACAGTGCCCGGGAAATAACTTATACCACACAGTGCCCCACAAATAACTTATACCACACAGTGCCCCGGAAATAACTTATACCACACAGTGCCCGGGAAATAACTTATACCACACAGTGCCCCAGAAATAACTTATACCACACAGTGCCCCACAAATAACTTATACCACACAGTGCCCAGGAAGTAACTTATACCACACAGTGCCCCAGAAATAACTTATACCACACAGTGCCCCACAAATAACTTATACCACACAGTGCCCGGGAAATAACTTATACCACACAGTGCCCCACAAATAACTTATACCACACAGTGCCCAGGAAATAACTTATACCACACAGTGCCCCACAAATAACTTATACCACACATTGCCCCACAAATAACTTATACCACACAGTGCCCCACAAATAACTTATACCACACAGTGCCCCAGAAATAACTTATACCACACAGTGCCCCACAAATAACTTATACCACACAGTGCCCCGGAAATAACTTATACCACACAGTGCCCAGGATATAACTTCTACCACGCAGTGCCCCAAAAATAACTTCTACCACACAGTGCCCAGGAAATAACCTATAATACACATTGTGACCCCAGAAATAATCTCCTGTGGGCCCCCCCATAACGCATCATCATTCCCCTGCGGTACTTTATACCACATGCCGCGCTCCACATGATGACTGATACCTGACTGTGTGCCCAGTAATAATTCATACTACTCCAGAAATCATCTATACTGCATGCAGTGCTGCCCAAATTAAACTATACTATGCGTCGTGCCACCAGAAATTGTGGCCCCCACAGTAATCAGGTGTCCCTCATAGCAGTCAGGTGGCCCCCACAGTAATTAACCAATCTTCATGTGGCCCTGTAGGCCCTGTGATAATTAGCCATCTGCCATGTAGCCCCCTGTATTTAGGCATCCACTGTTGAGGGCCCCCCACTGCAGTAAAATAAAACAAAACTCCTTTGCTCAGCTCTTGGCTCCCCATTTTGGGGATCTCCTGTCACCGTCCCACCAGTCTCTGCTGTCCTCCCTGCAGCCGGTCACACGGTCAGCTCCAGGGGCCCTATTACTACTGGGGCCACTGCTGCAGTATTATTGCTATTAAAGGGACCCTGCCATAAACTAAGTGATGGCGCTGTTAGTCAGGTGATGTATCACCCATTCCCGTGATCCAGCCATGTCTCCCCTAAAGTCGGCCCGCTGCACGAAAATCTATGTGAGAGAACGCGCATGGGACTCTGAAAAGAGGGCTTTAGAGGGGGCCACTGCGGGGTGCAGTCTTACTACTGGGGCCACTGACGGGGCAAAATTGCTAGTTGTGGCCACTAGAATAATGGGGGTAAAAACATTTGTCATGATAAGCCACGCCCCTAACCACACCCCCTTTACTGTGGCCAGTATATATTGTGACAACCCTAGTCCCAGCGCTACGAATGCCCCCAGTCCTGCCCTCCACCAGCTGCATGGGGAAAGTTACACTCAGAGCCCGCCTCTGCTAAAGAGTCACCTGACCAGGTATTGGGTTAGAAACCCTGTGACCAGGGGACAGGGCCCTAACCCTGGGCGTCTCCTGGGAAAGCTGGGTGACTTGACATCTCTGGAAAGTGGGAGCAGGACCAGGGGGACATCGGCGAGCTGGGCACAGCGCCCTGCCAGGATGAGTCTGACCGCCCCCTCAGCGGGTATGCAGAGAAAACAGATGTTGTCAGAAGATGAAAGAAAAAAGACCCAAAAAGTTATTGGAGGAACATTTTATATTCCTTCTTGCCAAGTAACTCTTGTGCTGCAGCTCCATCTAGTGTTGGAAAATTAACATTACATCTCTCCTAACTCCTAAATAGCATAAAGATTATTCTTCCAGTACTGGACGCTATAGTTTGATGATTAACTCGTTAGTGACCGCCCATACACCTTTTTTTTTCAGCGGCCACTAATGGTCTTTCTTCCAATGACTGCGCCTTATAGGACTACATGGGAAGCCGGGATCACAGTGACCCACCAGGGAGCCGGTGGATCCCCTGATGGGCCTTTGTACTAAAAAGTGGCAGCTGACCTGTGACTAGCTCCCCGCGGTCCATAGACACATGCTGAATACCAGAATGTCATCCCCTCTCCCGCTACTCCCCTGCAGGGAGCTAGTCACGGGTCAGCAATGACTACATGACAGGGGTCTGATGACATCACAACACCCTCCCTCTGTGAACCCACAGTAATATTAACCCCACAGTAATATTAACCCCTCTCAGTAATGTTAGTTCTCCCCAAACCCATATACTTACCTCCCCCCTGCTGTCAGCGCCGCTCGCCCTGAGCCCAGGTGCACCCTGACATCAGTGTGTGCTCCCGGAACGCTTCCTCTCCTGGGAAACTGAGGAGCAGGGGACTCAGGGGAGGAGGATCCAGTCAGTGTGCGCCGGGATTAGTGCTAACAGCATGATTACCAGCGGGGAGCTGCGGCACCCCAGCTGGTAAATACTACAGCGGTGAGCGGCCGTCGGCACGCTGCAGGCCACATAAAATGAGGCAGCGGGCCTTGTGTTTGACACCTGTGATCTACATAGATCGCGGCACAGAGGGGGTTAACAGCGAGAGTCGCTGTCCTCATGTACTCCCGCTGTTGCAGCAGGAGGCCGTCTATCAGTGACAGCCAGCTCCTGCTGCGGGATGGCCCAGGCTTCTGATCCCGCGCCAGTCACAGGATGTAAGATTACGTCCTGTCGCATTAAGTACCCCACAGCCAGGATGCTAACTTACGCCCGGGGCATTAGGGGTTAAAATCATCAGTTCCTAAAACATTTTATGTTCCCCTGGCGAACATCGGGTCAATCTAGTTACAATACAGTGAAGTATACTTACCCCTCCAAGGCCGCCAGGATCCAGCGCTGCAGCCCCGTGAGAGACCGCTGCAGCCCCATGAGAGACTGCAGCCCCATGAGAGACTGCAGCCCCATGAGAGACTGCAGCCCCATGAGAGACTGCAGCCCCATGAAAGACTGCAGCCTTGCTGCTCATTCGCCTGGCATCGGCACTCACATCCTTGGCATCACGATGCCACGTTTTCAGGAAGGTGATGCTGCAGCCATGCATAAAGAACAGACAAAAGACATTCTTTTATATACATGATTTTTTTTTTTAACCCCTTAGTGACCGGCATAAAAACCTGACAGTTTTTTTTACATTTTTTATCACTCTATTCCGAGAACTGTAGCATTTTTATGTTCCATGGACGCAGCCATTGGAGGGCTTGTTTCTTGCTGGACAAGTTGTAGTCTCATAGCAACCCATCATCATCCCACAAACTCATTGCAGGGTGCTGATGGCTGACCGCGGGAGCCCCCCTCTGTCAGCTACTTGCATGGTACTGCTGCTATTCACCAAGGTGTGTAAAGGGTTAAGCAGTTGGGATCAGAGCCATGAAATTAGAGCAGGAGCCCTACTGTCCATGGGAGCCAAGCCAGTTTCTCTATGGACTTTAGACCAGGCCACCGTGGTTTCATGAAGGCTTCCGTGCTGGAAGCAGATAGGGCTGTCCTCAAGCACAGCTTCCATTGGAATCAGTGCAATACCAACCCGGGACGCTGCAATGTTACCCGGGATGGGTCATCAATAGTAAATCCCTGGAACATCCCTTTACCTCCTTAACACCACAGGACACGTCCTGGCAGGGAGGTAGTTAACAGAACAGTTCGTAAACTCATCCTGTGGATGGCGCCAGCTCGCTTCTGCCAACTGCAGCGATAACGGCTCTGACTGATGGCCGACCTCCTGGAACAGTATCACACCTTCTGTCAATTGGCGTTTGGTACATCAGGACTTATGGGTAAATAACAACAGTAAGGACCTACAGACTAACAGAGGTTTAGTCTGTAACGATATAACATACAACCTCCTTTTATTGCAGGGACCCCCCGGACCACTGGGACCCGCTGGACCTGTGGGACCTCCAGGCCTCCAGGTAAGTACATCTTTCATTATGTTAATCCCTTCCCAACATTCCTTGTACACATACATTTTGAAGTACATGTTGACAAAAGTATTGGCCCCCTAACAATCCTGTGTGGTCACGTGATGTACGAGCCTTAGGTATAAAGGAGAGGATCACACAGGGGACCTCAGTGCAGAAACCATCAGATGCCCCCAGGTGTAGAGCTGACAAAGGGGCTTGGTGGTGGTGGGATGTCACCAGGTGTAGAGCTGACAAGGGGTTCTGGTGGGGGGATGTCACCAGGTGTAGAGCTGACAACGGGGTCTGGGGGTGGGATGTCACCAAGTGTAGAGCTGACAATGGGGTCTGGTGGGGGGATGTCACCAGATGTAGAGCTGACTATGGAGTCTGGCGGTGGGATGTCACTAGGTGTAGAGCTGACAATGGGGTCTGGTGGTGGAATGCCACCAGGTGTAGAGCTGACGATTGGGTCTGTCGGGGGGATGTCACCAGGTACAGAGCTGACAACGGGGTCTGGTAGGGGATGTCACCAGGTGTAGAGCTGACAACGGGGTCTGGTAGGGGATGTCACCAGGTGTAGAGCTGACAACGGGGTCTGGTGGGGGGATGTCACCCGGCGTAGAGCTGACAACGGGGTCTGGTGGTGGGATGTTACCAAGTGTAGAGCTGACACCAGGGTCTGGTGGTGGGATGTCACCAGGTGTAGAGCTGACAATGGGGTCTGGTGGTGGGATGTCACCAAGTGTAGAGCTGACAACGGGGTCTGGTGGTGGGATGTCACCAAGTGTAGAGCTGACACCAGGATCTGGTGGTGGGATGTCACCAGGTGTAGAGCTGACAATGGGGTATGGTGGTGGGATGCCATCAGGTGTAGAGCTGACAATGGGGTCTGGTGGGCGGATGTCACCAGGTGCAGAGCTGACAACGGGTCTGGTGGGGGGATGTCACCAGGTGCAGAGCTGACAACGGGTCTGGTGTGGGGATGTCACCTGGTGCAGAGCTGACAATGGGGTCTCGTGGGGGGATGTCACCAGGTGTGGAGCTGACAGTGTGGTCTGGTGGTGGGATGTCACCAACCAATCAGTATGAGACATTGCAGCTTCTAGACCTGTTATTGGGAAATAGAGACCTTCCGGTGTGTGCAGTGCCGCCATGTTCAGGAAGACCTCGTAGACTGACAGAATGTGGACAATGAAGCCTTGCACGATCTGTGAAGACATCACACACATCGTCTGCCCTCGCTCAGGATGTCCCACAGGCCTTTGGGACAATCCATTAGCACCAGAACCCTCCATAGGGAGGGGCATGTGAAGGGTTACTGTGGATGAGCATTTGCACACAACATCACAGCAGTGACTGCACAGTGGCGCCTGCGATAGGCTCGGAGCGACGGACTGTAAGTGAGTGGAAGCAAATGTTGTCGACTGATTAATCACAGTACACCATCTTCAGATTGGATGGCGATACTTGGGTGTGGCGGTTGCCTGGAGAGCGGATTCTATGTGACTGCATCATCCCAAGAGTATAGTTTGGAGGAGGCTCTGTTATAGGGCGGGGGGGGGGGGGGAGGAGAGTGGGGTTTCTGCTGGGAAGGACTAACGCAATGGATATAGTGAAGTCCACCCTCTCCGCCAATGGGTACAGAGACCTCCCGGACAATGTGACATCACCTACCCTGTGGTAATACTATGGTACAGATCCATGTCTCCACCAGCATGACCGAGCACCATGTCATATGGCATGCAGTGATGAGGTTTGGTCTGAGGGGAAGACCACCTAAAGCTCTTCTCCAGGAATGGAGGCAAATCTCTCCAGACATCCATTGGAATTTTGTGGAAAGTATACCTGTGACGGTTACAGCAGTCATTGAGGGCAAAGGCAGCCCAACATTGGATTAAAAAATGTGAAGAAAATCTAATTTCATCACCTTCTATGTGCGTCCCAATAGTTTTTGAAACATCTAGTTATATAAAGGCAAAAGCCCTCACTGACTGACTGACTACTAATTCTCTAACTTCCCGGTGTCGAACAAACATGAATGTTAGGTCGTGCATCTGGGGTCTGTTGTTCTACAGGCTTCCTGGTGCACACCTTCACAGGTAGGGGTTAATTGAGCTGGCTGGGTGTGGTATTCTCTGCCATCCAATCCCCCTTATTCTGCAGCAGATAAAGACCAGCATCTCTCAATAGTTGATGCTGGTCATTTTACTGCTTGGAGATCACTGTTTTGTGCCACTCATGGCTGTTTGCATGTAGGTCTGATGTGTCTCTTTGCTTCCCTAAAGACGGTTTGGACACCTGCAGTCCTTGTCTGTAGCATATGCAGCCCCCCTCTTCCTTCCCCTGACAGGTGCGGCCTCCAGACGTCTTATGTCCTACTTGTGTGTCGGATGCTTGATGCCTGACTCAGTTCCCTATGTCAGCACAGTGGCTAAGTTGTCCGTTTAGTTCCCTGGAGAAGTGCAATTGGTCCATGCAAGTACTATATGAGTGTATTTGCGGTTTTAAATAGACATGTTTGCATCCCACCTGTGGAGTGGCACTTAAGTGCGCCCAGCAGACGTAACAATGAAATTTGGCACGACCATTGTTTAGGCCCTAAATAGGAAAAGTAAACGAGTCACAACTCGATTATTCAATGCTATTTGCAAAAGTAAGTGCACCCCTATGTAATATAAATTCAAGCGTGAAATTTGGCCTGAGCATTCTTTAGGTCCTAAATGAGAAGAGTGGGAAGAGTGGGAGGGGTGGCACATCCTGCAGAGGGACATCACTACATGCAGTCTGAGGAGAATCTAACACTCCTTTATGTGTATACATATTTTATTCCTCGGTTTCTCTGAAGTAACCACCACTTCATAAAATTTTCCTTGTGAACAACACGTAGACACCTGTAACAAATTAACTCAGGCGAAGCCGTGTATATCCGCTAGTAACATACATAGCATATGTAGACAGCAAAGGGCTCTAATATAATGTGAGAAGAGCTTAAGCAAAGTTCAGTAAATAGATGTTACAAGGTGAGATCCTAATAAAGCTATGACATCATAGCTGGTGACATCACCACAGATGAATTGTAGAGCTTAAAGGGGTTGTCCCGCGGCAGCAAGTGGGGTTATACACTTCTGTATGGCCATATTAATGCACTTTGTAATGTACATTGTGCATTAATTATGAGCCATACAGAAGTTATAAAAAGTTTTTTACTTACCTGCTCCGTTGCTAGCGTCCTCGTCTCCATGGTGCCGACTAATTTTCGCCCTCCGATGGCCAAATTAGCCGCGCTTGCGCAGTCCGGGTCTTCTGCTCTCTTCAATGGAGCCGCTCGTGCAGAATGCCGGCTCCGTGTAGCTCCGCCCCGTCACGTGCCGATTCCAGCCAATCAGGAGGCTGGAATCGGCAATGGACCGCACAGAAGAGCTGCGGTCCACGGAGGGAGCAGACCCCGGCGGCCATCTTCAGCAGGTAAGTATGAAGACGCCGGACCGCCGGGATTCAGGTAAGCGCTGAGCGGTTTGTTTTTTTAACCCCTGCATCGGGGTTGTCTCGCGCCGAACGGGGGGAGGGGTTAAAAAAAAAACCCGTTTCGGCGCGGGACAACCCCTTTAAGTTGTATGAAAGATGGTGTTTACATCTGTTGTATAAAAAAAAGACGACGCAGAGAACTGGATGGTAATCAGCTTTTATTTTTCAATTATCTTTCTACCATTTGCAAGATAATGAGAATTATCTCTATGATCAGCTCTTCTGGCAAAGAAACACAGAGGAGCTTGGATGTGAACCAGCGAACTATCAGATCGTATGCAGAATATTTATATACTTTTAGGAATCAATACAGCAATGTTCTCAGCTCTCGATCTGCATCATGTTAAAAAGACGATCATTATCAAAGTGCTCCAAATAAGGAATCTAAATTATATCTGACAGTGGGAATAATAATGAAACGTTCACCAAGTCTACCGGTTAATAAAAAGTATAACACTACTGCCATGAAGTGAAAATGATATATTCTGGTACATAGAGGGCAATATTTTAACTACTATAATACTGCTCCTGTGTACAAGAATATAACTACTATAATACTGCCCCCTATGTACAAGAATATAACTGCTATAATACTGCCCCCTATGTACAAGAATACAACTACTATAATACTGCCTCCTATGTACAAGAATATAACTACTATAATACTGCCCCTATGTACAAAAATATAACTACTATTATACTGCCCCCTATGTATAAGAATATAACTACTATAATACTGTACCCCTATGTACAAGAATATAACTATTATAATACTGCCTCCTATGTACAGGAATATAACTACTATAATACTGCCCCCTGTAGTAAAAAGAGATGAATAAAGTGCCCCCCCAGCTGTCCAGTATCAATCAGCTGACGTTCAGGACACTAGAAAAGCGGAGCTGACATCCTTCACCCTTACTAGATAGAGAATAGAAGGGTAGATAGATACCAGAGTGACAGATAAAGATAAGAGATTGATAGATATGCATTGTGATGTGAAAATTGTAGTCTGTCAGTCATTTTGTATAGTTTGTAGAGAGAAGAGTTAATGGTCTTTCCGCATATAGGAAAGCTGAGTGCTGAGCTACCTTTGAAGTAGACTTCAGGAAAGGCTGTTACACTTCTCCCCCAGGGGGTCTTTGATGTCCTACAGCCCCTCTGGAGCCAGAGTCAGCAAATGTTTGTTAGGAAATAAGGAGAGGAAATAGGCTTCACACCTTAGTAGCTCTTTCCCTCCCTTACTGGTCCAAATGGTCGTAACTGACCTGATAACTTTTGGAGGCAAAGTTAACAAAAGAACGTGCCCGTAAGACAAAGGAAAATGTAATTTAGGAATTATGAAAGATCTGTACGTCGCAGCCCGATGACGTGGATATTTTGTGGAACGTTGTATCCCCGCTAATAAGATGCAGGGACTCCCACATTTGCACGACGCTCAGGAACCGAGAATTGCGTATCTCGGATCAGATGCGTCCAAAACTACTCATGCGTGGGCTCAAAACACACGTAAAATCACAACAGGAAACATCATTGTCATATTTTCATGGTGGGTCACACCCACACGGAGTTATGAAGGAAATATGTATTTCAGGGAATTATGTGTCCCAAGATAAGCCAGCCCCTAAGGGGGCTGGAAGGAACTAAAGGGGAGTTACCACCGTGAGGGTTTAAAACTCGCACACAATGTGTGCTCAGTGTCAGCCCCTTGGAGGTCACTATACGTGAGGTCTGGTCCGCAGTTCTGGCGCGACTCCACGCCACAGAATGGTAACTCTCTTCTTTTAATCCCTGTTATTTTACTGTTTGTGATATCATATGTAAGTCTCTTGCCATTTATCTTGTAACATCATTTTCGTATTTTTTTCTGTAAATAAGCACTGCTCTATTCTTTGAGAATTAAACTTTAAATTAATTAGTGAGCCTCGTCCGTGTTAACACGAAACCTTATTCTCCGAAGATTGTATTCAGAAATCGGGTTCCAATTTACCGTAACCAAATTGGTGGTGGCAGCGTTTTGTATGCATATTGTAGAGCTCTGGAGTGCGTTAGAACGGATCAAGTGGTGATTTGAGTTTCCGCTTCGCATGCGTGCAGAAGTCGGAGAACGCTAAATACAAACCAGCCTGTATTCTAACGACTGCCAGCTTGCAATACTGCAGAGTGTTTGAGGACCAGAGGTGGGATCGATAGGTATCGTCCCTTCCCCTCTCTCCTCTTGTCCAGTGAGGGACAAATTGTTAATAAGTGCAGGGCCAGGTGGGTTGCTGTAGAGTTGTGGCTGTGGCTCATGGTCGCTTTTCAGGAGTCTGGAAAGTTGGGTACCAGTCACTCCACAACCTAAGAGCCTTTCCTTCCTCGCCCTCGCCCTGCGTACGTGACAAATTGGTGGCAGCGGTGGGATAACGTTAACACGTTCGTGCCAGGATTAAGCAGTTAGTCCTTGTACGAAAAGAAGCACACAGTCTTTGCGAAGATTGGTGCCCTTCTTACGAGGTTTCACTCAGTGCTTTTGTGTAAGAGACTTACGATATCTCCAGACAGTCCCCTCCCCTTTCTTCTTGTTTTCTATTCTATCTTTTGTTTGGCAAAGCAACTGCGGAGATGGCAACTAGAAGCCAGGCCGCTAAGCTAAAGGGGCCGGTGACCGAGGTGCTGGGAGAAGACGATGTCTCGCACCAAGCCACAGCGAACCCTGATACAGAGATGGGTGACCCCATCGGAGAAGAGGCTATGGGTCGGAATCGAGGAGACCCCAGCAATAGCAGCTCTCAGCAGGACTTTGATTTGCCTACCCGAGAGGCTCTACAACAGCTGAGTGCAAAAGACCCTGAGCGTTACCTGCAATATGTTTTCCAGCTGCAAGAAACTGCCAAGCGAGAACGCCAGGCAGAGCAAGAACGCCAGGCACAGCGAGAAGCCGCAGAGCGAGAAGCCGCAGAACGCCAGGCACAGCGAGAAGCCGCAGAACGCCAAGCTGAGCGTAAGCATCGGCTGCGAATGGCAGAACTCGATGCGCAGATTTTAAGAGCACGGACACGTGGGTCCAACGGCACGAGGAACGTGCAACCCCAACGCGATTTCTTCCCTGTTCTAGAGGAAGACGGAGACCTGGACATTTTCCTGAGGGACTTTGAATGGGTCTGCCACCAGTACCAGCTGCCCACCGAGCAATGGGCCAGGTACTTGACCCCAGGGCTTACGGGCAAGGCCCTGGAGGTGCTTATGGAAGTGCCCCAAGAACAGAATGGTGACTACGAGGTCATCAAAGCAGCCCTGATCCGGAAGTGGACCAAGGGACAACCCATCACCCAGTCTGTGGACCTGGGAGATATCATGCTGAAGGAGCAGTTCCTGGAGACTGGTACGGAGGACATCCGCCAGTGTGTTCAGGTCTGTGACCCCAAAGCTGCAGACAGCTACGTCGCTGACCAGAGACCGAATCTTCAGATATCTGAAACCAGCTGGAGAGAGGGTAAGCAGAACAGTGACTCTGACCAACTCTTACCCCTTTTGCCTAGATCCTCAGGGGGGTCTGCTCCCTCTCCACCCTCCAAGTCTCATAGGGAGACATGCCAATGTTTTTCCTGCAACAAAGTGGGCCACGTCAGCGCCACTTGCCCTGACGTGAAGACAGCCCCCGTCTCCAAGCCTCCTGAGCCTGCCGCAGGTATTATCCGGGCAGGTGGGGGTAGTAGAAAGGTCACTGGCAACTGGCAAACCATCGCTGTAGGAAAGACTGTGACTATGGAGCTGCATGATACTGATGCAGAGAGGACCATCATGCTCACTGAACTGGTGTCCCCCACGGACATGATTCCTGAAAGGACTGTGACTGTGATGGAAATTGGGGACACCCACCCTACCCTGCCTATGATCCGGGTGGATCCCGATATGGGTGCAGGGAGGGATTTGCGGGAGGTGGAGGTATCTGATGACCTGCCTGCCAATGTTTTGCTAAGATCTGATGAAATGCACAAGTATGAAGTCATTGTTGCTATGAATAAAAAGGTTGATGTCATGTGTGTTCCTGCTGAGGTCAGTGACACTCTTGAATGGTGTAGCAGTGACAGCGACGACGCGATGTGCACCACTCTTGAGCTCACTGAACTGACGCAGCCTAATAATGTTGAGATGCCCTGTGACACGGTGGTACTCAGTGATGTCACATCTGTGTGTGATGTCACAGAGGATTCTCCCATATCTCTGGTAATAAGTATGGACAGTGGTCCAAGAAATAACAGCAATGTGAATTGTGCTCGGTCAGAGCCTGCACGTACCATCGCATGGTGTGATGCGGCAGGTGAAAGCCGACCAGTAAACAACGCTGACCCAGAAGTATGCCCAGTTGGATTGAAAGAGGTGGCATTCCCCCAGAATCCAGCTGACATACTGTCTGACCCCAGTGGGGTCCTGTACTTGACATCCCCCCTGGCTGCTCACAGCCAGGAGTTGCATGCCGCTGGGCATTCTGATGCCAGCTTGGGGGTGTTGAGGGACCTTACGAGGGAACCTCTCTCTGTGCCCGATGAAGGTAATATCCATGTGGATCTGCTAGCCACCCCGCTGGTGGACGGATCCATCAGGGACACAGATCACAGCCTGCAGCTTTCTGGGGACCAGCGGTCCCAGCTTCAGGAAGGCCTACTCCCCTTCATGTCTGCTTTCACTAGGAAACCAGGGGTGGCCCAGTTGACAGTTCACCAGGTGAACACTGGAAGCCATCCCCCGGGTAGGCAGTCTGCCTACCAAGTCTCCCCAGAGGTGCAGGCAGATATAAAGTGGGACGATGAGGAGATGTTGCACCTGGACATCTTCCAGAAGCCCCAGAGTGCATGGGCCTCTTCTGTAGTCCGGGAGCCAAAGGAGGACCGGACAACCCGGTTCTGTCTGGACTACAAGTTGAACGTCATCACTGTGTCTGAAGCTTATGCGATGCCCCGCCTCGCTGAGCTGTTGGACTGGCTGGCCAAGGCCCAATACATAACTATCATGGATCTGCGCCAAAGGTTTTGGCAGATACCTGAGACAAAAGAGCATCAGCTACAGTTGGTCAGCTGGACCACCAATTGGGAGTGTTCCTTTTCATCCCTAAAGGCTGCTCTGTCCCAGCAGAGCGGAGTAGAGGTGGGTTTCGTAGGTGATCTGTGGGATCAACCTACTACACCCACTCTAAAAAGGGGAGGTGTAGTAAAAAGAGATGAATAAAGTGCCCCCCCAGCTGTCCAGTATCAATCAGCTGACGTTCAGGACACTAGAAAAGCGGAGCTGACATCCTTCACCCTTACTAGATAGAGAATAGAAGGGTAGATAGATACCAGAGTGACAGATAAAGATAAGAGATTGATAGATATGCATTGTGATGTGAAAATTGTAGTCTGTCAGTCATTTTGTATAGTTTGTAGAGAGAAGAGTTAATGGTCTTTCCGCATATAGGAAAGCTGAGTGCTGAGCTACCTTTGAAGTAGACTTCAGGAAAGGCTGTTACACTTCTCCCCCAGGGGGTCTTTGATGTCCTACAGCCCCTCTGGAGCCAGAGTCAGCAAATGTTTGTTAGGAAATAAGGAGAGGAAATAGGCTTCACACCTTAGTAGCTCTTTCCCTCCCTTACTGGTCCAAATGGTCGTAACTGACCTGATAACTTTTGGAGGCAAAGTTAACAAAAGAACGTGCCCGTAAGACAAAGGAAAATGTAATTTAGGAATTATGAAAGATCTGTACGTCGCAGCCCGATGACGTGGATATTTTGTGGAACGTTGTATCCCCGCTAATAAGATGCAGGGACTCCCACATTTGCACGACGCTCAGGAACCGAGAATTGCGTATCTCGGATCAGATGCGTCCAAAACTACTCATGCGTGGGCTCAAAACACACGTAAAATCACAACAGGAAACATCATTGTCATATTTTCATGGTGGGTCACACCCACACGGAGTTATGAAGGAAATATGTATTTCAGGGAATTATGTGTCCCAAGATAAGCCAGCCCCTAAGGGGGCTGGAAGGAACTAAAGGGGAGTTACCACCGTGAGGGTTTAAAACTCGCACACAATGTGTGCTCAGTGTCAGCCCCTTGGAGGTCACTATACGTGAGGTCTGGTCCGCAGTTCTGGCGCGACTCCACGCCACAGAATGGTAACTCTCTTCTTTTAATCCCTGTTATTTTACTGTTTGTGATATCATATGTAAGTCTCTTGCCATTTATCTTGTAACATCATTTTCGTATTTTTTTCTGTAAATAAGCACTGCTCTATTCTTTGAGAATTAAACTTTAAATTAATTAGTGAGCCTCGTCCGTGTTAACACGAAACCTTATTCTCCGAAGATTGTATTCAGAAATCGGGTTCCAATTTACCGTAACCAAATTGGTGGTGGCAGCGTTTTGTATGCATATTGTAGAGCTCTGGAGTGCGTTAGAACGGATCAAGTGGTGATTTGAGTTTCCGCTTCGCATGCGTGCAGAAGTCGGAGAACGCTAAATACAAACCAGCCTGTATTCTAACGACTGCCAGCTTGCAATACTGCAGAGTGTTTGAGGACCAGAGGTGGGATCGATAGGTATCGTCCCTTCCCCTCTCTCCTCTTGTCCAGTGAGGGACAAATTGTTAATAAGTGCAGGGCCAGGTGGGTTGCTGTAGAGTTGTGGCTGTGGCTCATGGTCGCTTTTCAGGAGTCTGGAAAGTTGGGTACCAGTCACTCCACAACCTAAGAGCCTTTCCTTCCTCGCCCTCGCCCTGCGTACGTGACAAATTGGTGGCAGCGGTGGGATAACGTTAACACGTTCGTGCCAGGATTAAGCAGTTAGTCCTTGTACGAAAAGAAGCACACAGTCTTTGCGAAGATTGGTGCCCTTCTTACGAGGTTTCACTCAGTGCTTTTGTGTAAGAGACTTACGATATCTCCAGACAGTCCCCTCCCCTTTCTTCTTGTTTTCTATTCTATCTTTTGTTTGGCAAAGCAACTGCGGAGATGGCAACTAGAAGCCAGGCCGCTAAGCTAAAGGGGCCGGTGACCGAGGTGCTGGGAGAAGACGATGTCTCGCACCAAGCCACAGCGAACCCTGATACAGAGATGGGTGACCCCATCGGAGAAGAGGCTATGGGTCGGAATCGAGGAGACCCCAGCAATAGCAGCTCTCAGCAGGACTTTGATTTGCCTACCCGAGAGGCTCTACAACAGCTGAGTGCAAAAGACCCTGAGCGTTACCTGCAATATGTTTTCCAGCTGCAAGAAACTGCCAAGCGAGAACGCCAGGCAGAGCAAGAACGCCAGGCACAGCGAGAAGCCGCAGAGCGAGAAGCCGCAGAACGCCAGGCACAGCGAGAAGCCGCAGAACGCCAAGCTGAGCGTAAGCATCGGCTGCGAATGGCAGAACTCGATGCGCAGATTTTAAGAGCACGGACACGTGGGTCCAACGGCACGAGGAACGTGCAACCCCAACGCGATTTCTTCCCTGTTCTAGAGGAAGACGGAGACCTGGACATTTTCCTGAGGGACTTTGAATGGGTCTGCCACCAGTACCAGCTGCCCACCGAGCAATGGGCCAGGTACTTGACCCCAGGGCTTACGGGCAAGGCCCTGGAGGTGCTTATGGAAGTGCCCCAAGAACAGAATGGTGACTACGAGGTCATCAAAGCAGCCCTGATCCGGAAGTGGACCAAGGGACAACCCATCACCCAGTCTGTGGACCTGGGAGATATCATGCTGAAGGAGCAGTTCCTGGAGACTGGTACGGAGGACATCCGCCAGTGTGTTCAGGTCTGTGACCCCAAAGCTGCAGACAGCTACGTCGCTGACCAGAGACCGAATCTTCAGATATCTGAAACCAGCTGGAGAGAGGGTAAGCAGAACAGTGACTCTGACCAACTCTTACCCCTTTTGCCTAGATCCTCAGGGGGGTCTGCTCCCTCTCCACCCTCCAAGTCTCATAGGGAGACATGCCAATGTTTTTCCTGCAACAAAGTGGGCCACGTCAGCGCCACTTGCCCTGACGTGAAGACAGCCCCCGTCTCCAAGCCTCCTGAGCCTGCCGCAGGTATTATCCGGGCAGGTGGGGGTAGTAGAAAGGTCACTGGCAACTGGCAAACCATCGCTGTAGGAAAGACTGTGACTATGGAGCTGCATGATACTGATGCAGAGAGGACCATCATGCTCACTGAACTGGTGTCCCCCACGGACATGATTCCTGAAAGGACTGTGACTGTGATGGAAATTGGGGACACCCACCCTACCCTGCCTATGATCCGGGTGGATCCCGATATGGGTGCAGGGAGGGATTTGCGGGAGGTGGAGGTATCTGATGACCTGCCTGCCAATGTTTTGCTAAGATCTGATGAAATGCACAAGTATGAAGTCATTGTTGCTATGAATAAAAAGGTTGATGTCATGTGTGTTCCTGCTGAGGTCAGTGACACTCTTGAATGGTGTAGCAGTGACAGCGACGACGCGATGTGCACCACTCTTGAGCTCACTGAACTGACGCAGCCTAATAATGTTGAGATGCCCTGTGACACGGTGGTACTCAGTGATGTCACATCTGTGTGTGATGTCACAGAGGATTCTCCCATATCTCTGGTAATAAGTATGGACAGTGGTCCAAGAAATAACAGCAATGTGAATTGTGCTCGGTCAGAGCCTGCACGTACCATCGCATGGTGTGATGCGGCAGGTGAAAGCCGACCAGTAAACAACGCTGACCCAGAAGTATGCCCAGTTGGATTGAAAGAGGTGGCATTCCCCCAGAATCCAGCTGACATACTGTCTGACCCCAGTGGGGTCCTGTACTTGACATCCCCCCTGGCTGCTCACAGCCAGGAGTTGCATGCCGCTGGGCATTCTGATGCCAGCTTGGGGGTGTTGAGGGACCTTACGAGGGAACCTCTCTCTGTGCCCGATGAAGGTAATATCCATGTGGATCTGCTAGCCACCCCGCTGGTGGACGGATCCATCAGGGACACAGATCACAGCCTGCAGCTTTCTGGGGACCAGCGGTCCCAGCTTCAGGAAGGCCTACTCCCCTTCATGTCTGCTTTCACTAGGAAACCAGGGGTGGCCCAGTTGACAGTTCACCAGGTGAACACTGGAAGCCATCCCCCGGGTAGGCAGTCTGCCTACCAAGTCTCCCCAGAGGTGCAGGCAGATATAAAGTGGGACGATGAGGAGATGTTGCACCTGGACATCTTCCAGAAGCCCCAGAGTGCATGGGCCTCTTCTGTAGTCCGGGAGCCAAAGGAGGACCGGACAACCCGGTTCTGTCTGGACTACAAGTTGAACGTCATCACTGTGTCTGAAGCTTATGCGATGCCCCGCCTCGCTGAGCTGTTGGACTGGCTGGCCAAGGCCCAATACATAACTATCATGGATCTGCGCCAAAGGTTTTGGCAGATACCTGAGACAAAAGAGCATCAGCTACAGTTGGTCAGCTGGACCACCAATTGGGAGTGTTCCTTTTCATCCCTAAAGGCTGCTCTGTCCCAGCAGAGCGGAGTAGAGGTGGGTTTCGTAGGTGATCTGTGGGATCAACCTACTACACCCACTCTAAAAAGGGGAGGTGTAGTAAAAAGAGATGAATAAAGTGCCCCCCCAGCTGTCCAGTATCAATCAGCTGACGTTCAGGACACTAGAAAAGCGGAGCTGACATCCTTCACCCTTACTAGATAGAGAATAGAAGGGTAGATAGATACCAGAGTGACAGATAAAGATAAGAGATTGATAGATATGCATTGTGATGTGAAAATTGTAGTCTGTCAGTCATTTTGTATAGTTTGTAGAGAGAAGAGTTAATGGTCTTTCCGCATATAGGAAAGCTGAGTGCTGAGCTACCTTTGAAGTAGACTTCAGGAAAGGCTGTTACACTTCTCCCCCAGGGGGTCTTTGATGTCCTACAGCCCCTCTGGAGCCAGAGTCAGCAAATGTTTGTTAGGAAATAAGGAGAGGAAATAGGCTTCACACCTTAGTAGCTCTTTCCCTCCCTTACTGGTCCAAATGGTCGTAACTGACCTGATAACTTTTGGAGGCAAAGTTAACAAAAGAACGTGCCCGTAAGACAAAGGAAAATGTAATTTAGGAATTATGAAAGATCTGTACGTCGCAGCCCGATGACGTGGATATTTTGTGGAACGTTGTATCCCCGCTAATAAGATGCAGGGACTCCCACATTTGCACGACGCTCAGGAACCGAGAATTGCGTATCTCGGATCAGATGCGTCCAAAACTACTCATGCGTGGGCTCAAAACACACGTAAAATCACAACAGGAAACATCATTGTCATATTTTCATGGTGGGTCACACCCACACGGAGTTATGAAGGAAATATGTATTTCAGGGAATTATGTGTCCCAAGATAAGCCAGCCCCTAAGGGGGCTGGAAGGAACTAAAGGGGAGTTACCACCGTGAGGGTTTAAAACTCGCACACAATGTGTGCTCAGTGTCAGCCCCTTGGAGGTCACTATACGTGAGGTCTGGTCCGCAGTTCTGGCGCGACTCCACGCCACAGAATGGTAACTCTCTTCTTTTAATCCCTGTTATTTTACTGTTTGTGATATCATATGTAAGTCTCTTGCCATTTATCTTGTAACATCATTTTCGTATTTTTTTCTGTAAATAAGCACTGCTCTATTCTTTGAGAATTAAACTTTAAATTAATTAGTGAGCCTCGTCCGTGTTAACACGAAACCTTATTCTCCGAAGATTGTATTCAGAAATCGGGTTCCAATTTACCGTAACCAAATTGGTGGTGGCAGCGTTTTGTATGCATATTGTAGAGCTCTGGAGTGCGTTAGAACGGATCAAGTGGTGATTTGAGTTTCCGCTTCGCATGCGTGCAGAAGTCGGAGAACGCTAAATACAAACCAGCCTGTATTCTAACGACTGCCAGCTTGCAATACTGCAGAGTGTTTGAGGACCAGAGGTGGGATCGATAGGTATCGTCCCTTCCCCTCTCTCCTCTTGTCCAGTGAGGGACAAATTGTTAATAAGTGCAGGGCCAGGTGGGTTGCTGTAGAGTTGTGGCTGTGGCTCATGGTCGCTTTTCAGGAGTCTGGAAAGTTGGGTACCAGTCACTCCACAACCTAAGAGCCTTTCCTTCCTCGCCCTCGCCCTGCGTACGTGACACCCCCTATGTACAAGAATATAACTACTATAATACTGCCCCTATGTACAAGAAAATAGCTACTATAATACTGCTCACTATGTACAAGAATATAACTACTATAATACTGCTCCCTATGTACAAGAATATAACTACTATAATACTGCCCCCTATGTACAAGAATATAACTACTATAATACTGCCCCCATGTACAAGAATATAACTACTATAATACTGCTGCTATGTACAAGAATATAACTACTATAATACTGCCCCCTATGTACAAGAATATAACTACTATAATACTGCCCCCTATGTACAAGAATATAACTACTATAATACTGCTCCTATGTACAAGAATATAACTACTATAATACTGCCCCCTATGTGCAAGAATATAACTAATATAATACTGCCTCCTATGTACAAGAATATAACTACTATAATACTGCTCCTATGTACAAGAATATAACTACTATAATACTGCTCCTATGTACAAGAATATAACTGCTATAATACTGCCCCCATGTACAAGAATATAACTATTATAATACTGCCCCCATGTACAAGAATATAACTACTATAATACTGCCCTCTATGTACAAGAATACAACTACTATAATACTGCCTCATATGTACAAGAATATAACTACTATAATACTGATCCTATGTACAAGAATATAACTACTATAATACTGCCCCCTATGTACAAGAATATAACTACTATAATACTGCCTCCTATGTACAAGAATATAACTACTATAATACTGTCCCCTATGTACAAGAATATAACTACTATAATACTGCTTCCTATGTACAAGAATATAACTACTATAATACTGCTCCCCTATGTACAAGAATATAACTACTATAATACTGTCCCCTATGTACAAGAATATAACTACTATAATACTGCCTCCTATGTACAAGAATATAACTACTATAATACTGCTGCTATGTACAAGAATATAACTACTATAATACTGCCCCATATGTACAAGAATATAACTAATATAATACTGATCCCTATGTACAAGAATATAACTACTATAATAGTGCCCCCTATGTACAAGAATATAACTACTATAATACTGTCCCCTATGTACAGGAATATAACTACTATAATACTGCCTCCTATGTACAAGAATATACCTACTATAATACGGCTCCTATGTACAAGAATATACCTACTATAATACTGCCCCCTATGTACAAGGATATAACTACTATTATACTGCCTCCTATGTACAATAATATAACTACTATAATACTGCCCCCTATGTACAAGAATAGTACTTCTATAATACTGCCCCTATGTAGAAGAATATAACTACTATAATACTGTCCCATATGTACAAGAATATGCCTACTATAATACTGCCTCCTATATACAAGAAAATAACTACTGTAATACTGCCCCCTATGTACAAGAATATAACTACTATAACACTGCCCCCTATGTACAAGAATATAATTACTATAATACTGCCCCTATGTAGAGGAATATAACTACTATAATACTGTCCCTATGTAGAGGAATATAACTACTATAATACTGCCCCCCATGTACAAGAATATAACTACTATAATACTGCCTCCTATGTACAAGAATATAACTACTATAATACTGCCCCCTATATACAAGAATATAACTACTATTATACTGCCCCCTATGTAGAAGAATATAACTACTATAATACTGTCCCATATGTACAAGAATATGCCTACTATAATACTGCCTCCTATATACAAGAAAATAACTACTGTAATACTGCCCCCTATGTACAAGAATATAACTACTATAACACTGCCCCCTATGTACAAGAATATAATTACTATAATACTGCCCCTATGTAGAGGAATATAACTACTATAATACTGTCCCTATGTAGAGGAATATAACTACTATAATACTGCCCCCCATGTACAAGAATATAACTACTATAATACTGCCTCCTATGTACAAGAATATAACTACTATAATACTGCCCCCTATATACAAGAATATAACTACTATTATACTGCCCCCTATGTATAAGAATATAACTACTATAATACTGTACCCCTATGTACAAGAATATAACTATTATAATACTGCCCCCATGTACAAGAATATAACTATTATAATACTGCCCCCATGTACAAGAATATAACTACTATAATACTACCACTATGCACAAGAATATAACTACTATAATACTGCTGCTATGTACAAGAATATAACTACTATAATACTGCCCCCTATGTACAAGAATATAACTAATATAATACTGCTCCCTATGTACAAGAATATAACTACTATAATACTGCCTCCTATGTACAATAATATAACTACTATAATACTGCCCCCTATGTACAAGAATAGTACTTCTATAATACTGCCCCTATGTAGAAAAATATAACTACTATAATACTGTCCCATATGTACAAGAATATGCCTACTATAATACTGCCTCCTATGTACAAGAATATAACTACTGTAATACTGCCCCCTATGTACAAGAATATAACTACTATAACACTGCCCCCTATGTACAAGAATATAACTACTATAATACTGCCCCCTATGTACAAGAATATAACTACTATTATACTGTCCCATATGTACAAGAATATAACTACTATAATACTGCCCCCCCATGTACAAGAATATAACTACTATAATACTGCTTCCTATGTACAAGAATATAACTACTATAATACTGCCCTCTATGTACATGAATATAACTACTATAATACTGCCCCCAATGTACAGGAATATAACTACTATAATACTGCCCCCTATGTACAAGAATATAACTACTATAATACTGCCCGCTATGTACATGAATATAACTACTATATTACTGCCCCATATGTACAAGAATATAACTACTATATTACTGCCCCCTATGTACAAGAATATAACTACTACATTACTGCCTCCTATGTACAAGAATATAAGTACTATAATACTGTCCCCTATGTACAAGAATATAACTACTATAATACTGCTCCTATGTACAAGAATATAACTATTATAATACTGCCCCCTATGTACAAGAATATAAGTCATATAATGCTGTCCTCTTTGTACAAGACTATAACTACTATAATACTGCCCCATATGTACAAGAATATAACTACTATAATACTGACCCCATGTACAAGAATATAACTATTATAATACTGCCCACTATGTACAAGAATATAACTACTATAATACTGCTCCAACGTACAAGAATATAACTACTATAATATAGCCCGCTATGTACAAGAATATAACTACTATGATTTTGTCCCCTATGTACAAGAATATAACTACTATAATACTGCTCCTATGTGCAAGAATATAACTACTATAATACTGCCCCCTGTGTATAAGAATATAACTACTATAATACTGCCCCCTGTGTATAAGAATATAACTACTATAATACTGCCCCCTGTGTATAAGAATATAACTACTATAATACTGCCCCCTATGTACAAGAATACAACTACGATAATACTGCCCCCCTATGTACAAGAATATAACTACTATAATACTGCTCCTATGTACAAGAATATAACTACTATGATATTGTCCCCTATGTACAAGAATATAACTACTATAATACTGCTCTTATGTGCAAGAATATAACTACTATAATACTGCCACCTATATACAAGAATATAACTATTATAATACTGCCCCCTATGTAGAAGAATATAACTACTATAATACTTCCCCTATGTACAAGAATATAACTACTATAATACTGCCCCATGTGTAAAAGAATATCACTACTATAATACTGCCCCCGATGTACAAGAATATAACTACTATAATACTGCCACCTATATACAAGAATATAGCTATTATAATACTGCCTCCTATGTACAAGAATATAACTACTATAATACTGCCCCCTGTGTATAAGAATATAACTACTATAATACTGCCCCTTATGTACAAGAATATAACTACTATAATACTGCCCCCTATGTACAAGAATATAACTGCTATTATACTGCCCCCTTGTACAAGAATATAACTACTATAATACTGCCCCCTATGTACAAGAATATAACTACTATAATACTGCCCCCTATGTACAAGAATATAACTACTATAATACTGCCTCCTATGTACAGGAATATAACTGCTATAATACTGCCCCCTGTGTATAAGAATATAACCATTATAATACTGCCCCTATGTACAAGAATATAACTACAATAATACTGCCCCCTCTGTACAAGAATATAACTACTATAATACTGCCCTTATATACAAGAATATAACTACTATAATACTGCCCTCTATGTACAAGAATATAGATACTATAATACTACCCTCTATGTACAAGGATATAACTACTATAATACTGCCCCTATATACAAGAATATAACTACTATAATACTGCCCCCTATGTACAAGAATATAACTACTATAATACTGCCCCTATGTACAAGAATATAACTACTATAATACTGCCCCCTGTGTACAAGAATATAGCTACTATAATACTACCCTCTATGTACAAGGATATAACTACTATAATACTGCCCCTATATACAAGAATATAACTACTATAATACTGCTCCTATGTACAAGAATATAACTTCTAATGCAATACATATTTGCATTCCGCTGTATACACTGTATATTACTTGTGTAGAGCTGATTTGCTCCATTGTATTACACAGCTGGTACTAACAGTCTATAGCAGTAGTGGCAAATCTATGTCACGCATGCCAGAGGCTGCACGCAGAGCCCTCTCTTCTGGCACACGCTGGTGTCTGCTTACCAAGGTAGTGAATACCGGCCTGGGTACCTTAGCTCAGCAGCCGGTATTCACTGAACGGTGCTGATAGTGGCGCTGATCCCTGGCGCACACTGTGACGTCAGTATGCACCCGGGATCCTTCTCCCCTGATGTCTCCTCTTTGGTTTTGCGAGAGCCTAGGGGAGGAGGCGTCCGGGTGCATTGACTGATTTCTGCAGCAACGCCAAGCAAAGGAGCAGCGGTGCTTCAACAAGGAGGAGGAAGTAAGTATATGGGTCTTAGGGGGGCGCTATTACTACTTTGGCTGACATAGGGGATACTATTAGTACTAGGCCGCTGTGGGGGTCACTAGTACTACTGGGGCTGCTGGGGGGGTCACTAGTACTACTGCGGGTGCTGGGGGGGTCACTAGTGCTACTGGGACAGCTTTGGGGGTCACTAGTTTTACTGCCGACACTGTGGGCGTCACTAGTACTACTGGGGCCGCTTTGGGAGTCACTTTTATTACTGAGGCTACTGTGGGAAGGTCACTATTACTACTGGGGTATGTTTACACTTTGCGGAAATGCTGCAGAATTTCCATGGAGAGTTCTGCTGAGGACGTTCTGCAGCATTTCTGCATCCAAAAAGCAGTGAAAATCTGCACGCTGTCTATTTTGAAACAGCCCTTTTTTATAACAGAGGTAAAATCATACGTTCTGATAAGCCCCGCCCCCTGACGTGTTGGCACTTTGCGATAAATAAGAGGGGTTTGTGTTTCAGTTTGGGCACTTCGTCTCTAAAATGTTCCCCATCACTGGTCTATATTATATAATATCTCATGGCATGGATCGGGGATTGGTCACATGAAGGATAAGTTACTGGTCCGGTCAGTGAGATGCGTTGGTGTAGTATATAATCTCTCTGGTCTCCCGTGACCCGGGGCCGCATGGAGGGACAACAGTACGGTTGTGTCAGGACCCCTCCGCTCACCGGTGACTCACTCATTAGATGATACATCACTCTTGTAGACGTTCTCCCTGGAGTGTGT
The DNA here is from genome assembly GCF_035609145.1 of Eleutherodactylus coqui. Lineage (NCBI taxonomy): Eukaryota > Metazoa > Chordata > Amphibia > Anura > Eleutherodactylidae > Eleutherodactylus > Eleutherodactylus coqui. The sequence continues at coordinate 163,097,373 of NC_089845.1, forward strand.
GGGTTTTAATGAATCCATCGTTAATCTATAGCCCCTCCCCCATACTCCTAACCATTTAATAAGTTGACATGAGATAATTATTGTGGTACGAGTCACGGATGACAGAGTGATGTTTGTGTTGCAGCTCTGATCTCACTCATTTTTCTCCATCATTTTTGTTTTTTTGTAGGGATTGCCGGGTGAATTAGGATTTCCTGGAAGAGTCGGACAGGTCGGACCCCCAGTAAGTGCGCAGCAAAACGGATGACTTTGGAGTCTTTACGGAGTTCCATCATATATTGATCTCTTGCACTGCTTACTGCCTACTGGGTTTGTATGTTCCTGCATCCCAACATACTTCCCATCTTACTACGGATACCGCAGTGCTTAACTAATAACCTCAACCACATGACCATATGATACCGACCACAGCGTGGTGCTCACAAACTAGTATCCTACATAGGGCAAGTGTAGTATAATAGCCATAGTGTAGTGTGTATACAATAGTTATAGAGCACACAGTATATAATAATATTAATAGTAGTGCATATACTGTGTAAAACACTCTTTGTAAAAAAAACACTCTCGCCCCCCAGAAGAAGTTGTTGTTTTGCTGCAGAACCCGGCATGCGGTTCCATCTACGGCAGATCTGTAAATGATGACAGTTGTGGTGATTAGATGAACAGTCTTGTCACCGGAAGCACTAAAAGTGGTTCCCCCTTGGCCTATAAGAGGCTCTCGGAGGCTCTTTGTGTGTAGTGACCTCTTCTTCCGCTTGTGTAGAGCTTGTTGACCACTAGACACCTCTATGACTCAAAGAAGAGATGTCACCCCGTTACCAGAGTCTGAGAGGGGCGCATTATTGGGATGGGGGAAGCTGGATGGTCGTATCGATGAAATGTCCCCCATCGGGCCATTCTGACCAGACTGTTATGAGGTGTTGGGACCAGTGGATGAGGGCACACAAGGTGACCGGGCTCAGGACGCCCCCTACAGACCACCAGTAGAGAGGAGCGTCTGACCAGACTGTTAGGGGGTGTAAACTCTCTGTAGAAATTTGTAAGACCAATTGGGCGCTGTACTTCCTTCAAACTTTTTGGAATGGGCCAATCCAGGACGGCTTTAATCTTGTGGGATCCATACTTAAGCCCTCTGGGGAGATAATGTCTCCCAAGAATTGTATTTGGGTCTGTTCGAACATTTCTCTAACTTGATGTAGAGGTTATTCCTTTGAAGTTGTTCCAAGACCACCCGAACGTGTCCGCGATGTTCCTCCAAATTGTCAGAGAATATTAGGAGTTCATCGAGATATGCTACTACGAATTGATCCAATAGGCCTCGGAACACATCGTGGATAAAGTGCTGGAGGGTAGCAGGAGCATTGCAAAGACCCAGCAGCATCACTAGGCATTCAAAGTGTCCATATCTTGTCTTCCACTCATCTCCAGGCCAGATCCACACCAGGTTATATGCTCCTCTGAGGTCCAGTTTCGTAAAGACCTTGGCTGCCCGAAGCCTCTTCTGCAGTTGTGGGATTTATGGGAGAGGGTAGCGATTCTTAATGGTGATCTTGTTTAGTTTCCGGTAGTCGATGCACGGCTGAAGAGTCAAATCCTTCTTTTTAACAAAGAAAATGGGTGCTCCTGCCGGAGAGGAAGAAGGCCGAATGAAGCCTTTTTCTAGATTTTCATCCAGATGTTCCCAAAGGGCCCCTAGCTCTGGTTCTGTGAGGTTAAAGATACACCTAAAAGAATAGAGGAACCAGGGAGCAGCTCAATAGGATAGTCGTATGGCCGGTGAGGGCTTGCTTGGAGAGTTCAGGGCATAATGTCCTGAGCTCCCACAATGGAGGCACAAATTTTCAGCCGGCACCTTTCCTTTTCCGTGACAGAGAAAGGTCTGCGGATGACATCTACATGCATGTGTTCGGGAGCAGCTTCAGTCCTTGGCTGGGGATTAAACGTGGGTTAACTGAAAGAGTACGGAGTGCTGGTGCCTGAACCCCGCAATCTCTCCCTTCACTGCTCAAAAAGTCTCTGGTCAATCCAGATGCATAACTGAATGAAGTCTTCCAGGTTATCGGGAGTCTCCACTCTGGCAAGTTTGTCTTTTACCCACTCAGATAATCCCCGGCGAAATTGGCTCTATTATGCAGCAGGATTCCATGTGGTATCATTGGCCCAGCGCCAAAACTCTGCTGTAAATTCTGCAACAGAAAGTCGCCCTTGTCGTAGGCTCTGTAACCTCCCTTCAGCCGTGGCACAGCAGTTTGGATTATCAAAGACTTGACCCATAGTGGCCGTGAAGGCATTGATGCTGTAGAGGAGATTACTGTTGGTCTCTACGTATGGCGAGGCCCAGGCAAGCGCCTCATCAGTGAGGAGGTTAATGATAGAGTACCTTTTTTCGGTCACTGGTGAACAATGTTGGCTGCATTTGAAAGTGAATCCGGCATTGATTGAGGAAGCCTCTATACTGATGGCCATCCCCGCCAAACTTTGTGGGCAGTGCCATGCGGGTATCAAAGCCTGAGTGATGCAAGTCCAAAAGTTGCTTCTGTAAACCGATGATTTCCTTCTGTTGATCTAGCACCAGTGTCTGTAATCCAGCAAACGTCTCTTGGTAAGAGGCGCAAAATTCCTGAAGCTCTGTAACTTGCTTCTGCAGGGCGTTCACTACAGGCTCCATGTTCGGGCGTGATTATCTTGTTGTATCTTACCGATGCTGGATTGGAATCGCAAGTGTAGTAACCAAGTTGGTCACTGGAGAGTAGTCAGAATAGTCGGGAGTCGTTATCGGGAAGTCACGGTATGCGGTACAAATGCATGAGATGGAAGCGTAGTCAATGGAAGCCAAAGGTCAGCAGCAGGAAGTATCGATATGCAGTAGAGGAGCAGGAGTACCAAGAGCTTGATCAAAGTGGTGGAACACAATAATCATCCATTGAGAGAGTGGCAAAGGCAGGGTCAGGAACAGGAGGCAGGGGCTAGATGACTGGGGTCAGTGAACAAGGCTGAGGCATATGCAGGGAAAGTGCCCAGAAGCTGGATAGCTCAACAAGAAGGATCAGTGCTTGCAGTGCAAGAGGTTCCCGGTTCATGTCCTAACACACATCTTAGAGGCAGTACAACAGGGTACTAGAGCATCCAAGCTATAGGTGGTACAAGAGGGTACTAGAGCCTCCATGCCTGCCCATATCACATATGGTATCCAAGCTAGAGGTGGTACAACAGGGTACTAGAACCTCCCTACGAGGGGTTGGTTTTGCACCATAAAATCTCCTTCTGTAATCACTTATACCAATGTTGCAATCACAGAGAAAGTTTCATCCATACAACATCTTCTAGTGGAGCTATGTTACTTACAATGAGAGAGAGAGTGTGTGTGTGTATATATATATATATATATATATATATACACAGTGATACCTTGGGTTAAGAGTGCCTCAGCTTACAAGCTTTTTGACTTTAGAGCCGGCTCTCTTCTGAATTTTTGATCTGATTTAAGAGCAAAAACTTGGGTTAAGAGCCTTGTTCCCAATGGGGCCGCTGCTGCTGCCGATGGCCCCGTTGAAAGCAATGGCCTGCTGGCAATCCCTGCAGAGATTTTTGGGGAAGGGCTTTAAATACAAGCCCTTTTTAATCCCCGCCTGCTGAAAAGCTTTAGAGCAGTGCAGGGAAAACAAGCGGCAGCTAGGCGTGCCTGAGCCCCGGCAGACAGGTGAGTGTTAGAGATGAGCGAGCATACTCGCTAAGGCTAACTACTCGAGCGAGTAGTTCGCAACTCACCTGTCACCCGCACCGGCAGCCGAATCTTTAGACCCGAGCAGGCAGGTACTCGAATAAGGCACTACTCGCTCGAGTAGTTAGCCTTAGCGAGTATACTCGCTCATCTCTAGTGAGTATATATATTTTTTATTTTTCTACTACAGGTAGGGATGATTTTCAGGGAAGGGCTTATATTTAAAGCCCTTCCCTGAGAATCATTGCAGGGGTTGACGGCCACCCCCATTGAAATAAGTGGGAGAGCTTCGCGATCCGTAACGGATTAATGGCTTTTCCATTCATTTCAATAGGGAAAATTGATGTGACTTGCTAGTGTTTTGGGTTGAGAGCTCCGTCACGGGATGAATTAAACTCTTAACCCAAGGCACCACTAATTATATATATATATATATATATATATATATATATATATATATATATATATATATATATATATATATATAATATATATATAATCTCCAGGGAAGGAATGTTACTGACAACGAGTAATAACAGTAATAATAATAATAATAAGTAATAATGTATATTGTAATAGCACAACTGTCCACTAGATGGATCACTGATGAAATGGAAGATTCCTAGGCGTAATTAGGATCAATTATATGCAGTAATCCTTATATACAGTATATCCGTTATTATATCCTGTGTACGGCCAGTCTCTACATTAACTATATATTTATTAGGGACCAACTGGAAAACAAGGAAAAGACGGCGTGGATGGAAAACCTGGACCAAAGGTAAAATGTATATGATCTGCTGGATATAAGGGTATTGTGTGAGGTCCTGTATATAGGGTGGTCTATGGATGGGGTAGATGAGGCTCCCGTATACAAGGCGGTCTATGAATCAGGTTGATGAGGTCCTGTATACCGGATGGGGTAGATGAGGTCCTGTATACAGGGAGGCTCCTGTATACTGGGTGGTCTATGGATGGAGTAGATGAGGCTCCTCTATACCGGGTGGGTTGCAAGACTTTCATGTATGGACGATGTCACTTGTCTCCACTGACGTCTCTCTCATTGTAGGGGGAGCCCGGAGAACGTGGCTTACATGGAGCTCCGGGACTGAACGGTCCGAAGGTGAGTTTTAAGCAACAAGAGCACTTAGATTTCTCCTTGGAGGTTTCTGCAGACAATAACCCTTTGTCTTCTGACCCGCGGCCCTCGAGCTGCAACTCTCAACAAGGTCCCATCCCCAAATTATTGATAATAAGTCTAGTATTACTCTAAATGATAGTCATGTAATGACCAGATTATACCACCGTGCAAGAAAGGAGTGACGCTGCAGTACTTGTCCTTATACTACCGTCCTATAGTGTAAGGTGCTTACTACATCTCAGTAATATTACCACAACGTGTCCAGTTATTACCACCATATCATTTCCATAGTTACTAACACCATCTCCTTGACTTGTAATACCCCTGTACTGTTATCATCATTACCACCATGCCCTAATTGCATAGTACCCCTGTACCGTGACTATTATTACTGCCATACCTTGAGTGAATCCCCACCGTACACTGACCATTAATGCCGCAAACATACCAAAACTGAATAATACCGCCATACTGTGGCCACTATTATTACCATACCCTGACTGAATAATACCGCCACACCGTGACCACTATTATTACCACCATACTCTGACTGAATAATACCGCCATACTGTGGCCACTATTATTACCACCATACTCTGACTGAATAATACCGCCATACTGTGGCCACTATTATTACCACACCCTGACTGAATAATACACGATGACCATTGTTACCATCATACCCTTACTGACTACCGTGTAATACTACTATATGCTGTCTGCTAAATACTGCCATAACATCTACCATCACCACGACAGAATGTCATCATACAGCGACTGAATATTACCATCAGACAAGTAAATACCGCACTGACGGGGCGCAGACATTGGAATAAACAATGAACTCCGATGACTGGCAGCTGACGGCTTATGAGGCTGCAGTCGTTCCCTTTTCTCATCTTTCCCCATCTGGGCCCAGACGGGTTGGGAAGCCTCTTGCTGTTGTTTCATGGCTGCTTCCCTGCTAATGTTCAGTGACACTTACAGATCCTGAACACTTGGGGCAGCAGACTAAATATCTGGGTCATGTACCCCTGGTGCTGGGCAAGTGACAGCAACTGGCACAACTGGGCAGGAGCCAGAGCCCACTGTGCCTGGGGGAAGCCCACTCAGGGGTGGGGTTGATTTTTTTTCTTTTATATCAATTGTGTCTGTCTTTAAGATGTGGATACAATTCCCTATTACAGCAACCTGACGACCCTTCTGTAACAGGAGACCTGGTGGGGGCCTATAAATGACTCAGAGAGCATAGTGGCTCCTTATTAATTACTCAGGGGGCACAGTGGGACCCATAAATGACTTGGGGTAGATTGTGTCCCCTATGAATGACTTGGGGCACAGTATGGCCTTATTAATTACTTGGGGCCTATAAATAACTCAGGAGGCACAGGGGGGCCTATAAATGACTTGGGAGGCACATTATAAATGACTCTAGGCACTTTGTAGCTTTAGTAATTACACAGGGAGCACAGTGGGGCCTACAGTATAAATGACTCAGGGGGCACGGGGTGGGGGGGGGGGCGTATAAATTACTAAGGGGGCAGAATGGAGCTTATAAATTATTAGGAGGGCCCACGGTGACTCTATCGCCCAATGGTCCATGTAAACCTGAAGCCGACCATGGTGCCTGGGCCTAATAATTCCTCCTAGAGTACAGTAACTAATGTGTCCGTGCATTAGTCTGTAATATATATGACCACAAGGTGGCAGCAGATGCTTATTTGTTATAGTTGTGGGAATTAGACAATGTAACAAGTTGTTATTGTTGTCATTATTATTTTCCTTGTGTAATTAGCATTTGATTGATAACATTTGATATGCTCGCCCGGTCTCACAGGGGCAGCCTGGTGAGCGAGGACTGTCTGGTCGGCATGGAGAAAAGGTAAGAGAGTTTATGAATTTACTGGATACATTTCTATTACTATTATTATATTGTATTGCCGGCTCCATTGAATTCAATGGGCGAACATCATTCTTCTCTGCCACAGCTGTTACAGCTGTGGCAGAGGGGAACGATCTTTAGTATGTGTTCTCAATGGGGTCGGCGCTGCTGCCGCTGGCCCCATTGAGCGCATATATAGAGCACAGAGATTCGGAGAACGCAGATAGGCGCGTTCTGCGAATAGTTGTGTCCTATAATTTATCGCACATCTGCATAAAAAACGGACATGTGCCTGCTCCCATTGGGATGCATTGGGTCTATAGATCTGCAGATCGGACCAAAAACCGCTTGTGTGACCGAGCCCTAAGAATGCAGCAGAATCAATAAAGTTATACGGTGGATCACTCTTCAAGAGATCTTAGAAGCTGAGATGAATTCTGACGTGGCAGATCTGTTTCAGAGATTTCTGAGCCCGGTGCCGTTCACTGTTCTGAGTTGCGTACAACCCCTGTGACGGCAGCCGTGTTGATGGCTATCCAGCTTCAAAAGTTTCATATTCAGTGTAACTCAGAAATGTCAACATTAGAGATGAGCGAGCACGAAAATGCTCGGGTGCTCGTTACTCGGGACGAAATTATCGCGATGCTCGAGGGTTCGTTTCGAGTAACGAACCCCATTGAAGTCAATGGGCGACTCGAGCATTTTTGTATATCGCCGATGCTCGCTAAAGTTTTCATTTGTGAAAATCTGGGCAATTCAAGAAAGTGATGGGAACGACACAGAAACGGATAGGGCAGGCGAGGGGCTACATGTTGGGCTGCATCTCAAGTTCCCAGGTCCCACTATTAAGCCACAATAGCGGCAAGAGTGCCCCCCCCTCCCAACAATTTTTACTTCTGAAAAGCCCTCATTAGCATGGCATACCTTAGCTAAGCACCACACTACCTCCAACAAAGCACAATCACTGCCTGCATGACACTCCGCTGCCACTTCTCCTGGGTTACATGCTGCCCCTTCCCCCTGCACGACCCAGTGTCCACAGCACACACCAAAGTGTCCCTGCGCAGCCTTCAGCTGCCCTCATGCCACACCACCCTCATGTCTATTTATAAGTGCATCTGCCATGAGGAGGAACCGCAGACACACACTGCAGACGGTTGGCACGGCTAGTCAGCGACCCTCTTTAAACGGGGCGGGGCGATAGCCCACAATGCTGTACAGAAACAATGAGAAATATAATCCTGTGCCGCCGCCATCAGGAGCTGCACACGTGGGCATAGCAATGGGGAACCTATGTGCCACACACTATTCATTCTGTCAAGGTGTCTGCATGCCCCAGTCAGATCGCGGTTTTTTATAAATAGTCACAGGCAGGTACAACTCCGCAATGGGAATTCCGTGTGCACCCACAGCATGGGTGGGTGCCAGGAAGCCACCGGCGGTACATAAATATATCCCATTGCATTGCCCATCACAGCTGAGGTAGTAATGTCATGTTTAATGCAGGTGGGCTTCGGCCCATACTGCATGTCCCAGTCAGACTGTGGTTCTCTAGAAGTGGACACATGCAGTTACAACTCCGTGTGGACCCACAGCATGGGTGGCTCCCTGGAACCCACCGGCGGTACATAAATATATCCCATTGCATTGCCCATCACAGCTGAGGTAATGTCATGTTAAATGCAGGTGGGCTTAGGCCTACACTGCATGCCCCAGTCTGACTGGGGTTCTTTAGAAGTGGACACATGTAGTTACAACTCCGTGTGGACCGACAGCATGGGTGGGTGCCAGGAACCCATCGACGGTACATAAATATATCCCATTGCAGTGCCCAGCACAGCTGATGTAACGTCAGCTTTAATGCAGGTAGGCAAAAAATTAATTGGATTACACTGTAGGCGAGGGCCCCAAAAAATTGGTGTACCAACAGTACTAATGCACCTGAGAAAAATTGCCCATGGCCAACCAAGAGGGCAGGTGAAACCCATTAATCGCTTTGGTTAATGTGGCTTAATTTGTAACTAGGCCTGGAGGCAGCCCAGTTAAAATAAAAATTGGTTCAGGTGAAAGTTTCAACGCTTTAATGAGCATTGAAACGTATAAAAATTGTTTACAAAAATTATATGACTGAGCCTTGTGGGCCTAAGAAAAATTGCGCGTTCGGCGTGATTATGTGAGGTTTCAGGAGGAGGAGCAGGAGGAGGAGGATGAATATTATACACAGATTGATGAAGCTAAAAGGTCCACGTTTTTGATTGTGATAGAGAACGATGCTTCCATCCGCGGGTGCAGCCTACGTATTGTTTAGGTATCGCTGCTGTCCGCTGGTGGAGACGAGAAGTCTGGGAAATCCAGGCTTTGTTCATCTTGATGAGTGTTAGCCTGTCGGCACTGTCAGTTGACAGGCGGGTACGCTTATCTGTGATGATTCTCCCAGCCGCACTAAACACCCTCTCTGACAAGACGCTAGCCGCAGGACAAGCAAGCACCTCCAGGGCATACAGCGCGAGTTCAGGCCACGTGTCCAGCTTCGACACCCAGTAGTTGTAGGGGGCAGAGGCGTCACGGAGGACGGTCGTGCGATCGGCTACGTACTCCCTCACCATCCTTTTACAGTGCTCCCGCCAACTCAGCCGTGACTGGGGAGCAGTGACACAGTCTTGCTGGGGAGCCAGAAAACTGTCAAAGGCCTTAGAGAGTGTTCCCCTGCCTGTGCTGTACATGCTGCCTGATCTCTGCGCCTCCCCTGCTACCTGGCCCTCGGAACTGCGCCTTCGGCCACTAGCGCTGTCGGATGGGAATTTTACCATCAGTTTGTCCGCCAGGGTCCTGTGGTATAGCATCACTCTCGAACCCCTTTCCTCTTCGGGTATGAGAGTGGAAAGGTTCTCCTTATACCGTGGGTCGAGCAGTGTGTACACCCAGTAATCCGTAGTGGCCAGAATGCGTGTAACGCGAGGGTCACGAGAAAGGCATCCTAACATGAAGTCAGCCATGTGTGCCAGGGTACCTGTACGCAACACATGGCAGTCCGCACTAGGAAGATCACTTTCAGGATCCTCCTCCTCCTCCTCCTCAGGCCATACACGCTGAAAGGATGACAGGCAAGCAGCATGGGTACCCTCAGCATTGGCCCAAGCTGTCTCTTCCCCCTCCTCCTCATCCTCCTCATGCTCCTCCTCCTCCTCCTCAATGCGCTGAGATATAGACAGGAGGGTGCTCTGACTATCCAGCGACATACTGTCTTCCCCCGCCTCCGTTTCCGAGTGCAAAGCGTCTGCCTTTATGCTTTGCAGGGAACTTCTCAAGAGGCATAGCAGAGGAATGGTGACGCTAATGATTGCAGCATCGCCGCTCACCATCTGGGTAGACTCCTCAAAGTTTCCAAGGACCTGGCAGATGTCTGCCAACCAGGCCCACTCTTCTGCGCCGCCCATGTTGGAGTTGGTATTCCACTATAGCTCTACGCTGCTCATAGAGCCTGGCCAACATGTGGAGCATAGAGTTCCACCGTGTGGGCACGTCGCACAGCAGTCGGTGCACTGGCAGATGAAACCGATGTTGCAGGGTGCGCAGGGTGGCAGCGTCTGTGTGGGACTTGCGGAAATGTGCGTAGAGCTGGCGCACCTTTCCGAGCAGGTCTGACAAGCGTGGGTAGCTTTTCAGAAAGCGCTGAACCACCAAATTAAAGACGTGGGCCAGGCATGGCACGTGCGTGAGGCTGCCGAGCTGCAGAGCCGCCACCAGGTTACGGCCGTTGTCACACACGACCATGCCCGGTTGGAGGCTCAGCGGCGCAAGCCAGCGGTCGGTCTGCTCTGTCAGACCCTGCAGCAGTTCGTGGGCCGTGTGCCTCTTCTCTCCTAAGCTGAGTAGTTTCAGCACGGCCTGCTGACGCTTGCCCACCGCTGTACTGCCACACCGCGCGACACCGACTGCTGGCGACGTGCTGCTGACACATCTTGATTGCGAGACAGAGGTTGCGTTGGAGGAGGAGGAGGAGGGTGGTTTAGTGGAGGAAGCATACACCGCCGCAGATACCACCACCGAGCTGGGGTCCGCAATTCTGGGGGTGGGTAGGACGTGAGCGGTCCCAGGCTCTGAATCTGTCCCAGCCTCCACTAAATTCACCCAATGGGCCGTCAGGGAGATATAGTGGCCCTGCCCGCCTGTGCTTGTCCACGTGTCCGTTGTTAAGTGGACCGTGGCAGTAACCGCGTTGGTGAGGGCGCGTACAATGTTGCGGGAGACGTGGTCGTGCAGGGCTGGGACGGCACATCGGGAAAAGTAGTGGCGACTGGGAACTGAGTAGCGTGGGGCCGCCGCCACCATCATACCTTTGAAATTTGGCTATGTGCACGTTTAACGCTTGAGCGAGCGGGTGCGTGGCGGCGTACTTGCGCTTGCGCTCCAACACTTGCGCCAACGACGGCTGGATGCTGCGCTGAGAGACATTGGTGGATGGGGCCGAGCACAGCAGAGGTGAGGGTGTGGGTGCAGGCTAGGAGACGGTAGTGCCTGTGTCCTGAGAGGGGGGTTGGATCTCAGTGGCAGGTTGGGGCACAGGGGGAGAGGCAGCGGTGCAAACCGGAGGCGGTGAACGGCCTTCGTCCCACCTTGTGGGGTGCTTGGCCATCATATGTCTGCGCATGCTGGTGGTGGTGGGGCTGGTGGTGGTGGCTCCCCGGCTAATCTTGGTGCGACAAAGGTTGCACACCACTGTTTGTCGGTCGTCTGCACTCTCAGTGAAAAACTGCCAGACCTTTGAGCACCTCGGCCTCTGCAGGGTGGCATGGCGCGAGGGGGCGCTTTGCGAAACAGTTGGTGGATTATTCGGTCTGGCCCTGCCTCTACCCCTGGCCACCGCACTGCCTCTTCCAACCTGCCCTGCTGCTGCACTTGCCTCCCCCTCTGAAGACCTGTCCTCAGTAGGCGTAGCAAACCAGGTGGGGTCAGTCACCTCATCGTCCTGCTGCTCTTCCTCCGAATCCTCTGTGCGCTCCTCCCTCGGACTTACTCCAATTACTACTACCTGAGTGATAGACAACTGTGTCTCATCGTCATCGTCCTCCTCACCCACTGAAAGCTCTTAAGACAGTTGCCGGAAGTCCCCAGCCTCATCCCCCAGACCCCGGGAACTTTCCAAAGGTTGGGCATCGGTCACAACAAACTCCTCCAGTGGGAGAGGAACCATTGCTGGCCATTCTGGGCAGGGGCCCGGGAACAGTTCCTGGGAGTCTGCCTGCTCCTCAGAATGTGTCATTGTAATGGAGTGAGGAGGCTGGGAGGAAGGAGGAGCAGCAGCCAGAGGATTCAGAGTTGCAGCAGTGGACGGCGCAGAACTCTGGGTGGTCGATAGATTGCTGGATGCACTTTCTGCCATCCACGACAGGACCTGCTCACACTGCTCATTTTCTAATAAAGGTCTACCGCGTGGACCCATTAATTGTGAGAAGAATGTGTGGACGCCAGAAACGTGCTTCTCTCCTAATCCCGCAGTAGTCGGCTGCGATACACCTGGATCAGGAGCTCGCCCTGTGCCCACACCCTGACTTGGGCCTCCGCGTCCTCGCCCGCGTCCACGTCCTCTAGGCCTACCCCTACCCTTCAGCATGCTGTATTACCAGTAGTGCAGAAACAGAACGCTGTAATTAAATGTGCCGCTTATTGGCCTGTGGTTGGAGGCTGACTTCCCTTATGGAACGCACAGCAGAGCCAGGAAACAATTTTGCGCACGCCTGTAGTGTATCGTAGGTGCATATGACTGAGCTAGTGGAATTCACAGCGCAGAAGCAGTCAAGTGGCCAAAGGCCAGTAGTAGGCCTTAAAGGGGTTGTCCCGAGGCAGCAAGTGGGTCTATACACTTCTGTATGGCCATATTAATGCACTTTGTAATATACATTGTGCATTAATTATGAGCCATACAGAAGTTATAAAAAGTTTTTTACTTACCTGCTCCGTTGCTAGCGTCCTCGTCTCCATGGTGCCGACTAATTTTTGGCCTCCGATGGCCAAATTAGCCGCGCTTGCGCAGTCCGGGTCTTCAGCAGTCTTCTATGGAGCCGCTCGTGCCAGAGAGCGGCTCCGTGTAGCTCCGCCCCGTCACGTGCCGATTCCAGCCAATCAGGAGGCTGGAATCGGCAGTGGACCGCACAGAAGAGCTGCGGTCCACGAAGACAGAGGATCCCGGCGGCCATCTTCAGCGGTAAGTATTGAAGTCACCGGAGCGCGGGGATTAAGGTAAGCGCTCCGGTAAACTTTCTTTACTTCCCTGCATCGGGGTTGTCTCGCGCCGAACGGGGGGGGGGTTGAAAAAAAAAAAAACCCGTTTCGGCGCGGGACAACCCCTTTAAGTATTTTGCTTCTATTTTTTTTAAATGCTGAGCTGATACAGCAGACAGATACTGTAGGCAGCGTATAATATTATGTATGCTCTTTCCCTCTGGCGGGATGACAGCGATCATGTAACAGAGACAGCAGATCCAGGAAACAATTTTGCGCAAGCCTGCTGTAACGCTTAGCTGCGTATTAATTAGGACTACTACCCCCAGCAGATAGATACTGTAGGCAGCGTATAATATTATGTATACTGTTTCCCTCTGGCGGGATGACGGCGCTGATGTAACAGAGACTGCAGATCCAGGAAACAATTTTGCGCAAGCCTGCTGTAACGCTTAGCTGCGTATTAATTAGGACTACTACCCCCAGCAGATAGATACTGTAGGCAGCGTATAATATTATGTATACTGTTTCCCTCTGGCGGGATGACAGTGCTGATGTAACAGAGACAGCAGATCCAGGAAACAATTTTGCGCAAGCCTGCTGTAACGCTTAGCTGCGTATTAATTAGGACTACTACCCCCAGCAGATAGATACTGTAGGCAGCGTATAATATTATGTATACTGTTTCCCTCTGGCGGGATGACGGTGATCATGTAACAGAGACAGCAGATCCAGGGAACAATTTTGCGCTAGCCTGCTGTAACGCTTAGCTGCGTATTATTTACGACTACTACCCCCAGCAGATAGATACTGTAGGCAGCGTATAATATTATGTATACTGTTTCCCTCTGGCGGGATGACGGCGATCAATTTTTTGGAAAAAGCCCACTGCCTATATAGCCTGTATATCTCTTTCCCTGCCTCACCAGTACTGGCCCTATACTCTGTACAATGACTGCAGACTGAGGACGCAATGCTCTGCACGGCCGATATACAAAAAAAAAATTGTGCAACACTGCTAAAAGCAGCCTCCACAGTACTGCACACGGTCAGATGTGGTCCTAAGAAGGACCGTTGGGGTTCTTGAAGCCTAAAATACTCCTAACACTCTCCCTATAGCAGCTCCGGCACCAACAGCACTTTCCCTCCTCTATGTCAGAATGCATCTGTGGTGAGCCGCGGGAGGGGCCGATTTAAATACTCGGGTGACACCTGATCTCGCCAGCCACTCACTGCAGGGGGTTGGTATAGGGCTTGAACGTCGCAGGGGGAAGTTGTAATGCCTTCCCTGTCTTTCTATTGGCCAGAAAAGCGCGCTAACGTCTCAGAGATGAACGTGAAAGTAACTCGAACATCGCGTGGTACTCGTCTCTAGTAACGAGGATCTCGAACACGCTAATACTCGAACGAGTATCAAGCTCAGACGAGTACGTTCGCTCATCTCTAATCAACATTAAGTTAAAATCATCACAGTCTTACTAAAAGTGTCCATTTATCTGCATCATAAAACTGATCCATTAAGGGTTAATGAATCCCGGAGCAAACAGCGATGTCAACAGAGAAATCAATCTGGTAATTGTCCCTTCCTGACAGCCGGCGGCCGCCGGTAATGGAGATGGTAAAGTGCGGACTGTTTACAAATACAGCGTTACCATCTCAAACCCCCCACCAGTCCCGGCGTTGTCCTCCTCTATCGGGGTCTGTGCAGTCGTTGTGCAGTGATATGTTCTAGGAGAGTTGGGGGAGAAGAACATTATCAGTGTGTGTGCGCTACAACGTAAGAATGCCTTCAGAAACAGAAGGGTTAATAGTTTATTTTGTCAAAGGAGGAATGTAAATCCCATCCGTATTTGGTGCGACCGCACAGTACTGCATATACTGTATACACACGCACACCAACAGGCCAAAAGTCCTGGGATAGCAGTATGTAAACTGATGAGTCAGGCTGCCAGTTGTTTCGGGCTGATGGTAGGGTTTGGGTATGGCGCAGACCCCATAAAGCCATGGACCCCAGTTATCAACAAGGCACTGTGCAGGTTGGTGGTGGCTCCATATTGGTATAAGGTGTGTTCTGATGGCATGGGTTGGGTCTACTGGTCCACCCAAAGCCGCCATTGACCAGTGCCTGTTAAGTTTTAATGCTTTGGTGACCATTTTCTGGACTTCATGTCTCCCAAAATGATGGGATATTCAAGCAGAATAATTCACCATGCCATTATTGGGGCCAAGTTGTCTCGAGGAGCATTCTAGAGAGGTCCTTTGAATGGTGTGGGCACATACATCTCACATGAGCCTAATTGAGCATTTATAGGATGCGGTGAAGAGGTCCATCACACCTGAGCCCTGCACCTAAAATTACCACGGAGATGTGGGGGCATCCCTGCAGACGTCTTCCGTCCACTTGTGGAATCAATGCCATGTTGAATCCCTGCACTTTGCCAGGCTAGAGTGGGCCTACACATTATTAGTTCCTGTCCCATGACTTTTGGCATGTCAGTGTATCTACATCCATGCTATATTATTTATATCATTGATTTGTTATATCTTAGGGTGAAGCTGGCCCCCCAGGATTGTCAGGAGCAGAAGGAAAGAAAGGAGACAAGGGAGACCAGGTAATGTATGTGGGAGAGCAATAGAGGCCATTCTCCTCCCGTTATTATCATTGGGTTATTATTTGTGTTATTAATATAAATATATATACTTTGTAACTGTAACCTCCTGCGGCTCATTATTGCTGTCATGTGATTTGTGCCTCATGTTTACTAGCTCAACCTTTCCTTTTTGGACTGGATCCCTGCCTCCATTCCTCTGTAGAGAGGGATACGGTGTAAATGTTCATGTTGAAGGCCTTTTATGTAATACGGTGTTATAATGGGAGCAGCTGTGTCTGTAGCTGCAGTAGTGAGAACAGTGCAGGCACACCTGAGCGCCCCCTACTGCTGCCATACGGATCCCCCATGTAATATCTACACCTGGCTGCAGAGCAAAACAGGGTTTTTTTTTCAAGGAAAAATGTACAGAATAGGCTAATAAAGCATATTGCTAAATTACCTAAAATCACCAGTTCTATACATAAAAAATAAGCAACTGCTGTACTTTAACCCCTTAAAGCCGCAGGATGTAAACTTGCGTCATGTTGATGGTGTGAGATTGGAAGCCGAGCCTGCGCTAACCTGTTACTAACGGCCGCCCTCAGGCTGCAACAGCGGGGATACATAAGGACAGTGATCCCCACTGTTAACCCCCTACATGCTATTTGGATCACAGCACATAAAGGGCTGATGGGTTGCCATGGCAACAGGACGCCAGATACTGATGTTCCAACTTGCTATTGCTATTGTAAGCAATAAGGCATTGCAGTACAGAAGTCCTGCAGTGCATTATCATAGCTATTATGGTTCAAGTTCCCTACAGGAATATAAAAAGTGTAAAAAAAAAACTTAAAAAAAAACTTTTTTGCGCATTTTTCCCTATTAGTATAAAAAAAATAAATTAAAAAATCCACATATCTGGTATCACATCATAATATGTCCGTAATGACCTGTACAATAAATTGAAACCACTATTAATGATGCATGGCAAAAACTGTAAAGAAAAAAAGGAGGCAAAATGCTTCTTTTTTTCTTCGCTTTGCTTCCCAAAAAAACGCAATAAAATTGATAAAAAAGCCATATGTACCCGAAAATGGTATAAATAAAAATCTCAGCTCGTCACGCAAAAATCCAGCCTCAGATAGCTCTGACCATGGATTAAAAAAAAAGTTATGGGACTTTAAATGCAGCGCTGTAAAAATAATAATTTCCAAAAAAAGGGCTTTTATTGTGCAAAGGCTGCCTGTCCACGGGCGTTGCGGTATCCCGCGGCGGTTCTCCGACGCAGGAGCTACCGCCTGTGAGCAGGAGCCAGCAGATGGATCTCCGCGGAGATCCATCTGACAGATAGGCTGACCGTGGAGAATTGCGGCAATTCACAGCATGCTGCGATTTGCCGCCTGTGAGCGGATAGTCGCTATGATTCTCCGCTCGTGAACAGAGGGACTGCGCTTTCCATAGCAACGCTATAGAAAGCGTGCATTGCATTCCCTGCGGATAATTATCGCTGCGGGGAACGCAATGCTAAAACCCCCGTGGACAGGCAGCCTAAGGAAGGACACATCTGTACATCAAGAAGGTTGCACTGGTGTATTCCTATGGAGGGTGGTGCAGGTCTATAGAGCTGCTGCGTGAATATATACAATTGGCACAAGATTGTTACATTGTTGCAGATCATTTGTTTCAGTTTCCTTGCAGTAAAATTTGACACATTTACATTTTACTTTTAAAGGGAGAGCGTGGAATTGCCGGACCGCTGGGACCGAAGGGAGATAGAGGAGATAAGGTATCTATATAGGAGACCGCATGCTATCACCACGTGGCCCAAATCACTCTCAATTATGTTGTTTATTGTACACAACCACTGCGATCGCTGTCAAACAGATTGATGGATTTTTCTGACTATCGGGTGTCTAGTTATGTAAATAGTTATTGATTTAATTATCCTCCACAGCGCCACCTATTGGCAGGTAGCTATCATGTGAGTCAATATCTGGTCTTTTAACAGGTCTTACAACATGAGTCAAACTACAGAACTCATTTCTATACAGCAGCTTCAGGGTTCTTGCCTTCATCAGTGTACAGTAGCATTCTGGTTGGGTAGGTGAGATGGTAGGTGGCGCTGTGGAGGATTATTTCATCACTCATTTGCATATCTTTTTCCCAGGGTTCATTGCATGGCCTATATAAGACTCATTTCTGAAGGAGATACATCAAGTATCCAGTTCCAAGTCCAGTGATCCAAAATATTACAGATCCTGATAGTCTGGCAGCTTGTGATTTAGTCCCTCTGGGTGTTCGCTGTCAGCTTTGTGGTCACGCACATGCCAAAATAGGATTTTCAGACTGATGGCACTTTACTGCTTAGAAATCAGCTTTTGGGTCTCTGGGGTCCTTCTTACAATGAGAATTGTGATGCTTTATATTCTCATTTGGTTGCTCATAAAAGGGATCTGAACCATAATATCCACCTATTCCTCTTCTGGTTTTACTTCAATCTGAAGGGTTAAAAATACCCTAAAAACTATATCTTGTTTAGTATTTCCGTGAAGTCTTCTGGCTCCAGGGAGATAAGATAACTTCTGCAGCAAGGTATCACAGTTGAGTTAAACTTGGCTACACCTGTACCATCACCCCTTCCTGAACATGATGGCGCCACGGTAGGCGGTGTTCACCGAGGTGTCGTCAGCATGTACAGTCATGGTCAAAAGTTGTGAGTTTAACACAAATTTTGGTTCTCACCGTTTGCTACTTCGGTATTTTAATATCTTAGTCAGATGCTTCTATGGCTGCTGAAGTACAATTCTAAGCATTTCATACGTTTTTACACTTTTATTGACAAACATATCAAGCTTAAGACTCCATATTTACAGCGTTGACCCTTATTTTCCATATATCAACTTCTGGGCCAAATCCTGACTTGTGACGACCCATTCTACCTAATCAGTGCTTGGAGTTTATCACAATTTCTGTGTTTTCGTTTGTCCAACCTACTTTTTGAGGACTGACCACAAGTTCTCAGAGGGGTGAGATCTGGGGAGTTTCCTGGCCATGGACTCAAAATGTCAATGTTTTGTTTAACGAGCCATTTAGTTCTCACTTTTGCCTTGTGACACGGCGCTCCATCATGCTGGAAAAAACATTGTTCATCACCAGGTTGCCCCTGGAGGGTTTGGGAGACGTTGCCCCTGGAGGGTTTGGGAGACGTTGCCCCTGGAGGGTTGGGAGACGTTGCCCCTGGAGGGTTGGGAGACGTTGCCCCTGGAGGGGGTTTAGATCCCATTCTTCATTTATGGTAGTGTTCTTAGACTGTGGGTGAGCCCTCTCCCTTGGATGAAAAGCGACCCCACACATGGAATGTCTCAGGATGCTTTACTGTTGGCATGACACAGGACTCATGGTAGTGCTCACCTTTTCTTCTCTGGACAATGATTGTCTGGAGAAGAAACAGTCATCTAAAAAAGTTGTAGTACTAAACTTTGTGAGAACGAAAATTTGTGTAAGTCTCAAAACGTTTGTCCACAACAGTATAGTATGTCACGCATCACCTACAAGAGGCAGGTGTCCGCAGCGGAGAAGAGTAGAGAGCAGCGGCACTAGTGTAAAAAAAAGAATCTGTATAATTCTACCTGGAAACTCCACCTATCATTTATGTTCCGGGTCGACATCTTTAGTGACTTGTTGTCTTCTGTTCCTCAGGGTTCCATTGGTGCTCCTGGCTTACCGGGGACAACCGGAGCGGTACGTAATAACCACGAATACATGTGCTGTATTATATGTAGCTGGTAATAACCGGGGGTACATACTTTTTGAGAGTACATGCTTTTCAAGGGCAAATCCTTTTTTTGCTGGAGTGAATACTTTCTAGGGGGCAGCCAGTTACCTTTCCAGTAGAATACTTCTCGAAAGGGGGGAGGAGGGAGACACACACATACTTTTTGTGGAGAGAGTCTTCACCAATGTGCCTTGCCATCTATGTATAAAGTACAGTATGAGGTTATTACAAATGTTTTACCCGATGTGAAACCCTCAGAACTCCCATTTAATGACTCTCAGATAGAGAAATTTGATATCAATGAGACAGAAACTCAAAGACTTTTGTTGCACAACATCACAAATGTGTTCCCCCTCAGAGGTGTCAGTGTGACCCCCTTTATCACAGGACACCAATGGAGCCTATAGTCAAGTTCCTGCCACACATGTTGTAGTGGATCATGACGGACTGATGGAATGGCTTCTGGGATACCGCAGATCATGGTGGGTGGTAAGAGGGGCATGTAGACTCCGTGGAACATGGAGGCCACGAAAGAAGTCACTATCGTCACCATCTGGTCGGTAGTCGCCTGTTGAGCTTACTTCTGACTTCACTGTGACATCCTCCTTCGGGGGGTCACTCATTCGCCCCACCGCCACATTCTGACTTTATGTTTGGTAACAGTGCTGGCAAGAGGGAAGGCGGCTTCATCACTAAACACTAAAGACTCCATGAAATTGTCACTTTCCAATAGAGTTATCAATCTCTAACAGAAAGAACGTCGTCGCACTTTGTCGTCCGGTTTGAGGGCCGGTAACAAACATTTGCGCAGAGTCTTCCGCTCGGTCGGTCACAGGACGTCCAACTCTCTGCTTGTTCTGACAATTTATGTTTGAGGACTTAATGTGAGACTTCCACGGACGCGCTCTGCTGTGTCCACGTTACAGGTAGACGTCCGGATGATTGGAGTACTAGTTATGAATTGTGCGCCCGCTGGGTGGAGCTTCACCAAGCTTTGTTCAAAAATGATGTTGTACACTAATAACAGACCGGTAGATGTAAAAATCAAAGACACAAAACGCTCTCCTGTCTTCGTTGGAATCCAATTCTGCCCTGAATGCTAAACCACGCCCACTTTTGAAAAAGAGGCGGGGCCCGGTGTAAAACCTCAAGAAGTCACAATTTTGGTGCCTGTGCCAAAATTGCCCCTTTTCTTTGCCAGATACCTGGCCTACAATACATGATCCTTAATGTGTGAGGCTGCCACATGGAATCCTAAACATCTGCCCATCACCTTACTGCATGCAGACCCTGAACCAGCAGGGGGTGAATGTAGTGACGTCTAATGTGTTATAAGCCCTCACTTTCCACAGCACTATACAATACTGCTGAAAGCTAACTTATCGGTTTCATTCTAGATACAGCCTGTGGTCGGGGAGCCCGGAGTTCCCGTAAGTATCTGGACACTAACTTTCTGCTATACAGATGTAGCAGAGCTGAGATCCATCAGTGATTGGTCTCTTCATGGTATCTCAGTAGGTGCCAACTGACAATCTCAGCTCTGCTACATCTATCCATAGGAAATGCCAGGTTACTATAATTACCTGCAGTGACAACCCTGGCGGCCGTTGCTGCAGCAACCGCTGTGTCACCCGTACAGCGATATAACGCCTGCAAATGAGATAATCGTAACTATATGTAATAATGCAGCATGCTAACTAGGAAGAAATGATAACCAATCAAATAGGAGGCTCACATAAAAATCTATCTATCTATCTATCTATCTCATATCTATCTATCTATCTATCTATCTATCTATCACATATCTATCTATCTATCTATCTCATATCTATCTATCTATCTATCTATCTATCTATCTATCACATATCTATCTATCTATCTATCTCATATCTATCTATCTCATATCTATCTATCTTATATCTATCTATCTCATATCTATCTATCTATCTCACATCTATCTATCTCACATCTACCTATCTCACATCTATCTATCTATCTATCTATCTATCTATCTATCTATCCCATATCTATCTATCTATCTATCTCCTATCTATCTATCTATCTATCTATCTATCTATCTATCTATTTATCTATCTATCTATCTCATATCTATCTATATATCTATCTATCTATCTCATATCTATCTATCTATCTATCTATCTATCTATCTATCTATCTCATATCTATCTATATATCTATCTATTTATCTATCTCATATCTATCTATTATCTATCTATCTATCTATCTCATATCTATCTATCTATCTATCTCCTATCTATCTATCTATCTATCTATCTCATATCTATCTATCTATCTATCTCCTATCTATCTATCTATCTATCTATCTATCTATCTATCTATCTATCTATCTCCTATCTATCTATCTATCTATCTCATATCTATCTATCTATCTATCTATCTATCTCATATCTATCTATCTATCTCATATCTATCTCGTATCTATCTATCTATCATCTATCTATCTATCTCATATCTATCTATCTATCTATCTATCTATCTATCTATCTATCTATCATCTATCTATCTATCATCTATCTATCTATCTATCTATCTCATATCAATCTATCTATCTATCTATCTCATATCTATCTATCTATCTATCTATCATCTATCTATCTATCTTATATCTATCTATCTCATATCTATCTATCTATCTATCTCATATCTATCTATCTATCTATCTCATATCTATCTATCTATCTATCTCATATCTATCTATCTATCTATCTCATATCTATCTATCTATCTATCTATCTCACATCTACCTATCTCACATCTACCTATCTCACATCTATCTATCTATCTATCTATCTATCTATCTATCTATCTATCTATCTCATATCTATCTATCTATCTATCTATCTATCTATCTCATATCTATCTATCCTCTATCTATCTATCTATCTATCTATCTCATATCTATCCATCTATCTATCTATCTATCTATCTCATATCTATCTATCTCTCTCCTATCTATCTATCTATCTATCTATCTATCTATCTATCTCATATCTATCTATCTATCTATCTATCTATCTATCTATCTATCTATCTATCTATCTCCTATCTATCTATCTCATATCTATCTATCTATCTCATATCTATCTATCTATCTATCTCATATCTATCTATCTATCTAGCTATCTATCTCCTATCTATCTATCATCTATCTATCTCATATCTATCTATCTATCTCATATCTATCTGTCTATCTATCTATCTATCTATCTATCTATCTATCTCATATCTATCTATCTAGCTATCTATCTATCTATCTATCTATCTATCTATCTATCTATCTATCTATCATCTATCTATCTCATATCTATCTATCTATATATCTACCTCTCCTATCTATCTATCTATCTATCTCTCTCTCTCTCTCATATTTATCTATCTATCTGTCTATCTCATATCTATCTATCTATCTATCTATCTATCTATCTATCTATCTATCTTATATCTATCTATCTATCTATCTTATATCTATCTATCTCATATCTATCTATCTATCTCATATCTATCTATCTATCTCACATTTATCTATCTCACATCTATCTATCTATCTATCTATCTCATATCTATCGTATCTTTCTATCGTATCTTTTAATGACAGAGATGTTTCCATGCTCCTAGGGTTTTCCTGGAGAGAGGGGTGAAAAAGGAGAAGAAGGAAACCCTGGACAGCCGGTAATGTCCATTGTACATATAAGCTGGTCATAAGTCATTATCCGCACTTACTTACAGCTGTCAGTGAGGGAGGGGGGGGGGGGGGGGGGCAGCAGTCCATCTACATACAGTCATATACTGCATACAAAGTGCTCCCATGGGCCGGTCAGCATTTATGGCATTATTTAGTGTACCCAGCGGCCAACTAGCGCCATACTTTGCCTGGCAGCGTAAAATGCCTTTAATCCAGCAGATCCTGCCGGGCTGATTATGAGGGGGGTGATATAAGGGCCGACCAGCAGGCCAGGAGGGCTTTTTTTGCTGTCAATTTTCTATATTTTATGAATTTTGTGTATTGTTGGCAGTTTTAGGAGGCCCATGGAATGTCTGTATAGAGGGCAGATAATCTGGTGTCTCAGAATCCGTTATCTCTGACATTCCAGATTGTTTTACATTTGTGTTCTGGAAAATCTACTAAACTGCGGGATTTTCCAGATCACTGGATGCCACATGGTCAGTGTACGACAGCCACTATGTGCAATGCTACATCTGTTACTCCTGTTGTTAAAGGGGTTGTCTGGTTACTAGCTATTCATAGAGGATCTTTAAGATAGGCCATCGGTAACAGATTGGTGGAGGCCTGTCGCACCAGACCCTTGATGATCAGCTGTTCGCTGGGCCGCTGATCTTGGGCAAGGGGATGATTTCTGCCAGAAGCAGAAAGCTCCATTCCCACTGCAATGGTCAGGTCTGGTATTACAGGCATTGAAGTGAATGGGAACTTACCGGGCAATACCAAACCTGGCCACTGCAGTGGGAAAGGAGCTGTCTGCTTCCTGCAAAAATCAGCTCAGTGCATGAGTACACCAGCCCAGCAAACAGCCGATTATTGGGGGTCTTGGGCAGCGGATCACCTCCAATCTATTGTTGATGGCCTATCCTGAGAATAGGCAATCAATAGTTCATAACTGGGCAACGCCTTTAATTACAATTAATTTTGTTTACAATATTTTATTTTTCAGGGTCCGCAGGGACTGACTGGAGATGTGGGCCCCACAGGACCTATAGGGCCACAGGTATGTAAATCATTGAAGTAATGACTTTTGTATTTCTCCTTAGTGAGAAGACTAAACAATAAGCAGTCTGCAGCTTGGCATTGTCTGGCTATCGTGCTCCTACAGCCCCCATCCTGTTCTGACAGCTTCTACCATCCTTGAGTCGTACTCATCTAGTAAATGGTTAAAAATTACAGTTTCGTTGGATGGGGTCCACCAGTTTTCCTCATTATACTGTGACGTTCTCTGGGATTTGCCATGCAGGAGTTTGGGTAAACCTGGTGACAATCCCTATGGGACATGGACTGGAGGTGACATGGGGCTCCCAGAAATATAAAGAACTAAGAAGAGGATCATCCAAAAACTAGGAAAAGGGGATTTTTGAGAAATTAAAACGCAGAGTACCTAAATATCAGAATAAACTGCCACGTATATACATGAGGAATAACACTATAGCTGATCACTGTAGGATTTGTATCTTGCGTTTACCCTTTTACTGACTATATCTGCGATTCTCAGTTCTCTCACTGCTGGAGGGGGAGCCTAGCTGCTGTGTTCTATAGACTGTACATAGAGAACTGAAGATTCTGCTTTTGTAAGTCCTGGTTTACATTGGTCAAATAACTGGGCCTAGTTCACTAGGCCCAGTTGATGGGTCGGTACTTTACTTCCCTTCACATTTTCATGCTTGTGTTTACATTAGTCAACTAACTGGTCCTAGTGAGCTGGACCCAGAAAAAAAAACAATCTCTCCTTCTACTGCTATCCTGTCTCTTTACACAGGCAGAGTGCAAGGCGAGTGCACAGTAGAGTGGGGTAGGAGAGGGTGAGTAGCCGAGCAACTATGCTGTCTGCTCTACCACTTGACTTTCCCCTGTGCTCGACTGTTTACTCTATTGTCTATTTGACTAGTGTGTTTACACTAGTTGATTGGTCATGCCTTTACTAACTTACCTGCCTACTTGGCCAACATAAAATTGTCATGTTGGACAGTGTGCAGCAGGACTGATCAGTGGAGATGTGAATAAATAGCAGCAGATCATTTACCATTAGCTCCTGCAGAATGCCTGTGTGTGATTCTCTCCCTCATCCTCCCCTCTGCTCTCATAGACTTCAGTAAGCATGGTGACTCGTCCTCTTCCTCCGCCTGTCTTTTAACGTCTCCCTTCAATCATTTGATAGCAGGCAGTGGACAACAAGCTAGAAGGAAGGGAGACTCTTAGTGGTAAGCACTTTTAGAATAATTTTTTTCAACAAAAACATCATTTTAGTTAAATAAATTAAATAGCAGCTTTTCTCATGTTAGTGTCCATTTTAATCTTGTTGCGTGCAGTTCTAGCAATGACCAGTAGGTGTCAGCATACTCAATTCCTTGATTGGATTAGGTTTAACACTTAAAAGTGGTTATCTTGCTTTAAAAATGAATGGTCTATCCTCAAAACAGACCATCAGTACTTGAGTGTTGGGGGTCCACCGCTTGGGACCCCCACTGATCAGCTGATTGAAGAGGCCACAGGGTGTGTATGTATATGTGTATGTATGTATGTGTGTGTATATGTATGTATATATATATATATATATGTGTGTGTGTGATGGCCTATCTTGACAACCCCTTTGAAGGAGCATGATTTCTATTGCAATGGCCAAATGGAACATGTGAGGGAGGCTACGGAGATTGCAAGATGGTTGTCACAGGTGGATCAGTAACCCCTCCTGACAGTGGCGGTAACGGTGCTCCACCTAGCTGCTGCACAGTGGCACAAATAACATATAAGAATATGTTTAAACTGAACGATGGTTTTGTCACGGGTGACGCCAGTACTCCAATCTGAACTCTAAGTTTAAAGATGATGAAATAACTTGACACCATTAGCTTGTGTTAGTAAACTGGGAGCATGCAGATTTACTTAAGCTTTGTAATGAACAATTGTGATACACTCAGATTTTGCAGTGTTACAAGGGTTTAGCAGAGTCGACAACGATGCAGTAAATTAACACTTTGGAAGTAGTAGAATTGCAATTGAACAGTACTTTTCTTCAACGCTCTCTCTCTATTTCTCTAGGGGTTCCTCAGTAATGATTCCTCACAGTTTTGATAGGCTTACTGAAAGTGAAAGATGCAGGTGTTGGATTGGAGCTTTAATGGCCTCTGAACTAATCCTGGCTTTGAATTCACCGGGTAGTTTAACTCACTGTTTTAGAGGAACGATGACCACCAATTCTTTCCTCCTCTCTGCTGGTAGAACAAAGGAGCGGAAAGGACCTCGCTACCCTTGAAAGCTTGCTGAATTACTGCACGCCCGGCTGCACCCCTGACACACACCTCCTCCGACGATGACTCGTTGCAGACCCTCCTTACGACTCCATACTAACCCCTCCTTTACTTTCTCCCTCTTCCCGCACTTTTTTCTCTCTCCTCCCTCTCTGCATAGAGACTCACTATCTTGTTTCCCGCTCTGGGCTCTCCCACCAATCAGTGGAGGCATGACATATAGCCATTAGGCAACCAGCTATTGCCAGCTCTAAGCTTCTACTTTAGGAAGAAGGGGAAAACCAGGCACCTTCTATGCCTCCGGGAAGCACATAGACAGGTGTGACAGGACAAATGTAAGTGTGACTATTCTAGAGGACCCTCGGGGCCACTACACTATCAGAAACCATGCGACTCTTATCCGCGAGCTGTGTCTGGTATTGCATTTCAGCTCCGTTCACGTGAATGAGGCTGAGGAAAGCAAATATGGTTTGTGCAGCCCCAATCTCCTTAAGCATTTTTCTCTCTCCCATTGACATTGCTAATTCTGCACTGTCCACCTCAGGCAACAGGGGGCGCACTTCTCTAAAGTTATTACCGAAAACTCATCTGCACTTATAGTAGGAAGCAGCTTCCGTTCAAAAGTTAAAGGGGTTGTCCCGCGCCGAAACGGGTTTTTTTTTTTCAACCCCCCCCCCCCCCCCCGTTCGCCGCGAGACAACCCCGATGCAGGGGTTAAAAAAGAACACCGGAGAGCGCTTACCTGAATCCCCGCGCTCCGGTGACTTCTTACTTATCTGATGAAGATGGCCGCGGGGATCTTCTCACTCGGTGGACCGCAGGGCTTCTGTGCGGTCCATTGCCGATTCCAGCCTCCTGATTGGCTGGAATCGGCACGTGACGGGGCGGAGCTACACGGAGCCGGCATCCAGCACGAGCAGCCCCATTGAAAAAAGAAGAAGACCGGGACTGCGCAAGCGCGGCTAATTTGGCCATTAGACGGCGAAAATTAGTCGGCTCCATGGAAACGAGGACGCTAGCAACGGAGCAGGTAAGTGAAAAACTTCTTATAACTTCTGTATGGCTCATAATTAATGCACGATGTACATTACAAAGTGCATTAATATGGCCATGCAGAAGTGTATAGACCCACTTGCTGCCGCGGGACAACCCCTTTAAGTGCCATGGTAGATTCAAGCAGCCAGTCAGAGGGTCTAATGACAAATGATACTGACTGCTAATGCAATATTCTCTACATCGAGTTCCCCTTTAAGAAGAAGGGTTTGATGTTTTCCATTCTCTATGTTGGACTGGATTTGAGGTTTTCGGGCTTAAAGGTTCAGCAGCTAAGTACCTAGGAACAATGTTCCAGTGCAACATAAGGTATGCAAATTAGCTGTCCGCCAGACAGAAGAAAGCTGCCTCTCTGGTGCCATCTAGCTACCCTGGAAGTCAATGTCAGGCAGCATTCTTCCTTTTTGAGGAGAGCTAATTTGCATACATATTTCCCAGGGAGCATTGCCTGGAGTATAAGCTTCCTTACGCCAGCTGGCGGCCTCCACAAGTGTGACCTAAAGGACAGCAGCATGATGTTTAATCTCTAGCTGTTGTGAAACTACAACTCCCATCATGCCCCAGTAAATCTTGCCTCTGCAGAATATTTTTTTGGTCATTGTGAGCGGTATACAAGACCAGCGGGACGGAGTTTGGAGCAGCGGACAGTTCTTTAACGATGACATAAGATCGTCGCACTTGTGTTGCCTCCACCTGACCGTGAAGCCGTATTGAGGCCTCATCCCATTAAGTGGCTGCTGACGGCCTCCAGGGACATTAATAAGTCATTGGCATAAAAGCTGCGGAGCTGTCAGTTCTGGACATCCAGCGCCTCCGCCCCTTTATTATCACCAGGAGCCAACGCTTGTATGTTTCCAACGGGTTTCGCGGTCCCCAAGGGGCGGGGCGGGGGGTTCGCGGTCTTTACATTCCTCATTTGGGAGTATCTATGTGTGTGATGTAGTCTATATCATAGATCCCGGCATAACTAAGCAGGTATAAGCAAAGTGGCACTGAAAGACAAGTTCGCCTCTGCTACATCTGTATGTCATGGTACAATATCACATAGTTTGCAAGGGGAAGTGTTACTGAGGGGCGCAAAAGAATGCTTAATCAGCCCCCCCCCCCCCCCCCCCCACCTACTGTATATCAGCGCCTTCTCGTATGGAGCCTTTAGGTGCCCGCAGGGTCCAGGGCAGATTCAGTTGCTACTTCTTCACCCCGATAACTCTGTGCCCGGGCGAAGGGGGTGTAAGGCCGCATTCACATGGACTTTTATTGAAGGGAACTCCACTCTGAGCTCCCCATCAGAATCCGTGTCCGTTTAATTTAATGGGAATCCGCGCCGTAGTTTATTCCGCACGTACTTTTCTGCATACAGGTTTGAACCCTTTTACGCCTCATGACATTGATGTACATCACCGGCTGGAGGCGATCGTACACTGCAGTACAGATCTGAGAGGTCCTAAGATTGCTGGTTCAAGAAATAGTAAAAAAAAAAAAAAAAAGAACATTTTTGGGGTCTCCCTTCCCTTTTTTTATTGAATTAAATAAAAAAAAAAAAACGTCCCCATGTTTGATATTGCTGCATCCATACCGACCCGTACAATAAATGGAAAACACTTCTTATCCTGTGTGGAAAATGCTATAAAAAAACTGAACCAAAATTCTTGTTTTTTGTTTTTCCCGCCTATCAATAAATGCAATAAAAGTGATCAAAAAAGTTTTATGTTCCCCAAATATAGCACCAAAAAGCATTACAGCTTGTCACGGAAAAAATAAACCCTCACATCGCTCTAAGGGCCCATTTACGCATTTTACGTGCACCCACAAATGCCATAAAAACGCCTAAACGGCAATGGGCCCGGCGCATATACGCTGTGGGGCCCGGGGAGACATTCCCTCTTCCCTCCCCCTTGTCGGCTCACCTCCTCTCTCCTCCCCTCTTGGCGTTTGCAATAGGAGGGGGTAAGACGGGGGTGGAGCTAAGCTCCCACCCTTTGTCCGCAGCCAGCAAAGGGAGGAACACAGCTTAGCCCCGCCGCACTCCCTCCTATTGCATACAGCGGCAAGGGGCGGAGAGGAAAAGAGAAGGGGGAGGGAGTTTAACAGTCATGTTGATAAACTCCCTCCAACCTCCCTTCTCCGGCCGCTAGCATAGGCTCCCAAAGAAATTTATGCAGCTGCCACCACTGGCGTGAAAGCACCCAGTCGGGCGGGTGCAAGCCAATGCATCAAGGGGGCAGAGTATATCGGCCCGGGGCGTGAAAACCAGGCCGATATACGCCCATGTGAATAAGCCCTTAATCCTGGCAAATGGCAAAAAAATGGTGCAGTATAAAAGCCCCTGGTTCTGCAATCAAGCAGCAGCAGGTTAGGTTGTCAGCTGTTAGTCACAGCTGAGAACACGGAGAAGAAGGGAGAAGCAGTTTTTAACCACTTCTGCCTTTTCCTTTCCCCAGTACACAGCGCTCAATGAGCGCTAAGAAGTGGAAGTGTTACTTCACTACGCAAAACGGCAGTCACGTGACCGCTGAGATTCCCTGCTACAGCAGAGCTGCAGGGTCCTAAAGGGCCCCGATCAGCTCTGCCAGTGACTATTGTCACTACAGGGGGATGTGTTCCCTGTAAATGGAGCTCCTATGGATGCGGCTCCAATGGCTGCCCCAGCTACAGTGGGAAAGTGTGTAATAAAGGGAAAAAAGACAATGCGAATGACCCCCAGAGGTATTAGATGACGTCACGGGGGTAATAGATGGTAAAATAAATAGTTTTATAAATATGTAAAAAAGAAAATGACCCAAAGCTGACAGCAACTTAAACCGTCACCGTGTGCGCCCTGTAATCCGAAACCATACATATTATATATCTAAACAGAAACAAAATGAGGGCCGAAACAGAATGAGGAGCCGATCCTGTACTTTATCTTAGCGGAAATTTACTGATTTAAAAAAACTATTATAAATGTTAAAAAACTCATTTCTTTAGCCTTTTACCCCCAGTAAAACTAAAAAAGCGGGGAAAAAGTCAGTGAAAAAGATATTTAAAAATCAGCCCTATATGTCACGGGAAACAAAACGGAGCAAAAATAATTTTGTTAGCTAAAGGAAAAAAAATAGAGCAATAAAACCGCCACATGGGTAAAATCCCTAAAAAGTTTCTGGTCTTTAAGGTACAAAACAGCCTGGTGCTTAAGGGGATAAAGGCAATTCCTCACATGGCCGCCAGACATGGAATTATTGATTCTTTTTTCTGTGACAGGAATTTTAACTCCTTAAAGGGGTTGTTCCACTTCTAGCTGTTTTGCTGCCGGTAGCAGACAGTGCCATACATTGTACAGTGGCCATGCTTGGTACTGCAGGCTGAATCCCATTCACTTTAATAGCACTCAGCCTGCAGTACCAACCTGGACCACTGCACAATACACGGATATACGGAGCTGTCCACTTCCTGCAGCAAAACAACTACATGTCCCTAGCGAGAACGATTGTTCAGTGGGGGCCACAGACAACTGCTTACAGGGATGCTTAGAAAGTCCTAACCTCCCTCGGACGCTGCATTCTGCATGTTGGCACAACCACAATGTACAAGACACGACCCACTCATGACACCTTTGCACTGGATCTACCGTTGTGTTAAAACGTCCGGATCCTGATACCCTGCTCGCACATTGGTAAAATCAGCGGTTGGCACACGCAGACTGCCATCATGTCCTGCACTGGCAGGATTGGACTGGGGTGCTAGGGCCAACCACAAAAACACTACATGCCAATAATACCCCCCCCCCCCCCCCATCCCTACCTTTTGCAGCAGATTCCAGTCTGTCTGGCCTTTGCCTCTGGCGGTTTCTGTTGGAGGGCCTCTCAGTAGCCTGCTTGTCTTGGACTAGTAAGCTGGACATACATGGTCATACAGCGCCTGGCCATAGGCAGCAGCAAGAGGCTGCAAGATGATTGGTAAAGTTGGCCCTTACAGAGTTGTAGAGAATCTAGGCCCAGGAGGGAGGATATGGCCCTCTGGTATCATATCAGCGAGATTAACTGTCCATATAAATAGACAAGCTGCTCAGCTTATTATATGGCCGTATAGGCTAACTGAGATATTGCTATCTGTATGTAGTGCATTGAGTGTACTGCACCATGCATTGCTTCAGGGGGCCTGGGGGCCTACTCCAGGCTCGGGCCCACCGGGGGATCCACCTGTTCCCATGCAGGCCAGTCCCACCCTGTGCACTGGTCCGGTGCCCAGACATAAGCACAGCTGAGGATGCATGACTGATCTGCACCTTATATGATCCCTGTAGCAGTAATGTACCCATGGGGCAGCCGGGAACAAGGTCTCCTAAATTATGGAGGGCAGAACTTCATAATCAGAGCAACCCTCTGGCCTGGACAGGCAAAGATGGCCGCACCAGCTTTTCCAACTACCTGAAGTGCACCATGCATTAGTATGCATCATTCATGTGAAATGCTACCTGCTATGATTGACCAACACAGCCCACATGATCAGTTCTGGCCAATCGGATCGCCATGCAGTATCTTAGACTACCAATACACGCTGATATATATTGTGTACATCAGGCATTAGAGAAGCGCCTCGGCCATCTTTCTTTGGCCAGGGTTGCTTTAAGTGGAGTCCTCAGCCATGACCGCCTCGCCGTAATATACTACAGCCCTGCACGCTTTTCGGGAAGGAGCATAGTTGAACATTTGGGTCAGTGTGTACGGTGCATTTAGCTAAAACCACTTGACAAGCTGACACTGCAGAATAGTGAATGAAGCTTCCGGAAGGAGACAAAGATGGTTAAGAAGCTTATACATAGTAAAATGTGCCTAATGCAAATCATTGCTGGTCACTGCCCCTCCATGTGCGGTGGAAGGAGCAGTGGGGGGTGTTGGCTTATTTTACCTGACATACGGATATCGCCAAGTTCAGCTTTGTGGTAATAACTTTTAGCCAAAAGTTCTATTATCATGAACCATTGAAAAGCAATTGAAAGAGCAAATAAACTGCAGCACAGAAGGCCATCATAACATGTTAACTTTTCAGACCCTTTTTGCACATCCACTCGCTTATGTCCGTCTCATCATTTGTGTAATACACTTGCATTAAAAGTTTTGTCACTTTACCACTGTAAATCACGTTTGAAGTGGCTGCCACTAGGGGTCTCCCTTCCAGCTTCTCTGCAATCCACTCTCTGTTGTTAGGTAAAAAGTTTCTGTAGTAATAAGGAAAAAGGATGTTTCCATAGCAACAGGAGGAGGGGCTATCTTCACAGTCAGTTCCTTGCCCCTCCATATGAGATGGAAGCAAAAGTAAAAAGGCAATGACTTTTTCCACCCAATGTGAAAGTAAACGCTTCTACGTTGCTCCAGTTGAGGGAAGTGGTTCTAGTTCTGTCTTCCCTGTGGTGACTGTGGAGAGAGAAAGTCACGCTCACATGACACTGTGGAGCCAACATAGGAGCCACAGTGACCGACTCCATGATACGCGCACCTTTCTTTGTACATCCAACCAGATCTAGTATATTCATTCTTGGCTTGAGGGACCTAAGATGAAGAATCTGCTTACTTGCCATCTATAGAACCTTAATGTTATGAAATAAGAATGAGAAGATTCCTGTCCTCCTCAATTCAAACTAATACAAACTCCTGCTGAAATATTACAAATGTCCGCCTACTAGGATGGTGTAGACGACCTGGCAATGGACTCTCAGGTTCAACTTGTGCGCAATTACTCGTGCTAATAGAAATCCTCATCGCAGTCTGGACAAGCCCAGCATTAGATATGAGATCTTTGTAGCACTGACCACCATTTCTATCTGTATTTAATGCAGGGTCCAAAGGGTCAAGAAGGAGCTACAGGAGAACGTGGACCTAAGGGAGATATGGTGAGTATATCTGAAGATATCCTTCCTGATTACGGTTAAGCTTTGATTACTGGATAGTAAAGAAAACTCTTTGGGAACGCCCTGTGAGGTCCAACACAATAATTAAAAAGGCTGTCCAAAATAAGAAAAACATGGCTGCTTTCTCCAAAAATAGCACCATGCTTGTGTATGGGTTGTGGCTTCTGTTGTATTACAGTTCAGCCCAATGGTGCTGAGCTATGAGCCTGTGACCAGGTGTGGGGCTGCCCAATATGCTCTCCAGTTCTGACATGAATAATGTTTTTATGCTTTAGCAGCCATTGTTCCCTGGTCTGCCTAGTGGACACAGGGAACCCACGATTTAATGGCTGCTAAAATATAAAAACCTAATACTTACCTTGTCTTCTGTTGTTGTTGACATCGGGGGGTCATCTCCCAGCAGGCGCTGCTCTTCCTCTTCTTTCTCCACGAGCCTCGCTGCTCCGGGATCACGCGCATGCGCAGTAGAGAGGTGCCCTCTGACAGGAGTCAGGACAGGCCGCCTCTCCACTGCGCACGCGCAGAATCTCGGAGTTCAGCCAGGACGGACGGGCCGCCCACAGCAAGCACTGCTTGTGACATGCTTGCTGTGGGCGGCCCGTTCGTTCACCTCGGAAGTGCCTGATGGACGGAGCAGAACAGGAAGCGGTCATTTTGACCGCTCCTGCTCTGCTTCTACAAGCCACAGAAAAAGATGCCGGCTGGAGGGGGCATGCCTGGCGATCGGTCCTAGCCAGGCAAGGTGAGTAAAATTTATTTTTTTTAATGTCAGAACCCCTTTAACACTGTGAAGATGAATGGGTACAATCTAATTGGTAATATTTTCCCACCTTGCCGTGAGGATGGCACCAGTGTGAGTACAGTAGACCTGGGTGCATACTGTCACATTCTGGCCTTGTATACCCAATGGCGCATCCGCATCCTGCCAAATGTTCAAGGTGACCTTCTCCATCCAATCACACATCCTACATCGGATCAAGAGAAGGTTTAAGCCTAATTTCATTGCCAAATGTTAGAGTTCTGCTGCTGGAATCTGTTGTAGTACATAGGTTTCCAGCAGCTTAGCGCCACAGGTGGGGTTGATTGAGCTGGCTAAGTATGGATTTCTCCAGCCAGCTAATCCCCCAGGTCTGCTGCTCATATATACCAGCTCCTTTGCTGAAGGCTACTGGATGTTCCCTTGTTTGTTCAGCCTGTTTAAGTGTGAACAGTGTCATGTTCTTGTGTGTCTGTGCAAATGGCTGAACATGAGTTGCCAACGGGTATGTTCAGTGTGTTTAGGTGTATACAGTGTCATGTTCCCGCATGTCTGTGCAGGTTGCCTTACATGTGGTTCGAACTGTGTCTTGCTGTGGATCCTTTATCATCTAGGATTAGGTCGGTCTCCAGGTTCCAGCGCGGGGTTGTCCTTGTCAGGACGATCGCCCCGCATGCAGGCAGGTTTCCTGGGGTTAGTTGTCTCATTAGAGTAGAGACCCATGAGACAACGAGGACCCTTAAGTGGGCTTACGGGCTTAAGTATCTTGGCCAAAATACGAACTAATACCTCGTACATTCTATAGTTATTCCATTTGGCTATGTGTGCAGGTGAGTGTTTTGAGCGCTTGTCAGTCATTGGTTCATGTCTGTCCATGAGTATGGAATCCAGTTCGCAGTTCTACTTTTCTGTCTGAGTTCGCCTGTCAGCGAGTATGAAGTCTGTTTCGCATTTCTGCGGTTCTGTCTGAGTTCGCCTGTCTGGAAGTATGTAGTCCAGTTTGCAGTTTTGTCTGAGTTCACCAGTCTGTGAGTATCAAGTCCATTTTGCAGTTCTGTGTTTCTGTCTGAATTCGCCTGTCAGAGAGTATGAAGTCTGTTTCGCAGTTCGCCAGTTCGTGGGTGTGAAGGACATAACTCCAAGTTCTTCGTTCTGCCATGTTATACTTCCTTTCTATATGTATTGCTATTTTCTCATACATTTCATTGCATTAAACTACACTTTTCTTACAACCAGGGTCCACCAGGTCCTGCAGGTCAACCCGGAGCCAGGGGACTACCGGGGAATGTTGTAAGTATTCTCTAGAATTACAGCACCTCATATATGAGTGCGGCACATAGGATTTCAATTATTGCCTTAGCAATCAATAATCAGATTGCTGAACAGACAGAAAACAATTCATACAGCCAGTTCCATTGCCTTATAAGTAGACTGACAAACATTTACACCAAGGGTGTCAAACTCATGGCCCGGGGGCCGGATATCATCTCTTATCTTCCACCTGTGCATGGTACGACCGCTCCTTGAGTCATGAACAGCGGTTATTGTTATATTATAGACAATAATA
This sequence comes from Eleutherodactylus coqui, assembly GCF_035609145.1. NCBI lineage: Eukaryota > Metazoa > Chordata > Amphibia > Anura > Eleutherodactylidae > Eleutherodactylus > Eleutherodactylus coqui. The sequence goes on from NC_089845.1 coordinate 163,132,986, forward strand.
TAGCAAAAACTACTCTCCATGACTCAAGGAGCGGCCGTACCATGCACAGGTGGAAGATAAGAGATGGTAGTCGGTTGAGTTCGACACACGTGATTTACGCTGAATGGCCCCTTTATTAGAGCCTGCAGCCCTCTCACGATTGGCGCTTCCCGGTATGTAAATTAGAGCCGTGACCCCGGAGCATAAAATCCCATGCAGGGTTTTCGGTGGATCAGTTTCAGTGTGAATCCACATTAGATGGGAAAATGTTTGGCAACAAAAATGAATATATGAACTAAGTGGGAATGCCGTCCCGCAATAATGTAGCCCAAGGTACTGTGGATACGTCTACACATCCTGTACTTAGCAATACATCTCTATAAACACATATTCATGAGCCTATTATATCTGCTATGGATTTCTGCAAAGCCCATGTTATAGAGAATTATAACCCGTCCAGGTTCTAAGCATTAAAAGGTTTTATCACAACCTGGTGAAAATAGAAATAATGTCATATGATAAAAAGAGGACTAGACGAAGGCAAACAGAGAAGGCAATAGCATTGTCCGGTGACAGTCAGAGGAGAATATTGTGACCCAGCAATACAATAGTGCCCCCTTTGGTGACCCTGGAAGGTTATCTTTAGTGCAAATTGTAGGTTTTTCTGTTTAATATGCTCACTCCCTTTGCATGGCAGTAATCTGTGGGGCTACATGAATCATCCTGCTCCCAGCTCTAATTCCTCCCCTCTGATGTTCGGAGGCTCTTAAGGGGAGGAGCGGAGCCAGGAGGATTCATATAGCTCCGCAAGATGCTACTGCGCTCCGCCCGGAGGAAGTAGATCATCTCGCCCGGTGAAGCTTAAGCGTGCGATCGTCCCAACTCTAAATCCACTAGCGCTCCCCTCTATACGCTGTCGGCCCGCACGCTGGGCACATAGCTAAAGCCGGACGAGGGGATATATTAGGCAGCAAATTGAAATTCAGTCATTTCTTGAAGTTGGTGTGTTGGAAGCAGGAAAATTGACAAGTGTCAGGATCTAAGCGACTGTGGCAACTGAAAAATTGTGATGTCTAGACGACTGAGTCAGGGCATCTCCAACAGCAGGTCTTTTGGGGTGTTCCCCCCACACATTACTACATGGTTACTGCTGGTGATGATAGAAAGGTGGCCGATTACATGGGACACTGGTACTATTTGAGACACTACTGGGTGGACAATAACTATTGGGGCCACTAATTGGCGCACAATAACTATTGGGGCCACTACTGAGGGCACTATTACTATTGAGGCTACTAAGGAGGCATAGATGCTATTGCAGTCACTACTAGGTGCACTATTACTATTGGAGCCACTTCTAGGGGCATTAATTCTTGTAAGGCCACTACTGAGGGCAGTATTACTATTGAGGCCACTCCTGGGGGTACTATTACTATTGAGGCCACTCCTTGGGGTACTATTACTATTGGGGCCACTCCTGGGGGTACTATTACTATTGGGGCCACAGTTACTTGTTGCAGCCACTAGAATACTGGAGGTAATGATAAGCCATGCCCTCTAACAACACCCCTCAACCACTTTCTCTTTTACTTTGGCCGGTATTTTTTTGTGACAAAGGTGGCCACCCTAAACATGATAAAGAGATCAAGGTGATGACTTGGCCCCCAAATTCTCAGGTCGTAATCCAACCGAGAAAAACAAGTCCAATCCATGAAGGCTGCAATGGGAATACATGGAGGTTTTTGTATAGCAAGTTGGGCTGTATTGTTGTGTACAATACTCATCCCTCACATGGCTCAGTGACCTTCATCTTCTGTACCGTACTCATCCCTCACATGGCTCAATGACCCCCATCCTCCGTACCGTACTCATCCCTCACATGGCTCAGTGACCTTCATCTTCTGTACCGTACTCATCCCTCACATGGCTCAATGACCCCCATCCTCCGTACCGTACTCATCCCTCACATGGCTCAGTGACCTTCATCTTCTGTACCGTACTCATCCCTCACATGGCTCAATGACCTTCATCTTCTGTACCGTACTCATCCCTCACATGGCTCAATGACCTTCATCTTCTGTACCGTACTCATCCCTCACATGGCTCAATGACCCCCATCCTCCGTACCGTACTCATCCCTCACATGGCTCAATGACCTCCATCTTCCGTACTGTACTCATCCCTCACATGGCTCAATGACCTCCATCTTCCGTACTGTACTCATCCCTCACATGGCTCAATGACCTCCATCTTCCGTACTGTACTCATCCCTCACATGGCTCAATGACCTTCATCTTCTGTACCGTACTCATCCCTCACATGGCTCAATGACCCCCATCCTCCGTACCGTACTCATCCCTCACATGGCTCAATGACCCCCATCTTCCGTACCGTACTCATCCCTCACATGGCTCAATGACCCCCATCTTCCGTACCGTACTCATCCCTCACATGGCTCAATGACCCCCATCCTCCGTACCGTACTCATCCCTCACACGGCTCAATGACCCCCATTTTCCGTACCGTACTCATCCCTCACATGGCTGAATGACCTCCATCTTCCATAGTAGGCACCATGCTATCATCACTGATATACACAAACCTATAAACGCACCACATTTACATTGGATTTGTGTATTTTTAGCCCCCGATTTGAACAATGTGACTGCACCCAATGATCATAATATTAACTTCACGCTTAATTGGTTTTTAAAGGGGATTCCCGGAGACGCCGGCTTACCAGGAAAAGACGGACAGAAGGGCGAAAAGGTGAATGGATCTAATTTTATTTTGCACTGGCTGAAGCAGCACAGGAGGCAGAGACTTCGGGAGCCGCCAGGTTTCCATCTGCACTCCGGCTCCTCGACCTTCTGATATTTCTGCTAAAATTGAAAATGAAAAGTTCACCAAATCTGATGACGCGGCTGAAGCTCCCCATCTGTTTACTAGATAGCGAGAGGCGAACTGGGAATGCAGAGCCTGATGAGTGTATGTGTGAAGAACAGAGAGGGGAAACGGTCTATTTCACGACATATGCCGAGGCCGCTCTACAGTAACTGAGTTGAGTCTTTCAGTTGTTTAAAGACATCTAATCTACTTCTTCTGGTAGACGGTAGACAACCAATATGGCTGCAATCAAATGGGTATTGCAATCTCAGCCAATCGTGACAGAGATGTGAATACCTATCTGTATGTTGTAGTCATCTGGGACTGAGATTATTGAAAGAAAGCCATGGTAGCCATGATGGTCTCCAATGGGAATAACCCTTTAAAGGGGTTTGAGCGGAGAGGACACGGTCAGCGACCCGTGAGGTTACGGCTTATGGCCTTTGGAGTGACTAGTCCCTCGAGCGAGGGTTTCAGTGAAAAGGTAGCGTAATATAGAGAGCTGCAATACAAAGCACCAAGTAATATGAAGGACTATGTCATAGAGAGGACCAAGTGTGGGGATCTTCCACCATCAAGTAGTAAGTGGGGCCACCATGAATCGGTATGCTCACCAGCAAAAACTGTTTGAAGGTCTTTCAGGCCTGCATTAGTTCGAGGATTTCTGTGTTTGTTAGTGTAATGTCTTGCATACAGAATTTAGGGACTATTGAGTCTAAGGATATATATGTGGGATGTCATGGCACAGCAGGTCACCTGACTAGTATAGTTTAAGAAGAAGTGTCATAGCAGAAAGGACCTTGAGGTAAAGTATGGCATCAACAACGTCAAGCGATTCTGGTGTAAGGACTATTTAGATGAGATGTGTCTACCAACAGCCAGCATCCACTGTGAAGGTAACGTTTTGTTGCCAAGGGTTAAATGTTACGTAACACATACTGTTAGTTAATCGATGTAGCAATCATAGGTTTTTATATGTGTCGCCTCCGTCTGTTGCCACCGCGCCATACACACCGCCCGCTGCTTCACTAGTGATCAGGTGGAATCTGTGGGGAACCAGCAACAAGTGCTCAATTTCCCCACAGCACAACCGCAGGAGAAATGAGGAATTACACAGCTCTCAGTGACATCAGCTATCTATGTCATGCATGGAGGTGCTGGGTCCTCCAGAGTGAGATGCTCTTTGTAGCTGCACTCTATGCTGCCTAACAGTTGGGGGTGCTGAATCTGAAATTCAAACCCCCTTTATTAACCCAGAATTCATTAGTATGGTCCTTGATAATGGGTTTACGTAACCAAATTACCCATTTAGAGAGTTATTTAACGCTGTACATTGTGGTCAGACGATGGTTATCAATAATATTATAAGGAATGATCTTTTGGTAATGTTTCTTTTTTTTTTCAATGTTGATCGCAGCATGGAAAAGTTTCACAGAGGGAGGATGCTTCGGCCCTCTACCACGTAATGGCGGAGGGCCAGTGGGTTGCCATGACAACCGGACAGCAGTCAATGGCATCTAGGTCTACCGTGGCTTATCATCCCTGTGATATGTAATAACACGTTGCAGTGAAGATGTTTTGCAATGTATTATCGGAACGATCATAGCATAAGCGGTTCAAGTCTTCTACAGGGACATTAAAAATGTACAAAAAAAAGTGTGGAAAAACATAAATTATAGAAAAAAAAAACCCACTCATTTTTGCATGCTTCCACTCTTTTATTTATTTATTTTTTTTACCAAAACTCACGTTTGGTATCGTTGTATCTGTAATGGCCCGTACAATAAAGTAAACGCCCTTTTTATACTGCAAGGCAAATGCTATTGACAATTTTAAAAAAAACTGAGGCCAAATGCTTTCTTTGTTCATTTTGCTTCCCAAAAATACGCAATGAAAGTGATTAAAAAAGCTGGATGTACCCCAAAATGGTGCCAATATAAACTACAGCTCATCACGCAAATAACAAGCACTCATAGAGCTCCGCGGATGGAAAAATATAAACGTTATGGGACTTTGAATGCAACGAAGGGAAAAAAAATTTCCAAAAGTGGAAAAACCTAAAAAAATATATCATTTTGGTATTGTTTTAATTGTACCAACCGGCAGACAAAATCTATCATGTCGTTTATGCTCTAGGATTGATGCTGTAAAAAAAAAGCAATGGCAGAACAAATGTGTTTTTTTTCTCCCTGCCTCCAAAAATTTAAAAAATACCCAACAATGGTACCAATAAAAACTACACCTCATCACACAAAAAACAAGCCCTCATACGGCCATGGCGACGGAAAAATAAAAAAGTTACTGCTTTTGAAAAGTGGAGGTGAAAATCATTGCGTCCGTAGGTGCAAAATAGGCTCAAGGGTTAAAAGATGAAGGGCTTGATCACACTGGCGGTATTTAATTCCATGGTTTGGCTCCGGATAAGTAGTGCAGCGCGCCGGAGGCTCCGAACAGCGGTGTGAACATGCCCTAACCAAGAGTATGTGGGATTATATGGCTGTAGCTGCATCGCCGACTAATACATATTTTATGCTATTTTTTTTTTAAGGGTGAGTCAGGCAGAGAAGGAAAACTCGGCCCACCAGGCGCACGCGGAGAGGCCGGCTTGGCCGGTTTGCCTGGGCTACCAGGACGAGGCAAGGATGGTGAAAGGGTAAGCTGAAGACTAACCATGATACTGAGGTTCTTCACCAGCTGACGTGTCTTTGGGTATTTGTGTAATGACATTAGTAGGGATGTTAGAGGGACCGTTATCTGCCTCGTTCCTAAATGTTCCTGACTGTAGATGTTCCCGTGATACAACGAATGCTACATTGGTTTTTGGAAGTGCTCATAAAAAAGTGAGGAGTAAAAAAGTTATCGTTCTACACATTCCAGGTTTTTTTGTCATGTAGAAAATAGTTTGTTAGATCTCATAGATGGGCACCATGGTGGCTCAGTGGTTAGCACTGTTGTCCTGCAGTCCTGGGTTCAATTCCAACCAAGGGCAACCTCTAAAGTTTTAAGGAGTGACAGTCTGCATTATAGATTGACATGTTGAGGATTTAGAATCCGCACTGCAGCTCAATCTACTCTGCGGATCTTTCTGCAATGTCTTAAAGTATCCCTTTAGTATTGAGACAAACTTCTATCCCAGAACTAGAGGAGGAGGGGCTATATGACCTACAAGTGTTCTTCTCTGCCGCACCTCCAATCTACCAGTCTGGACTCCATTTTTTTCTGTTCAAAATGGCTGCAGCAATTTTCTGATTACCTAATGTTTACTGTGCATGGCTCTCTGATTGGCTAGTGGTGATCACATGCCTGGCCAATAAGAGAGTAGATATAGCGCACTGGTAGTCTAACACTAGCAATGCACTGTGGTGGATTGGGTAGTCTGAAAATTGCATCGGCCAGCTTGGTTGAACAAAAATTGGACCCTTAATCAGAGGGATAGCAGAGAAGAACTGCTGTTAATATACACCCTCTCTGGTCTAAGGACAGAATTTTGTCCTAAAATCAGAAAACCGTTTAATAAGATTTCTTCAAAGGAGTTATCTAGTTATAAACTATTGATGACATATCCTTTAGGATAGGTTATCAACAGTTGATCGGTGGGGATCCATCAGCAGTTAGCTCCATTCTCTCTGCAGTGGCCAAACTTTGTATTGCAGGCAAAGTTCCCATTAAAATGAATAGCAACTTGGTCTGCAATTCCAAGCCTGGCCAGTACAGTGAGAATGGAGCTGTCTGCTTTCTGACCTAGCCTGAGGATACGCCATCACTAGTTTACAACTGGACAACCCCTTTTAATCTCATCCACAATGTCTGTACTCTAAAACCCTGTTTATTTCCCACATGTAAATCTGCAGTCACGTATGAATATATCCATAGTGTCCCAATTAAGGGAGCAGATATCCATTAGTTGAAACTGAATATTTTTAGTGGCATGGAAGGTATGATGAATCATTTGGATGTTAACAATAATCATTACATTCATGGCCAATTTTAATGTCAATGTCTCATGTAGGGTGAACATGGTGCTTCTGGACCACCAGGGCTATCTGGATCTAAGGTGAGTACCATACTTTACTATCAATGATCATGACTCTAATAGCATCAGTAGTGTTTGCTCAATGTATTGCATATGTATGAATGATTGAGCTTGGTAGATCCTTAAAGGTTTTCTATTGTTTGAGAACACCTTTAACGTGTCATAGTGACATCACTGAATTAAAGGGATGCTGAACTATGAAGCCCTTCAGCTGCAATTGGGTCAGTATGGCTGTTCCTTGCAGAGTTGAGCAGAGAGGTATACAGGCTCATGGAAAGTCTATGGCCTGTACCCAACTCTGCCTCTTGGAGATCAGCCAAACCCCATCTCTCATAGATCAGCTACATAAATCCCGCCTCTCAGAGATAAGGAAAGTAAACCCCACCTTTCAGAGATCAGCTCAATATACCCCGCCTCTAAAACATGAACCATATAAGCCCCACCTCTCAGAAATCAGCTAAGCAAACTCCACCTCTGAGAGATAAGCCATATAAGCCCCGCCTCTTAGAGATCAGTCCAATAAAGCCGATTACAGCACAAGGAGCACCATACTTTGCTGAACACGTCTGCCTCTTTGTCCTAGCATCATCACTATAACATGTCCAAAGGTTTTCTAAAGCGATAGGTTTATTAAGTTTCCTATCGAGTTCTAATAAATTTTAATGGGTTCAAAGTCTCACAGAAAACAAAAGAAAGATTTGGTCTAACTTCCATCTACCGCACTCCTGTGTTACAGCAATTGACGTTTGAGCAGTCAAAGTAGGATCAGTTGGCCACAGATTGGCACCATAGTCTTAGTTGGGCGAGCTGGCATCATTATTGGCGTCTTGATTTGGACATTTGAAAATCATATGAATAGAGTTTCTCCAATGTATCTTATCTCCTGACTGGGTCTTCACACTTCTCAATGACATGTTCTTGAGTTCTGCGATTCTGTCCATCCATCTTATTGCTAGTCTTTTACTTCTTCTTCCTTCAATGGTTCGTTTCAGCATAACTGACTTTCCCATAAGTTGGGTCTTCTCATTTCTATGTTCAGTATACCCCAAAACGTCAGTCTGGTTTTCTGTGCCTGAAATGGAAGATGGCAACAAATTAAGAAAAGGGCGCTCCACAGTGCAGAGGGGGGCCAAATAATAGCCAAAGTAAAGAAGTAGGAAAGTTAGTACCTCTAGACGTTGTGCTGTGACACAACATAAAAGAGCTGTCCAGGAGTAGATTCTGGCTGAAGAGAAGTCCTGACGCCACGTATGGAGGACGCGGGATGTAGCGAAGAAATAGTTTTATTACTAGAAGACAGGAGGCAACGCGTTTCTGTGCCGACACCTTCGTCTGGCTGTTGTACAAGGAAATACAAGATACAGACAGATTAAAAGGCCCGCGGTTCTAGCGGGTGACGCCAGTGGGTCACATGATTGTTAACAGCGAGCACTACCAACACTTATTATAGAGATAAAAGAACCCATAAACATGAATAATATTACTATATTAAAAGAAGGCGAAACTGCAGTTTTCTAAAGACCGAGCGGTAATACCGCTGCTAGCCTGTTCACAGTAAATGAGTGTTAATTACATGAGGGGACAGTAAACACGCAATTAATAAATAGTAATGAATTGGTTCTCAATAGGTATAAAATGCCTGCGGGCACAAAGAATAATATATAATATAATGCGGGGACAGCGGGAGTATTACTCCCCGATGTGCTGGAACGCTGGTCAGCGCCACAATTAACGGTAAGTGGCATCAAGAGGAGACAGCGGGACTGAAAACAGTTAAAATGCATTCAAAAAAGAATGTTTCATACCAAAATAGATACAATGGATGTTAAATATAGTAATTAGGATACTATTTCATAAAATGAAAGAATAGCGGTTCATATCTATAAAAGAATAGGCAACAAACATAAAAACAGATACATTATAAAAAGGGAGAGAAAAAAAAAACATAAATATGTGATTATATATAACAAGTAATGATGGTAATTAATTAACTAATTTTATATAGAAAGAAGTTTAATAAAATACATAAAATGTCAAAAGATCCTCAGTAAACATGGACAAGTGGAAAGCTGGTACAAAGGCCACATAAATAGGAGTAAACATGGGGAAAAATGATGATAGGTTGTTGCTGCTAGCCGGACCCTCGGTGACCCCAAAGGCGAGCTCCCTCCATGTTTTTCGGTTTTGCACTGTTTCTTTCAGTTGTGTGATATCCATGCCAGTATCAGCTCTGACAGTATAGGCCATCATGTTCTTTGGCGCCGGATCTTCTTTTGCCACTGATCTGTCCAAACAGTATAGATTTTTCTAGTGACTCTGCTCACATTACATGGCCAAAATACATGAGTCTGAGTCCGGCCATGTTGTCCTCTGTGAGTCTGAGTCCGGCCATGTTGTCCTCTGTAAGTCTGAGTCCGGCCATGTTGTCCTCTGTGAGTCTGATTCGGGCCATGTTGTCCTCTGTGAGTCTGAGTCCGGCCATGTTGTCCTCTGTGAGTCTGAGTCCGGCCATGTTGTCCTCTGTGAATCTGAGTCCGGCCATGTTGTCCTCTGTGAATCTGAGTCCGGCCATGTTGTCCTCTGTGAGTCTGAGTCCGGCCATGTTGTCCTCTGTGAGTCTGAGTCCGGCCATGTTGTACTCTGTGAGTCTAAGTCCGGCCATGTTGTTCTCTGTGAGTCTGAGTCCGGCCATGTTGTTCTCTGTGAGTCTGAGTCCGGCCATGTTGTCCTCTGTGAGTCTGAGTCCGGCCATGTTGTCCTCTGTGAGTCTGAGTCCGGCCATGTTGTCCTCTGTGAGTCTGAGTCCGGCCATGTTGTCCTCTGTGAGTCTGAGTCCGGCCATGTTGTCCTCTGTGAGTCTGAGTCCGGCCATGTTGTCCTCTGTGAGTCTGAGTCTGGCCATGTTGTCCTCTGTGAGTCTGAGTCCGGCCATGTTGTCCTCTGTGAGTCTGAGTCCGGCCATGTTGTCCTCTGTGAGTCTGAGTCCGGCCATGTTGTCCTCTGTGAGTCTGAGTCCGGCCATGTTGTCCTCTGTGAGTCTGAGTCCGGCCATGTTGTTCTCTGTGAGTCTGAGTCCGGCCATGTTGTCCTCTGTGAGTCTGAGTCCGGCCATGTTGTCCTCTGTGAGTCTGAGTCCGGCCATGTTGTCCTCTGTGAGTCTGAGTCCGGCCATGTTGTCCTCTGTGAGTCTGAGTCCGGCCATGTTGTACTCTGTGAGTCTAAGTCCGGCCATGTTGTTCTCTGTGAGTCTGAGTCCGGCCATGTTGTTCTCTGTGAGTCTGAGTCCGGCCATGTTGTCCTCTGTGAGTCTGAGTCCGGCCATGTTGTCCTCTGTGAGTCTGAGTCCGGCCATGTTGTCCTCTGTGAGTCTGAGTCCGGCCATGTTGTCCTCTGTGAGTCTGAGTCCGGCCATGTTGTCCTCTGTGAGTCTGAGTCCGGCCATGTTGTCCTCTGTGAGTCTGAGTCAGGCCATGTTGTCCTCTGTGAGTCTGAGTCCGGCCATGTTGTCCTCTGTGAGTCTGAGTCCGGCCATGTTGTCCTCCGTGAGTCTGAGTCTGGCCATGTTGTCCTCTGTAAGTCTCCGTGTAGGAACTGAATAGTGTGGCCAAATTACTGAAGTTTACAAGGTCATTCAATCAAATAAACTACAAAATTAGAGCTACAGTTCAAAAAGGGGGAAATAGTAAAAAATTCAGATGTTACAAAGGGTGAAAAGGATAAGCGGTTATGGCAGATACAATTACAACAGAAACAATGAGATTTACCACATTTAAAAGACACTACTATAGAAGGCAACCTGCTAGGAGAAGGAGAGGGGATCTTCCTTGTTCGGCTCGGAGCAAGGATATTCCCCAAAGTAGTAGCCCTACTATAAGTAATGGTAGCGTTTTTTTTGGTAAAGATTTCACCAACCATGAGTCACTTCGCAATAGGTTCCAGTGCTTCTTCAGAGTCTGTGTAACCATCTTCTGGGTGGAGGTGTAAGTGGTAATAAAATTGAGTCGATCGTGTCAGGCATCTTTTGTAAGCAGTCAAGTTGTGTAGATGAAGAGACCTTGGGCAGAGCAGTCCTCACAAGAAAGTTTGGATAGTACTTTTGACCAAACCTGAGCTGCCATGGCAATTGAATGGCACCTCACAACGTCATGGCGGGGGCGCTGTTCTATGCCGCTGTCAGAATTGACTGCGGCATTTACATGCTGATTGAGGCTTTTGAGGCTAGGTGTCGGCTGTCGAAGATAGCGTACATCAGCCGTTTATGAGGCGGCCTCAGCTCCCGATCCCACTCCATATTAACCTTGTGCACCCAGTATATAAATATATGTCCTTGGATGCTGGGGGAGGTGGGATGGGGGGGGGGGGGGGCATCCCTACTTTTGGCAGTAATGCCCTGACTCTGAATCACTGTATGATTGCACAACATCATTAACATACATGGTGGTGCGCTTCCTTAAAGGTAACATAACAAAAATGACTTCACACAAGCAAGAGTTTGAGAAATTTTTACAGTCAGATATTAAATCCTTTTACACCCCCTCCCCCCGCCTCTCTCACCCAGACAAACCTCCTCTTTCTTAGGCTTTCCATCCTTGCTCTACCAGGTCCTAAGATTTCCTGTCAGTGTGTTTTCTCATGACTGAAGACATAAATTCGTGTTCATGTCTTCCGTCATTAACCCCTCAGGGACTGGCCTATTTTGTGTCTTAAGGACCAAACAATTTTCATCATTGCATTACTAGAGCCATAACTCACTAATTGCCGTATGAGGGCTTGTTTTTTTTTATAGGACGAGTTGTATATTTTAATGGACACATTCTGAGTTACATATAATGTGTTGTGGAACTTAGACTCATAGACTGGTAAAGTTGGAAGGGACCTCCAGGGTCATCGGGTCCAACCTCCTGCTCAGTGCAGGATCACTAAATCATCCCAGACAGATATTTTTCCAGCCTTTGTTCGAACACTTCCACTGAAGGAGAACTCCCCATCTCCCGTGGTAACCTGTTCCACTCATTGATCACCCTCACTGTCTAATATCTAATCTGTGTCTCCTCCCTTTCAGTCTCATCCCATTGCTTCTAGTCTTTCCTGGTGCAGATCAGAATAGGGCTGATCCCTCTGCACTGTGACGGCCCTTCAGATATTTGTAGACAGCTATTAAGTCTCCTCTCAGCCTTCACTTCTGCAAGCTAAACATTCCCAGATCCTTTAACCGTTCCTCATAGGACATGATTTGCAGACCGCTCACCATCTTGGTAACACTCCTCAGAACTTGCTCCAGTTTGTCAATGTCTTTTTTAAAGTGGGGTGCCCAGAACTGGACACAGTATTCCAGATGAGGTCCGACTAAGGAAGAGTAGAGGGGGATAATGGCTTCACATGATCTAGACTCTCTGCTTCTCTTAATACATCCCAGAATTGCGTTTGCCTTCTTGGCTGCTGCATCACATTGTTGACTCATGTTCAGTCTATGATCTATTAGTATATCCAAGTCTTTTTCACATGTGCTGCTGCTTAGCCCAATTCCTCCCATTCTGTATGTGTTTTTTCATTTTTCTGGTCCACATGTAGGACTTAGCATTTCTCCTTGTTAAATACCATTCTGTTAGTCGCCGCCCACTGTTCAAGTTTTTTCTAGATCTTTTTGAATCCTCTCTCTCTTCTCTAGTGTTAGCTATGCCTCCTAGCTTTGTGTCGTTGGCAAATTTGATCAGTTTCCTATCAATTCCCTCCTCCAGATCATTTATAAAACTGTTGACCAACACTAGACCTAGGACAGAGCCTTGTGGTCCCCACTTGATACATTCTTCCACTTGGATGTGCAGCCATTTATGACGACTCTTTGAGTACGATCACTCAGCCAGTTCTGAATCCACCTAACTTTTACTAACTTTTTTGGGCGGGAGATGGAAAACACCCCCAGAAATTCCACCATGTTTTTTTATGTCATTTGTACAGCGTTCACCATTCAATACAAACATTCTAATCTGATCGGTGCGATTACTGCAACACCGAGTTTATAGCGATTTATTTCTATACTACGTTCGCACATAGTATCACCGCACTCCAACACCCAGAACAGTTTGATTTTTCTGGCAGCGGTGCTCTGTGAGGTCTTGTTTTTTGCAGGAAGAGTTGTAGTTTTATTGGCACCATTATGAGGTACGGGCGCCTTTTGAATTGCTTTTGTTTATTATTTTTTGGAAGAGGAACAGAAGAAAAATAGCAATTATAGCATTACGGTACTTTTTAAAATGATTTTTACGGCATTCACCATTTGAGATAATTACCAAAATATTTTCATTATCTGGGTCGTTACAAATGCGGTAATTATGTTTACTTTTTTGAACATTTTTGCAATATTTTATCCATATGAAAAGGGATTTTGTGGAGAAAAATGGATATTTTTTCTTTTAGTTAAGCTTTATTCAACATTTTGACACTACTTTTTAGTCCCTCAGTGGGACTTGAAGATGGCATCATTTGTTCACTAGGATAGTCCACTGCATTACTTATACTAAGCCCAAGACAGCAGCCTATTAGAACATGTGGGAGATGGGGGATAATAGACTGAGGTACATGGCAAACATGGATGCTTTTCTCAGGCTTTTGGCTGCCATGGGAATCCGTTGTACATTACAATCACACTGTGGAGTGCCGATGGGTGATAGAAGGAGCCCCTTTCCCCTGTCATCTGCAGTTGCTCTTGATTTAGGCATGTAAGGGGCTAAACTGCCAGCCTCTGAGGTTTCTACATTCCTGGCTGTTGCAGCAGGAGCCTGGCCGTCAGTAGACAGCTAAGCCACCACTTTAAAACATGTATGTGCAGGTTTAAAGTCTATTAGTGATGCCCTGAAAAGATGTATTGAACATCACTAAGGGGTTAATACAGCTCCTTATATTCTATACAAGGACAAAGACACCAGGCGGCTTCAGAAAAGATGTGTCTTAAGTGTCCGGAGGGTCAAATACTCTCATGAGGATTCCAGTCGCCGGCTGCATTTAAAAAAACAGGACTGAAGAGATAAATATAAGACAATTGAAATGAATGAGCAGAATGGGAAATCCAGGCCGGAGTATTAATAGGTGTGAGATACGCAGAACGCCACCGAGTGATTTATCCCACTGACACGGGGAAGGAAAAGAAGAAATGCAGACTTGGGTAATTAGCGTTTGCTACAATACATTCATCTCTCTTGCTAATTGCTCCCCGGGGCTTTCATTAAAATGGTGTTTAGTTAGGTGGCCGTCAGACGCAGCCGAGTGTTTCTTCTGACCTGCATGTAGAATGTTCCGGAGGCCCAAGATAAACTGCTACAATTCCTCTGACAATTTGAAGGCTCCACAAATTTCACCAAGTTTTTCTTTATATCTTTGAGCATTTTAGAGTTTTTAAGAGTCATAAGTCCTTTCCAAGGTTGTTCAGAGTGTAACTGGTTGGGCAGAAGAACGTGCTTCTATAGTACCAGCAGTATGCTTAGTCGTTGGAAGGGTCTTTTAGGGAAGAGAGTGAGACCATGGGGTATGTGGGGTTAGTAGAAGAGTCTGGAAAGAAATCTGCAAACCTGTAAGTGACAGAAAGGGAGCAGCAGATCCCTACAGTCTTCCATAGGAGTGCCAACCCCAGTAGCAAAAATCACGATCGGTGCCCACCATGATGGCACCCTGTGTGAAATGTTTCTTGGTACAGTGTCTTCCCCTATAATAAATAAAAAACTATATATATATATATATATATATATATATATATATATATATATATATATATATATCATGGATAGCAGTCTGCTTGTATTCTGCTTGTGCAGTGCAGGTAGTCACAGCAGAACAGCTCAGTGAAAAAAAGTGTACCAGAACCAAGCTCATAACATAAATACAGCACGAACCATCCTAAGTACAAAAATATAGCAGCAAAACTAAGCTCATAACGTAAATACGGTACTAGAACCAAGGTCGTGCCGTAAGTACAGCACCAGAACTAAGCTTAAACCAGAAATTTAGTACCAGAACCAAGCTTACAACATAAATATGTCATCAGAACAAAGCTCAGTTCATGAATACAGCACCAAAACCAAGCTCATAACATAAATACAGCAAAAACTAACATCAGTACATAAATACAGCTCCAGAACCAAGTTCACTACATAAATGCAGCACAGAACCAAGCTGAGTACATAAATACATCAGAATCAAGCTCATAACATAAATATGGCACCAGAACCAAACTTATAACATAAATACAGCAAAAACCAACATCCGTACATAAATACAGCCCCAGAACCAACCTAAGTACATAGATGCAATACCACAACCAAGCTCAAAGCATAAATACAGTAGCAGAAATAAGCGATTGTGTTGCAGGGTGACCGATGGGCTGACAGAGGCTCCTCAGAACATCAAATAGGAGAAGACAGAGGCAGGAGGAGGAGGTTTCATGTAGTTCCACAAGAAGATCATCTGGCCAAGTGGACGCAAGGTCACACATAGCTAAGGCTGGCCATGGCCACAATGCTAGATGACAATGACAGCAAAATGTCCAACATTCCACCAACAATACCTCCATTATAGTAACTGCTGCAAAGCTTCTGCTGTCAGTCACAGGGCCACCACAATAATGACAAACAGATTATGCCCAATATCAGCTGCAGTGCCCCAGAGTCACTCATAGCACCACTTGTACCAGCTGCATTGCCTCAAATCAACCATAGCAGACTTACTTACCCAATGGCCTCCTCCTATGGCAAACAGGAAGTTACAGATGTGCATTTGCAAACTTGTGGCTTCCTTCTCCTGTGCAGATCTGCTGTTATCATAGCATGTTGCACCAAGATGTTTAGGAGGTCAGCATGTAGAAGGACAAGTCCTTCCTGTCCTCCATGAATGGTTGTGATTAGCGGCTATGGGTGTAGTAGTGTGATGGAGAATGCATTGGTAGTGGTGGGGCAGAAAGCATTCGGCTCGTGATGGTTACAGGCTGTTTTCTGATGCTTGTATACATGGAGTTACTTTATAATGGTGGACGACAGGGTTTTTGATAACAGTGGAATTTATTTTGTGGAGTTTTTCAATTTACTTATAAACACTATTTTTTTCTTTAGAAAACCAGTCACCTCTTCTCTTCCCATTAAACCAGCCCCAGCGTACTATCAGTCACCAAACCACCTTTCCTAACTTGTATCCATAATTGCCCAAAACACCAGGAAACCTACTTATGTGCTGTATTCTAATGAGGACTTAAAAGTCATGTGAGCCTGTATGGGCTACGCAGTCCGAAGGATTATATGAATCGATACCCGCCTGGTCTTTGATTGTCCCCTACGTCATCCACACGGCTGACCAAATATCTCTGCATCCTGGGACTGGCGTAAGCGCAGTTTCTTTTGCCCTACTACTGGCACTCTCCTCGGTTTGCACTGCACATGCACCACTCCACATGCAAGACATTTGAATGGAGGTGTGGAGGACAATTAAAGGCTAGAGCGGCATGTTTTCAAAAAATTCTTTGGGTGCCTACAAGTTCTGGTCATGCCCACCGGACTGTAGAACTTTCATTGGAATATGACATAAGCGTTTTATTAAGCATGTTTCGGGTATATATTACTGGTAATTATGGACACACAGCTCACTGCAGATGGTTTAATGGGTGGAAGAGAGCTAACAGGTTGCCTTTAAGGTTTTATATCCCCCTCTTTCTTCCCACTATAAAAATGATAGTTTTAGAAAAAAGGCAGGACTTACTGTAAATTGCTTTTTTTGCAGAGTGGTAGTGTATCAGCGGGGACAGTTAGTGGTAGGGTATCAGCCGGGCTGGAGGGTTAGGTTCTCAAAGACACTTTATGGTCCCCTTACCTTGCTTCACTGATAAGGAGGCCATCAGACATTCATAATCAGGCTCTGGCCATACCGTTTCTGGAGAAGTCTCTCTGTGAAAGTAGGCCAGGTTGTTCAGTGAGCATCGAAAGGTTCACGGATAAGACACAAAACCTGGAGGCATGCTCATTGCCTATCAATGGTAACTGGCTTTACCTTCAACAGCAAACAATAAGTCTGTGTCTTAGTCTTAGAGAAACAGGAAGTGAAAGGCCAGGTAAATATATACAGCTATGCAATACATTTGAGAAACTTGCTATGAGAAATGGAAAATAAGAACAAGAACAAAAAATTCAGACGGAAAGTAGAGGAGCAAGAGACCCCGATCACAAACTAACATGTTTCTACACAAATGCCCAGAGCATGGGAAACAAACAAGGCGAATTGGAGCTCCGAACACAGGAAGAGAATATGATGTCAAATTCATATGTCACGGAAACTTGGTGGGATGATACACATGATTGGATACAAGGCTTGAAGGATATAACTTATTTATAAGAAACAGACCTAATAAAAGGGGAGGAGGTGTTGTGTTGTATGTTAGGAAAACATTCATCTCCACAGAGATTCAGGCTTCAGAGCTGGGAGTTCTGTAGAAACTGGGTAAGAATACAAGGAGAGAACAACAGGAAGGACACCATTGTAAACATTTACAGAAAATGTATGTGCAAGCAGCACACGGGAAACTCACTATGCGAATAGGTGCATCCTACGATGCTTCTCTATTGCGTCCAAACAAGCAACGTTTTGGTCTACCGCAGACCTTTCTCAGATTGATAGTGAGTTTCCCATGTGCTGCTTGCACATACATTTTCTTGATATGAGACTTTTGGGATCCTTCTTGAAGTCAGGATCTAGATGCAAGCTGGCACCTATATAAGCTTCCCTTTTGTCAGTGAATGAAGAGGTGGTGCTGCTGGATATCTTTTTTTTCTGCATTGTAGGCATTTACTATAGGCTGACTGGACAAGCAGAAGATATGGATGAACTATTTCTACATCAGATGGCCAAGCTCTCAAAATAGTATGACATAGTGATCATGGGAGATTTTACCTATCAGACATTGGTTGGGAATCTCTCTCAGGTAAAAGAAATGGATCCAACAAATTCTTATCCGCTCATGCTGACAACTTTATCTTCCAAAAGGTAGAAGAGAAAACAAGGGGATCTGTTATCTTGGACCTAATTCTTACCAATAGGGAGGAAATGGTTGAGGAAGTGAGGGTGGCTGAGACCTTAGGAGGCAGTGATCATAATATCCTTGGATGTTGGATAAAAAGGGGAGGAAGACCTGAGAAAACTCAGACCTCAAGGTTGGATTTCAGAAAGGCAGATTATAATGAACTCAGAAAAAAGGAGAGGAAGAATCCAATGGATGGATGATCTTAAGGACAGAAATGTCCAAGAAGGTTGGGAAATATTGCGAAATGAGATTCTCAAAGCACAATCGTTACCAATCCCTAAAAGAAGGAAGAATGGGAAGCATTTAAAGAAACCAGGATGGATGAACACAGAACTTGTACACATGTTAAAAAGGAAGAAAAATATGTTTATCAAATGGAAAGAGGGGAAATATCCAAAGAAGAATATAATGTGGTCTGCAGAAACTGTAGGGCAAGTGTCAGAAAAGCTAAAGCTAATAGTGAATTAAGCCTTGCAACAGAGGCCAAAAGCAATGAAAAAGGATTTTGGGGATATGTGAAAACGCAAAAGAAAAGTCAAAGATGCTATTGGATGCTTACAGGATGAAAATGATGTTGAAAAGTCTGAACTTTTAAATTCCTATTTTGTTTCTGTTTTCTCTCAAAAAGTAGAAGGAACATCAACTGTACTTCCCTGTGCTATTGGGGGAATAAAAGAATGCAAGAATGCAGGCTATCTATAAGCAGAGAGATGGTGAGGGAACACTTAGCTAATTAAAATGAATTCAAGTCTCAAGGTCCAGATGAATTACCTCCTAGGTTACTAAAGGAAGCAGCGGAGGTAATTGCTGAACTACTCGCCATAATCTTTGAAAATTCCTGGAGAATAGGAGAAGTCTCAGTAGATTGGAGAAAGGCAAATGTCCCTATCTTCAAAAAAGGGAAGAAGGTGGATCCAGGAAACTACAGGCCTGTGAGCCTGACTTCTATACCAGGAAAGATCTTTGAACAAATTATTAAACAACATGTATGCAAGTGCTTAGATGAGAATGGAGTAATTAACCAGAGCCTGCATGGGTTTGTAACAGAAAGAAATTAGATTTGTCTGGCATTACTTGTTTATGACCGAATTACCGACTGGGTTGATCAGGGAAATGCGGTGGATATAGTATATCTTGACCTTAGTAAAGCATTTGACAAAGTATCTCCACACCATACTTATCAAAAAAATGACCAAATATGGGATTGACAAGGAACTGTTAGGTGGATTCACAACTGGCTGAGTGATCGTACTCAAAGAGTGGTCATAAAAGGCTACACATCCCATTGGAAAAATGTGTCAAGTGGGGTACCACAAGGCTCTGTCCTAGGCTTAGTGTTGGTCAACCTTTTTATAAATGATCTGGAGGAAGGAATTGAGGGGAAACTGATCAAATTTGCACCCGGGCCCCTGAGCATTTAGTTACGCCCCTGGGTCAGACGCAGACCAATCAGACACTTCTCTTCAAAAGGATATGTGCTAAACTTGGCTCAACCCCTTTAGGTCATGATGTAGTATAATGTATGCTGGACATCCGTAATATTACAAGTCAACATTTTTATCAATAACCTGAAGGAGGGAATTAAGGGGAAACTGATCAAATTTGCCGATTACACAAAGCTAGGTGGGATAGCTTACACTGGAGAAAAGAAAGAGGATTCCAAAAGATCTAGAAAAGCTTGAATAGTGGACAGTGACTAACAAAATGGTATTTAACAAGGAGAAATGCAAAGTCTTACAACTGGGCAAGAAAAATGAAGAAAGCACATACAGAATGGGAGGAATTTGGCTAAGCAGCAGCACATGTGAAAAAAGACTTCGGAATACTATTAGATCATAGTCTGAACATGAGTCAACAATGTGATGCAGCAGCCAAAAAGGCAAAGACAATTCTGGGATGTATTTAGAGAAGCATAGAGTCTAGATCACATGAGGTCATTATCCCCCTCTACTCTTCCTTAGTCAGACCTCATCTGGAATATTGTGTCCAGTTCTGGGCACTCTGATTTAAAAAAAATGACATGGCTATTCTCTGAACTTGCTCCAGTTTGCCTAACAGGATGGTGAGCGGTCTGCAAATAATTCCTTATGATGAACGGTTAAAGGATCTTGGAATGTTTAGTTTGCAAAAAAGAAGGCTGAGAGGAGACTTAATAGCTGTCTACAAATATCTGAAGGGCTGTCACAGTGAGAGGGATCAGCCCTATTCTAATCTGCACAAGGAAAGACTAGAAGCAATGGGAGGAAACTGAAAGGGAGGAGACACAGATTAGATATTACAAAAACCTTTTTGTCAGTGAGGGTGATCAATGAGAGGAACAGGTTACCACAGGAGGTGTTGAGTTCTCCTTCAATTGACGTCTTCAAACAAAGGCTGGACAGACATCTGCCTGGGATGATTTAGTAAATCCTGCATGGAGCAGGGGCTTGGACCCGATGACCCTGGAGGTCTCTTCCAACTCTACGACTCTATGATTCTATGAACAGAGGGACTGGTCCGACTAACTGCACAATACACCTGGTTGCGTACTCAGTATTTTAAGGAGATGCTCCTGTCACCACACTCACTACCAAGCCTTCCACTATCACTCTGACTGCAAAACTAAGCCAGCCTCACCCTTTCCAATGCATAATTTCAAACATCTCAAGGCACGCCGACATGACACGTGACCACAGTGTCAGCTCATGCACCCTGTCATTGGGCACCGATGTACTAACATCATGTGCAGGTGTAGGGTGTAATTGGTTGGCGGGGAGGTGGTTTCTCCAGCCAGTTAAACAACCATGATAGTCATGTGTATATTTGGGGCCCCTCCTCTCAGAGCACGTTGGTTATTCTTCTTCATGGTGGAGTTTTGGTCCACTCCACGTCCTCTAGGTGCCATCTCTGGTTCAGATCAGTTCCTGGTGTTAATACTTTTATCGGGTCTTGTACATCTGCTACTTGTGCTCTTACTACTATTGATATTTACATTGTCAGTTGTATCCCCTTTACCATTTAGGGTAAGACTGGGTAGCCCCCAGGTTCTGGATATGGGACCTCTCTCGTCAGTGCAATCACCCCGCTTCTAGACAGGGCTTTTCCCATATTAGTTTGACAGGGTGAGATTCCTCCATCATTCAGTTTTTGTTAGAAGTCATTTTGTTCTCTAGTGTGTATATTCTATTTGGTATTTTGGACAACTGTTACGTCCAATCTAAGTGGGGTTTTTTTGACGTCCGGCTCGGACATAATAACCAGTTCGTCAATTGGTTTGCAGAAGCGTCTGCAGACTGACTTATAGACAGTTTTTCTTTATCTAAATTATTTCTAGCTTTAGTGTTCCTTTAAGGCTACTTCCACACGGCCGAGAAACTCAAGAAGATCTGTGCAATGCGAGGCATACAAATCTTGCACGAATATGAACCCCATTCTTTTGAATGGAGTCATATACATGAGCAAAAAAATCGTGGCATGCTTTATCTTTTCGCGTTCCTCGGAAAGAATTGCCCATTGATTTCAATGGGACCTTTAATGCATCGCATGGCTCTTGAGTGCGATGCAAGGTTTCCCATTGAAATCAATAGGAAGCACTTCCAATCCTCTATCACACGTGAAAGTCACACAAGGGGATTGGTATTTCACAGACACGATGCAAGACGTTTTTTGCTAAAAATCACCTTGCATCTGCGAGTAAGACGCATGTTGCCGAGTACAATATCGAGCCGAGTTTCTCGGCCAATGTCACGCTCGCTTGTGTGTAGGTGGCCTCAGGAATATTTAAAGTCCATCGTCTGGAACTGTTCTTTGTCCATTAGTCTTCGGCGTGTGAAGTACCAAGAACTGTTATCTAAAAAAACTTTATATGATAAATTAGAACTTCAGAACATTCGTTTTTAAAGTCTTTAGCCCAATTTTCTCCTTACCCAGTTTAAATTAAAAATGAAGTTTTTAATCTGATGGAAGTGAAATGACTAAAAATCTGTTCATTTTAAGGGTTCTTCAAGCTTTACTGATTTTGAAAAATTACAAGTTGCGGAAGGCGTTGTGGAGATTTACATAAAGTAACTTTGTGTTCATTATACAGGAATGAGAAGGCGGAGAGAAAGCAGCATCTATTCGGAGCCTCAATCACTTCTCACATCTTACTGCTTTTTCTTTCTAATTGCAATGTTAGACTTCTTATTCTTCACAGAGTAACAGAGTTTAACGTTCAGGAGTACAGGCGGATAAAATAGTACCAACATCTCCAACTTTTAACGTTTTTGCTTGTTTTCTCCCACTTTTTACATTTTGTTTGTCCTTTTCGAGAAAATGCCATATACCTGACGTCACTTCTTGCCTTAGGTTAGATGTCACCTTGGCAGAACTTTTTTTGGTATTCCCCTCTTCCTTCTCCCAACAATAGAAATAAACTACATATAGTGCACTGATAGGTACCCTGCCTGTATTCTGCTTGTGACAACCTACCCATAATAGAACAGCTTAGTGAATAAGCCAAGCTCATAACCAAAATTTAGCAGTAGAACTTAGCAATTGTATTGTGGTGTCACCAATGGGCGGACAGCTCCACCTCCGAACATCAGAGGGGAGGTGACAGAGCCAGGAGGAGGATGATTCATTTAGTTCCACAGAACGCTGCCACTTGGAGGAAGAAGATTATCAGGCCAGGTGGACTTAAGGGAGGCGATCGCCAGCAGCCAATGTCTGCCTGATCCTCCACCTACAAGCTGGTGGTCGGAATTACATATAGCTAAGGCCGGCCTACTTTACCAACTCCCAAATACTAAGTTTTCTGCTTTCACTATCTGTTCAGTTTTGATGAACAATTAATACTTTTTGCAGGAATGCCTCGACTAGATGCTGCCCAGTTTGGTACTTCATGACGCTGATTTCTTTACTTTTTGAAATGCAGAGATGAAAATATGTCATGACCATTTTCAGTTTTCTATTCCCATAGCCGTATGAGAGTGCATATAACATATTATAGAACTTTTATTGTTTTTTTTAAGTGGACAGGATGAAAAAACACAGTAATTCTCCATTGTTTTTGGTTTTGCTTTTACAACGTCCGCCGTTTGGCATCAATGACATAACTTTTTGTAGTCTATACAATTATAATGATACCAAAATTATATATTTTTGTTTAGGTTTTCCTACTTTTGCACAATGAAAACTCTTTATATTTGAAAATAATAATTTTTTTCAGCTCACTGTATTCAAAGACCCAGAACTTTTTTAAACTTTTCCATTCACTGTGCTTTTTTTTCACGAGAAATTTTAGTTTTCATTGATGTTATTTTGGGGTAGATCCAATTTTCTGATCACTTATTATGTAGTTTTTTTGGGAGGTAAAATGAACAAAAAAAGCATTTGGCTAGGATTTTAGAGAACAGTCTTGTTGCAGCCGTTCGGAGGTTCCCACCTTGCTTTCAGGCCAGACCAGGGTTTAGCAGTATTCCTACCTCTCCTGAAGCTGAGGGGTGTGGTGGTTGCAAGAGTGATGTCAGTCATCACCTGGTGCTGAGTAGCCCTGCTCCTATTTAAGCGGTGCTAGTATTGACCCCTGTGCTGGTCAATGCTTCAGTTGCCGCTGGATAGCTGCTGAGGAACACATCCTGCTTGAAGCTCCTCCGTGCTAGCTAAGTTCCTATATCTGTTTTGTTTGGTTTTCTGTTTCCCTTTCTTTTGTGCTAGGGCTCCCTGATAGGGACTTGTCAGTGGCCCAGGCATGAGTGCGGGTCCGCACCTATTGGAGCGATCGGCCCGCCGAGTAGGCAGGGCCCCCTCCCGGGTAAGGGGTTTATAGGAAGAGGTTTTCCCATAGTTTTATGTTTCTTTTGCACAGGTGTGCCTTTTCGTTTGTTTCGGATATTGCATGTCCGGTTGGACGCAACGAGTCTATGGGATAACTTGCAGATCGGTGGGGTCTGACCGCTGGGACCATCGCCAATCCAAAGAATGGGAGGGTTCGGTCTGTCCTGAAATGAACGAAGCAATGGTATAAGAGCCTTGGGAGAGAGGGGTGTGCCCCGGCTGGGACTGTGTTTGAGGGAGTAGCCTGATGCTACACTGTACTGAACAGTGTATTATTAGGCTTTGCCTTCTTCCTTGCCTGAAGCATATGACTTCTCCTGTCATTGTATAGTTTGGCCCTCCCCCACCTGCAGACGCGTCCCCTTCCACCTCAGGTCTGCCTCTGAATGCTCCCATATTAAGACAAGTTACCCCAGGCTGTACTGATACCGGCAATCCCTTTAAGACAGGCCTATGAAATGGCAATCTACCCCAGCAAGTCATCTGCAGAACACATCTTCCTATAGTCCAGATGGCTGCTGTAAAGCAAATATCTAAATGCTGTAAATGGCTCAGGCAAGATGGCCGCCTCCATAGTCCTATCCAGAAAATAGAATAAAAATCTACAATCGGAAAATAACAGATTAAGAAAACACAGAATGTTTTTTTCATTATCTGGTTTTAGTTAGTAAAAAATAATGTAGCTGATGCATGCCCTTTATTGTTAAAGCCATCCTCCAGTCCAGGGAACAAAATTTGTCCTGGCACCGAAGAGAGTCACTTGTTCTTTGAGCCACTCTTTATCCTATCAGAATCGCCTTCACTTTTCTTAGACTACCTGTAAAACTGAGCTCTGGGGGTGCATCAGTAGTCTTAAGATATTTCCCTTTGTTCTGATTGGCCAGTGCTGCTCACATGAGCAGTGCTGGCCAATGTGAAAGCAGCATGGTGTTGGACTGCACAGTGTGCATCAAGTAGTGACAGCAGCGCCATGGCCGTTTTGAACAAGTGAATCAGGGCCCATAAAACAAGTGGATCAGCGGCAGAACGGGCAGAAAGGATGGCACTAACTAATATCATTCCCCTCCTTCGGTCCCTGGATATATTTGGACCCCCAAGATAACAGGGTCACTCTAATAAGATGCAAAACAAATCTAAAGAAAACCCTGGTGACAGTCCCTTCAAGCTGCGGAACATCGTAGGCCATCACTGAGTGTAACAGTTTTGTACCACATACATTGTATGAACGCCAGTGTTTATGGGGCCTGGAATTCTGCATTGATGTGACCCGCCTTGGACTGAATATTGTTTTATGGACCATATCCAGGGATATTTGGCTGCCTTCTCATCTAAAGCCTGCCAGGCTGTCTTCAGCTGTGCCGATGCATCGCTCTTCCATTATGCTGAGTGAGACAAAATGTGGTAAATGAGTCACAAAAAACACAGAAATCTAATTAAAGTTTCACAGTTTTTTTACTCCAAAAAAAAGTTAATTTGTAGAAAATGACTTCGGGAGTCTCTGGCACCTGTGAGCGCTAGACATCCGCAATGTTATTGGGAAATACATCATCAAAGCATGAAAGTACAACTAGGCCAGCCTACAGTACTGTGCAAAAGTTCTAGGCAGGTGTAAAGCGAATGCTGCAAAGTCAGAACACTTTCAAAAATAGAAGCATTAATAGTTTATTTTTGTCACTTAACAAAATGGAAAGTGGATGAACAAAGAGAAATCTAAGTCACATCGATATTTGGTGTGACTCTCCTTTACCTTTACAACAGTATCAGTTCTTCTAGGCTTTCACAAAGTCACGGCTTCTATAGGATTATAGTCAGGTATATGATTAATCAATTATACTAAATAGGAGATAATGATCATTTTCATATGTAGGTTGGAACTCAGTCATTAATTGAAACAGAAACAGCTGTGTAGGAGGCTTAAAACTGAGTGAGGAACAGCAAAACTCCTCTAGGTAAGGTTGTGGAGGACAGTTTCATGTCGCAAGTCATACAACATGGCAAGACTAAGCACAGCAACTAGACGCAAGGTAGTTACACTGCATCAGCAAGGTTTCTCCCAGGCAAGGATTTCAATGTAGACTGGGATTTCAAGATCTGTTGTTCAAGCTCTTTTTGAAAAGCACAAAAATGGGCAACATTGAGGACCCTAGAAGCAGCAGTCAACCAAGGAAACTCAGTGCAGCAGATGAAAGGCACATCATACTTACTTCACTTCAAAATCTGAAGATGTCCAGCAGTACCATCAGCTCAGAACTGGCAGAAACCACAGGGACCCAGGTTTTCCCCTGTCTACTGTCTGGAGAAGTCTGACCAGAAGTGGGCTTCATTAAAGAATTGCACCCAAAAAGCCATATCGTCCACATACAAAAAAAGGCCAAGTGACTCAACTATGCGCAAAAACATAGGAATTGGAGTGTAGAATAATATCAGCTGGTGCTCTGGACCGATGAGTCAAAACGTGAAATAATTGGCTGTAACAGAAGGCATTTTGCTCGCTGAGGGGATGGAGAGCAGTACAGTAATGAGTGTCTGCAGGCAACAGTGATGCATGCTGGAGAGAGTGATGCAATAATGAGTGTCTGCAGACAGCAGTGAAGCATGGAGGAAAGCAGTACAATAATGAGTGTCTGTAGACAGCAGTGAAGCATGGTGGAGAGCGGTGCAATAATGAGTGTCTGTAGACAGCAGTGAAGCATGGTGGAGAGCAGTACAATAATGAGTGTCTGTAGACAGCAGTGAAGCATGGTGGAGAGCAGTACAATAATAGGTGTCTGCAGGTAGCAGTGAAGCATGGTGGAGATTGGGACAATAATGAGTGTCTGCAGGCAACAGTGCAGGTTGGTGAAGGTATCTTATTTGTTTCTGGCTGCATTTCAGCAAATGGTGTTGTGGATTTATTCAGGATTAATAATGTCCTCAATGCTGAGAAACCTAGGCAAATACTTATCCATCATGTACTACCATCAGGAAGGCATCCGATTGGCTCCAAATTTATCCTGCAGCAGGACAAGAACCTCAAACATCCAGTCAATACCATTAAAAAATAATTTCAGTGTAAAGAAGAACAAGGAGTCCTGGAAGTGATGATTTGGCCCCACAGAGCCCGGACCTCACATTATCCAGTCTGTCTGTGATTACATTAGGAGACCGAAGGATTGGAGTGAGCCGACATCCACAGAAGATCTGTGCTTAGTTCTCCAAGATGTCTGGAACAACCTCCCTGACAAGTTCCTACAAATACTATGTGCAAGTGTTGCTAGAAGAACTGCTGCTGCTTTGACTGTAAGGGACAGTAACACCAAACACTGATGGGATTTACATTTCTCTTTTGTTTGCATTTTGTTATTTGGAAAAAAATGCACTATTAACGCTTCTATTTTTGAAATCATTCTTACTTTGTAGCATTTTTTCCACACCTGCCTAAAACTTTTGCACAGTACTGTTCTTCAAATAAACATATGGCATATGGGCAGGCAGGATGAGGTACCACAGCAGCCCAAAGAGGTCAATGGATCGAATTTCCAAAAGTGTGACCTCCTTATTGGCTTGATATTGCAAATAGCTTTTCATGAATATTTAGAACATAGGGCCTAAATAACATGGTGACTTGGACAGAGGCGGTGTGTCAGGGGCGATGTGTAAAAGCAAGAGGCATCAGTGTAACCGTTCCATGTCAAGATAATCAAGGGATAAAACTTGACTTCTCCTTTATATAGAATTCTTGCTCCTCTGTATCTGCACCCAACTCAAATCAGGTTCTACCTCCACCAGTGGTGTTTGATCCAGCATATCTGAAGAAGGGGCTTTCATGCCTCAAAACCTGTCACATTTTTACTGGTTTTAATAAAGGAGAAGTCAAGTTTTATCCCCTGATACCGTTATCTTCTTAACATGGAAGGGTTGCACCAACCGCAAATGTTTTTACACACGGTCTCTAACCCTGACCATCTGGGTCCATGTACTGTTCCTTTGAGGCCAAAGACCATGCATCTACCTGCAGCTCATTCTGAAAAAAAATTATGAGGGGCACTCCACCCACGTTTTGTTCTCTGCTTACAGCATACACATTGTGTGACTTTGTAGGCCAAGGATAAGTTTCTGTGATCAGGTTTAGTGGTGGACACCAGGAGTTAGGACAAGCTAGGTCACGTTGAACAAGTCAATGTGAGCATGACCCTGCTCACATGACTCACGGGAATAAAAAGAAAAAAGTTGATGTTCATTAAAGTCATCTTGCGTAATTTGACCGGCATGATTTTTCATTTGAGTTCAGCTCTTATTCTGCATGACAAAACCAGAGGATGTCAGATGGACAGAGACAGATGATTAGTCAACTACCAGCAAGCAATATAGTGGGAAGAAGACATTTTGGCACCCAAGGCAAAAATATAGAACTTTGTACATTTGTCCAAGCCACAGTAATACAGAATTGTATGGTATCTGCTCATCATGATTGGAAATCACCCTGGAATTTTCATATAGGAGAATGGAGAAAAAAATTCTGTATGTTGCTTATTAAATAGTCACAGTGCCACACATCTGCTAAATTGGCAATCAAAACTTATTTTATTTGATATTCAGCTGAGGTAATGATACCAGAGGAACTATGGACTTCAGCTGGCCACACACTTCAGATAGCTGTCAGCCAAGCGTTTGTTGGGCTGACTGCTATCCCCCCCGACCCCATAGTCATGCACACTTGATTTGGTTGAATGTGCATGTGTTCTGAATGGCAGGAAAGGAGTAAGCTCTGATGGCAGCTCATTTTCCTGTAGAGCAAAAGGATCAACCATGTTGAAATCAAGCAGCCTGATGTTTTTTTCCCAACACCTGCTGTCAAGCGAAAGTCGAGGGACTCCCATACACATTAAACAGTCATCTGGTTGTGATGAAATCTGTGAATTCTGCCAACATTAATCTAATGGCCATATTCCCTGTACCCCAGCTCTTTTGGGTTGTGCCAGGATCAGCTGAGCCACACATTGGCTCGACTTAGGGCCAAATCTAGAGGTGACACCTCCTAAAGAAGCCCCAGTCTTCGCTCTTTAACCCCACCAATCAGGATGTGGGCTTCACTGCAGGAAACCTAGGTCATTACTCTGAAAGCGATCCCAGTAATTTGGCAGCTGACTCTACTATAGATCAACAATTGATCAAACTGAGAATAAAAATAGCACAATGTCCCTTCAAGCACTAGTTTATGGAATGCACCAGACCATCAATGCTAGTTTGATCCTTCCCATCTTCAAAAGGTTCAATAAAGGTTCACAGTGATGTCAGCATCTCCAAAAATACTCCCTTATTAGATCCAAAACAGTTTTAAAGATATGACTGAAACATCAAATTTTTAGCAAAGTTTTGGAACTCCTAAAGGAGTATTCTTGGAGATGCTAATATGACTGTGAATGTTTATTGCTGCTATAGACCAAGGTGCCATACCTGAGACTGAACAGAAGAGTAGTCCAAACTATCTGGGTCGGGACAGGCAGCATAACTTTACAATAAGGGACAATCCTGAGGTCAGGGCATGCAGAATGGGGTCAGTGTGGTACAGCCACCAGAGGTTGGGGCAGTAGGACTTGGATTTGTTCAACTCACCCTACCCATCTCTTACAGGGGAGGTTTGTCTGACCCACTAGCTAGTCTTTTTTTCTCTTGTTTGCTGATGGAATGGAGCCCTTTGATACGGGATGTAAGGCTAATCTGAGCTTGGCAACCTTATTATAGGAGCCCCAACTATAGGTACTGCCTCTATTAATTATTTGCTTGATCTCTACAGGGTGACAGAGGATCTCCAGGCCTGCCTGGGCAACCAGGATCCCGCGGACCACCAGGTATAGGAATTGATGGTTCTCCGGTAGGTAACTTTTTCAAAATGAAATGAATGTAAATGTAATTTCTTGCTGATCAGGTTTTCATAAAGATTTTGTGCACCACAAAGCAGTAAATACATTTCATTAATATATATATATATATATATATATATATATATATATATATATATATATATATATATATATACTGCTGGTCAGATGCCTTTGGACAACATGAGAATACCATTACTGTTCGTTCACAGCTACATATTAACCTCATAAAGGAAGCATACCGTTGACAGTAATGCTCAGCTTACATCCCGCTCAGTGCTCGGCCATTGGCCGTGTGTTTACAAAGATTTCCGCTGCATT
This sequence comes from Eleutherodactylus coqui, assembly GCF_035609145.1. Taxonomy (NCBI): domain Eukaryota; kingdom Metazoa; phylum Chordata; class Amphibia; order Anura; family Eleutherodactylidae; genus Eleutherodactylus; species Eleutherodactylus coqui. The sequence continues at coordinate 163,162,915 of NC_089845.1, forward strand.
TCTAGCGTAATATTGGAACCTTAACAACATGAAATCAACTGCAAATGGTGATAGATGAGTTTCTTATAGCAAGGAGTCAAGGTAATTATTGTTGTTATTGATATCACACGGTCATTAGGAATCAACGTGGTCACAAGGATTTACAGTAGGAGATGGCAAGCAAATGTGGACTGAGAGTTGAGGGCCATAATCAATTCATACTACAACAAAGATTGTATTTGCATCCATGAGATTAGCTAAAAACGGAGGATCCCCAAATTCACTCTTGCATAGATTATCAAGTATTTTCATAAACTGGGACCAACAAAGCTCAATGATGAAATGTGAGGCCATGGGTGACTATGAAAGCAGAAGACAAGTCTCTATTGTACGACACTTGGTGAACAAAAGGTTGTTGCTCAACTGCATGTTGAAGGGTCTGTAATGGTTTGGGGGTAGTTTTCTATGGTAAGTGAGTACACTGTATAGAATCAATGGAAATCTCAAACACAAAAGTTACCAAAAAATCCTTGTTCATCATGCAGTCCCTGCAGGTAAAAAAAAAGATCAGCTGAGGATTCCATGTGCAGCCAGATAATGACCCAAAGCAAACCTCAAAGCTTTGCAAAAACTACCTGGTGAAGGAAGAAGAAGAGAAGGGTACCCTGAAAAAATGGAATGGCCACCATAATCACCTGATGTAAACCCAATCGAATGTCTGTGGGAAGAACTCAACCGTAAAGTGAAGAAACAAAGTCCAGGCTCTCAAGAAGGCCCCTGGACTCTATCACAAGCCTCATGGAAGCAATTAGAACCAACTGGTTTAGGAAATGTAGTCAATAGGATGCGAAGAATAGTCAAAAATATAAAAAAAAAATAAAAGCCAAAGGTGGTTTATTTGATAAAAAGAAAGTTTAGATTTTTTCCAATTGTGAGGCCTCATGTCCACGTCTATATTAATATTTAAAATCCGCAACGTTTTTCCCGCACGCAGATCCGCGCCCCATAGGGATGCACTGGACACCCGCAGGTAGTTAAATACCTGCGGATGTCATTTTTCCCTACAGGCGTGTGTGGGGAAAAAAACGCAACGTGCTCCATTTTCGTGCGGGTCTCCCGCGGGGACGGCTCCCGCAGGCTTCTATTGAAGCCTATGGAGGCCGTCCGGATCCATGGGAGACCCGTACCAGAATTAAAACTCGCCTGTCCAGACGCTGCGGATCTTCCCTCCGTCGTGGCCTGATCTTCTTTCTTCGGCCCGGTGGATGTGTCCGACGCATGCGCGCGGCACGCTGCCGGCGTGCCGAGCACATCCGCCGGGCCGAAGAAAGAAGATCCGGCCGCGGTGGAGGGAAGATCTGCAGCGTCCGGACAGGTGAGTTTATTCTTATTTTTAGCCTCATGTCCACGGGGCAGGAGGGACCTGCTACGGATTCTGCATGAAGAATCTGCGGCGGGCCTGATTTTCCCTGTGGACATGAGGCCTAAATGTCTCAAATGTCGATGTTTTGTTTTTGTTTCTTGCACTCTATTTTGTTTCGACCCAATATCCGTGTTCTTCTCGGATGTTTTCACCCTTAAACTGTAAGTGTTTGTGGTCTCAGAAGGCTTTTAACCAGCAGTAAAGAAGCATAATATAAAGTGCCTTATATCATGAGGGTTGTCCATCTCTTGATTTCTACAAAAAGTTCCCAAATTTGTTGGGTTGAGTATTCAATGCTTTCGATTAGTTCCCAAAGGCCGATCACTTTTAACAGTAATGGAGAAAGGATCTTCTTTCTACATCTGCTTTGAAGAAGCCTTGTGATGTCCAATAGGTTCTTAATGTTTCATCTTTCCCAGAGGTCCAATTCACGGTGTTTGCGCTCATTGCATATTTAACAAACTTTAGGAAAATTGCCTTCATGGAAGATCTAACAATTCTAGGTACTAGATTTCTGGAGATGGCTTGTTGAGGCACTTGGTACCTACTTCATAAAGTTTTTTTCTCTTTTTTCTCAATCAAAACTGTAGGATTGATGTATTTGTGTCTTTTTTCAATGTTACTAACTATGATACTATGTCATTTGTGTGCAGGGCTCCACAGGACCTCCGGGAGAAAAGGGGGAACAGGTATTTTCTAATTTGATGTAATTCTTAGAGTTGGCAGGGGTGTAGCGGTAAGGGGTGCAGAAGTAACACACCCTGGTTCCTGACAAGGCCTGAAGGTGGGTGATGGTGGTAGGGGCTCTGTTGCAGATTTTGCATTTCGGCACAGCAGTTCCATGTTCCACCTCAATGAGTTAATATAAGGTTGGATTTAGAAGGTTGGACACTTATTTACATATGTAGCAAAACTTAACTTGAAGTATTGCAGGCCAAGTTCCCACTGAAATGAATCAGAACTTGGCCTGCAATACCAAGCCTGGCCACTGCAGTGGGAACAGAGCTGTCTGCGTCTTGCAGAAATCAGTTCAATACATGAGTACACTGGCCTGGTGAACAGCTGATCATGGGGTTCTGGATGACGGACCACCGCCAATCTACTATTGATGTCCTGTCTTGAGAATAGACCATTAATAGTTTACAACTGGACAACCCCTTCAATACAGACCTGTAAATCAGTATTGCTACAGGCATAAGGAATAGAAAGACATTGGATGCCTCCTTCCATAGCAAACAGCACCACACCTGCCCACAGTCTGGTACTGCAGTTAGGCTCCGTTGGAGTGAATGAGATTGAGCTGTAATACCACACACGGCCTGTGAATAGGTGTGGCACTGTGTTTGGAGAAAGCAGCCATGTTTTTTAAACCCCTTTAAGTAGAAATGAGCTATATTCTGGAAATAAAACAATTTCTTGACTGAAGCGTATCCCTAAATGACTTCCAAAGTGTAAAAAGTGTTCTACTCTGTAATCTCCCATATAACATTATGAACAAGTACTAAAATCGTTCTCATCTTTTTAAAATATAGCCGGAAAGAAAATCTTGAGTTTAAGAAATTTCCTGTCCTCGTCCTGCAGTGAATCTAAAGCATGGCGCGGCCGTAATTCCTCCCATAATGATATTTATAATCCGACTGAGACGAGATTATTTTATGGCCGCACTTAAACAAAGAGAAAATTGTCATTTTCACGATTCTGTTGGATTATATAGAACCGTCATAAATAGATGCAGCTTTCAGTTTTATCGCTTATCCAAGTTATGGTTTTTTGTCTTTTTTTAGAATCTGCAAAATATGGAAATTTGCTCTTAAAAATTTGTGAATGTAAATTCATTCTGTCAAAACATCCAAAGTTATCAGTCAAAATATTCATTCAAAACGCCGTAAAATAATAAAACTTCAAGAGCATCAGCATCTAAAAAGTATCACTGTAAAAAACAGATTATGAAATACGGTAGAATGAACCAGCAACCGTAGGCAGGGATGCCGCAATCCATTATGCAGAGGAGCGTGAAACCGCCCCCCCCCCCCAACCAGCGAAAAAACACTCAGTTTACAGGCATTGAAAGCGCCAATACACAAGATACCAAACACATACTTAAATCATGTCATTTCTGATGTAACAGAGAAATAGTGTCCCAACTAATGTCCCCCATAGTGGCCCCAAGTAATGTCCCCCATAGTGGCCCCAGTAGTAATAGTGTCCCCCGTAAAGGCCCCAGCACTATTAGTGTCACCAGCAGTAATAGTGTATCTCATAGTGGCTCCAGTAGTAATAGTGTCCCCCGTAGTAGCCTCTGCCATAATATTGTCCCCTATAGTGGTCCCAGTAGTAGTAGTGTCCCCTGTAGTGCTCCCAGTAGTAATAGTGTCACCAGTAGTGGTCCCAGTAGTAATAGTATCCCCCGTAGTGGGCCCAGTATTAATAGTGTCACCAGTAGTAGCCCCAGTAGTAATAGTGTCACCAGTAGTGGTCCCAGTAGTAATAGTATCCCCCGTAGTGGGCCCAGTATTAATAGTGTCACCAGTAGTAGCTCCAGTAGTAATAGTGTCACCCCGTAGTGGTCCCAGTAGTAATAGTGTCCCCCGTAGTGCTCCCAGTAGTAATAGTGTCACCAGTAGTGGCTCCAGTAGTAATAGTGTCACCCCGTAGTGGTCCCAGTAGTAATAGTGTCCCCCGTAGTGCTCCCAGTAGTAATAGTGTCACCAGTAGTGGCTCCAGTAGTAATAGTGTCACCCCGTAGTGGTCCCAGTAGTAATAGTGTCCCCCGTAGTGCTCCCAGTAGTAATAGTGTCACCAGTAGTGGCTCCAGTAGTAATAGTGTCCCCCGTAGTAGCCTCAGCCATAATATTGTCCCCTATAGTGGCCCCAGTGGTAATAGTGGCCACAGTCATAACAGTGGCCCCTGTATTGGCATCTGTGCATCAGCAACCCAGCAAACAATTAATTCCCCCACCGCTGCTGTGACTCTTGACCTCTAACCCCGGCATCTGCATGCAGAAAGACAGATAGCAAGGGGAAAGGTTAGGGGTTACAACAGACGCTGCCGGCAGACCGGGGTTGCAGTTTGGGTTAGTGAATTGCTTGTTGGGTTGCTGCCTGGCCGGCTCACAGCTGGCAATTATTTTTTACCGGCTATTAATCGCTGGTAAAGAATAATGACCTGCTGGATTGCAACCCGCCGCCCCTCTGAGGTTCTGCACACTGCTGCTTGAGAGGGCAGTCTCATTTACCTCATGGTAGAGTCGACCCTGATTGAGGGCAAAGGCAGATTGGGAACCCAATGTGTACGTGGAAACAAAAAATACAAAGTGGCCCCATGATCACCACAAGATCCCTGTGCTGACTGTCAGCCAGACTCTCACTGTGAGGGCTCTTTCCCACGAGCGTAGGTGTATTTGCATGCGCCCACTGGCGCTGTGAAAACGCGTGAACGGACGCACAAATCTAACGTTTGTGTGCCCGTTCAGACAGCACGGGCCCAGTGCATTCACGCCCAATGCATTCCCTCCTCCTCACTGGCTCACCTGGCTGTTTGCAATGGGAGCTGGCATGACGGGCGGAGCTAAGCACCAGCTCCTTGTCAGCAGCCAGCAATGGGAGGGGCAGAGCTTAGCTACACCCCCCCGCCCCCTCCCATTGCAAACAGGAATTATTGTAGGAGAGAGGAGGAGAGAAGGGGGAGGGAGTTTATCAGTCATGCTGCTAAACTCCCTCCCACCTCCCTTGTCCTGCTGCTGTCATTGGCTCCTATAGGAGCCCATGCAGTGACCAACGTTTTCCGGGCACAAAGATAGTTCCAGGACTATCTTTGCTGCCCGGAGTAAAAGTGCCCCGCGCTATATTTGCCGGCCGGGCGCTTTTACGCCGCGGGAATACGCGTGTGTTATCTGATGTATTGGAATCCAGTGCATCAGATGGTAACGTATATTGGCCAGCCGTGAAAACGGCAGCCGATATACGCTCGTGTGAATACGCCCTGATGGTCAGGATCAGAGAAAACTCTGATCCTGTCAATTAACTCTCTAGGTGCGCAGTCAGGAGTGACCATGTCCTCTAAGTGGTTAAACAGAGGGAGCTCCCTCTGTCCCCATCGACCCCCCATAAATGCATTCGAAGGGTGCCAATGGGTAGCCATGGCAGTCAGAGACCTAAGAAAGGCTTCCAGGCATACCACAGCTGTATGACTATTAGGCTAATTCTTCCACACTGCTAATTAGATTTCTTAATAGTCTTAGACTCCCAGAGAATAATTCTTTGCTATACTTAGTATACAAAAGATCACAATGTGACGTTCCTCGTAGGTCTAAATAAATAACATGTTTCTAATAATTTTATTAAAAATTACTGTTTAAAAAGGTTTTTTTGTAAAAGTGAGACACGTGCGATATCACTACAATCATGATTTCCTCCATATGTCGCTGTACAAAAATAGCACTGCATCAGGGCCAAATAATCCCACCACACCGTGACCACATAATACCACCATAGTGTTGCTGCAAAAAAAACTATACAAAGACCATTATTACCCCATATACAGTGACCGTATAGCGGTAGACACCAGCTCAACACAGGCGCAAGTACAGTATCATTGTATACAGGGATCACAGGTGACCTCCTCTTGCTGGAGTCATTCACTTTCACTTTTCTCCTTTAACTGACATAGACCGCCATGACAACTTCTTCCAGCTAAATCTTGCCTCTGCAGAATTTGACACATAAACATCTTAGACTCCTCAATTTTACAGCGTCTTGGCTTTCTTTTCTGAATGTCTACATAATATCCCTATCCATAGTTCCCCATGTAGTAATAACGTCACCTGTGGTGGCCCAACAGTTCCCTTTTTGTTCTCTCTGTAGGCCACACACAATAAGTGCCACTTTCAGTGCCCCACATATAGTAAAAGTGCCCCCACTCAGTAATAATGCTCTTTATGGACCCTTACTTAGTAATAATGCCCAATATAGACCCCCCACTCATTAATAATGCCCCTCATAGGCCCACACTCAGTATTAATGCCCCCTATAGGTCTTCACCAAATATTAGTGCCCCATATAGGCCCACGCTAAGTATCAGTGCCCCTCATAGGCTAAGAGGCCCTGAATAAGTATTATTGCCCCTCTTAGGCACCCACTCAGTAACAGTGCCCCTCAAATGCCCCTGCTCAGTAATGTCAAAGATCTGTGTATATATAATACAGGTATACTCCCCTGTGTTGCTCCTCTCGCTCTACAGAACCTGGGAGTGGGAAGTACAACACAGGTGAGTGTAACTGTTTTGGTGAAATGCATTAAAAAGGAAAAAAAATGCCCGCTACCACAAAATCGCTCTAACAGGAAACTGGCAGATGAAAAAGTGCGGACGTGCCGACTTCAGGGGCCGGGAGAGAGAATGAAAGGAATTGGTACTTTTGGTAAGTGGTATAAAAGACAAAGCAATTAACAACCTTTTCACTTTTACAGGGTGTTCGAGGTCTTTCTGGCACACCAGGTCCTCAAGGTCCTCCGGGCCAAGATGTAAGTGATGAATATGTGTGAATATGATGTAAAAGTCCATAAACTAATAAAATAGTTAACAATCCAATAAAATAATACTAATTGATGACCGACTGGCCTATTTATTGGAGCCCTGGGCCCTTTATTAGAACCCCTGCTTTTCTTGATTGGTGCTTCCCAGTATGGAAATTCTCCCCGTGACCCCGCAGTTCAGCATAAAATGATGTGACACGTTTTCGTGGATCAGTTTAAGAATGAATCTACATTAGATGGGAAAATCCAGCGATCTGAGCAACTTCCCACTAGGCCGGTCATCGGCGCTAGACTAGCCGGGGCCAGGATTTCACTGCCAACTGCGGGGAGTTTTTTTGTGTAACAGTGTGGAAAGTGTACCAAGAATGGCGTGACCAAAGAAAAACATCCATCGAAAAGAGATCCTGTGGATGGAAAAATCTCATAATTGGAAGGAGTCAGAGGAGGATGTCCGAAATCATTCTGACCAACAGGCGCCCTACAGCCAATGCAGCTAAATACAACACTGGTGCTCCAATTAATGTGTCTGAATGCACAAGTCATCGTTCCTTAGTGTAGATAAGCTATAACAGCAGATGATCAATTCCAGCACCATTGTGTCCAAGAGATACAAAGCCAAGACTACAGCGGGCAAAAGAGCTCAAACATTGTATCACTGAGCAGCGGAAAAACATCTCCTGGTCAGATGGATCCAGATCTCTGTTGCCCCGTGGGAGGTCAGAATTTGGGGCAAGCGGCATGAATCGCTGACCTCTTCCCATCAGGCTGGTGGAGGTGGAGTAATGGTATGCTGATTGTATCTCTGGTACACCCTGGGTCCTCTGATATTTGTGCATGGGCACCGCAACAAATTTCCATGATTCTGAAAGCCAAAGCAGAAGATGGATATCTTCAACACGTTTCTGAGAATAAACAGTAAACAAACAGGTTTTGTCCTTCTAGTCCTCTAGGATAAAGCCATAACTCTTTCTCATGGATACAGTAGATGATAGTCCCTCTTTTGCAATGCTGCTAGATCGATTGATCCAATGGTCCTCCCAAGAGTTCCCGCATACAGAGCTCCAGACGAATATGCTGCTCCTCAGCCTCTTTGTTGGATTTTATGACAGACCATGCCGACTTTCTGTTACCTGCCAGTGTCCACTGTCCTGTCCTCGGCCATTGTGATGGAGAAGAACTGGCCAGAGCACCCCTTTGGGGTAGAACCTGAGGCAAGAGTAATGTATAGATGTATCGTAATTGACAATGGCAAGAAATAGGTGCTGCCATCCTAGTATGCGGGTAGACCAATGGTCATGTTAGCATTGCAAACCAAGGTAAGAGAAGGTAGAGATGGTCATGCCTATCCGCTGGCCATTAGTGGTCAAGAGGTTCATGCATATTGAACCCCGAGGAATTTCAATACCAAAAATAAATAAGAATCCAGCTGTCGGATGAAGACGTCTGCACACCTCGAAACGCGTTACCTGCTGGTTTATATAGAGTATTATTTTAGATATTTCCTCTACTTAGAACCTTGCTTTGTCCAATCATCATTCAAATGTATCCCCCAAAGGTTCTCCTCCAAACTCACGGCCTCTGCGTCACCTGAGAACCAGACTAATTGTGCAAAATCTAGGAACATCCTTCTAGACCAGATGGAAAAAGTGAGAAAAAATATCATTTCCTTACTGAGTTAACAGAACAGCTTTAAAAAGCTAAATATACAGTAGTCGCCTGCAGACCTTTCTTCACGAGCGCCGACTCTTTGAATTACCTTGTCACTTGGTCTTTCATCTTGGGTTTTAAAGCAGAAGCTCGGAGCCAAAAACAGGCCAACTCCACTAATTAGGTGGAAAAAAGTTAAATTTCTGCAGATGTATTTGTATCGCAGCACAATCTCCCCGTTTACATACGGAAGTGTTATTTTCATTTAGTCCCTGGTTGGGGGACTCTTTAAACTAATAAGGATATCTCATATTTACATACTGAAGATGCCATAAATAATGAATTAGCTGTGATGTGAAGGCTGCGCTTAATTCACTTATTCTTCATTCCTTTCCAGGGTTTTCCAGGAAACCAGGGAGATAGAGGCCCGCCCGGTGAACCGGTAAGTCAATATCACTGTATAAACGAATGCTCTAGTCATCACCTATTGTGCTTTATTAATGTAGGAGACCAGTGAAAATTGGGCTTGGATACTGTAAAATGGAAATGCATTATTTTAGTAATCTCCCATAATGCAACATGGTCAACCAAGAAGTTTTTCACTTTTTTATCTTGTAAGTCGACTACTGAAATCATTTAAGGGATGGAGTTTAACATATTCTTTCTGGTATGGTAAAATATGCGGTTATATCATCCACAACATGCTACAATGTAGAAACCATACTGTAACAGTAAATATAGAATACAGAACATGGCAAGGTATGCCTTTAGATATGGAAACAATGCTAAGTTTTCAGCAATTTAGAAGGCAGATAATCAGTAGCAGGCTTGTCATCAGACAGATCCTTACCTGGTTACCTGAGCTCCCATAATGCAATAGTTGTATTATCTACAGCAGAGTTCTAGAACATGCCTGGTATTATAGAAGGCAAATCACCAGAGAGCAAAATCTGTGTAGACACTGGGTAGAAATGCTACAGTATTTCAACTCTGTAGTGTAAATGCAGATTTGATGTAAAATACAATGTAATGTTGGGAAAAAATATTTTGTCCAGTACCCTAGACCACCAGGGAAAATGAAATTAATCCCTCCACCTCCCTAGACCACCCAAGAATCTGAAATTAATCCCTCTACTATCATAAATTACTAGGGAAAATTCAATTAATTGCTCCCCTATCCTAGACCTCCAGGAAAGCTGTAATGAATCCCTCTACTACTCTAGACCACCAAGGACGCTGAATTTAATACCTCTACTACTTTAGGCCACTAGAGAAACTAAAATTAACATAATACCCTAGACCTTCAGGAAAGATTAAATTAGATTAATCCCTCCACTATAATAAACCCCCATGGAAGCTAAAATTATTTCCACTACTGTCATAGACCACGAGGTAAAATTAAATTAATCCCTCCACTGCCCTAGACCACCAGGGCAACAAATGAATCCCTTTATTACTTTAGGCCATCAAGAAAGATAACATGAATGCCTCTACTGCCCTACACTACCAAGAAAAGTGAAATTAAAGCAGTCATGCCAAAATAAAACATTTCCAATATACACAAAATAGGGGCTACATTTCTGGTTCCTCCACTACCCTGGACAACTAGGAAAACAACTGAATTCCTGTACTTTATTAGACTACTAAGGAAGATAAAACCAATCCCTTTATTACCGTACACTACCATGGAAGATTAAATTAAAGGGGTTTTGCCAAGATAGAACTTTATCCCCTATCCGCAAAATAGGGAATGACTTTCTGATCAGTGGGGATCCAACTGATGGAACCTCCACAATCCCAAGAACAGGAATCCCAAAAGTGTTCTTGAATGGAGCAACCTCACACTTGCGTTTCCACCACTCCACTCATGTGGGGATCTTTGGGATTCCAGTGATTGGTGAAGATCCCAGGAAGGTATCCCCATCCCATAATTAGGGGATAACTTTCTACCTTGGCACAACTCCTTTAAAATGCTCCACTACCCTAAAACACCAGAGAAGCTGAAATGAAATCCTTCACTACACTAGACCACCAGGGGAAATTAAATTAATCTCTCCACTATTCTAGACCTCCAGGAAAGCTGAAATGAATCAATTATTTCTTTTGATTTTCAGTTGTCTTCATTTAGGTATGTTTTATAGTCAGTAACTTTTCAGACCAAATGAATGATATAGTCCATCATATTTAGTGCACTTACATACTTTTATGTTGAGTGTTACATTTCTCTTCTTTAGGGTCCAGCTTCATTGATCAAAGCACCAGATTTGGAAGTCTATCTTAAGGTAAAATGTATACATTTGGTGTATTTCATAGCTAGAATGGCCCATTGTAACTAGCTGCTTGACGAGGTGGCTTCCTTCTAAGGGCTTATTCACACAAGCGTATATCGGCCTCGTTTTCATGGCCGGCCGATATACTCGACCATCTGATGCATTGGCTTCCAATGTATCAGTTCAGATGGGCGATTTTTGGGTGCGTAAAAATTGTCAGGCGGAAAAGATAATGCATACGGTGCGCATTCTGGTTGGCCCTTTTTACGGCAGCCGGAAAAGATAGTTCTGGACCTATCTTTTTGGACAGAATACACTGGTCAGTCCCATAGACTGCTATGGTAGCCTATGAAAGCTGCCGGAAAAAGGAGGTGAGAGGGAGTTTTGTAGCGGCTCTGCTAAACTCTCCGCGACTTGTCGGTTGTTGGTAAAGGAAGGAGGTGGGAGATTACCACACTAGCTCCCGCTCTGTCCTGCCCCCTCCCTTTGCTGACAGCCGGCAAGGGGCGGGAAGGGGGAGGGAGTTTAGCAGTCTCTCCACCCAACCTATCGGTATTGCGGGCTCTGCGTATACTCGCCGTATCGGGCTATCTGAACGGGCAAATAAACGGGAGACGCAGCCATGACTTGGCCACGGCTTCCTCTTGCTCATGCGATCTTTAGCCATGCTGCCAACCGAAAATTGCAGAGCCCGTGTGAAGGAGCCCTAAGAATGTGTCCAGATGGGCAAACCCCTTCTAGAGTAACACTCGGTCAATGATCTAATCTGATCCTCTAGGTTCGATAGATCAGTGTCCAATCATTTCCTTAACAGTTTTTTTACTCATGTCCTAAACCATGATGTTTAATGGTCTAATATAGTAAGAAAGTAAGGGCAATCCAAGCTACTTTCATCCTTCCATGGTCTCTTCCAGTGCGTTCTCTATGGTGTAGACACTCTTGGACTACAAAGGACCACTAAGTGATTTTTGTGTAATTTTGTAGGACTTTTGCAGAGACTGTCCACCAGGTCCACCGGGGCTGCCGGGAATCCCAGGGTTTAAAGGCGACAAAGGTCTCCGTGGTCCTCCAGGTCGAGAAGGCATTGATGGTAAAAAGGTAACCCCACTGGAGGAGTCTACTTTAAGTCTATTTAGTTTGACAAAATGTTTTGAAAGCCTCAACTACAATTTACAAGTTAGACATGTTGTAGCTGTAGAAACATAATCGTTATTTGCAAAGTTAATTACATCTTAATTGTGAATGTTCTTGCACATAATTATCCTTTGTGCATCATCCAGCTGTATTTTCATTTATCTTCCTACAGGGAGAACCAGGCGTCATGGGTCCTCCCGGGCCAACGGGCTTGGATGGTATGAAGGTACATTGGATTATTAAGAATATACAGCAATTATTCCAAATGACAGAATACGATTTGCCGCCTGAATGACAAACATCCTTGATTGCAAGAACCTTATTTGTTAACGCATTACAGTGCATGGAGTATCACACAATGTTTTTGGTGTCCTCACTTCAAGGACATTACTGTACTTACTGCAGGCTATTTGTTCGCCCTCCATCAAGGGTCAATGCGCATGAGCGCAATAATGTTCTGTAACCTCTGAACTATATGGAGGGAGACAGTAGTACGCCACTGATAGAGGCAAACCACACGACTGCTATGGGGCTTGCAGGGCAGAAGGACCAGAGCCAAACAGCCTCTCCCCATGATCCACTTGCTGAAACTTTATTTCTCGAACCATGGCCATCTCTACCAGAGACCGGAACGTAAACTGGCTACGAGGGACGAAGTGGGGGTGCTGCAGTGGGCCGTTGAGCATGGACCCACACCAGCGTTTGTAATAATATAAAAATGACAATACTCCCCTTCCTTTGTTGCTCCCCTGGATTCTGTAGTTGGCGGTTTTTCATTCGAGTGCCCCCTAACTTCCGGGTTGAGGGATCACATGACCTAGCACATGTGATCGCTGCAGGGAATCCCCAGGCTCAGTGTCAGTGAGGCTGAAATGGAATGTCTGCAGGTATTATGTGTGCAGTCTAGAGATGAGCGAACGTACTCGTCCGAGCTTGATATTCGTGCGAATATTAGGGTGTTCGGGATGCTCGTTACTCGTAACGAGCACCACGTGGTGTTCCGGTTACTTTCAGTTTCCTCTCTGAGACGTTAGCGCGCTTTTCTGGCCAATTGAAAGACAGGGAAGGCATTACAACTTCCCGCTGTGACGTTCAAGCCCTATACCACCCCCCTGCTGTGAGTGGCTGGGGCGATCAGATGTCACCCGAGTACAAAAGTCGGCCCCTCCCGCGGCTCGCCACACATGCCTTGTGACTTAGCTGAGGGAAAGTACTATCCTGCTGGAGCTGCTGTAGGGAGAGCGTTAGGAGTTAGTGTAGGCTTCAAGAACCCCAACGGTCCTTCTTAGGGCCACATCTACGTGTGTGCAGGCTGCTGTTAGCAGTGGAGAAATTTTTTTTTCTTCTCAAAATCGGCTGTGCAGAGCATTGCACCCTGCATTAGGGACAAAAGTGGTGGTTAGGCAGGGAGAGTGTTAGGAGTGAGTGTAGCCTTCAAGAACCTCAACGGTCCTTTCTAGGGCCACATTTAACTGTGTGGAGTACTGTGCAGGCTGCTGTTAGCTGTGTTGCTTTTTTTTTTTTTTCTCAAAATCGGCGGTGCAGAGCATTGCGCCCTGCATTGATACTACAGGCACAGAATTGTGTAGGCAGGGCCACAACACAGTAATTAGTCATTGAATAGGCACAGTGGGCCTTTCCTTTAAAACAAAAGGGAAAAAAGTATATTTGCCCTGCCTCTGTCAGTCCTAAGGGCTCTGTGTACGTGTGTGCTGCGTGGAGAACGTAAAAAAATCAGACGCAACCAGCTACGGTTGAGTGCAGCCTTGCGCCAATTTCTTTCCTGCCTGGGAAATACCTGCTCTGCCACAGTTAATAACTCTGCAACAGTAAAGTTCTGTGACACTTTTGCAGGGCCGCAACACAGTTATTAAACTTAGTAGTATTCATTGAATACACGCAGTGTGGCTTGTCCTTTGAAAAACAAGGGAAAAAATTGTATTTTGGCTGCAGGCTTGCGCCACTTTCTTTCCTGCCTGGGAAATCAAATCACTGGTAATACACCATGCAAACACAAACAGTGGTGTGCAACCTTTGTCGCGCCAAGATCAGCTGGGGAGGCACCACCACCAGCATGCGCAGGCATATGATGGCCAAGCACCCCACAAGGTGGGACGATGCCCGTTCACCGCCTCCGGTTTGCACCACTGCCTCTCCCCCTGTGCCCCAACCTGCCACTGAGATCCAACCCCCCTCTGAGGACACAGGCACTACCGTCTCCTGGCCTGCACCCACACCCTCACCTCCGCTGTCCTCGGCCCCATCCAGCAATGTCTCTCAGCATAGCGTCCAGACGTCGCTAGCGCCACAGTTTGAGCGCAAGCGCAAGTACGACGCCACGCACCCGCACGCTCAAGCGTTAAACGTGCACATTGCAAAATTGAGCAGCCTAGAGATGCTGCCGTATAGGCTTGTGGAAACGGAGGCTTTCAAAAGCATGATGGCGGCGGCGGCCCCGCGCTACTCAGTTCCCAGCCGCCACTACTTTTCCCGATGTGCCGTCCCAGGCCTGCATGACCACGTCTCCCGCAACATTGTACGCACCCTCACCAATGCGGTTACTGCCAAGGTCCACTTAACAACAGACACGTGGACAAGCACAGGCGGGCAGGGCCACTATATCTCCCTGACGGCACATTGGGTGAATTTAGTGGAGGCTGGGAAAGAGTCAGAGCCTGGGACCGCTCACGTCCTACCCACCCCCACAATTGCGGGCCACAGCTCGGTGGTGGTATCTGCGGCGGTGTATGCTTCCTCCACTAAAGCACCTTCCTCCTCCTCCAACGCAACCTCTGTCTCGCAATCAAGATGTGTCAGCAGCACGTCGCCAGCAGTCGGTGTAACGTGGCGTGGCAGCACAGCGGTGGGCAAGCGTCAGCAGGCCGTGCTGAAACTACTCAGCTTAGGAGAGAAGAGGCACACGGCCCACGAACTGCTGCAGGGTCTGACACAGCAGACCGACCGCTGGCTTGCGCCGCTGAGCCTCCAACCGGGCATGGTCGTGTGTGACAACGGCCGTAACCTGGTGGCGGCTCTGCAGCTCGGCAGCCTCACGCACGTGCCATGCCTGGCCCATGTCTTTAATTTGGTGGTTCAGCGCTTTCTGAAAAGCTACCCCCACTTGTCATACCTGCTCGGAAAGGTGCGCCAGCTCTGCGCACATTTCCGCAAATCCCACACGCACGCTGCCACCCTGCGGACACTGCAACATCAGTTTAATCTGCCAGTGCACCGACTGCTGTGCGACGTGCCCACACGGTGGAACTCTACGCTCCACATGTTGGCCAGACTCTATGAGCAGCGTACAGCTATAGTGGAATACCAACTCCAACTTGCGCGGCGCAGTGTGAGTCAGCCTCCTCAATTATTTACAGAAGAGTGGCCCTGGTTGGGAGCCATCTGCCAGGTCCTTGGAAAATTTGAGGAGTCTACCCAGGTGGTGAGCGGCGATGCTGCAATCATTAGCGTCACCATTCCTCTGCTATGCCTCTTGAGAAGTTCCCTGCAAAGCATAAAGGCAGACGCTTTGCGCTCGGAAACAGAGCCGGGGGAAGACAGTATGCCGCTGGATAGTCAGAGCACCCTCCTGTCTATATCTCAGCGCGTTCAGGAGGAGGAGGAGGAGCATGAGGAGGATGAGGAGGAGGGGGAAGAGACAGCTTGGCCCACTGCTGACGGTACCCATGCTGCTTGCCTGTCATCATTTCAGCGTGTATGGCCTGAGGAGGAGGAGGAGGATCCTGAATGTGATCTTCCTAGTGAGGACAGCCATGTGTTGCGTACAGGTACCCTGGCACACATGGCTGACTTCATGTTAGGATGCCTTTCTCGTGACCCTCGCGTTACACGCATTCTGGCCACTACGGATTACTGGGTGTACACACTGCTCGACCCACGGTATAAGGAGAGCCTTTGCACTCTCATTCCCGAAGAGGAAAGGGGTTCGAGAATGATGCTATACCACAGGGCGCTGGTGGACAAACTGATGGTAAACTTCCCATCCGACAGCGCTAGTGGCAGAAGGCGCAGTTCCGAGGGCCAGGTAGCAGGGGAGGCACAGAGATCAGGCAGCATGTACAGCGCAGGCAGGGGAACATTCTCCCAGGGCTTTGCCAGCTTTATGGCTCCCCAGCAAGACTGTGTCACCGCTCCCCAGTCACGGCTGAGTCGGCGGGAGCACTGTAAAAGGATGGTGAGGGAGTACGTAGCCGATCGCACGACCGTCCTCCGTGACGCCTCTGCCCCCTACAACTACTGGGTGTCGAAGCTGGACACGTGGCCTGAACTCGCGCTGTATGCCCTGGAGGTGCTTGCTTGTCCTGCGGCTAGCGTCTTGTCAGAGAGGGTGTTTAGTGCGGCTGGGGGAATCATCACAGATAAGCGTAGCCGCTTGTCAACCGACAGTGCCGACAGGCTAACACTCATCAAGATGAACAAAGGCTGGATTTCCCCAGACTTCTCTTCTCCACCAGCGGACAGCAGCGATACGTAAGCAATACGTAGGCTGCACCCGCGGATGGAAGCATCGTTCTCTATCACCATCAAAAACGGGGACATTTCTGCTTCATCAATCTGTGTCTAATATTCGTCCTCCTCCTCCTGCTCCTCCTCCTGAAACCTCACGTAATCACGCCGAACGGGCAATTTTTCTTAGGGCCACAAGGCTCACTCATATAATTTTTCTAAACAATTTTTATACGTTTCAATGCTCTTAAAAGCGTTGAAACTTTAACTTGAACCAATTTTTCGTTAAACTGGGCTGACTGGGGCATGCAGACACCTTGACAGAATGAATAGTGTGTGGCACATAGGTTCCCCATTGCTATGCCCACGTGTGCAGCTCCTGATGGCGGTGGCACAGGATTATATTTCTCATTGCTTCTGTACAGCATTGTGGGCTATCGCCCCGCCCCTTTTAAAGAGGGTCGCTGCCTAGCCGTGCCAACCCTCTGCAGTGTGTGCCTGCAGTTCCTCCTCATGGCAGACGCACTTATAAATAGACATGAGGGTGGTGTGGCATGAGGGCAGCTGAAGGCTGCGCAGGGACACTTTGGTGTGTGCTGTGGACACTGGGTCGTGCAGGGGGGTTGGCCAGCATGTAACCCCGGAGAAGTGGCAGCGGAGTGTCATGCAGGCAGTGATTGTGCTTTGTTGGAGGTAGTGTGGTGCTTAGCTAAGGTATGCATTGCTAATGAGGGCTTTTCAGAAGTAAAAATTGTTAGAAGGGGGGGGGCACTCTTGCCGCTATTGTGGCTTAATAGTGGGACCTGTGAACTTGAGATGCAGCCCAACATGTAGCCCCTCGCCTGCCCTATCCGTTGCTGTGTCGTTCCCATCACTTTCTTGAATTGCCCAGATTTTCACACAAGGAAACCTTAGCGAGCATCGGCGAAATACAAAAATGCTCGGGTCGCCCATTGACTTCAATGGGGTTCGTTACTCGAAACGAACCCTCGAGCATCGCGAAAAGTTCGTCACGAGTAACGAGCACCCGAGCATTTTGGTGCTCGCTCATCTCTAGTGCAGTCACCTGTCCACCAACTCTATAGCTGCCTTTCTTTTCTTCATTCTACCATCTCCCTGTATGGGCACTTCTTGGACCGGGCTCCCGATGCTGACAATGTATTAAAGGGCGGTCCGCAGCGCTTACTGACAGTGGGTGACATCAGGTTTCCTCCACCCAGTCACAGTGGGCAGAGGAGACCACCTACTTGACACATTCATGGGAGCCATATCTAAGAAGAGCCCACACAGGTAGATGGGGTGTAAGTATGAAGAAAAGAAAGGCAGCTGTAGAGTCAGAGGGGCCGCAGCTGCAAAACGTTAAGCTAGCTGGGATCACTGTCCATCAGCTGTTCTCTGGGCCGGTGTTATTGTGTACTGAACTGATTTCTGCAGGAAGCAGACGTTTCTGTTTTCACTGCAGTGGACACACTTGGTATTACAGGCAAAGTTCCCATTGAAGTAAAAGGCTTCCCAATGCAGTGGGAACGGAGCTATCTGCTTCCTGTGGAAATCAGCTCAGTGCACGAAAGCATCGGCCCAGCAAACAGCTTATCAGTGGTGGTCCGAGGTGGCGGATACCCACTGTCCTACTATTGATAGCCTATTCTAAGGATAGGAAATTAATATTTCACAAAGTGGACAACCCCCTTAATGCACTCATAAGAGCGAGCAGTGCTTGTCTGCTTAGTCCACCCCGAGGATGAAAGTGGGGTCTAGGGTCAGTGATATAACTATTGTGCCTAGTTCTGTAACCTCTTAACACCAGGGGGCGTACATTGATGTCCTGTGTGTGCGGGGTTATATGGACCGGGGTTGCGAGTCGATCCTACTTCTTACAAGGTGGGTGTCGGCTGTCTGTAATTGGAAATTGGATTCTCTAGTGCACAAATGGCAAGAAACGCACCAAATACAGTATATGAATAGTCCTGCCCAACTATCAGAAGCCCCCTTATGTGTGACAGCGAATCGCAATGACTTGTCTACATATTTTCCATATCTGTTATCTTGTGTATTTCAGGGTAGTAAAGGGGACCGCGGATCCGAGGGAGAATCTGGACAGAAAGGAGAACAGGTACAATATTCGGATGATGCCAGTCATTTATTAAAAGGGTTATAAACTACTGATGGACTATTCTTAGGATAGGTCATCAATAGTAGATCTGTGGGGGTCTGCTATCTAGGACGCCCACCTATCAGCTGTTCTCTGGGCCAATGCACTGAGCTGATTTAAGCAGGACGTAGACAGCTCTGTTCCCACTGCAGTGGCCAGGATTGGTATTGCAGGCAAAGTTTCCATACACTTCATTGCCTGCAATACCAAGCTTGGCCACTGCAGTGGGAATGGAGCTTTCAGCTTCCTGACAAAATGAGCTCACTTTAGAAACACAGCAGTTCAGAGAACAGCTGCTTGGTGAG
This sequence comes from Eleutherodactylus coqui, assembly GCF_035609145.1. Taxonomy (NCBI): domain Eukaryota; kingdom Metazoa; phylum Chordata; class Amphibia; order Anura; family Eleutherodactylidae; genus Eleutherodactylus; species Eleutherodactylus coqui. Next base: position 163,181,821 of record NC_089845.1, read on the forward strand.
GGTCCCATGCAGCAGTCCCTCACCAATCTACTATTGATGACCTACTCTGAGGATAGTCCACCAATAGTTAATAACTGGACAATCCCTATAACCTGTCAATAAAAGGTACGGTATAGCAATCAATACATGAAAGATATAGACAGAGGGAGAGCCATCTAAGAGACCACTGTGATGTCCATACGCCCCATTGGAACGATCACTTTCCTTATGGATGTCATAGGAGGCTCCTCTCTAGGGACTTGCTTTGAGAAGTCCATGTATTATTGAGCCCATGTATTTAAATGTAATGCTTTATTTCCCCTCCGGGGGCGACATGCAGCTTCTTCTGCTGATCCCAATTTTTTCTAAGTACTAGTTTGCCAAATGTGGAGTTTACCACTAATTATATTAACCCCTTTCCAACTCTTATCACAGCTGTTAACCATTTAAATGCCACTGACAGTTCTTAACAGCACTTAAATGTTCCAATTGGGATTGAAATATCCGAATGGCCCTCCCACAGTAAGATTGCGGTGTGCCGTTCAGGCGGCATAACAGCCTGGGCCTTTCCGAAGGCCCTCAGAGCTGCCATGAATGATTTCCTATTAAGATGTATCTATGGAATGTCTTAATGGAATGCTGTCCAGAATACAGTATATCGCAATACTGTAGTACTGCAGTACACTGAATAAGTGATCAAACAATCGCAAGTTCAAGTCTTCTATGAGGACTAAAAAAGAAAAACAAATAAGCAAAATAGTCAAATCAAAATGTTTAAAATTATTTCAAAAGAATAAAAAAATATTAAAAGTTTAAAAGTAAAACTTTGTACAGTTGTGACATTAAAAAAAAGTAAATAAAAAGATAAAAATGGCTATCGCTACATCCGGAAAAGTCCAATTAATTAAAATATCACATTATTAATCCCGCACGTCATCAGAAAAAAAGTACACAGTGACAGAATTGGGCTCTTTTGCTCTCCAAGAAGAAATTGAATAAAAAGTGACCAAAAGGTATATGTATGCCAGAGTACAGTCACCTGAAACCAAACAGTCCTCAAACAGCTGCATCAGCGGAAAAATAAAGAGGTTATGGCGGTCAGAAGATGGCGGCAGAAAATAATTTGTTTTACAAAGTATTATTTTAAGTAGTATTACATAAAACTATATACATTTGGTATCTCCATAGTCGTACTGAGCCGCAGAATAAGGGTGCATTCAGACGATCGTATATCGCCTGTGTTTTCACGCCCAGCCGATATACGTTGTCCCTCTTTGCAAGGGGAGGAGGCTGGAAGAGCCGGGAGCAGTGCACTGAGCTCCCGCCTCCTCTCCTCTCGGACGTAGCTCCGCCCCCGTTCCGCTCCCTCTCGTTGCAAATAGTGGCAAGGGTGGAGAGAGGGTGGAGAGGGGGCGGGAGCTCAGAGCACAGCTCCCAGCTCTTCCAGCTTCCTCCCCCTGCAGAGAGGGATGACGTATATCAGCTGGGCGTAAAAACCGAGCTGATATACGATCGTGTGAATGCGCCCTTAAGATGTGATTTATACTGCTTTGTGTACATCCTAAAAACAGATCCTTTCCAAAAATGATGCAATTGCTTATTCTGCATATTGCTCTACTTAGAATTTTGTTCCCAATACATTATATGTTACATTAAATAATATGACTTAAAGATGCAACTCGACCCACAAAACAAGGCGGATGCAGCGAAGTTACCGCAGAAAGAAGAAGTTATTTTTTTTTAAATTGAGGGGGGGTAAAAATAAACAAATGGCCCCAACAGGAAGGGGTTAATTTAGTTGGTACATATCTGTTGTTCTTCGCTGACCTTGCCATATCCTATTCCAGGGTATTCCGGGCATGCCTGGCTTCCTTGGACCGCAGGGTAACTCGGGGCCTCCGGTAAGTGGTTTTGTGTTTATCTTATGTTTTACACATTTTTATCTTGCCGTCTATGTAACGTGTGTGAAGTCTGACTATGAGATCCGGGGTGCCGCAGGCACCAGGGGTTTGTGCTACTGTGCCAGGCCCGACGTGGCACAAGGAAATGTGTCTAGTGAGTCCCACTACATTTACCAGGCCACTGGGTGCCGCCTGCGGAGATGCCGGATTCATCCAATCACTTGTGGCTACAGATGTAAATGTTCTAAGGTGTAATGAGTACAAACGTGCCCCCTTATATATTACAGCCCCCTTAGAGGGTCTAATGATCTTCAGGGCTTCTATCCACTAGCGTTTTTTTTTACGCTGCGATATCGCTGCGTTTTTTTCGTTGGGACTTTCTAATGTTAAAATCTTACGATTTAACATCAGAAAGTCCAATTGAAAAAAACGCAGTGATATCGCAGCGTAAAGAAAACGCTAGTGGGTAACAGCCCTGAGACTGGTCATTAATATCAGTTAATCAGGCCTCACCACTTGGCATGATCAGCTGTTTGTAGAGGCTGTGAAGCTCCGGCGAGTGCTGCCACTTCCTCATTGTATACCAGGCATAGAGCCATACTTGTTCTAGCCGCAGTACCTGGTATTGCAGCTCATCGCATTCATTTGAATGGGTCCATGTGACCAATGAATGTGCCATCACAGGCTGTGGAGGAGGCTGAAGCGCCTGTCTGAGTGCTGCGGCGTCTTCAAGCAGCTGATCAGGGGGGATGCTGGGAGTCAGACCCCCACCGATCTAATATTGATGAGGATGAATCATCAATATCTAAATTTTGGAAATCCCCTTTAAATGATCATAATAAGTAAGTGACAGAAATCTTAGCCAACTTGAAGAGAGCTCTGCTGCGCTGACAGAATCTATGGACTCTTTGGCTGGATGTCACACATCAGTTTGGTGCAACTTCTATATGATCTGAATGTTTATATGGTAAGTCATGTGATGTTGTAAGAGAGGACAGGCACACGTCCCCCATCGCATGAGTTGTGGATCACCGAAATTGCATGAAGTTGCTCAAATCTGTGCTTTGCTTGGAAGCTTCCCTGGGACTTTACTGGCATTGTGTAGCCCTGCGGGACCCATCGTATCCTCATGTCAGCAGGGCCGGGGGAATCAGGGGAGCAGAACTGAAAGACATTGTTGGCATCAGAGAGCCCTGCTGACATGAGGTCACAACAGATCCCCTTAAAATGGGTAACTCTGTAATCCTAGCACCGATAAAGGTCCATTTACATGGGACGAATGTCGGGCAAGTGATGCCCAACCCTCGTCCCTGTGTGTCCCCGCTCCCATGGTGTCACACAGGAGCGAGTATCGCTGGCTCACAGCGAGGCGGCTGGAGGAGATTTCTCTCCTTGCTCCCCAACCCCTCTCCATTCATTAACATAGCGGCCGCTCAGTACTGAAGCCCCTTTGGAAAGAATGAAGCACTAACTGACCAGCCCTCCATTCAAAGTCACATCACTGTGGGGGAAGAAGCCGCCCCCACAATGACAGACACAGGACTTCCATTCTCAAGATTGCCGTCAGCAATCAGCAGGTTATCCCCCATCCAGCGGATATTCTGTGGTTAGGGGGTACAAACCATTCAAGGCGAACCCATCACTCTTCCTTTTGGTTCCGGTTACCGCTGATCTATGTTGCTTTTACCCGCTCTGTCTATATTGTATCCCAGAACTCCGTCTGCTCATCTATCTCTCTCCGTCCCTATAATATGCTCTGCTGGTCCTAGAATAATTAGCAAGTCACTTTGTCACTAACTGCCAATGAATAGTATTGTTTTAGTCTTCATGTGTTTTAGCTGCTGATTATATACTATAGAGCTAACTCTGTCCTTTAGGCCGGTGACAAACAAGCATAGTCCAGCATTTATGCATCCTTAATGCGGATGGATGTTGTGGCCCGACGGTGGGTACTCTGTCCTGAGCCAAAAGTATCATAGAGTCCTACCGACAGCTCAGGACTAGCGCATGCCTGGCAGCTTGGGACCGGCGCCTGACTGAGCTGTCGTTGCTCTTCTCGCCAAGAGAGAACATACATGCACGCCTGCCCTATGGAGTCATCCACTGGCAGAATTAAGCGTGCATCACAGGTTGTGCCCAATCTGGGGAAGAGCCATGAGCCTCGAAACACGGCATTTGCTCTTTCACAATAAAAAAAAGAGTAGTCAGGTTCACCCCTTGGCAACATGGGTTTTTCATGAAAGGGTTGCGCTGAACTCCTCTGCATTTTCCATCTCTTTACAGAAGTGGCAGAAGTGTAACAAGGCCCAACATAAATTTCGGAGCAGGGCCCTTCCACCTGCCTTGTGGCACATGAGCCACCTTTCCAGTATTTCATATCATGAATGCAATTTTCTCCATTTCTGTAACTAGTTTTTTTTATCTTCTTTCATTTAAGGGCCCTGAAGGCGTACCTGGAATCATGGGCCCCCTCGGACCCCCAGGAGAAACAGTAAGCTAAATATTAACTTATAGTTATATGCACTGTCTCATGTTCTTCTGTGTGCATGCTGGATTACTGAAGATGGTGCAGCAGGGCTATGTTAATACCTTGGTGGGCTCAGTGAAAGGCGTCTTGAGTGCCCCCCCCCCCCCTTCCCTGACTTTTTCAGTGCCTTGAAAAATAGCAAAATAATAAATATATACTATTTACAAGACAGGGCCAAGGAATATATGACTGTTGAGACCCAAGCTCAGGCTAACCCATTCTGTTTGCCACGGTTAGGGTGAACCCATCCAGGATATCTCCTCCCAAAACTTATGATGAGCAGAATAGTACCTCCAAGGCGCTACTTATATTTGGCCCATGCCAAAATTTGGATGCAGCATTCAACAGAGTCCAGTGTTCATTCTTGACGCTCTCCCCAATGTAGATATTGACTTTGCCGCTGTCCTGTCCGGGATGTGGTCTCCTCAGGAGTCTGGTGACAGCCGGTGACCACTCCCTCTTTCTGCCACATCCCGGGACTGTAGCTAGTAACTTGTGAACTGCTTCCAGCTGTATCTCTAGAAACCTTCAGTGCCTTTGCTTTCTTTTTTCATCATTTTCCATGTTTGTACAAGGCAATCATCTCTTCTCGCAGTTTTTTGGACCGCCCCCTTGACGTAGCCATATTTATAGCATGCAATCACACCTCACAGTCAGACCCAGCCAGTTCAGGTATTGGATGTGTTTTAGCTCAGGCACATCTGATGCAACTAATGAAGTTCCTGATTGCTTACATCAGGTGCTGTTATGAGGTATTCTATTCAGGGGGCTAAATAACTCTGTGACGGGCAGTAGCCATTAAAAGTGCCATTTGTTATGTTAGTTGTGTTCAGCTTTTTTATTGTTTTCGTTTGATTGTTTGCTTTTTTGCAAAAAGCTGAAAGTTTGTAAATTTGGCAGATGAACCTCATTTGCAATGGGGGGTTGAAAAAATGTTATTACAACTTCACAACCAAGATGAGTTAAGTGAAAGACGTGTCTGCAATCTGAAGAGTTAAGAAAAGTTTTTGCTATCCTGTAATCCCTCCTGGACCCGCAGAGCAGCTTTATAAAGTGGTACGAATGACTCCGATTATAACATAAATTGGCAGCTCAATCACATTCAGAGTGGCTGATTTTATAGCGAATAATTGCAGCGGCCCAAAGGTCAAACTACAAAGACAAATCTAATTACTGCATTTCATTTGAAATCAGAATAAGGATTCCTCTCTTTGTGAAGTTTTAGAAAATGTAATCAGAATGGAAAGAGCAGATAATGGAGATCCGAAGGTATTCACTGTAGACTGGATGGACTGTTTGACAGTGAGGAGGGGTGCAAGGATTCATCCATTGCCCTTATGGGAGGTGTGAGCCTATTGCTGTATCTGCTGTATTGTACTAGAGCCCATGCCTCTTCCTCTAAATTACATCATTATGCAGAATAGTGAGTGCAGCTCTGGAGTATAATACAGGATGTAACTCAGGAGCAGTACAGGATAAGTAATGTATGTACACAGTGACTGCACCGGCAGAATAGTGAGCGCAGCTCTGGAGTACAATACAGGATGTAACTCAGGATCAGTACAGGATAAGTAATGTATGTATACAGTGACTCCACCAGCAGAATAGTGAGTGCAGCTCTGGGGTATAATACAGGATGTAACTCGGGATCAGTAAAGGATAAGTATTGTATGTACACAGTGACTCCACCAGCAGAATAGTGAGTGCAGCTCTGGAGTATAATACAGGATGTAACTCAGGATCAGTACAGGATAGGTAATGTATGTACACAGTGACTCCACCGGCAGAATAGTGAGTGCAGCTCTGGAGTATAATACAGGCTTTAACTCAAGATCAGTACAGGATAAGTAATGTATGTACGCAGTGACTCCAGCAGCAGAATAGTGAGTGCAGCTCTGGAGTATAATACAGGATGTAACTCAGGAACACTACAGGATAAGTAATGTATGTATGCAGTGACTCCAGCAGCAGAATAGTGAGTGCAGCTCTGGAATATAATACAGGATGTAACTCGGGATCAGTAAAGGATAAGTATTGTATCTACGCAGTGACTCCAGCAGCAGAATAGTGAATGCAGCTCTGCAGTATAATACAGGATGTAACTCAGGATCAGTACAGGATAAGTAATGTATGTACACAGTGACTCCACCAGCAGAATAGTGAGTGCAGCTCTGGAATATAATACAGGATGTAACTCGGGATCAGTAAAGGATAAGTATTGTATCTACGCAGTGACTCCAGCAGCAGAATAGTGAATGCAGCTCTGCAGTATAATACAGGATGTAACTCAGGATCAGTACAGGATAAGTCATGTATGTACACACTGACTCCACCAGCAGAATAGTGAGTGCAGCTCTGAAGTATAATACATGATGTACCTCAGGAGCAGTACAGGATAAGTAATGTATGTACACAGTGACCCCACCAGCAGAATAGTGAGTGCAGCTCTGGAGTATAATACAGGATGTATCTCAGGAACACTACAGGATAATGTATGTACACAGTGACTCCACCAGCAGAATAGTGAGTGCAGCTCTGGAGTATAATACAGGATGTATCTCAGGAACACTACAGGATAATGTATGTACACAGTGACTCCACCAGCAGAATAGTGAGCGCAGCTCTGGAGTATAATACAGGATGTAACTCAGGATTAGTACAGGATAAGTAATGTATGAATGTAGAAATTCAAGTTTCTACAGTATCTGCAACAGTTCATAGCTCTCTGGTGCACAAGTAGCCTGAAGGAGAGACATGTATTAAGAGGCTTGCACCTACAGTGGGTACACAGTGCAGCATTTACTTCACAAGGGGCGGCTTTACAAGGGATGGGTATCACCAAATATTAACTGAAAAGAGTGAATGCAGAGCGTAGTCGTTCAGTGTCTAAGCACAACCACCAATAGAGGGACAAGTAATAATTCACACACTACTCGCTAGTTGTTTCGATTCAGCTCACCTAAAAATAGTCACTGGGTGATCAAAAGTCATCTGGTATAAAGCCATTCATTCATATTTAAACAACTTGCGATCAAAATTGCATGGAGATCCCCCTAAAAAGCAGGGGTGTTGCTACTTGGGACTGTGGACTCAGGCGGCACTCTGCAGGACTTCAGAGGGGCAGCGGCAGGTCACCACGCGGGCACTATTTATTCTTTACCACCTATATTATTATCTGGTAAAAATATAATTGCTGGCTGTGATCCAGGCATTGAACTCACTCCATCCGCAGCACCCTTCCAATGGCTGCCATTGTTGTGATCAGTCTGCAGCGCAGCCATTGGGGGGAGAGGTCAGGGGTCACAGACTGATTACAATAGGGTGCCGCAGACAGAGTGAGTTCAATGCTTGTCGAGGTCTACCACTGGGGACAATGTTCCTACTGCGGTCATTATAGGGGACACTACTACTACTGGGGCCACTATTGGGGACATTATTAATACTGGGGCCCCTAACGGGATCACAATTTTTTACTTAAGGGGGTCATTACTACTACTGGGACCACTATTGGGCGGTGAATTTACAGGGGTACAATCTCTTCAGATGAGACCGTGGAAACCAGAAAGGGGGAGGGGTGTGTATGTACGTTAAATTGTACTTCTTGCCAAGGCTACGGGAGGATATAAGGGAAGGAGATGAATACGTGGAATCTCCATGGGTAGAAATACAGGGAGGGAAAAATAACAAAATCCTGATAGGGGTCTTCTATAGGCCATCAAAAATAACAGAAGAAACTGAAAACTTACAATTAAGGCAAATAGAATAGGTGTCAAACCGCAATGAAGTAATTATCATGGGGGACTTTAATTATCCGGATATAATATAGGAAGACGAAACCTGTAAATCTCACAAGGATGATAAGGTCTTGAGATCAATTAACTTGTGCGGGAGCCAATGAGAGGGAGGGCCATTCTGGACTTAGTACTAACTAACAAACTGGACCGAATAACGGGGGTACAGGTCGAGGGGCACTTGGGGAACAGTGACCACAATATAATCAACTTCCAGCTGTCATTCAATAAGAAGCCTTATCAGGGAGCAACAAATAAACTAAACTTTAGTAAAGCAAAATTCGATAAGCTCTACTATCAGTAACATTAATTGGGACAACATCCTCAAAAATAACGGTACAGAGGAGAAATGGGAAAAGTTTAAAAGGATCCTAATGACCTCATATGAGCAGTTCATTCCCTTTAAAAATAAAAGAACTACAAGTAGAAGGAAACCAATGCGGCTCGACAAGACGGTAAGAGGGGCAATAAACGAAAAAAGCATTCAAACTACTAAAGCAAGAAGGCAGCGAAGAAGCCCTAAAATCGTATAGGGAAAAAAAACAAAATATGCAAAGATAAGGTAAAAAAATGCTAAGGAGGAGGCAGAAAGACTGATTGCCAAAGAGAGCAAAAACAATCCGAAACTATTTTTCAACTATAATAACGGCAAAAGGATTTGCAGGGAGAGCACTGGCCCTTTAACAAATAATGCAGGAGAAATTATTGAAGATGATGAAGGGAAGGCAAATCTATTAAATAGTTTCTTCTCAAACGTATTCACAAACGAAAAGGAAATGTCACACAAGATGCAGGGGAATAAAATGAACCCCACACAAAATATTACATACCTAACACAGGAGGAGGTGCAAAACCAGTTAAAGAGGATTAAAATCGACAAATCACCAGGCCCAGATGGAAAACACCCAAGGGTACTAAGGGAACTAAGTGATGTGATAACTAGGCCGCTATATCTAATATTTGTGGATACTATAAAGACCGGGGTTGTACCACTGGATTGGCGCAAGTGAGCCTGGTAACTACAGGCCGGTAAGTCTGACTTCAGTAACTGGAAAAATATTCGAGGGGTTTCTGAGAGACGCCATCGAAGAATACCTCAAGAAGAACAACGGAATAGCTCCTCACCAGCATGGGTTAATGAGGGGTCGATCATGTCAGACCAATCTGATCAGCTTCTACGATGATGTTAGCTCTAGGCTGGACCTGGGAGAGTCTATTGATCTTGTATATCTGGACTTCTCTAAAGTATTTGACACCATGCTGCATAATAGGCTAATATACAAAATGAGAAGCTCGGATTGGGTGAAAACGTGTGTATCTGGGTAAAGAACTGGCTCAGAGATAGAAAGCGGATGGTGGTAATAAATGTTTCGTACTCTGATTGGGCCACCTTTGCTAGTGGGGGGCCACAGGATTCAGTATTGGGCCCCGTTCTGCTAAATATATTTATCAACGACCTGATAGAGGGGCGGCACAGTAAAATATCAATATTTGCACGATACAAAATTATACAATATAATCAATGCAAAGGAGGACAAGGTACAGCTACAAACGGACTTAGATAAGCCAGGGGCTTGGGGAGAAAAATGGCAAATGAAGTTCAATGTTGATAAATGTAAGGTTATGCACATGGGCAGGAGAAACGGAGGTCACCAATATACACTAAATGGGGTACTGCTAGGGAAAGGTGATATGGAAAAAGACCTGGGGGTACTAGTGGACTGTAGACTTTACTGGAGTAACCAATGCCAGTCAGCTGCTGCAAAAGCTAATAAAGTCTTGGGGTGCATTAAAAGAGGTATAGGGGCGAAGGATGAGAACATTACCCTCCCACTATATAAGGCACTTGTCAGGCCCCACATGGAATACTGCGTACAGTTCTGGTCACCGGTGCTCAGGAAGGATGGTACAGTGCTGGAGGGGGTCAAAGAAGGGCAACTAAACTAATACATGGAATGAAGGGACTGGAATACCCAGAGAGGCACCAAAACTGGGATTATTCACTCTGGAAAAAAGACAGTTAAGGGGCGACCAAATAACTATGTATAAATACATGAGGGGACAATACAAGGATCTCTCCCATAATCTGTTTATACGCAGGACTGCGACAGTAATGAGAGGGCATCCGCTACGCCTAGAAGAAAGCAGGTTTCATCACCAACACAGAAGGGGGTTCTTTACGGTAAGAGCAGTGAGACTGTGGAACTCTCTGCCTGAGGATGTGGTGATGGCAAAATCTATAGAGGAGTTTAAAAGGGGACTTGATGTCTTTCTGGAGCGGAAGGATATTATAGGTTATGAATCTTAGGTTAATTGTTAATCCGGGTATACAGGCAGGTAGGAACTATTAGGGGTTGATCCAGGGAACAGTCTGATTGCCATTAGGGAGTCGGGAAGGAATTTCCCCCCCAAATGGGCTAATTGGCTTCTGCTCTTGGGGTTTTTTGCCTTCCTCTGGATCAACAACACAGGAGGCTAGACAGGCTGGACTAGATGGACATTGTCTTCATTCGGCCTTATGAACTATGTTACATATTATGTTAATGGGGAGAGTATTCCCACTGGGCAATTAAAGGATCACTATTACCACTGGGGCAATAAGGGGTCACTACTACTGGTGGCCATTAAAGGGGACACTATTTTGGTCACTATTACTCACACTTCAGACAAGTTTCAGTGGTTCAAATATGTGTTGGGTATCTTGTGTATTTGCACTTTCAATGCCTGTAAAATTAGTGTTTTTCTCTGCGGGGGGGGGGGGGGGGGGGGGTCTGACAATTCACACTTTGCCTCAGGCAGCACACAGACTTGGGGCGCCCCTGCTTACAAGTGATATATGTGCAGTAAGCGCTTTGTGTAAAAGCAGGCAAACTGCCATTGGTACGCTTCAGCGACATTCCTGAGCGACTGAATGATAGTGTCCCAGTGTAAAGCTACCCTTAGAGCGGCGTATAAAACATCAGTCTACGTAAATCTGCACAATTAAATTAACCCTTAGAAGCTCAATGGAAGTCTACGTGCAGCAAACAAGTTAATCTAGAATCGTTCTGCTGTATTTATGGGGCCACCGCGTTCTCCGTGTTTACATGGAAGTACAATGGACCCCCCGCCGGGCGCTCTCGCACTTACCAGAAGGCGCAGCCCGGCTCCCGCTGTGAACACTGTCTGCAGAAAGGTGATTTACTGAAACAAAAGAGACAAGCTCATAACGGGCTTCTCGTCACCGCAGGAAACCGCTGAGCGCTGATTGAATTCTGAGGCTGAAGAGATGGAGACTAAAAACCATCAAAATTGCTTCTAGGAATTGAGGGCAAACAGCAAAGTGACTCCGCTAATGAGAAATACTTACAGAAGTGTAATATCAAGAAAAAGTATCTGCTGCTTGGAATGTTCTCACCGTATAATTACCTGCAGCCCGCGCCAATGTTCCAGTCTGGTGGAGGAGTCTTCAGCTCTTGGGAGAAAACCAATGAAGGACAACATCAGTGTCCGTAGGGGTTGTTACTCCGGTTTCAATAGACCCAATGACCTACAGTATAAATGTGCAAAGCTTTGAACAGTCACATGCCATGACTACCCAGAAGGCTTGGTGGCAACCAAAGTTGGGCTGAGGTACCTTGAGTTCACCATTGGAAATGTTTCTGATGGTCCGCCATCAGAGGGGGAACCTGAAGCCCCATTGTAAAATCTGTAAGGGGTTCCCTCCACCAACCACGTTCCATTAATACCGATGTTGTCTCATGTTGCAGATGGAGCTTTCTGTCCAGATCCAACTGTTCTCTGAACACCCACTATAACTACTGCCCTCTATCAAACTATTCGGAAGATGCGCATGCCTATCGTTAACTGCAAACTGAGCTGTGTTGCTATCATTGCACAAGAGTCTCATCGCTCATAAATTCTGCTAGGTTCCTAATTCGCGAATCAACTCCAGAAGAGATATGCCGAACAGGAAGTGATCGTTTCCAAATCAGCTCCAGATGGCCTTGGGGCATATTACTGTGACAGAACGTACGCCCTCCCGAGGTTTCACTGGTATTGTGGGGAACCAGTCTGATGCTGTTAGACTTCTACTGCACTATGCCTGTTGTCTGATTGGCCAGAACTGATCACGTGATCAATGCTAGCTAATTTAGAGAGCAGTCCACCTCTATCTTAGACTACTGAAAACCGGGCCCGGTCGCAGTGGATTGGAGGGACAGCAGAGAAAAACATCTGCAGGTTATAAATTCCTTGCCCCCCCCAGACCCTGGATAGAATTTTGGCCTAAAAATGGAGGGTCGCTTTAAGGTGCCCAAACAGCGTTAACAAGTTTGTCTGAAAGCGGTTTCTCCCGGCCTTCACATAAGGGTTTGGCGCAGCCAAGCTTTCATCTGTTTGGGGAGTTATTCTATAGACCGCGCCGGCATTGGCTTATTTGACATTTATTATCTCTGATCCTTCTTTCACCAACCTCACTTGTTGGAGGAGAGTTGAGCTGGCCTCATAACCATTAGAGAGTCAGTCTGTTCTGCCAAAATCAGTGTGTTTGGACAAGTAAACACTAATGTATATGGGGGGCTCTGGAGACTTAAAGGGGTTGTCTGCTTTAGTACTGTTGATGGCCTATCCAGAATAAGTCATCAATGGTAGGTAGATTGGCAGGGGTCTTTCGCTTAGCCCCATGCCAATCAGCTGTCTGCCAGGCAGGTGCACTCCTGTACTGCACTGAATTTCACAGAAAGCAGACAGCTTCATTAATACTGCAGTGGCCGAGCTTGGTATTGCAGGCCAAGTTCCAATTGAAATAAATGGGAACTCTACCTACAATGCCAAACTTGGCCACTGCAGTAAAAATGGAGCTGTCTGTTTCCTGCAGAAATCAGCTTAGTGCACAAGCCCTCTGGCCTGGCAAACAGTACAACAGCAGGGGGTCCCAAGTAAGGGACCCCCCATCAATCTACTATTTATGACTTATCTTGAGGATAAGTCATCAACAGTTAACAATTGGACAACCCCTTTGAATTGGCAGGTCCTTAAAACCCTTTTAAAAATGCTGGCAGTATTTTATCCTTTTAAAAGGGTTTTTTTGTGGGGAAAATGTGTATTTTTTAAATCGTTTTTTATTCTTTAAATTGAACTTTCTTTATGCTATTTTTCCCTCAAGGGGCCTTAATGTGTGATTGTTTGATTGCTTGGATAGTACACTGCTTTACTTAGGTAGTGCATGCTACTAATCCTATGACAGTCGCTATTAGACCCTGCTGAAGGTGAGGACACGGCAGACATGGAGGCCCTTGTGAGGCTTCTGGCTGCCATTGGAACCAATTGGTACCTTGCAATCACACTGTGGGGTGCTAATGGGTGACAGAAGGAGCCCCTCCCCCTGTCATCTGCTTACATGCTGCAGTTGCTATTGATTGCAGCTTGTAGGGGGTTAACTTGCCAGGATTTGAGGTTTCTGCACCACTGGCAGTGAAAGAGATAGTCTGGCTTTTAGTAGTCGGCCAAGTTACCGCCTTAAAAGATGTGTATGCCACTTTAAAGCCCATTAGTGAGGTCGGGAAAAGGCGTATTGGCCGTAACTAATGGGTTAAAATATGGCCCCCTCTTCATATAGTTGATATTATTCCTAATATCAACTATATTATGTTAAAGGGGTTGTCTCGTGAAATCAAGTGGGGTTGTACACTTCTGTATGGCCATATTAAAGGGGTTGTCTCGCGGCAGCAAGTGGGGTTATACACTTCTGTATGGCCATATTAATGCACTTTGTAATGTACATCGTGCATTAATTATGAGCCATACAGAAGTTATTCACTTACCTGCTCCGCTGCTAGCGTCCCCGTCGCCATGGATCCGTCTAAATTCGCTGTCTTCTGGTGTTTTTAGACGCGCTTGCGCAGTCCGGTCTTCTCCCTGGTAAATGGGGCCGCTCGTGCCGGAGAGCTGGTACTCGTAGCTCCGCCCCGTCACGTTTGCCGATTCCAGCCAATCAGGAGGCTGGAATCAGCAATGGACCGCACAGAGCCTACGGTGCACCATGGGAGAAGACCCGCGGTGCATCGTGGGTGAAGATCCCGGCGGCCATCTTGGTAAAGGAAGAAAGAAGTCGCCGCAGCGCGGGGATTCGGGTAAGTAATAAACTTTTTTTTTTTAACCCATCCCTTGGGTTTGTCTCGCGCCGAACGGGGGGCCTATTGAATAAAAAAAAACCTGTTTCGGCGTGAGACAACCCCTTTAATAATTATATTAATAATTAATAACTATTCCTGATCGATTATCAATGATCATCAGTGGTATATTTTATTGAAATGATCTGTTTTTGTTTCAGGGAAAAGAAGGACCACCAGGTCCTCACGGCCCCCCCGGACTGCCAGGACTACCGGTTAGTACAAACTATTATTAAAGGGGTTGTCTGGCTTAGAAAACCCTTTGCCATATACTCTATTAAAAAATGATGAGTTAATAGATGGGAGGTCCCAGTTCAGGATCCTCACTTCTTGGCCTCTGTCTTTGGAGGATCTATCCTGTCCTATATTACAAAGACAACCCATTTCTTTGAATGGACACTGTGCAATACTTAATTTCCCCCTTGGTTGTGCTTTAGTGAAAATTGAGCACTTTTACGGCCCGGTTTTCCAACAGATCAAAGACGATCGCTATGGGTCACAATAGTAAGATACTTTTTGGGCTGACTTATTGTGAAAGGGTTCTTATGCCAAGGTAGGAATTGTCCAAAGGGGAAAATCCCTTTAAATGTAAGGCTACAGATACTTTTTGTATTCACATGGGTAATGTAAATATTGGATAACTGCGATCACTGAGCTTCCCTTTGTCCAATATTACAATTTTCATAAAGGCCGCTGTTTGATAGTCGTACTATTAATTAACTCTGCTGCTCCTTCATCATATAATTTCCTTTAATTTTTGTTTCAGGGCATCGCTGGCAAAGATGGAAAAGATGGGAAGCCGGGGGCACCAGGGGAACCAGTATGTCATTCTTATTATTCAATTACATGACAGAAGAGAGAATATTAGCAGACACTGGAGATGATTTATTGCACGAGTCAATATGTCACCTCCTACTGAGTCACCGTTATCAGAATTTACACATCTGTGAATACCCATATTACCGCTATTATGGTGCAAGAAAAGCAGTACAAAATAGTATATAATAATTATATTATAGTACTGCCCCCTATGTACAAGAATATGACTACTATAATACTGCCCCCTATGTACAAGAATATGACTACTATAATACTGCCCCCTATGTACAAGAATATGACTACTATAATACTGCCCCCTATGTACAAGAATATAACTACTATAATACTGCTCCTATGTACAAGAATATAACTACTATAATACTGCCCCCTATGTACAAGTATATAAGTACTATAATACTGCCCCCTATGTACAAGAACATAACTACTATAATACTGCCCCCTATGTACAAGAATAAAACTACTATAATACTGCTCCTATGTACAAGAATATAACTACTATAATACTGCCTCTATGTGCAAGAATATAACTACTATAATACTGCTCCTATGTACAAGAATATAATTACTATAATACTGCCTCCTATGTACAAGTATATAACTACTATAATACTGCCCCCTATGTACAAGAATATAACTACTATAATACTGCTCCTATGTACAAGAATATAACTGCTATAATAACTGCCTCTATGTACAAGAATATAACTACTATAATACTGCCTCCTATGTACAAGCATATAACTACTATAATACTGCCCCCTATGTACAAGAATATAACTACTATAATACTGCCTCCTATGTACAAGAATATAACTACTATAATACTGCCCCCTATGTACAAGAATATAACTACTATAATACTGCCCCCTATGTACAAGAATATAACTGCTATAATACTGCCCTCTATGCACAAGAATATAACTACTATAATACTGCCCCCTATGTACAAGAATATAACTACTATAATACTGCCCCCTATGTACAAGAATATAACTACTATAATACTGTCCCCTATGTACAAGAATATAACTACTATAATACTGCCCCCTATGAACAAGAATATAACTACTATAATACTGCCCCCAATGTACAAGAATAGAACTACTATAATACTGCCCCCTATGTACAAGAATATAACTACTATAATACTGCCCCCTATGTACAAGAATATAACTACTATAATAGTGCCCCCTATGTACAAGAATATAACTACTATAATACTGCCCCCTATGTACAAGAATATAACTGCTATAATACTGCCCTCTATGCACAAGAATATAACTACTATAATACTGCCCCCTATGTACAAGAATAGAACTACTATAATACTGCCCCCTATGTACAAGAATATAACTACTATAATACTGCCCCCTATGTACAAGAATATAACTACTATAATAGTGCCCCCTATGTACAAGAATATAACTACTATATTACTGCCTCCTATGTACAAGAATATAACTACTATAATACTGCCCTCTATATACAAGAATATAACTACTATAATACTGCCCTCTATGTACAAGAATATAACTACTATAATACTGCCTTTTATGTACAAGAATATAACTACTATAATACCGTCTCCTATGTACAAGAATATAACTACTGTATTACTGCCTCCTATGTACAAGAATATAACTACTATAATACTGCCCTCTATGTACAAGAATATAACTACTATAATACTGCCCTCTATGTACAAAATATAACTACTATAATACTGCCCTCTCTGTACAAAATATAACTACTATAATACTGCCCTCTATGTACAAGAATATAACTACTATAATACTGTTACTAGGTACAAGAATATAACTACTATAATACTGCCTACTATGTACAAGAATATAACTACTATAATACTGCCCCCTGTGTACAAGAATATAACTACTATAATACTGCTCCTATGTACAGGAATATAACTACTATAATACTGCCCTCTATGTACAAGAATATAACTACTATAATACTGCCTCCTATGTGCAAGAATATAACTACTATAATACTGCCTCCTGTGTACAAGAATATAACTACTATAATACTACCCCTATGTACAAGAATATAACTACTATAATACTGCCCCCTATGTACAAGAATATAACTACTATAATACTGTTACTATGTACAAGAATATAACTACTATAATACTGCCCCCTATGTACAAGAATATAACTACTATAATACTGCCCCCTATGTACCAGAATATAACTACTATAATACTGCCCCCTATGTACAAGAATATAACTACTATAATACTGCCCCCTATGTACAAGAATATAACTACTATAATACTGCCCCCTATGTACCAGAATATAACTACTATAATACTGCCCCCTGCGTACAAGAATATAACTACTATAATACTGCCCCCTATGTACAAGAATATAACTACTATAATACTGCTCCCTATGTACAAGAATATAACTACTATAATACTGCCCCCTATGTACAAGAATATAACTACTATAATACTGCCCCCCTATGTACAAGAATATAACTACTATAATACTGCCCCCTATGTACAAGAATATAACTACTATAATACTGCCCCCTGCGTACAAGAATATAACTACTATAATACTGCCCTCTATGTACAGGAATATAACTACTATAATACTGCCCCCTATGTACAAGAATATAACTACTATAATACTGCCCTCTATGTACAAGAATATAACTACTATAATACTGCCGCCATGTACAAGAATATAACTACTATAATACTGCCCCCTATGTACAAGAATATAACTACTATAATACTGCCCCCTATGTACAAGAATATAACTACTATAATACTGCCCCCTATGTACAAGAATATAACTACTATATTACTGCTCCCTATGTACAAGAATATAACTACTATAATACTGCCCCCATGTACAAGAATATAACTACTATAATACTGCCCTCTATGTACAAGAATATAACTACTATAATACTGCCCGCTATATACAAGAATATAACTACTATAATACTGCTCCTATGTACAAGAATATAACTACTATAATACTGCTCCTATGTACAAGAATATAACTACTATAATACTGCCCCCATGTACAAGAATATAACTAATATAATACTGCTCCTATGTACAAGAATATAACTACTATAATACTGCCCCCATGTACAAGAATATAACTACTATAATACTGCCCCCTATGTACAAGAATATAACTACTATAATACTGCCGCCTATGTACAAGAATATAACTACTATAATACTGCTCACTATGTACAAGAATATGACTACTATAATACTGCTCCTATGTACAAGAATATAACTACTATAATACTGTCCCCTATATACAAGACTATAACTACTATAATACTGCTCCCTGTGTACAAGAATATAACTACTATAATACTGCCTCCTATGTACAAGAATATAACTACTATAATACTGCTCCCTGTGTACAAGAATATAACTACTATAATACTGTCCCCTATGTGCAAGAATATAACTACTATAATACTGCCTCCTATGTACAATAATATAACTACTATAATACTGCCCCTATGTACAAGAATATAACTACTATAATACTGTCCCCTATGTGCAAGAATATAACTACTATAATACTGCCTCCTATGTACAATAATATAACTACTATAATACTGCCCCCATGTACAAGAATATAACTACTATATTACTGCTCCCTATGTACAAGAATATAACTACTATAATAATGCCCCTTATGTACAAGAATATAACTACTATAATACTGCCCCCTATGTACAAAAATATAACTACTATAATACTGCTCCTATGTACAAGAATATAACTACTATAATACTGCTCCTATGTACAAGAATATAACTACTATAATACTGCCCCTATGTACAAGAATATAACTACTATAATACTGCCTCCTATGTACAAGAATATAACTACTATAATACTGCCCCCTATGTACAAGGTTATAACTACTATAATACTGCCCCTATGTACAAGAATATAACTACTATAATACTGCCCCTTATGTACAAGAATATAACTACAATAATACTGCCCCCTATGTACAAGAATATAACTACTATAATACTGCCTCCTATGTACAAGAATATAACTATTATAATACTGCCCCCTATGTACAAGAATATAACTACTATAATACTGCCCCCTATGTACAAGAATATAAGCCCTATAATACCGCTCTTGAGCACATACAATCATGCATTGATCTGCAGTCTTTCCCTTTAGCCTTCTGCAGGTGTATGCAGCTCATGAATGAGTCATCTGCTTTGCTTTCCTCCTGTTGTCTGACATATTAATGCAGGCGGCGCAGGGAGCACACGCTGGGGTTATTTATCAGAGAGTCAACACTACACGCCGCGAGTACAAACACGTCTCTGCTCTCATTGATCACAGGGTTCTCTCTGGCCTCATGGTGCTGCTGTCTCTGACACTTGATGTGTAATTCCTTTACTTGAGATGGAAAACCTTGATGAATAATTCCCATATTATTTATTTTAAATTAAGCTGTTTGGGTTTTTTGCTCACGGAGCAGCATAATATTAGCATTATTTATCATTGCTGGCCGTTTTATACAGTTAGAAGCCTTATTCTTAGAGTATATCTATCATTCTGGAGCACGTGTCAAACACAAGGCCCGTGAGCCGAGTGTAGCCCGTGAGGGCCGGATGCAGAAGGACTGGTGGCTCTCCACTCTCCCCAGAGGCTATGGCCAGCACCTGGCAAAGGGGTCGGCACCAGCAGAGGAAGCCGGTGCAATTTTGGATTCTGAGCTCTGGCACACACTTCCACCCGCTCTGTTTAGCAGCTGCCGGGTGGTGGCGCAGCTCCGAAAGTCCTACCCAGAGGCGGAACTTGAAGCTCCTGGGCCCTAATGCAAAACCTGTAACAGGGCCGCCAACTATAATGCTTTATTCATAGTACTGGGTTCCCTATATGGAGAAGAGAGGCCTTATGGGCCCCCAACGCTTCTGGGCCCAGGTGCAACTGCGTCCCCTGCATCCTTTATAGTTACGCCAGTGGTCCTACCCGGAAACCCTTGCCACCCTCCAAGGTAGAAGCTTGTTGCTAAAGACTTGGGAGGAGCTTGCTACTGTCTAACCTGGTCCTAAGGTTCATCTTGGTCTTTTACTGACCAAGTGGCGCAGCATGACATCTCTGGTGGAACAATTTAAACTACTGTTTCAGCAACCAAAAAAGGTCCACATACCCTTATGTTTTGTGTTGGTTGTTATTTTCAGGACATGATCAATGGATGAGTTGGCACAGGATCTGGTGTTTCAGGTTATTTAACGAAAAAAGTTTGGTACGGGTCGACAGTAGGGTCAAATGTGATCGTTCCCAGCAAAAGAAACCATGTAATCTTGTAGAAAATATACCTTTTAATGGCTAACAAAAATACATTTAAACCTACGTCAGGTTTAAATTAAATAGATCTGAAGAAGCATGTATCTATATATGTATGTATATGTGTGTGTGTATATATATATATATATATATATATATATATACACACACTTATGACCAGGCACAGACCTGGTGGGATTAATTTGCACTTTAAAGAATACTACAAAAGAAATAGAGACATCTTTAAATAGTCACTGATAAGGGAGTGAAGGTTTCATGGTCCCTGAATTAGTGTTGGGGGGTCACCAGGCCAGCAGTGTTATCTGTGCTATAGATTTCTCATACTTCCCACTCACGCATGAATCCTCATGAAGAATTTACCCCTTATTGAAAGTGTCATAGGTTGTTATAAAATTTAGGAATATTAATTTATAACAACTTTGGACATATTTAATAGAGGGCTAAAATCTTCACAAGGATTCATGCGTGACTATCAGTGACTATTTAAAGAGGTTTGTATTTCTGTTGTAGTATTTTAAGTGCAAATTAATCCCACCAGTTCTGTGCCTTGTCATACGTATGTGTGTATAAATATGCATGCCTCTTCGGATCTATATAATTTAAGCCTGAAGATGAGCCCTGCGTTGGTTTGAAAGCTCGCATTAACATCATGTATTTTTGTTACCCAGTAAAAGGTCTCATATCTATAAGATTACCTGGTTTCTCTTGCGGGCAACAATCACAGGTTATTTAACTATATATTAAGAAGCAGTTACATTTATGTTCAATCATTTTATTAAACATTTTCCAATAATGAGCAACAACAATACAATAAATCAGTCTGGAAACCATTCTCAATCAGGACTTGAGTAAAACACATCACTGAGAAATAATAATATGACTGATTGAAAAATTATCTGTGATCTAAACAAAACTAAGTAAGGGGAGAGGGGGGGAGGGGAGACAAGGAAAGAGGGACGGGGAAAAAAGGGAATAAGAACGACCTTGCTCAAGTAATACAGCTGACCCATTAAGGGTCCAGTCAACCAGACTCCAGCCAAGATTTAGAGGAATCAGAAGCTCGCATAGATATCCAAGGACTCCAAAGCTCATAGGCGCCGATCCGCTCCTGTTCGCCCACAGACCCTTCCTCCTCGTATCTCATGAGCATATCCAACTTCTCTGTCCAGATGATTCTTGATGGAGTGGAGGCAGAATGCCACAAACCAGGGACTGACATCCTTACCGCCAGTATAACCAGCCACAGTAACTCCGCCTTAATCTTGGCAATAGACCCGGGCAGCATTAGGAGAAGGGCCATCTCAACTGTTATGGACACCGCCGATCTTGTCATAGCGTTATACAGTAGTTCCCCACTACTCCAGAAATTTCATACAGCGGGACACTCCCACCAAATATGTAGCATTGTTCCAGAACTGCTCTGGCACCTCCAGCACACCGAGGGGATCCGGGCATCCATTTGATGCAGCCTCAATGGAGTCCTATACCAGCGAGATAGAAGTAGGTAAATGTATACAGTCTTACAATTGCAATCAGCCCTCTGAAGGCAACTGTACTGCTGAGGTGGCCCTCGGTGAAAATGAGTTTGACACTCCTGTTCGAGACGGATTTTTATAATTAGTTGTTTCAAGTCTCCTGAGTCCTATGAGTATTTCTCACCACAATGTCCTCAATATCATGTATCCAGAAGCGGTGAAGACGAGCTGTTAGGATGTTCTCCTATACTCAGAAGCATTGCAATATTCTTCATTGCTCAGAAGCTCTACACCCTGTTCCTCAGCCCACCGTTCTAAAGAACTAGTAGAGTTCACCATATTCTACCATCCTCTTCTTCCATTCCATGATTGGTCATCTGCTCCTTGATAAGAACTGGCCTGGGAAGATATTATAGAGTGTGATAAACTAGACAGTTGCCCAGGGGCCCCATTTTCTAAGTTGCTTCCAAGATTTGGACCCACAGTAGGAATCTGAGATGGAAGATGTGAATCTTTATTGCCATGAACCACCAAGGATATTAAAACCACTCTCTGGTCATGGTGACAATCTTTGCCCAGTCACTAGAGTAGGAGGGGGGAGTTTCACTGCCAGTCCTGTGCTGTCAGGCGAAGGAGGATTTGCAATGTGGGGGGGGGGGGGGGGGTGTTCTGCTGGAAAGGACTAGGGCCATTGTTTATAGTGAAGTCCACCCTCAACACCAACGAGTACAGAGATATTCAGGACAATGTGGTATCCCTTATCATGTGGCAATACTTTGGTACAGCTCCCTGTCTCCACCAAAATGAGTGAAGCGCCATGTCATAAGACACGCAGTGTTGACGCTTCGCTTCTAGAGCAGAACATCTGCAAACTTCATTGGCCGCCGAAAGTCTGAATCTCAATCTCATTGAATATCTTTGGAATGAACTAGAGCGACAAATCTGTGCACGCCCAACACTCCCATCATCCACCGCATCACCATCTGAAGATCTCATTGAGGAATGAAGGCAAATCCCTCGACAGATCTATGGGAATTTAGTAAAAAGCGGCCTAAGAGGGTTACTGCAGTCATTAAGGCCAAAGCCAGCCGAGCACAGAAGAATCTGTATTGAAAAACTTCCAAGATGGCCTTGGTACTCTTTTCACTACTTGATGTACACTGTGCATCAATATTCAGATACAGCATGCTACTTTCAGATTGGCCAGCACTGCTCATATGAGCAGGACCGGCCAATCAGAGCAGTGTGCAATGTTTTAGACTACTGATATACCACCAGTGCTCAGTAGGCATCAGATAGTCAAAGAATTGTTGTAGCCATATTGAAGGGAGAAACGAAGCACCAGGAAGAGGGGGATTGGCAGCAGACTGGAGATAGTTTAGCACCTGGTAATATAATTGAGCCGTCTACTACGTGGTTCAGGTAGCCAGCTCAAGGTTGACTTAGCCTTCCATTCTTCCGAGGTCGGTAAAATGAGCACCCAGCTTGTTAGGGGGTAAAAGATGACTGGGGAAGGCAATGGCAAACCACCCCGCAAAACAGTCTGCCAAGAAAACGTCATGATGTGACATCAACCTAGGAGTCAGTCATGACTCGGAGCCTGCACCAGGGGACTTCACCTTTACCTAATATAACTCCGCCCTCTGGTCCCTGAACAAGTCTTGTCCCAGGAGCGGCACTTGGCCTTAAACATTCTCCTCTTCACTATTCTAGATCAAAAAGTTTTTTTTATTATTTAGGAACTGTATGGCAGAACTATGTGGATGCTGCAAAGAGGTAATATTTGGCATTTGATGGCAGCATTTGGTTTAAGGGGTTGTGCCAAGTTATAAAGTTATCCTCTATCCACTGCATAGGAAATAACTTTATGTTCAGTAGGGTTCCGACCACTAGGAATCTCGCTGACTTGAGAATGGGGTCCCGAAGGTCCCTGCATGAAAGGAGCAGCTGTCAGGAAGCACTCCACCTCTGCATTTATTTTAATGGGAATGCCGAAAATTGCCAAGTTTGAGCACTCCGTCATCTCCGGTACTGTAATGGAAATGAATTAAGCCACGTCGCGCATGCGCGACTGCCACTCCATTCATGCAGGGACCTATAGGACACCTGGCCTTGAGATCATTGAGGGTCCCAGTGGTTAGACCCCACCAATAATAAAGTTATCCACTATCCTGTAGATAGGGGATAACTTTATAACTTGGCTCAACCCCTTTAAGCATTTACATAAATGTGCTGATTTGCGCCCCCTCTTTTTGATAACTTCACACTGGCTGATCGTTCATGTGATCATTTGTCCCCTATACTGTTTCATCGCTGTTGGCGATCTCTGGTTTCTGTGGGAAGACGCACTGCAACAACGATGATTTTTGGTGTCACATAAAACCTTTCAATGAGTGATCTGCAACACCTTCATGCAGACCAACGAACAGGCAAACAAATGCTCCACCAGATGTTCTTGCCTAATCACCGGGCCTTGTGAAAGGCTCTTAAAGGGATTTACCGAATTGACTTTTATTACCTATCCATAGTCTGATCGTTGGTGGGTCTCACCGCTGAGACCCCCACCTATCCTGAGAATGGGGGTCCTGTGTCGTTCTCCCCTTATATGGGCTCGCGGCCCCCTCCACAGTGAGGAGGAGATTGAATTAAGCATCAGTCACTGTTGCACTCCATTCATCTTCAATGGGACTGTGGGAGACGGAGGAGCGCTTGTACTGAGCTACGTATTTCCGTCAGCCCCATTGAAATTATTTGAGTGGCACCGAGCACATGTGACCGCTGCTCCATTGTCTCCACATCAATGTGGGTGCAATGACCTCGCAGTGATGAGAAGAGGGGGACACGGGTCACCAGTTCTTGGGGTCGTTGGCATTGTAAGCGCATGGAATATACACCAAAATACTCCACGTGAACATGCTTAGGGGATCACTTTTGGTCTGTGCATATTTTTTATGTATGTAATACGGACAGCGATAACCCGTGGCCTCGCATTGGGGTGTTCACACATGCAGCTTTCACATGTAGATTTTACACGCTTGAAAAACAATAGCAGCGTGTCCTACTATGGTTCAGGTTATGCACCAACATCCCCATACAAATCTATAGGAGCATTAAAAATACACAGTGAATACAGACAATGCGCGCCTATTCACTGCGTAGTTATGTAAGACGGCGGGAGAAATCAAGTGGTCCTTCTTGCGTTTTGTTTTTTTTTCCGTGTGTTAAAAATGCGTGAATCCGCGCACAAAAAAAGGAAAAATGTACAAATCCAGGCAGTGAAAACGCTGCATATCCTACAGGCTGTATACGCAGACCCCCGTGTGAATGAGCCCCAATATGACTGCAGGATCGGAGCACACAAGCCGTTTCTCTACAGTCTATGGAGACACTATGACTGGCGTAGAAGCTGCGGGCGTAGAATGGCAGGAGAGTGTTCACACCCTTCAGTATTGCTTGTTGGAGGGATTTTCAAGCTTCAACGGACCGACTTCACAACCGATGGAATTGTCTCACAGTTGGAACACGATGGCAGATTTTGAAGTGTTGCGCTATTCCCGCTCCTCTCCTCCGGGGTTGTTATTTGGGCACAATGAGGACGGGGAGAGCTGTAGGGTTTGTCTTTGGATTCCACCCTTTTGCTACTTGTTTTATTCATATATCACTTGTTCTTGTTCACATAGGGGAAGACAGGAGATGTGGGACCTCCCGGCGCGGAGGGCGCTCGCGGGCCGCCTGTAAGTATACGCAGACATAATGATAAGCACTGATTAGGTAGGACAACAAACATACATAGAAAGTTCACATTACTAATATTCCGATCCTCATTTGCCATCACTGGTGCCTGTTGTAACCCCTTAGTTACCACCACTACGCCTTTTTATGGCAGTCACTAATAGGCTTTAAACCTACACATATATCCTTTTTAAGGCGGCGGTTTCGCTGACTACTGACAGCCCGTCTCCTGCTCTAACGGCCAGGAACGGAGAAACCTCAGATCCTGGCAATTTAACCCCTTACATGACACAATCAATAGCAACTGCAGCCTGTAGGTAGATGACGGGGAGGGGATCTTTCTGTCACCCATTAGCACTATACAATGCGAATACAAGGTACCAATGAGCTGCCGTTGCAGCTGGAGGCCTGACAAACTCCTTCATATATGCCATGTAACTTAGTCTATTAGACCCCGCCTCCGGCAGAATATAATAGGCTGATGTCATAGGTTTAGTAGAATGCACTGCAGGAGTAATGCAGTGTACTATCCTAGCAATTGAGTGATCGCATCTTCATGTCCTCACACTGACCCAGATAAGAAAATGATCATGTTATTTTTAATAAATGATGCACACAGCGAAACCAAAACCCCCAAAATGATGGCGCAATTTCTGAGAGGGGGAGGTCCATCTTCAGCCCAAATAAAACCTAATAAAATGTATACAACACAATATATGTACCCCGGAGTGCTGCCATTAAAAAAATACAACTCATCCCACAAAAAAGCAAGCCTGCATACGGCTGTCAATGAGTTATGGCACCTTCAATGCGACAATGAACATTGCTTGGTCCTCAAGGCACAAAATAGTAAGTCACTAAGGGGTTAAAGAAAAAAAACATAATATAACTTAATACTAATAAGGTTGAATTCTATAGGGTACCTTTAAGAATAAAGAGGGAAGGTCGAGCAATTATAGTAATAGTGACTATTCAATCAAATCATCCTAATTAAAATGGTCCGGGAATATTATAGTAAATGACCAGGACTCAACTGAGAGAAATGTAGCCCATGTCCCATATCCTGCCCTGCCTCACTAACCGCGTTACATGTGTCCAATAGTCAGCCCGTCTAGGGCCCGATAAAAGTATTGATTTCCAATCCCTGTTCAGAAGTAATTTTCCACTTTGCTGCAAGGCTGTTGAGCTTCATGGAGCCGACTCTATCATTATGGCAGCTCTCCTTGTATGTTTCAGTCTTGTGAGACAATGGAAAATGTATTTTGCTAGACATTACATGCCCTGTTAGAGCAGCCGGGATGAGATCTATAAGGAGTCTGCAAATACGTCAAAAGATATATCTGCAGTGGTCTATCTAACATAGAGATTAGGTACATACCTGCTATGGGGCCAATAGGGCCTGACAGCAAATGGCATCCCTTGCTTGCTGCGACACAGCTGCTGTCTGTACCTGCAGCCACCACTAGAGGGAGCTCTCTGCATATAGGCTTGAGCTCCCACTAATTTTCTGGCTGTGTAGTTAGCACCATCTGCTGGTGACTTCATGTTGCCAAAATTGTGTAATTTATCAGAGGTCCAATATACGGCAGAACTGTTGATCCTTGTGGAGGTCGCCAAGTTAGTATAGGGAGGATTAAAAGGCCAGGACATTTTTAGTGGGAAAATGCTATGCAACTAACATCTGATCCAGAAGGAAGAAAGCTGGGCTTTTAGTATCACCTACTAGATAGCTACCCTATATGTCAACATCCAACCAAAGGCCTTAGTTGTGATGCAAGGCCTGTAAAAGGGTCAGATAATGACCTATAGGGTTGCTATACAATAGGTGGCATTAAGTAGCCTCCTGGATGGGAAACATTCAAGATACATTCTGGCTTATAAAACAGGGAGTTACAAATGAGTAAACCCCGTCCAATGTCCATAGATATTGGTCGTCTTCATGAAACAGCCCATTTAAGGCCAACAACGGCCCAGTCTTGAAGAGGTTAAAAGTCACCACATCATCTATTTCCAGCTGTACATACGGTAGTGTGAAGTCAGCCATCATCCAAAATATCCGAGTCAATAACTGACAGATCCATCTGTGTAAAAGTCTCATTTATTTGATATCACGCAACAGACAAGTGACAGAATGCACAAAGAGATCTGTCAACGGAGCGCCGGGGCTTAGAAAACCTCCACATCATGATAAATACTCTGTTACTCTATTACTCCCCCCTCAACCCAAAGGCATCAGTGAGAAATGATGATGTGCACAGCCAAGAGGAGCGAAAATAAAGCAGAAGAAGATGTTGCTACAGATGTCATACGCATCATAATGATCATCACTAATCAGCGTTATGAGGGGATGATCAATGAACACATGACCGAACCAATAAGAGTCACATCTAGGATTCTCATCAAAGAGACATGCTTATTAAATTGGGAAGAAAACTGCAACTTTGTAAGTAGACTTGATAAAAAATTTCCTACCAAGTTGTGTATAAAGCTCCTATGCAGACCTATGTGTCTCCGTGGTGACAGACTACAAACAAGCCTGCGTAGTCTGATCATCCATCCTGTGTCTCTTTGTTTCCACCTGTCCCCTACTTATTGCTATTATCCAAGGAGAGAGACTAACAGATGACTATCAGACTACTCAAGGTTGTTTGTAGTCTGTAATTGTGGAGACACATAGTTTTGCATAGAACTAGTCATGAGCAAACTTTCCAAAAGTTCAGTTCGGCCGGTTTGCCAAATTTAGGCTAAAAGTTTGGTTTTGTTCTAATCAACCTGAACTTTGTCAGTTCCTCTTATACTGAAGGAGGAGGGGGAGAAGAAGAGGAAAGAAGACAGAATGAGAGAAAGAAAGAAGAAGAGAGAATAAAGAAGAAGGGAGGAGAAGAGCAAGGAGAAGAAGCGAACAAAGAAAGGGAGGAGATGAAAGGAGGAGAAAGAAGGAAGGAGAAGAGAGAATAAAGAAGAGCAAGGAGAAGAAGCAAAGAAAGAAAGGGAGGAGATGAAAGGAGGAGGAAGAAGGAAGGAGAAGAGAGAATAAAGAAGAGCAAGGAGAAGAAGCAAAGAATGAAAGGGAGGAGATGAAAGGAGGAGAAAGAAGGAAGGAAAAGAGAGAATAAAGAAGAAGGGAGAAGAAGGATGAGGAGAAGAGCAAGGAGAAGAAGTGAAGAAAGAGAAAGGGAGGAGATGAAAGGAGGAGGAAGAAGGAAGGAGAAGAAAGAAAAATAAACATTTTAGTAGTTTTGGCCGAGACAAACCGCAATGTTCCGGGCCATGCCATACTTTTAACAAACTTCAACATAAAACAGTGTTTGGTTGTTTTGGTTCACTCAACACTACTTAGGTAGAATGTTTTTAATCAAGAATGTTAACAAAGTTGCTTCAATTTCTTTTTAAGGTGTATCAAATTAACTGCAAATATAACTGGTTGCAAAAGTTTACATACCCTTGAGAATATTTGAAAATACCAACTAATTTGGAGAGAAAATGAAAGTCACCCTTTAATTTCAGGGCAAAATTCTCCAGAGTCAGGTGGTGGTGGTGGTGGTGGTGGTGGTGGTGGTGGTGGGGGGGGGGGGGGGGGGTGTATGACCTGCTGTTGTTCTTCTTTTTGGCCAACACTGAGCAGTGTCGGCCGATCAGATGCTACCAATGCGCTTTGGGGATTAGGTAGACTGAAGATTGCATTGATCATCCTGGGTGCCTGAAAATGGGATGTAGAACTAATAAATCAGAAAAGCATTAGTACTGAAGACCAACAGTAGGTAGCATAACTACCCCCTTCTTATCCCACTCTGTGGCGCTCCTACACCCTAATAGAGCGTGCTTGGTGTCACCTTACCACAATTTCGTTAACGTACCCCTTTATAGTCGGACGTTGCTGCAGGTCGCACCTGTTCACAGGGTTGATGTTGGGTTATCATTCACACACTGTCGCTTTTTTGTTCACTTTTATTATATATTTTCCCCAGGGTTTCAAGGGGCACAGCGGAGACACGGGCTTACCGGGCAGCAGAGTAAGTTGTGCGGTCTTATCATACTATAAAATGTGAATAAATGCTGGACCTGTCACCAGAACATGCCGTCTCCTTCTAATCAATGGTGTTCCATCGCCTATGATCCTGAGAATGAAGGATGGTTCGAGCTATTGCTTCTACAGACACCAAAAAGTGCCACATGGCAATGAGCTGCTCCGTAGTACAGATCCAACACAAACTACAATTTAACCCCCATTTAAAACTTCAAGATAACATTAAAAATCCCTATATATATATATCTTCAAGAGGTGCTAGGGGGCACCGTAAATTAACACTAAACCAGTCCACATGTGTGGCATTCACGGACCAAATGGGTTTAAGAGGGCAAGTCCAATTGGGATTAATAGTGTCATAAATATTGAATTTTAGGGGGGGTTATATTGTAGTTTGTGGTTTCCATGGTTGGCCTTCCACATATCATTGCATTATTTTGGTTACGTTCTACAGATCTGTAGCAGCTGTGTAGTACAGTACAGAAGAGGCGGGGCCTCCTTTCCTCCGTGTTGGGAGTGCCTGTCACAGTTCTCCTTCCCAACCATGTCACCGTCTAGGGATGTGGCATCTATAACCCGGAGCTCTCAGCGCGTCGTCTTCCTTGTGTCAGATGCCCCACTGACAGTTAAGAGGGGCTTCCAGGCAGGACCCAACAGCATGGCAGTGGCTCCTAAGGTCTTCTGTGGAAGGAGCGCACCCTCTACCGCTTTAACCCAACACCTATTTATCAATTTATTCATAAATTTCCAATGGGAATAACAGAGGAACAGCACAAGGCAGATTTCTAAGACAAGATGCTTGAGAATTGTAGTTATATGAAGAATACAAGTATTTACTAAGAGAGACATGTCGGGATCCGATATGAAACTCATTAACCTAAAAATTGCAAAAATGTGCAGAACGGGTCATTTTGGTTTTCTGGAAGTTTAAGATACACAAAACTCCAAAATAACTTAAAAAAATGAAATTTGAACACCATTTTTAATTGCTATTTTTATTTGTTATTCTCTTAGGGAGAAGCGGGCGCAGCAGGACCTCCGGGGCGAGAAGGGGCATCAGGAAAAGATGTAAGTCCTGAAGCTAAATGTTAGATTGTGACTCTGGGCAAACACGGAATATTGAGCTTTAGGCCACAGCTGTGAACGGCAACATTTCACAAAAAGTGTCCTTTACCTGAATGCCACTATTTCTGAAAGGATCTACTATCTCCTACCGGGCCGCAGCGGGAGCTTCTGCCAACTAGCGTATCCTAAAAGCCGAGCTGGCACAAGCGTGCTGGCAGAAAGCATTAGAGGTACTACAGCTGCCAACCAACCACTGCGGTTGTACTATATCCTCTGCTGCCCGCCGATTGGCTCCTTCAGTGCTGCTCAGCTGTCGTGTTGCTCCGGTTGGCGGAGGCCTCGGCTGCAGCCGCTAGGAGATGGCAGGTCGTTTCTGAACATTCTGTAGTGACATTCAAGTAACAAAAATCAACAGGACCGAACAAAAGCGTCATTTCCATTTGTACTTTAGTTTCACTTTTACCTCTTCACGAGCGCATAATATCACTATACAGTGGGGGGCCGGGACGTCTATAGACCCTCTCACTTTTATACATTTTGTTATGTTGTGGCATTACTTGTACGTAGCGTATCTGGTGTAGCATGAACGATTTACTGTTTTCATATATATTTCATTAGGGAGACCCCGGACCACCAGGACATCAGGGACCAAGAGGCCTTCGAGGGCCACCTGTAAGTTGGAAGCTAACAGTGGTACAGCAGTGTGAATATACAATGTAACCATAGGCACGTCTTGGGGCTTTCAGATTGGATTTAGTTTATCAATCAAGTGAAATTCATTTTATTTGCAAAATGAGCTCCTTAAAGGAATCTTCTGGTCTCAGAAAGTGATCGCATTCAACAAGATCAGGAAACGGCAGTTTCTTCTTTCCTGACACCTCAAGGCCTCTGCAAACCTAATATGGTGCCTGGAAAATGCCCCAATAGAAGGGAGGCCCTAAAGTCCACCATGTGCACCTTCACCTCTGAGGCCTTTGTTTGAGTCGTGCTAGGGCCACATGGGGGACATTTCTAAGAACTGCAGATTCTGGGTAATAAATATTGAGCTTTGTTTATCTGCTTACTCCTACTGTGGTGAAGAAGAAAATTAGGGAGAATCAAAAATCTGCAAAAACTAAAGTTTTCAAATTTCTCCTTAAAGGGGTTGTCCCGCGCCTAAACAGCAAAATTTTTTTTTTTGCCCAGTCCCCAGGTATTCCAAAGGAATACCGCTGCCATGTGTTATATATAAAAAAAAAATTCTCTTACCTGAATCCCCGTTAAGCATCTTTAAAAAGTCTTCTGTCCAAGATGGCTGCTGCTGGTCTTCTCCCATGGTGCACCGTGGATGTTCTTCTGCAGTCTGCGTTCCACTGCCGATTACAGCCACCCATTAGCTGATCGGCACCACGTGACGGAGGCGGTGCTACCCAATGACACGGAGAAGAGGGAGGAGCCAGGACGCAGCTAGTGAGCCCGGACCATCCAGAAGAGGAATCGTCTGTGTGCAAGCGCGACTGTTCCTGCGACCAGAGGAGAAGTTTGGTCATCGCCATGGAGATGGGGACGCTAGCACCGGGAGCGGGTAAGTATATAACTTCTGTATGGCCAATATTTAATGCACGATGTATATTACAAAGTGCATTAATATGACCATACAGAAGTGTTTAACCCCACTTGCTGTCGCGGGACAACCCCTTTAACTTTGCTTTAATCCCCATGAAACACTTAAATCAGTTTTCCAGGGAAATACTATTGATGACCTATCAATAGTATTTATCATCAGTAGTATTTCCCTAGAAAACCCCTTTAAAGAGTTAACAGACTTTGTAAATGCTGGTTTGAAAACTTTGAGCAGTGCAGTTTTTAAAATGGGCTGATTTATGGGGGGTGTCTAATATATAGTCACCTCTCAAAGTCACTTCAGATCTAAGCTGGGCCCTTAAAAAATAGGTTTTGGATATTTCCTTAAAAAATATTATAAAAATTGTCCCAATGCTTTATAATATTTCTGATAACCGCATAGAGCGGACATATGGTAAAGGTTAATTATTAACTGTTTTATGCACCGCGAGCCTCTGTCTCACAAGCACAAAAAGTCAAAGTTTGAAAATTGCAAATATTTTAAATTTTCTAAAAAAAATATTAGTTTGTTTTTATAAATAAAAAAACGTATTGACCAAAATTTACCAACAACATAAAGTACTAGGAGTCACCAAAAATGTTCTCAGAATCACTTGGATAAGTAAAAGCATTCCAAAGTTGTCACCAGCAAAAATAACATGTCAGATTTACAAAATGGGTCTCATCAGGGAGGCGAAAACTGGCTTTATAGATGGATATAAGATAGATAGATAGATAGATAGGAGATAGATATGAGGATAGATAGATATGAAATACATGGATATGAGATCAATAGATAGATAAATAAATAGATGTGAGATAGATGTGAGAAGGATAGATAGAAAGATAGATATGAGATAGATGGATAGCTAGATACATATGAGATAGATAGATAGATAGATAGATATGAGATAGATAGATATGAGATAGATAGATATATATTAGATAGATAGATATTAGATAGATAGATATTAGATAGATAGATAGATAGATAGATAGATAGATAGATAGATAGATACATGGATAGATAGATAGATACATGGATAGATAGATAGATAGATAGATAGATAGATAGATAGATAGATAGATAGATAGATACATGGATAGATATGAGATAAATATTAGATTAATATTAGATAGAGAAAGAAAGATAGATAGGAGATAGATAGATATGAGACCGATAAATATTAGATAGCTAGGAGATAGATAGATATGAGACAGATAGATATAAGATAGATGTGAGAAGGACAAATACATATGAGATAGATAGATATGAGATGGATGCATAGATAGATATGAGATAGACAGATAGATAGATATGAGATAGATAGATAGATATGAGATGGATAGATAGATATGAGCTAGATATGAGCTAGATATGAGCTAGATTTGAGCTAGATTTGAGCTAGATATGAGATAGATATGAGCTGGATTTGAGCTAGATATGAGATAGATAGATATGAGATAGATGGATAGATAAATAGATATGAGATAACTAGATATGGGCTAGATATGAGATAAATAGATAGATAGATATGAGATAGATAGATGGATAGAGAGATAGATATGAGATAGATAGATATGTGATATATAGATATGAGATAAATCGATAGATATGAGATAGCTAGATAGATATAAGAAAGATAGATAGGTAGATATGAGATCGATATGAGAAGGACAGATGGATATGAGATGGATAGATTTGAGATATGAGATAGATATGAGAAGGACAGATAGATATGAGATAAATAGATAGGTATGAGGTAGAAAGATAGATATGAGAGAGATAGATAGATATGAGATAGAAAGATAGATATGAGAGAGATAGATAGATAGAAAGATAGATATGAGAGAGAGAGATAGATAGATAGATATGAGATACACAGATATGAGATAGATAGATATGAGATAGAAAGATAGATAGATCGATAGATATGAGATCGATAGATATAATAATAATCTTTATTTGTATAGTGCCAACTTATTCCGCAGCACTTATGGATAGATATAAGAAATATAAATAGATAGATACAAGATAGATAGATAGATATGAGATGGATATGAAATAGAAAGATAGATAGATCGATAGATATAATAATAATAATAATCTTTATTTGTATAGTGCCAATTTATTCTGCAGCACTTATGGATAGATATGAGATAGATA
Organism: Eleutherodactylus coqui; assembly: GCF_035609145.1. Lineage (NCBI taxonomy): Eukaryota > Metazoa > Chordata > Amphibia > Anura > Eleutherodactylidae > Eleutherodactylus > Eleutherodactylus coqui. Next base: position 163,216,423 of record NC_089845.1, read on the forward strand.
TAAGAAATAGATAGATAGATAGATAGATAGATAGATAGATAGATAGATAGATAGATAGATATGAGATAGATAGATAGATCGATAGATATGAGATAGATAGATAGATAGATAGATAGATATGAGATAGATAGATAGATAGATAGATAGATAGATATGAGATAGATAGATAGATCGATAGATATGAGATAGATAGATAGATAGATAGATAGATAGATATGAGATAGTTATGAGAAGGATAGATAGATAGATATGAGATAGATAGATAGATAGGAGGTAGATAGGTGATAGATAGATATGAGGTAGATAGATAGATATTAGATAGGTAGATAGATAGATAGGAGATAGATATAGATATGAGATGGATATAGATGATAGATAGATATGAGATAGATAGATAGATAGATAGATAGGAGGTAGATAGGTGATAGATAGATATGAGGTAGATAGATAGATATTAGATAGGTAGATAGATAGATAGGAGATAGATATAGATATGAGATGGATATAGATGATAGATAGATATGAGATAGATGGATAGATATGAGATAGATAGATATAGATATGAGATAAATAGATATTAGATAGATGAATAGATAGATATTGGATAGATAGATATTGGATAGATGGATAGATAGATATGAGATAGATGGATATGAGATAGATGGATATGAGATAGATGGATATGAGATAGATGGATAGATAGATTGGAGATAGATGGATAGATAGAATACAGAAATGGACATAGCATGTCAGAAAATGGAGATCTGTTTTGAAATGAACAATAAGTGTTTTCATTGGGTATAACATCATGTTGTCCTTATGGTTTCATTTCTAGGGCAAAAACGGGCCTCCTGGACCTCCGGGTAGTTCGGGGGCGCCGGGTGCAATGGTAAGTATTAAATATGTAAGACATGTACTGTATATACTGTATTTATGCTACTTTAATATGGCACGGTCACAACAAAGACCATTAAGAAGTCAAGTTAAAATATGCTTCATCTGTGCATTTAAAGGGGTTTTCCAGAAGATTGATGATTTGGGATAGGTCATCAATAGCTAACTTGCGGGTGCCTGCTGGGCCGCTGTGTCACTGTATGGAACTGAATGCAGACAGCTCTGTACACTTTGTAGTGGCCTGGTATGGTATTGCAGGCACAACTCCCATTGAAGTGAATTGGTAGTGGAGCAACAAGGGTCAAACCTTTGGTAAAGGAGACAACAGCGAACAAAATGGTGGGTCACGATTGCTCTACCGTCTCCTCTCGTTACATCCCAAAATGCGGTCTGTCCCGGCAGCACGGGAGGGCAAAAGCTAGCAGCTGCGCCAGCAGAGAAATGATAACTTAACTGTTCACATGACGCCAGTACCCCTTACCAGTAACAGGTCACCGAAGCCAAATAAAGAGTCCACAACCAAAGTGCAGTTTTAAAACCGGAAGCGCACAGTTTTTACTGGATGTTTCCAACTTTGATTTCCCAAGTATATTACTGCAGCAGTCTGAAGTACTGTACTACTGGCACTTTTTCCTTTCACCACCTCCCTACACACTTGAGTTAGACAAACACTCTTCTCCTGAAATACAGACGTCATCTGTCTCAGTTATCTGATGGAAGGTTCTGGAGAGAGCACTCCTGGCATGGAGAGACAAACACGAGTAGTTCTCTCTTATTCTTCACGCCCTTTCCTCGCTGTCCTAGCCAAATTCATTGGGCCACAGACTCACGCCAGACTTGTCCTCCAACCTGCAGTAGCGGCGTCAGTACTGTCCCTCTACTCCGTAGTTAAGCAGGGGAGTGTACAGCATACTCCGCTGACTCCTACTCCAAGAACTGATGCTTACTTCAGGTCCCCTGGGGAGATGCATCTCAAAGCTAAATGAGACGAATTCGGACCTCACTCAGACGGAAGCGTCAGAGCCTCAGCCTCATGCTCACACATGCTCCTCCTCCGACTACATCTTTCCTTCTCTCTCTCTCTTCTCACCAACGAACTCCGCCCCCCAACCACTCTACCCATCACATCACACAGAGCAGGTTAGGGAGAAAGTCACGCGGATACAAAGATTGGTGACACCAACACAAGATATTGACGCCGAAAGGTCTCCTCGACTGACCCAAAAACCAACAACCACGTAGACACAAACAGACATGAATGCACAAGGACACATCCGTATGGGGTGGACAAGCACAGAACTAGAGGGTCCCTAACCATTGGCCACTGCAGTTGCCCCTTATATTACTTTGTACCTCATTTTTCTGCAATTTAGGGAGCTAAAGGAACCAAAGGGGAAACTGGAGCAGCTGGGATCCCAGGATTTCAAGGACCCAAAGGACCAGAAGTATGTAACTCTATCTGTCTATCTATCCATCTCATATCTATCCATCGGTCATATTTATCTGATATCTATCTATCCCTATCTCTATCTCATATCTATCCTATATATCCTATAAATTCTATCTACCTACCTATACATCTATCTATCTATCTATCTATCTATCTATCTATCTATCTATCTATCTATCTAATATCGACCTATTCTATCTATCTATCTCATATCTATTTATCTATCTATCTATCTATCTATCTATCTATCTATCTATCTATCTATCTATCATAATAATCTTTATTTGTATAGCGCCAACAGCTTCCGCAGCGCTTACATAGACAGGGGGGAATACAGAGAGACAAAAAATACAAACATTACAGAACCGCGGTTACATAGTAATCAGTTGATGGAAACAATAGGGGTGAGGGTCCTGCTCCAACGAGCTTACATACTACAAGTAATGGGGTGATACAGAAGGTAAAGGGCTGGAGATGTGCGCGGTATGGCGAGGTGGAGATGTGCACGGTATGGTGAGGTGGAGAGTGGGGGATGCTATACACATAGACAATGGTCAGACATTTGGCCGTGTGACGGCAGAAACGGTATGATTGCAGGAGCGGTTTATGATGGCTAGCAGGGATTGCAGTCAGTAGGTCAGGGAGCATGTTATCAGGCAAAGAACAGAGGGGTTTGTTTAGGGAATGTGGTATGCCTCCCTGAAGAGGTGCGTTTTTAGAGCACGCCTGAAGTTCTGCGAGTCCTGGATTGCTCGGGTAGCCTTTGGTAGTGCGTTCCAGAGGACCGGTGCTGCTCTGGAGAAGTCTTGGAGGCGGGAATGAATGGTTTGAATTAGAGGGGTGTGCAGTCTAGTTTCGTTAGAACGGAGAGCCCGGGCTGGGTGATGGATTGAGATGAGGGAGGCGATGTAGGGGGGCGCTGCACTGTGGAGGGCTTTGTGGATGAAGGTAGCGAGTTTAAATTGAATTCTGTATTTAACGGGCAGCCAGTGCAGTGACCGGCACAGGGCAGAGGCGTCCGAGTAGCGGCTGGACAGGAAGATGAGCCTGGCTGCCGCATTCAGGATGGATTGGAGAGGGTAGAGTCTGGTGCAGGGGAGGCCGATCAGCAACGAGTTGCAATAATCGAGCCGGGAGTGGATGAGGGCAACAGTAAGCGTTTTTAGCGTGTCCACAGTGAGAAAAGAGCGGATTCTTGCAATGTTCTTGAGGTGCAGCTGACATGTTCGGGCCAGAGATTGGATGTAGGGGGTAAATGAGAGATCAGAATCAAATATGACCCCAAGGCAGCGGGCATGTTGTCTAGGAGTTATGGTGGCGCCACACACTGAGATGGAGATGTCAGGATAAGGTTGGTTAGTGGAGGGTGGAAACACCAGTAAGTCAGTTTTAGAGAGGTTCAGTTTTAGGTAGAGAGAGGACATGGTGTTAGAGACAGCGGACAGTTAGTGATATTTTGGAGTAAAGGTGCAGAGATGTCACGGGAAGAGGTGTATAGCTGGGTGTCATCAGCATACAGGTGGTATTGGAGGCCAAATCTCCTGATGGTTTGTCCAATAGGGGCTGTGTTGATAGAGAAAAGAAGGGGGCCGAGGACCGAGCCCTGGGGGACCCCAACAGCAAGGGGAAGAGGAGGGGAGGTAGAGCCAGCAAAGGAGACACTGAAAGAGCGGTCAGAGAGGTAGGAAGAGAACCAGGAGAGAGCGGTGTCCTTCAGGCCGATGGAGCGAAGCAAACTGAGGAGGAGTTTGTGGTCAACAGTGTCAAATGCTGCGGAGATCTATCTCATATCTATCTCATATCTATCTATCTATCTATCTATCTTATATCTATCTCATATCTATCTATCTATCTATCTCATATCTATCTATCTATCTATCTCATATCTATCTCATATCTATCTATCTATCTCATATCTATCTATCTATCTATCTATCTATCTCATATCTATCTATCTATCTCATATCTATCTCATATCTATCTATCTCATATCTATCTATCTATCTATCTATCTATCTATCTCATATCTATCTATCTATCTATCTATCTCCTATCTATCTATCTCCTATCTATCTATCTATCTATCTATCTATCTATCTATCTATCTATCTATCTATCTATCTATCTATCTATCTATCTATCTATCTAACTATCTATCTATCTCCTATCTATCTATCTATCTATCTATCTATCTATCTATCTATCTATCTATCTATCTTATATCTATCTCATAATCATGTGCGCCATTGGATGATTTCTCAGATTGTGATTTATTTGACTGCTAGGGTTCACCTGGTGAGAGCGGTCCACCTGGCAAAGAGGTAAGACTGTTTCCCCAGCCTACTGGCAGCCGTCATCTCTCCTGACTTGTCTTGTTTTTGAACTACGTATTATGCCGTTCCTCTCTTATTCCTCCTGGAATTGTATGAATACAATAGCTGGGCGTGAACCTTCCCCTTCCCTTCTCCCTGACATTGTACAATCCATATGAGCAGTCCCCCAGCGTCCCTCTCAGTTGGTGTAATGAACAGTCCTTTCCAGTTTTGCTTCCGGTTAGCACTTTCTAGTTTAACCCTTTATAGCCAGAGATCCTCTGTCTCAGTCTTGTTTGCCGTATCTTCCCTGTAGATATTGTATTTCTCTACATTTCCTCTGAAGTAATACTTACCAATTCTTTTCTTCAGGGAGCCTCGGGAAAACCAGGGGAGCGCGGATCCAAAGGAGACAGAGTAAGTTTTACTGCACATTTCCAGCTCCATTTTTACTTTGCCTCTTTCCTTAAAGAGAATGTTATCACCTAAGTTTCCTTTTACTAGTTAAAACCAGATTGTGAAGCTTTGGCTGTTTTTCTAAACTATTTTTATTTTATAATTGTAGATTTTTAAATTCTATTCTCTGTACTTGACTATGGGGGCGGCCACTTTGCCTTTGCAGCAGAGAGATGCTTTACAGCAGCCTCATAATCCATAGACATTATAGGACAGGGTGGAGTCCATTAACCTCTATGGATATACTTTTTGACCTTTGCAGAGAGGGGGAGGAGGTGAGCTGTGACATCACCTATTGTGAATATTGGATCCTGTGTTATCTATGTATATAGGTATCACCTCTCAGTGTAATCTGCCTGTGATGATAATGCAATGATGGCTGATTTTTTTTTTCTCTACATAGTAGGTAGTGTCAGGCTTTTAGTAGACTAGGTGGTCCGTGTGAGAACTGCAGGATTTTATGATTTTTGTTTAATATAGGTCATGGGATCAAAAATCTAAGAAAAAAACGAATACCAAAATTTCTTAAAATAATGTTTTGCATGCCAATTTGATTTATACAATAGGCCATCTTTGACACATTCCCTTTAGAAGTAGTAATGTGACTCTGAGAGCTGATGAGACTTGAGGTGTGTTACATAATTGCGTCGTGTAATTCCCACGTGGTGTCTAAGCTTATCTTCAGTTCTAGATTGTCAGCTTTGTATTGCATTACCTCCTTTAATAAATCAGTTTTCCCAATGAACTCCACAGTTTCACCATATGAATCACTGTACTATATAGTTTCATCACTTGACATTATTTACTACATTTCAGGGCGATCCCGGAGCCAAAGGTGAAAAAGGCATGCAGGGAGAAAAAGGTCAACCTGGACAACCTGGCTCCCCAGGCCATAAAGGTCACACCGGCTTAATGGGCTCATCTGGACCACCAGGAGAACAAGGACCGTCAGGACCTCCCGGTCAACCTGGAACTCCAGGATTGACCGGCCCAAGGGTAATTCTCCACTATGTATAAAGAAGGCCCAGTGAGACACCATTGTCTTGTTTACTGTCTGTTTCCCTTTCCACAGCTTGTAGCTCATTGGGCTAACAACCACTCCTCTTATTTACTAACAATCGGTTCCTCTGGGGAGGGGCATCCTGCACTGTTTCTTCTACCCAGCTGCAAAGGGAATGTGACAAACCAACACTGGGCCCTGTATCTCCAAGAATACCATAGCCAGCGCCTCTTAAGCCATAGATATAATGGTGCACATGTGCTGGACCCCCTGGCAGTGGGACCCCTGACATTGATGCAGTTTCTAACTGTGTTTGCTTCTTACAAAAGTGAATAGAGTTGAAGACTTGGAGAAATGGAGCACCACTTACCCCTACTTGTAAACTACTTGTGGTGCAGGGAAGAATGAGAGACTGGTAGCAGAGGGTGATGTTGGGGCACAGGAGGCAGGGCCTGTTCAGTGGCATTCAGCTTGGAAGCATAGGAGAGAGTTACACCAAGCCACAGAGGATGGGAAGAATGAAAGGAAAACAGCCCAGACACAGGAGGTCAAGGCTGTTGAGTAGTGCATGGAAGAATGTTGACCAGGGGCCGTGGAGAAGGAGGTGGGGCCTGTTCAGCAGTGCCAGGAAGAACATCAGAGAGTGATGTCAGGATGCATAAGGTGGGGCCTGTTTAGTATTTCTGGGAAAAATAAGGGGCGGGCAGTAGAGAGTGGTGTTGTGAGACAGGAGGTGGGGTCTGTTCAGTAGTGCTTGCAAGAATGATGAACAGGGGCAACAGAGGGTGATGTTGTATCACAGAGGGCAAAGCCTATTCGGCCATGCTGGGAAGAATGAAGGATTGGACAGCAAAGCGTAATGTCACAATTGAGAAGGCGGGGCCTGTTCAGCAGTGCAAGGAAGAACATCAGAGAATGATGTCAGGATGAAGAAGGCGGGGCCTGTTCAGCAGTGCTAGGAAGAACATCAGAGAATGATGTCAGGATGAAGAAGGCGGGGCCTGTTCAGTAGTGCTAGGAAGAACATCAGAGAATGATGTCAGGATGAAGAAAGCGGGGCCTGTTCAGCAGTGCTAGGAAGAACATCAGAGAATGATGTCAGGATGAAGAAGGCGGGGCCTGTTCAGCAGTGCTAGGAAGAACATCAGAGAGTGATGTCAGAATACAGAAGGCGGGGCCTGTTCAGCAGTGCTAGGAAGAACATCAGAGAATGATGTCAGGATGAAGAAGGCGGGGCCTGTTCAGCAGTGCTAGGAAGAACATCAGAGAATGATGTCAGGATGAAGAAGGCGGGGCCTGTTCAGCAGTGCTAGGAAGAACATCAGAGAGTGATGTCAGAATGCAGAAGGCGGGGCCTGTTCAGCAGTGCCAGGAAGAACATCAGAGAGTGATGTCAGGATGCACAGGGTGGGGTCTATTCAGTAGTGCAGGAAGAATGTTGACCAGGTTCCGTGGAGGCTGATGTTGGGATGCAGGAAGTGGGGCCTGTTTGGGGGTGCTAGAAAGAATGGTGGCTAAGGGGCAAGGTGACCCCTCTGAACTGGGCCACCAAAGTGTTAGAACGATGCAGCCCATAGCATCTGAATGTACTGCCTCCTATGATGTATGGCCTTGTATCTATATTCTTGGCACTCTGCCTCCTCTACAGACGGACACATTTCTGTCGTGTTCCTAAGCTGAAGAACACATTTCTTTTGTGGAAATTCCAACCAGAAGATTCTGCTGTTTGTGATTAACTGCATTAACAACAATTACTTAATGTGTTGTTTTAGTTCTGTTATAACATTAGCCCCATCACTCACATCTTAAAATGTGATACAAAGGGTTTTCTGGTTCCTTTTAGGGAGAAATGCCTTCAATTGATACTTTAAGGAGATTAATCCAAGAAGAGCTAGGAAAGCAACTGGAAGGTATGTAAACAAATCAGTGAGCCTTTGTTATGGGGATGAATTTGGGCAAATGTGCCAGTGGGACCATCTAACCACAGAGTCCCGGAGGCATGACTTGGGGTGCTTCACACGGGACAAAACCTCCTTGTCTCGCTCGCTTCTTGTCCGGTGTAAATGCTCAGCGCTTCCTTTATAGGTCTCCTCTTTTTCCTTCTTCTCCTCCTTTTCCTTCTTTTTCCTTCTTCTTCTCCTTTTCCTTCTTCTTTTAGACAAAAGGTTTGGGTTCGTGCCAAACTGAACTTTTAGCAAACTCTGACATGATATAGGGTTTGATTGTTTCAGTTCACTCAGTTACTAGTTATACCGCACAGACCCCACAGCAGACGTATCACTGTGATCAGTGTGACAGGCGCTGCCTTATGGCGCTCTCAGTGACAGGCGCTGCCTTATGGCGCTCTCAGTGACAGGCGCTGCCTTATGGCGCTCTCAGTGACAGGCGCTGCCTTATGGCGCTCTCAGTGACAGGCGCTGCCTTATGGCGCTCTCAGTGACAGGCGCTGCCTTATGGCGCTCTCAGTGACAGCTGCAAAAATATGGTGACGGAGTCTCTTTAAAGAATATAAAATGTCTTGAATGAACAGCTTGCTGGCATTTTATTCACAATGGTCTATCCAGTCTATCAAGCTCATATCACACCAGTGACACCTGATTGGTTGCTATAGAATTTAGAAATGGCGGCACACAAATGTTTATGTTTTCTTTGTTTCAATTCTCTTTCAGCTAAATTATCCTACCTCATGTCTCAGATGCAGCCGGCTCACATTAAATCCCCCCAGGGCAGACCGGGACCACCAGGCTCTCCTGGGAAAGATGGAAATGATGGAAGACCAGGTTCACCAGGAGAACCAGGACTACCAGGCATAATGGGACCAGAAGGGCCTTCAGGACCCTTGGGTCCTAAAGGTTAGAGAGGATAAACCTGTCTTTTTATATAGATTTTTGCCATGATCTTGTATCAGTGATAGTTATCCCCTTAACAACCACACATACGCCGTTTGATGGGCTTTACTCTGATTCACACGCTTTTTTTATGGCACTGCATCAAAACTTTGGCATGGGTCTCCAGGGAAAGTGGGTGATCATCTGCCGGATAAAAGGCTGGCACTTGCTCTGACAGCAGAGACTGGAGGGACCTCCTATCCCCAAATGTGATTGTGAGTCCCAATGGGTTGCTATTGCACCCGCAAGCTTGAAGATGGCTGCTCTCTGGGTCTGCCAACTTGTGGTAGCCTATGAGGCTCAAACCCTGGCTGAGCTTCATAGGCTATATAATGCATTTCTATACTGAAGTATTGCAGTGTATAATGAGAATTATCTAAAGTGGTGAAACGCAAGTTCCCTAGTGGGATAAAAGTAATGAAATATAAAAGTAAAAAATTATAGAAGGTTAAAAAAAATAAAAATAAATAAATTCTGAGTTTATAGAGAGGTGTAGTCCTTAAGTACCTTCATCTATTATTATGCACGGAGGAGAGGGGTTACAAGATACATCTCTTACTTTGGAGGACCCAGCACAGTAAGAACTGTGTAATGCTTAACTTCTCCTGTGGTGGCGCTAGAGTATTGAACACTTTCTCCTGAGAACTCCCACAGATAACGGCTGATTACTAGTGGTCCCAGCAAGACGACACCCTGAAACTATCAGATAAGAACCTTTCCCTAAAATAGTTCTGCAATTTCTAAAGAACTGAAGGAAAATCAACTTTTTCTCAAATTAGTTAAATTAGAAGATGGGGGGGGGGGGGTGATATTTTAAATTATTTTCGAAAGAAAATCCGAGTTTCAAATGGGACATAAAGAGGATTGTCATGTACTCATGTAAGGAGCCCCTTGCAGAGCTTCACAGCCGCAGCCCTGCTAACTCCAACAATGTCTTTCTTTGGTTCATACTCACCCCCATTCCGGCTCTGCTTAGATTCAGCTCTCAGTATTGTGAATATGTTGAGTGGAGCGTCTCCACCACTTGCTGTCAACCAAGTATGATGTCACCCATTGACAGTGAGTGGTAGGGACCGCCCACTTGACACATTCACAGAATACAAGAAGATCTGAAAAGCAGCTGATTATAAACAAAGGAAAGACCGCATTAGAATCAGTGGGGCCCATGACTGCAAGGCTACAATATGCAGCCGGCCCCGCTGATATGAGAACATGACCGGACTCTTTAAGGATTTCGGTCCCTTATATGTCATTCATGTATCATGTTGTGTATCTGATAGGTGAACGAGGAGGTAAAGGTGAAAGAGGAGAAGCTGGAATTGGTCAGAGAGGTGAAACTGGCCCACCAGGCATTTCAGGTATTTGAATGAATCTTGTCTGATTGCATCGGGTGATTAACACTGTTTGTGTTATTTTGTCCTCATATCTTGCACTTTGATATTCCAATATTTGCGCTAATTAGACTAAACGGCTGCCCATGATTATACATCCAGTGGTTCTTCCCATCCAACCTTCTTCATGATTTGCTACTGTAGCTTACTCTATAGTGATAGCTGACTGCTCTATCACATGACCTCACTTATGTTTCTGAGCTACACTGAATGTGATTGGCTAAAACTATCACACACAGAAAGTCTACAAGCTCCACCCTGTAGAGATAGGCGGGCTTGAATGAGACCGCACTGCAGTACCAGCAGGACTGGGACAAGGTGATTTACCACCTTAGGTAGGGTAGGCAAATTCAGTTGCTACCCGCCCCTTCCGCCATGGAAACCCCAAGGATTAATTAAAAACCACCGTAGTCTCTAATGAGAGACATTCCAACACATTTTAGAAGAAACAAATGCAGGCAGAATAAACATTTAAACTGGTGACTTACTTTACTTTTCTTCTCCATTCGGCCCAGACTATAATGGCAATTTTGTCCTGAAGACTGCAGAATTTGCTGCCAACACATCTTTAGTCCATGTTTAACTACAACAGGTAGAGAAGTTGCCATTGCATCCGGCCCTGGAGCCTGATGGGGCCCAAAGGCACCTCTGTCACAAGCCAAGACACCAATATTGTAAATGACACATGGCAGCTGGGGGGCCCTTTTGCAGATTTTGTACTGGCCTCCAGATCAAACCCCGTAATTAATACAGATCCCTTTTCCAGCCCCAAAATTAAAACAGACCCCCCAAGTCTGACCCCATAATGAATACCCCCAGTCCCCTAAACTCAGACCTCACAGCAGACCTTTAAAACAAAGTACACCCCTCTCCTCAGTCCAGGCACAAACCCACCACTCTGTACATGCTTTGCATGCTGCTGTCGAAGTCTCTGGCTCCTCCCCCGCTGCAGGCATTGCTTCACGTACTGACTCGGGCGTCAACAGCCCAAAATGTAGTACTGGCACCTGATTAGAGGTGGATTAGCTGGGAGCGAGAAGCCGTGAGCAATACAAACCATCCTTACCGCTTCCTGGGATTCCTGTAGCAGTAAGCACTTCTATCACTGATGTATGAAATGTTCAGTGTTTTACGAAATTACCAATAGAATTGTGCCCCTCTCTCACCTGTGGCGCCCTAGGCAATGGTCCCGCCTCCCTCATCCTGGCATTGCCACAACTAAATGTACAGTATGGCACTGAACCTGTGTAAACAATTAGGTGTTGAGACACTCTAGTTGGAGCAATATGAGACCTTCTTCCCTGCTGATCCATGAGAGTCCCGGAAGTAGGAATCTCACTGACCCTATATTGATCACCTATCTGAAGGACTAGCTGCCCAAGTTCTGAATTTTGTATCACTTTTTTTGTAGGTAAACTTGTAACTATAGAACTTAACTTTGTAAAGTTAAAGGGGTTGTCCCGAGGCAGCAAGTGGGTCTATACACTTCTGTATGGCCATAATAATGCACTTTGTAATATACATTGTGCATTAATTATGAGCCATACAGAAGTTATAAAAAGTTTTTTACTTACCTGCTCCGTTGTTAGCGTCCTCGTCTCCATGGTGCCGACTAATTTTTGGCCTCCGATGGCCAAATTAGCCGCGCTTGCGCAGTCCGGGTCTTCAGCAGTCTTCTATGGAGCCGCTCGTGCCAGAGAGCGGCTCCGTGTAGCTCCGCCCCGTCACGTGCCGATTCCAGCCAATCAGGAGGCTGGAATCGGCAGTGGACCGCACAGAAGAGCTGCGGTCCACGAAGACAGAGGATCCCGGCGGCCATCTTCAGCGGTAAGTATTGAAGTCACCGGAGCGCGGGGATTAAGGTAAGCGCTCCGGTAAACTTTCTTTACTTCCCTGCATCGGGGTTGTCTCGCGCCGAACGGGGGGGGGTTGAAAAAAAAAAAAACCCGTTTCGGCGCGGGACAACCCCTTTAAATAAAATATCTCTCTCTCCTTAGGTGTTCCTGGAGAACCTGGATATGCCAAAGACGGACTCCCAGGAAGCACAGGTGCTCAGGGTGAACCAGGGTTACCAGGACCTGCTGGACCTCAAGGACCTCCTGGAATAAATGGACAATGCGACCCATCACAATGTGCCTACATTGCCAGCTTAGGCTCTAGGCCTGGTAACGTTAAAGGACCTTAAAAACATCTAAAAAGACCCAAAAGGACTTACTGAAACTTGAATTAATTGCTGGTTTAAACAACCTTCCTAAATGAAGGGTATAACTAAGGCTCCAACCACAACGAGGAGATGGGAGGGGATCCGGTTTGGATTTTTTTTGTCATTTTTAATGGATGAAACCAATGATTACTGCCGGTCGGTCAGGGCTTTTTGTGTTCTTACATTGTGTGTCATTTATATATTTTTATTTAAAAAAAAGTTGTACTTTAAAAGTACATGATATTCGTTGGAGACCTTTTAAAGGAGATGCAGTTCCAAGAAATTTAACTATAACTCATTGCTAGTATCAGTCCCGGAAGTAACCAAACACTCATGTTCCCCAAGTACACTATGTTGATAAAAGTATTGGGACACATAGAAGGTGATGAAGTAGGATTTTATTCACATTTTTGAATACGGTGTTGGACCGCCTTTGGCCTCACTAACTGCAGTAACTCTCCTAGGCTGCTTTTCACCAAATTCCCATAGATGTGTGAAGGGATTTGCCTCCATTCCTTGAAAAGCACTTCAGATAGTGGCCCTAGTCCTACCCAGTTCAAGAACAACGCATCTGTGTGCAGTCACTGCTGTGATGTTGTGTGCAGCTGCTCATCCATGGTGACCCTTCACATGTAGTTCCCTATGGAGGGTACTGCTGCTAATAGATATTCCAATGTCGTGTGAGACCTCCCGAGTGAGTGTTTCGGCAGACGATGTGCGTGATGTCTTCACAGCTCATACAAGGCTTCGTTGTCCACGTTCTGTCAGTTTATGAGGTCTCTCTGAACGTGGCGGCACCACACACACCGGATGGCTTCCATCTCCCAATAACATGGCCAGCAGTGGACAAAGTGCTGCGATGTCCCATACAGGTGCTCATGGGACATCCGACCACCATGTCCTGTTGGATATCTGTAAACTCTACACCTGGTGGCATTCTGAGGGTTTCTGTACTGGGATATGCATGTGTACAATTATACCTAATGCTCACACATTTGATTTCCATATCCCCTTCACCTGACAGAACAGGATTGGTGGGGGTACCAATGCTTTAGTCAACATAGTGTGTATGTGAAAACCCCATGAGGGAAGAGTTCCCTTCTGTTTCCCTTCTATCGAACCCAAAGTCTACACAGAGATCAATGATTATGGCATATCCTTGTAGACTATATGTTTATGACTCGCATCTCCTGCATTAGTTCAGGTTCTTAGCAACCACTTGTTTTTTTCTCTGAGTGACCACCAGCTGCCTACATGGTTGTTACATGTACTGAAGTGGTCACTGAACCTTCTACCTGCTTAGTAAACACAGTTTAAAAAGTCAGCAAGACTTTTGGACTTATGGGAAATGGGCAGGAACAGGAAAGCCTGTAAGCTATGTCCTACCTGCATGCCAAGAATAAAGCTTTGGTAAGACAATGGGGGAGCAAAAAGCGCCAGAAGTGTCTGGTAAAAGGGTCGAGGCTAAGAGGAGTCATAGAAAGTCACCTTTTTGAGTGAAGAGTTGAGAAACTTTTGGTTTATTTGGTTTAAGTCTATATGAACTTGAACTTCTTGGTGGCCTTAGTGCAAATGTTAGCAACATTCAATACATACCCTGTTTGTTCTCCAGGTCTCTGGAAAGTCATATACTTCACTATAACCAAAATTTGTTTAAGGGGGTTTTCTGAGACCCCTAAAAATGTAGATAAGGACAAGGAATATTCAATTCCCCAATCATCCCAGTGCCATTGCTCTTGTGGTCTTTGTTTCTCTTGCTACAGCAATGATGTGCCTGACTCTCCATGTAGCTACTGAGGCCAATGATTGGCTGCAGCATTTATGTCATGAGTAGGGTATGTATCAGAAACAAAATCCGCAAGAAGCACTGGAGGCATGGCATGGCACTGGAAGGGGTTTGGGCAGTTGAGTAATGCTTCTTACTTTATAATGCTCCTCCCCATCTTCAAAATGTTTAGAGATTTGGAAAACCTCTTCAACATCGGCTCCCAAGTACCGCATTATACCACTAGAAGTTATAAATATTGGATATCTGGCATACGGAGCTCCAATTGACAGCATTGACATAGCCGATAGTAATGTTCAGTTGCCAAAAGCTGCTATCAGGGTTAATCTGGAATATTTCCGGTGGCTGTAGCTGGGTCCCATGAGCTTCCCGTCTCTTGTGCATTATCTGTTTTTGGAATTATGTGCTGATTACAGTTGAGTTCTGTGGCAGCCCACATGTATCAGCCCATTTGGTTAAAGCTATGATTTGGGCATCCATTAGTAGAAGAGATCTAGAGTCACAATTTGAAGCTCTTGGGCCACAATACAAAATCTGAAACAGCAACCCGCCAACCTATCAAGGGCCATTTATAATATTGGTGTTTTCTTATGTGGTAAAGGGGCTTTATGGTCCCCTCAGGCACCAGGGCCCAAGTGCAACTGCTACCTCTCCACCCCCTATAGCTACACCTTGAACCTTGAGTTCTTTGGGGTAGAGCATCTATAGTGTGTCCCAAGAGATGAGCTGATATGTGCATTTACTTTCTACTAAATAGCTCCTCACGGCTCCCTCTAAAGTCATAAGTGCCAAGATGGACTATAACATTTTTCTAAGTACTTTTTGTCTCAATGGATAAAGACAAATCTGAGATATGAGAACACTTGGTGCTTCTGATTGGCTGAGGAATTTTAATCAGGGGTGGTACATTCTAGCTGTGTATAATATGTGAAAGATTTTGAATGCACTTCAGGGGTCGCTTGTGGGACAAGTGCACCCACTACGCCTCCCCTATTAAAGGTCCGTCCAAGCAACAGTTGCCGGCAAGCTGTGATTTCATCCCACAGTATCAGATTAACAATTATTTATAGTGTAACCTGATGATTGACCTGAGGATCTGGACATCGGGTCAGCTCTTGTTCCGGCAGATACTTTTATGTCTCTTAGAAAAAGTTTTGTATTGTGCTAAAGATAATTCATTTGTTTAGAAATGGATTCAAAAACTTGTGATTGATGGATTGACCTTCCATGACTTTGGTGCTAGTTTTCCACTATGTAGCTTTAAGAGATTTTAGGTTTATCTGCCGACCATCCAGCGTTTCCTTCTTGTGTGCAAGGACGTATACCTGTTTATATAAATTATGTGATTGTCCCTAAAGGCCATTTTTATGTATTTAAAAAAATATATATATTGTATTGACATAAATACTTTTTCTGTTACATTTGGATTTTTTTTTTATTGGGGACTTCCATTTGATAGTTCTTTTGGTCTGAATTACTACAGCTATGACAGCTTACAGCATATTGTACATAGGACCAAGGAAAAAGTAATTTCAGAAAAAAAAAATATTCAGTCAATTTGGTTAATCTATAGTAAAGTTTAGAAGGAAAACTTAATAGCTGAATAAGCTTAGATTTAATTTCCCTTCACCTAATAGTTCATTGGCAGATAGCTTGAAAGCCACACCCCCGAGGAGCAGGAACAGAAATCCAAGCTCAGTAGACACTCAGCAAACAGCCAGGAGAGGTAAGTCTGACTTTTCTTTATTTACCAGTTGCAGACACAGAAACCAGACAATGCGTTTCACCATTGGACCAAGCCATGAGAAAAAAATGCAAGTCTGCCCTTCACATAGTCAATCACTGGCTGTGAATTTTATGCAATGAAGTCCAACCAAGCTATCTGTGAGAACTGTAAATAACAGAGCTAGCATTCAGCTTTATGACCTGACACAACAAGAGCTGGACATCATAGGTGGTATCATCTAAACTCTTTCAATGAGTAAACCATCACAGCTTTCTTTTATAGAGCATTGTATAATGTGACCGCTCTTACAGTAGAGGCTCCATAGTGTGACCGCTCTTACAGTAGAGGCTCCATGGTGTGACCGCTCTTACATTAGACAGTTCCATAGTATTACCGCTCTTACAGTAGACCACCATACACTGACTGCTGTTAGGGTAAAGAACTTCATAGTGTGACCATTCTCACATTAGAAGCTCCATAGTATGACCACTCTTATAGTAGAGCTCCATAATGTGACAGCTCTTACAGCAGAGAACTCAGCATTACTGCTCGGACAGCAGAGACTTCATAGTGTGATTCCACTTACAGTAGAAGCGCCATAGTGTGACTACAATTACAGTAGAGTCACAAAATGTGACTGCTCTTACAGTGAAAAGCTACATTGTGGGATCAGTCTTATAGTAGAAGCTCCATAGTGTGAGCATTCTTACAGTAGAGACAACATAGTGTCAGCACTCTTGCAGTAGAGACAACCTACTGTGACTGCTCTTAAAGTAGACTCCATTGTGAGACCACTCTTACAGTAGAGTCCATAGTGTGAGCGCTCTTACAGTACAATAGAAGCAACATACTATAACCGCTCTAACAGTAAAGACTCCATAGTTTGACAGCTCACACAGTAGGGAGCTTTATAAAGGTGACTGTTCTTACAGTAAATCCTCCATAATGTGACCGCTCTTACAGGAGAGCTGCATAGTGTGACCTCTCTTACAGTAGAGAGCTCTATAGTGTGACCGCTCTTACAGTAGAGGCTCCATAGTGTGACCGCTCTTACAGTAGAGAACTCCATAGTGTGACTGCTCTTACAGTAGATACTCCATAGTGTGACCGCTCTTACAGTAGAGGCTCCATAGAGTGGCCTCTCTTACAGTAGAGAACTCCATAATGTGACCGCTCTTACAGTAGAGAACTCCATAGTGTGACCGCTCTTACAGTAGAAGCGCCATACTGTGACTGCTCTTACAGCAGAGGCTCCATAGTGTGACCATTCTTACAGTAGAGAACTCCATACTGTGACTACTCTTATAGTAGAGCGCCATAGTGTGACCGCTCTTACAGTAGAGAACTACATAGTGTGACCATTCTTACAGTAGAGAACTCCATACTGTGACTACTCTTATAGTAGAGCGCCATAGTGTGATCCCTTTTAAAGTAGTGCTTCATAGTGTGACTGTTCTTGCACTAGAGACTCTGTAGAGTGACGTCTCTTACGTAGACACCCCATAGTGTAACAGCTCATACAGTAGGGAGCTTGAAAATGCGACTGTTCCTACAGTAAAGACTCCATAGTGTGACCGCTCTTACAGCAGAGCTCCATAGAGTGACCGCTCTTACAGTAGAGGCTCCATAGTGTGACCGCTCTTACAGTAGAGACTCCATAGTGTGACCCCTCTTACAGTAGAGCTCCGTAGTGTGACCGCTCTTACAGTAGAGCTCCATAGTGTTACTGCTCTTACAGTAGAGCTCCATAGTGTGACCGCTCTTACAGTAGAGGCTCCATAGTGTGACCGCTCTTACACTAGACTCCATAGTGTGACCGCTCTTACAGTAGAGGCTCCATAGTGTGACCGCTCTTACAGTAGAGCTCCATAGTATGACTACTCTTACAGTAGAGTTTTATAGTGTGACCGTTTTTACAGTAGAGCTCCATAGTGTGACCGCTCTTACAGTAAAGCTCCATACTGTGACCGCTCTTACAGTAGAGCTCCATAGTGTGACCGCTCTTACAGTAGAGGCTCCATAGTGTGACCGCTCTTACAGTAGAGCTCCATAGTATGACTGCTCTTACAGTAGAGTTTTATAGTGTGACCGTTCTTACAGTAGAGCTCCATAGTGTGATCGCTGTTACAGTAGAGCTCCATAGTGTGACCGCTCTTACAGTAGAGCTCCATAGGGTGATCGCTCTTACACTAGACTCCATAGTGTGATCGCTCTTACAGTAGAGCTCCATAGTGTGATCGCTCCTACACTAGACTTCATAGTGTGACCGCTCTTACAGTAGAGCTCCATAGTGTGATCGCTCTTACAGTAGAGGCTCCATAGTGTGACCGCTCTTACAGTAGGGGCTCCATAGTGTGACCGCTCTTACACTAGACTCCATAGTGTGATCGCTCTTACAGTAGAGCTCCATAGTGTGATCGCTCTTACACTAGACTCCATAGTGTGACCGCTCTTACAGTAGAGGCTCCATAGTATGACCGCTCTTACAGTAGAGGCTCCATAGTGTGACGGCTCGTACAGTAGACTCCATAGCGTGACCGCTCTTACAGTAGAGCCCCATAGTGTGATTGCCCTTACACAAGACTCCATAGTGTGACCGCTCTTACAGTAGAGGCTCCATAGTATGACCGCTCTTACAGTAGAGGCTCCATAGTGTGACGGCTCGTACAGTAGACTCCATAGCGTGACCGCTCTTACAGTAGAGCCCCATAGTGTGATTGCCCTTACACAAGACTCCATAGTGTGACCGCTCTTACAGTAGAGGCTCCATAGTATGACCGCTCTTACAGTAGAGGCTCCATAGTGTGACCGCTCTTACAGTAGAGGCTCCATAGTGTGATCGCTCTTACAGTAGAGCTCCATAGTGTGACCGCTCTTACAGTAGAGAGCTCCATAGTGTGACCACTCTTACAGTAGAGGCTCCATAGTGTGACCGCTTTTACAGTAGATGCTCCATATGAGACCTCTCTTACAGTAAAAGTTCCATAGTGTCACCGCTCCTACAGTAGAGGCTCCATAGTGTCACCGCTCCTACAGTAGAGGCTCCATAGTGTGACCACTCTTACAGTAGAGGCTCCATAGTGTGACCGCTCTTATAATAGAGGCTCCATAGTGTGACCGCTCTTACAGTAAAAGTTCCATAGTGTCACCGCTCCTACAGTAGAGGCTCCATAGTGTGACCACTCTTACAGTAGAGGCTCCATAGTGTGACCGCTCTTATAATAGAGGCTCCATAGTGTGACCGCTCTTACAGTAAAAGTTCCATAGTGTCACCACTCTTACAGTAGAGGCTCCATAGTGTGACCGCTTTTACAGTAGATGCTCCATATGAGACCTCTCTTACAGTAAAAGTTCCATAGTGTCACTGCTCTTACAGTAGAGGCTCCATAGTGTCACCGCTCCTACAGTAGAGGCTCCATAGTGTGACCGCTCCTACAGTAGAGGCTCCATAGTGTGACCACTCTTACAGTAGAGGCTCCATAGTGTGACCGCTCTTATAATAGAGGCTCCATAGTGTGACTGCTCTTACAGTAAAAGTTCCATAGTGTCACCGCTCCTACAGTAGAGACTCCATAGTGTGACTGCTCCTACAGTAGAGACTCCATAGTGTGACCGCTCTTACAGTAGAGCTCCATAGTGTGACCGCTCTTATAGTAGAGGCTCCATAGTGTGACCACTCTTACAGTAGAGGCTCCATAGTGTGACCGCTCTTATAATAGAGGCTCCATAGTGTGACCGCTCTTACAGTAAAAGTTCCATAGTGTCACCACTCTTACAGTAGAGGCTCCATAGTGTGACCGCTCTTACAGTAGATGCTCCATATGAGACCTCTCTTACAGTAAAAGTTCCATAGTGTCACTGCTCTTACAGTAGAGGCTCCATAGTGTCACCGCTCCTACAGTAGAGGCTCCATAGTGTGACCACTCTTACAGTAGAGGCTCCATAGTGTGACCGCTCTTATAATAGAGGCTCCATAGTGTGACCGCTCTTACAGTAAAAGTTCCATAGTGTCACCGCTCCTACAGTAGAGACTCCATAGTTTGACCGCTCTTACAGTAGAGCTCCATAGTGTGACCGCTCTTATAATAGAGGCTCCATAGTGTGACCGCTCTTACAGTAAAAGTTCCATAGTGTCACCGTTCTTACAGTAGAGGCTCCATAGTGTGACCGCTCTTACAGTAGAGCTCCATAGTGTGACCGCTCTTACAGTAGACACTCCATAGTGTGACCACTCTTACAGTAGAGCTTCATAGTGTGACTGCTCTTATAGTAGAGGCTCCATAGTGTGACCGCTCTTACAGTAGAGCTCCATAGTGTGACCGCTCTTACAGTAGAGATCTCCATAGTGTGACCACTCCTACAGTAGAGGCTCCATAGTGTGACCACTCTTACAGTAGAAGGTCCATAGTGTGACTGCTCTTACAGTGAATGCTCCATAGTGTGATGTCTCTTATGTAGATACTCCATAGTGTGACCGCTCTTACAGTAGAGAGTTCCATAGTGTGACCACTCTTACAGCCGAGAGCTGCATAGTGTAACCTTTCCTACAGTAGATACTCCATAGTGTAACCGTTCTTACAGTAGAGAGTTTCTTAGTGTGACCGGTCTTACGGTAGAGAGGCTTTATAGTGTGACCGCTCTTATAGTAGAGCTTCATAGTGTGACCGCTCTTACGGTAGAGAGTTCCATAGTGTAACCCCTCTTACAGTAGAGGCTCCATAGTGTGACCGGTCTTACGGTAGAGGCTCCATAGTGTGACCGCTCTTCCAGTAGAGCTCCATAGTGTGACCGCTCTTACGGTAGAGGCTCCATGTGCCACACAGTATTCATTCTGTCAAGGTGTCGCATAGCTCAATCCACACTGCAAGGGGAAAGCCGTCAGCGCTCTACCCAAGTCAGTCAGTGTCTTTGTGCCAGACAGGTCAAACACCACGATGGGTACTAAGTTTGCACCAACAGCATAGGGGGGTCCTAGGAAGCCCAAGACATGAACCAAAAATTGATCTGAGCGGCCAAACATGGCAGACTTGCACCGTGGCCACGACATAGACCTCGGCCCACAGCTTCAGCAATCCTAGGCAGGAAGCGGACTTTCACTGCACCAAGGACATAGGCCTCTGCACAAACCCTCAGCAATCGCGGGCCTACAGCGGACTCCTATGCTAACGTAGCTGTGCACGTCTCATTAGCGCTGTATTGCTCCTGTAGTTTGTCCCAATGCAGTGCCCCGGATAGTAGAGCTAACGTCAGATTAAATACAGGTGGGCTTCGGCCCACACTGCATGCCCCAGTCAGACCGGGGTTTTTAATACATAGACACAGGCAGGTACAACTCACTAATGTGAAGTCCCTGTGCACCCACAGCATGGGTGGCTCCCTGGAACCCACCAGCGGTACATAAATAAATCCCATTGCAGTGCCCAGCACAGCTGAGGTAATGTCAGATACAATAAAGGTGGGCTTCGGCCCACACTGCATGCCCCAGTCAGACTGGTAATATGTACCTTAACAGTAACCGCGTTGGTGGGAATGTGCTGGCGACTGCGGACCTAGTAGCGCGGTTTTATTTAGTTGGTTTTCGGAATGGGGCCAGGATTAAGTGGGCCGTGGCGGGGGAATGGTGGGGGGGCTCTCTTGTTGTGTCGGTAAAGGTGAAATTCTTGGACTGCCACCAGACGGACCAATGCAAAGGTATTTGCCAAGAATGTTTTCATTGTTGGAGGAGGAGGGGGATGTTTTTGAGGCACTACGTGTCCTCTCCACGTGTCCGTGGTTATATGCACCTTAACAGTAACCGCGTTGGTGGGAAATGGCCTCGCCACCATCATGTCTTTGGGAAGCCTCCATTTCCACACCCCAGTGACATAGCATTAGCAGCGGTATAGGCAGAGCACAGAATTAGTAACATTTCAACGGTAGCATTAGGGACAGGCCCCAGTAACATATCACTAGCAGCATTATAGGGGGAGCACAGTATTAGTTCCATTTCAGTAGTAGTAGCAGTCCAGACGGGCCCCAGTAACAATTCTGAAGCAGCAGTATAGGGGGAGCACAGTCTTAGTTCCATTTCAGTAATAGTAGCAGTCAAGACAGGCCCCAGTAACAATTCTGAAGCAGCAGTGTAGGGGGAGCACAGTATTAGTTCCATTTCAGTAGTAGTAGCAGTCAAGATAGGCCACAGTAACAATTCCGAAGCAGCAGTATAGGGGGAGCACAGTATTAGTTCCATTTCAGTAGTAGCAGCAGTCAAGACAGGCCACAGTAACGATTCCAAAGCAGCAGTATAGGGGGAGCACAGTATTAGTTCCATTACATGCTGCCTGATCTATGCGCCTCCCCTGCTACCTGGCCCTCGGATCTGCGCCTTCTGCCACTAGCGCTGTCGGATGGGAATTTTACCATCAGTTTGTCCGCCAGGGTCCTGTGGTATAGCATCACTCTCGAACCCCTTTCCTCTTCGGGTATGAGAGTGGAAAGGTTCTCCTTATACCGTGGGTCGAGCAGTGTGTACACCCAGTAATCCGTAGTGGCCAGAATGCGTGTAACGCGAGGGTCATGAGAAAGGCATCCTAACATGAAGTCAGCCATGTGTGCCAGGGTACCTGTACGCAACACATGGCTGTCCTCACTAGGAAGATCACTTTCAGGATCCTCCTCCTCAGGCCATACACGCTGAAAGGATGACAGGCAAGCAGCATGGGTACCCTCAGCAGTGGGTCAACCTGTCTCTTCCCCCTCCTCCTCATGCTCCTCCCCCTCCTCCTCCACGCGCTGAGATATAGACATGAGGGTGCTCTGACTATCCAGCGATATACTGTATTCCCCCGCCTCCGTTTCCGAGCGCAAAGCCTCTGCCTTTATGCTTCGCAGGGAACTTCTCAAGAGGCATAGCAGAGGAAAGGTGACGCTAATGATTGCAGCATCACCACTCACCATCTGGGCAGACTCCTCAAAGTTTCCAAGGACCTGGCAGATGTCTGCCAACCAGGCCCACTCTTCAGTAAAGAATTGAGGAGGCTGACTCCCACTATGCCGCCCATGTTGGAGTTGGTATTCCACTATAGCTCTACGCTGCTCATAGAGCCTGGCCAACATGTGGAGCGTAGAGTTCCACTGTGTGGGCACGTCGCACAGCAGTCGGTGCACTGCCAGATTAAACCGATGGTGCAGGGTGCGCAGGGTGGCAGCGTCCGTGTTGGACTTGCGGAAATGTGCGCTGAGCCGGCGCACCTTTCCGAACAGGTCTGACAAGCGTGGGTAGCTTTTCAGAAAGCGCTGAACCACCAAATTAAAGACGTGGGCCAGGCATGGCACGTGCGTGAGGCTGCCGAGCTGCAGAGCCGCCACCAGGTTACGGCCGTTGTCACACACGACCATGCCCGGTTGGAGGCTCAGCGGCGAAAGCCAGCGGTCGGTCTGCTCTGTCAGACCCTGCAGCAGTTCGTGGGCCGTATGCCTCTTATCTCCTAAGCTGAGTAGTTTCAGCACGGCCTGCTGGCGCTTGCCCACCGCTGTGCTGCCACCCCACGCGACACCGACTGGTGGCGACGTGCTGCTGTTGACACATCTTGATTGCGAGACAGAGGTTGCGTAGGAGGAGGAGGAGGAGGAGGAGGGTGGTTTAGTGGAGGAAGCATACACCACCGCAGATACCACCACCGAGCTGGGGCCCGCAATTCTGGGGGTGGGTAGGACGTGAGCGGTCCCAGGCTCTGACTCGGTCTCAGCCTCCACTAAATTCACCCAATGTGCCATCAGGGAGATACAGTGGCCCTGCCCGCCTGTGCTTGTCCACGTGTCCGTTGTTAAGTGGACCTTGGCAGTAACCGCATTGGTGAGGGCGCGTACAATGTTGCGGGAGACGTGGTCGTGCAGGGCTGGGACGGCACATCGGAAAAAGCAGTGGCGACTGGAAACTGAGTAGCATGGGGCCGCCGCCGCCATCATGTTTTTGAAAGCCTCCGTTTCCACAAGTCTATACGGCAGCATCTCCAGGCTGATCAATTTGGCTATGTGCACGTTTAACGCTTGAGCGTGCGGGTGCGTGGCGGCGTACTTGCGCTTGCGCTCAAACAGTTGCGCTAGCGACGGCTGGATGCTGCGCTGAGAGACATTGCTGGATGGGGCCGAGGACAGCGGAGGTGAGCGTGTGGGTGCAGTCCGGGAGACGGTCGTGCCTGTGTCCTGAGAGGGGGGTTGGATCTCAGTGGCAGGTTGGGGCACAGGGGGAGAGGCAGTGGTGCAAACCGGAGGCAGTGAATGGCCTTCATCCCACCTTGTGGGGTGCTTGGCCATCATATGCCTGCGCATGCTGGTGGTGGTGAGGCTGGTGGTGGTGGCTCCCGGGCTGATCTTGGCGCAACAAACCTTGCACACCACAGTTCGTCGGTCGTCTGCACTCTTAGTGAAAAACTGCCACACCTTTGAGCACCTCGGCTTCTGCAGGGTGGCATAGAACGAGGGGGCGCTTTGGGAAACAGTTGGTGGATTATTCGGTCTGGCCCTGCCTCTACCCCTGGCCACCGCACTGCCTCTTCCAACCTGCCCTGCTGCTGCACTTGCCTCCCCCTCTGAAGACCTGTCCTCAGTAGGCATAGCAAACCAGGTGGGGTCAGTCACCTCATCGTCCAGCTGCTCTTTCTCCGAATCCTCTGTGCGCTCCTCCCTCGGACTTACTGCCCTTACTACTACCTCACTGATAGACAACTGTGTCTCATCATCATCGTCCTCCTCGCCCACTGAAAGCTCTTGAGACAGTTGCCGGAAGTCCCCAGCCTCATCCCCCGGACCCCGGGAACTTTCCAAAGGTTGGGCATCGGTCACGATAAACTCCTCTGGTGGGAGAGGAACCATTGCTGCCCAATCTCGGCAGGGGCCCGAGAACAGTTCCTGGGAGTCTGCCTGCTCCTCAGAATGTGTCATTTTCATGGAGTGAGGAGGCTGGGAGGAAGGAGGAGCAGCAGCCAGAGGATTCAGAGTTGCAGCTGTAGACGGCGTAGAAGACTGTGTGGTCGATAGATTGCTGGATGCACTTTCTGCCATCCACGACAGGACCTGCTCACACTGCTCATTTTCTAATAAAGGTCTACCGCGTGGACCCATTAATTGTGAGATGAATCTGGGGACACCAGCAACGTGCCTCTCTCCTAATTCCACAGCAGTCGGCTGCGATACACCTTGACCAGGAGCTCGGCCTGTGCCCACACCCTGACTTGGGCCTCCGCGTCCTCGCCCCGTCCACGTCCTCTAGGCCTACCCTTACCCCTCAGCATGGTGTATTACGAGATTAGCAGAAACAGAACGCTGTAATTAAATGTGCCGCTTATTGGCCTGTGGTTGGAGGCTGACTTCGCGTACGTAACGCACTGAAGAGGCAGGAAACAATTATGCGCAAGGCTGGGTATTAATTCACCAACTACTACCCCCAACAGAGACGCAGTAAACTGAAGGCAGTGACAGGCAGGCCTAATATTGTATTTTTTTGAAGTTTTTGGGAACAACCACACTGCCTGTGATATACACTGTATTTCGATTTCCCTGTTGGAGGCTGACTTCGCCTACGTAACGCACTGCAGAGGCAGGCAAGAATTATGCGCAAGGCTGGGTATTAATTCACCAACTACTACCCCCAGCAGAGACGCAGTAAACTGAAGGCAGTGACAGGCAGGACTAATATTGTATTTTTTTGAAGTTTTTGGGAACAACCACACTGCCTGTGATATACACTGTATTTCAATTTCCCTGTTGGAGGCTGACTTCGCCTACGTAACGCACTGCAGAGGCAGGAAACAATTATGCGCAAGGCTGGGTATTAATTCACCAACTACTACCCCCAGCAGAGACGCAGTAAACTGAAGGCAGTGACAGGCAGGCCAAATACAGTATTTTTTTGAACTTTTTGGGAAAAAACTCACTGCCTATATAGCCAGTATACCTCTTTCCCTGCCTCACCAGTACTGCCCCTATACTCTGTAAAATGACTGCAGACTGAGGACGCTGTGGTCTGCACGCCCGATATACAAAAAAAATTAAATAATTGTGCAACACTGCTAAAAGCAGCCTCAACAGTACTGCACACGGTCAGATGTGGCCCTAAGAAGGACCGCTGGGGTTCTTCAAGCCTAAAATAACTCCTAACGCTCTCCCTATAGCAGCAGCAGCATCAGCAGCACTGTCCCTGATCTATGTCAGCATGCATCTGTGGCGAGCCGCGGGCGGGGCAGATTTAAATACTCGGGTGTCATCTGATCTCCCCAGCCACTCACTGCAGGGGGGTGGTATAGGGCTGGAACATCACAGGAGGAAGTTGTAATGCCTTCCCTGTCTTTCTATTGGCCAGAAAAGCGCGCAAATTTCTCAGAGATGAAAGTGAAAGTAACTCGAACGTCGTGTGGTGGTCGTCTCGAGTAACGAGCATCTCGAACACCCTAATACTCGAATGATCATCAAGCTCGGACGAGTATGCTTGCTCATCCCTAGTGCTTATCTCTCCATTTGAGTTATTCTGCATAATTCTATGCAGCAGTCTTTCTGATCAACTGTATACATTTCTCCTAAGCTGACAGCCCCAACCTTTGGAATTCTCTGAGAAGCAAGAAACTATTAACCCTCTTTAATCAAGACTCTATACAAGAAAGCTTCCCACGCCTTGCAAATCCACACTACACAAACAGTTATTCATTCTTAAACAGAGTAAAAAGTGTGGTTTTGCAAGTAGAAACTGAGTCTGTAACTACACGGAACAGCCGACAGTGTGCAGACACAGGCAAGAAAGTCTTACGCACTACAGTTTGACGTGTCTGCCCATTATTGGCCACCCAATACCCCTGACGATTCTCAGAAGACAACAAATGGCCGATTCTACTTACACAACTGTCCAAGCATACTTCTGGATTTATACCAGCTCTGTTAAACATTGCTTGACATTCTTGCACTATATTTTTAACTTTTCTCCCCTCAACCAGCTGCTAAGCAGTCTTCCGGACAATGCCCTGTGCAGCGCCGTTACTTGGCAAGATCCCCATAGTTTGACTTCTTGTTTACTGTTGTATCTCTGTGTTATGGATTATAACGTCTCCAATTCACACAGAAAAACTCAAAACAAGGCAAAATCCTGTGCTGGCACACCTATGCTACTCACTGGGGCAGCATATGCATAGTATACTACTCTCCCAGCAGTATACCTTTCTGGGGAACAACGCACCACAGCTGGGGCAGTGCATTATATATTACTCTCTGGACAATATACCTAAGCAATAAACAGCTGAAAGCTTCTATTGTCCTGATCAACCTCAAATTCAGTAGTTAAAAAGGAAGAACACACCTGGGAGGGTAAAAACCACATTGGTTCTTAAAGAATGTTGCACTATATCTATGGCTTATGCAACATTTCATTGCAGTCAGCAGTCCAAGGACAAACCACACAACATTTTCACGGGGTTACTATTTCTCCTGTGCAATAGATGGGCAATTCTCCAAAAGAACATGTAGATTAATCTGCCTTTCTCTCTAGGTTGCATTAAAATCACTTATGAGTACCGGCTGTGAACAGTATCTATGGAAGACCACTTTCCTATTTGCCTTATGAGATAATATGACACTACACATACATTTACATATAGATTTTGTACCCAAAAACATACTATCTGTTGGATTTGTTTGAAACTGGAGGTTGTATCATAACAAAAGTGACCTTCCTTTGCAGCAATCACAGAATGGTAATGCATTCGGGGGAGGAACAGATAAAATTTTGCAAGACAATTAGTTTTCTTACCTCTTTTATGGAGCTCCTTATTCTGTCCATTCCAGAATGCAGAAACGCTTCCATCTGGGATTGCTACATTTGGAAAAAATAACACACTATCCCGACACTGGGTGTCAAATTTATTAGAAAAATTATTAGCTAGTTGGTTTGTTTTCAGGTATCCAAATTAATAGTTAAATGCTCGAGCATCGAGGAAGTTTACAAATCACACACACATTGGATGTGATTGGAACTCATCTCCTCTTTATTAGAGCTACATCTCAATTTATAGGGTAAAGTAAAACAAGTGTATTTTCTATCATGTGTAATAAGCTTTATGAAACACACATGTACAAAATAAGATCTACCCTTGTTTTGGAGAACTGGTCCTGATATTACCAAGGCCGTCAGTCTGGTTTTCTTGTATCAAGTTACTGGACAATCAAGGTTGTCTAGTATGTCTGCAAAGTTCTTGCAAAGGAAAAAGACAAAAGTATGATATACCAGACTGAACCATATAAGATGGATACGAGACACAAAATGGATACATATTTACTACTCTAACATTTCCCCCCTTTTGCAACTGTTTCCTATTGTTACATAACCCCCCACACTTAGCATGATTTTCATTCTCATCCCAGAAACTCGAGCTAACAACTAAGGAATGTGTTGCCTTACCTAATTCCTAGGAAGATGGACATTCCTATGGAGCTCTTACAGTAAAGCTCCATAGTGTAACTGATCTTACAATAGAGCTCAATAGTGTGACCGCTCTTACAGTAGAGCTCCATAGTGTGACCGCTCTTATAGTAGAGGCTCCATAGTGTGACCGCTCTTACAGTAGAGACTCCATAGTGTGACTGCTCTTACAATAAAGCTCCATAGTGTGACCGCTCTTACAGTAGGGCTCCATAGTGTGACCGCTCTTATAGTAGAGGCTCCATAGTGTGACCGCTCTTACAGTAGAGACTCCATAGTGTGACCGCTCTTACAGTAGAGACTCCATAGTGTGACCGCTCTTACTGTAGAGGCTCCGTAGTGTGACCGCTCTTACAGTAGAGCTCCATAGTGTGACCGCTCTTACAGTAGAGGCTCCATAGTGTGACCGCTCTTACAGTAGAGAACTCTATAGTGTGACCACTCTTACAATAGAAGCTGCATAGAATCACCGCTCTTACAATAGAAGCTCCATAGTGTGACCGCTCTTACACTAGACTCCATAGTGTGACTGCTCTTACAGTAGAGCTCCATAGTGTGACCGCTCTTACAGTAGAGCTCCATAGTGTGACCGCTCTTACAGTAGAGAGCTCCATAGTGTGACCGCTCTTACACTAGACTCCATAGTGTGACTGCTCTTACAGTAGAGCTCCATAGTGTGACCGCTCTTACAGTAGAGCTCCATAGTGTGACCGCTCTTACAGTAAAGGCTCCATATTGTGACCGCACTTATAGTAAAGCTCCATAGTGTAACAGCTCTTACAATAGAGCTCGATAGTGTGACCGCTCTTACAGTAGAGCTCCATAGTGTGACCGCTCTTACAGTAGAGCTCCATAGTGTGACCGCTCTTACAGTAGAGCTCCATAGTGTGACCGCTCTTACAGTAAAGGCTCCATATTGTGACCGCACTTATAGTAAAGCTCCATAGTGTAACAGCTCTTACAATAGAGCTCCATAGTGTGACTGCTCTTATGATAGAGCTCCATAGTGTAAGTGCTCATGTAGTAGGGAGATTTAAAATGTGACAACTCTTACAGTAGAGGCCCCATAGTGTGATGGCTCTTACAGTAGAAAAAGCTCCATAATGGGTAAGAGCTTTTATAATGTGACTGTTCTCTCAGTAGAGTTATATTGCATGACCTCACTTACAGTACAGAGTTCCATAGTCTCACTGCTCTTACAGTAAAGAACCCTCTTCTATGTTAGTGTAGAAACCTTCCTTCCTCTAGATGTAGAGGGTGCCCCCTTGTTACAGTCACAGTCCTGGGTATAACTTTATGATTAGAGATGAGCGAACGTACTCGGTAAGGCCGATTTCGCAATCGAGCACCGCGATTTTCGAGTACTTCATTACTCGGGTGAAAAGTACTCGGGGGCGCTGTGGGTGAGCGGGGGTTGCAGAGGGGAGTGGGGGGGGGGGAGAGGGAGAGAGAGAGAGCTCCCACCTGTTCCGCGCTGCTACCCCCTGCTCCACCACGCCACGCCCCACCCCACAGCGCCCCTGAGTACTTTTCACCCGAGTAGTGAAGTACTCGAAAATCGCGGTGCTCGATTGCGAAATCGGCCTTACCGAGTACGTTCGCTCATCTCTATTTATGATGGTAGGGATCTCTGTACTGTCCATTGATATATTTATACATAGTTGTTAGAGCTCCCCCTTATTACAGTCCTGGGTATAACTAGATGATGGGAGAGATCTTATTAGGGCTTTCTATAGCGGTAAAATTGGTGTTTGTATTGTACATTTTATTTAGTAACAGTATATAGAAATTGTTTAATTACTGTATGGTGGCAATATATGCTTCTGGAATAATGGCAACAATGATTGATAGATTAGATTAGATTAGATTTAGATTAGATGGATTTAGGGCTCTGGGTGTGGACCCACTGTGCTAACTCACCAAACCTGGCTTTTAGACCAGACCTGGTATGGCTGGCAGCTGACCCCAGTTGTCAGAGATACCAAAGCAGGGAAATCGCAGATGGGTAACTTGCCCTTAGCCAAGCAGGAAGTTAGGAAGACCCCTGCCTTTAAGCAGGATAGGCGTCCCGATAACAACGGTCCCACACTGGAACCTTGGAGCTAACTATCCCTGACAGGAAACCGGGACCGTGTACACAAAGCACAGCACAGGACTGACTACCACAGAAACAGGAACGATGCATAGACTAGACAGAAATGTACGGACGCACACAGGCTAAAGCATAAGGCAAAGAACATACAAAAGAAACAGACACCGGCTCAAGAGACAGACCAGTCCTGAGACAAGTGACCTAGATGTGCTGGGTGTCTGAAAGGGGTTGTCTCGCGGCAGCAAGTGGGGTCATACACTTCTGTATGGCCATATTAATGCACTTTGTAATATACATCGTGCATTAAATATGAGCCATACAGAAGTTATTCACTTACCTGCTCCGTTGCTGTCTTCTCCTTCCATTTAGACGCGCTTGTGCTGTGCGGTATTCTGCTGTGTTCAATAGAGCCGCTCCGGCGTGCTCGCGTCGGAGAGCTGGTCTGCGCATGCGTCTAAATAGAAGGAGAAGACAGCGTTAGACGGCACCATGGAGACGGGGACGCCAGCAACGGAACAGGTAAGTGAATAACTTCTGTATGGCTCATAATTAATGCACGATGTATATTACAAAGTGCATTAATATGGCCATACAGAAGTGTATAACCCCACTTGCTGCTGCGAGACAACCCCTCGAAGCAAACACACATCAATTCTGAGGCAAAGAAGGAGGGTCCCCAGCTAACTTGAATTGGATGGTAATTGCTAATTAAGCTGCAGCTGGGCTGTTGGCACTGAGAGGCGTTAACTCCCTCATTACTGAATCATAGAATGGTAAAATTGGAAGGAACCTTCAGGGTCATCTGGTCCAACCCCCTGCTCAGTGCAGGGTCACTAAATCATCCCAGACAGATATATAGAATCACAGAATAGTAGAGTTGGAAGGGTCCTCCAGGGTTATCGACTCCTCCAGGGTCATGTTCTATGCTGGTAGAAAATAGAACAGATAGTACATTCAAACAGAAGAAGCAGAGCGATGCCCATGTCTGCCCGGAATAGCAAGAGGGCGGCAGACACAGGTAGCAGACTAGATAGATAGATAGATAGGGTGAGTTTTGTGTGTATGTGGTTGAACATACGCCTTGGGGCCTTGATCTAGTAGGACCCTATCACTGTCCCTGGCACTTAAGCCCCTTGTTGAGCATCCTATAATCTTATTTGGCATTGGTAGTTTCAGATAATTTGACTACTGACTGAAATCATCGCTAAGTCTTTTCCAACGTCGGTTCTCAGCGTTTCTCAGTCCCTATAAGACATTGTGGTGTCTTTCCGTTGTGCCGTGTAGATGCCCCTTTATGCAGGAGGTCTGTTGTATACTGTATGGCAGCACTCTCATCCCATCCCGCGTGCCAATTCTTGATGTTACTTTGGGGCCTTTGAGATCACATGTAATAAATGTCAATTTTAATTGGAAAGGACGAGCGGAAGAGAAGACGGCGCAGCGGTAAACCTCGTCGTGGTGCTAAGGATCCGGGGTGAGGAGATCTTGATGTGACTTCGTCAGCGCTGCAGGGGTATAACTCACATCTATAAAACCTTCCTGTTTCTGGTAGCGTTTACTTGTTTTTGAGAATAGTCTGCCGCAGCCGGAGAAAGCCTGGGCTCTCCCCCAAGTCACCGACACACCCGTACTAATGATGGAACAGGAGGAAAAGCAAAAGATAACATTTCACAAAATGCAATCAATGTTTTCTACATAAACTATTAATTTGCACGGAAGGAAAAAAACACTGTGGGCCTCATTTATCAAAAATGTCTAACAGTAAGACGTCCTTGTTGTCCGCAGCAACCAATCACAGCGCAGCTTATGTTTCCGAAACTGCTGTAGTAACAAGAGAGCCGCACTGTGACTGGCTGCTATGGATAACAAGAACAGTCTTACTGTTAGATACTTTTGATGAATGAAAACCATAACGTATTCTTGTAGTGGATTCCTCCTCAGCTGCACAAGAGTAAGAGGAGCGAGCTGTAAGAGGGAGAAGAGCGAGCTGTAAGAGGGAGAAGAGCGAGCTGTAAGAGGGAGAAGAGCGAGCAACCATGAGGAAACGACATGAAACTACAAGGACTTCACCACACTGACCAGAGGCGTCAGAATATGGCAACCAACACTGCTCTATCCCGTGGAGGGGGTCTATCTATCTCATATCTATCTATCTATCTATCTATCTATCTATCTATCTATCTATCTATCTACCTATCTCCTATCTATCTATCTATATACTATCTATCTATCTCATATCTATCTATCTATCTATCTATCTATCTACCTATCTATCTCATATCTATCTATCTATCTATCTATCTATCAATCTATCTATCTATCTATCTATCTATCTATCTATCTATTTCATATCTATCTATCTATCTCCTATCTATCTATCTCATATCTATCTCTCTATCTATCTATCCCATATCTATCTTTCTATCTATCTATTTCATATCTATCTATCTATCTATCTATCTATCTATCTATCTATCTATCTATCTATCTATCTATCTCATATCTATCTATCTATCTATCTCATATCTATCTATCTATCTCTGTATCTCATATCTATTTATCTATCTATCTATCTTCTATCTATCTCATATCTATCTCATATCTATCTATCTATCTCTGTATCTCATATCTATCTATCTATCTATCTTCTATCTATCTATCTATCTCATATCTATCTATCTCCTATCTATCTATCTCATATCTATCTATCTATCTATCTATCTTCTATCTATCTCATATCTATCTATCTATTTATCTATCTTCTATCTATCTATCTATCTATCTCATATCTATCTATCTCATATCTATCTCTCTATCTATCTATCCCATATCTATCTTTCTATCTATCTATTTCATATCTATCTATCTATCTATCTATCTATCTATCTATCTATCTCATATCTATCTATCTATCTATCTATCTCATATCTATCTATCTATCTCTGTATCTCATATCTATTTATCTATCTATCTATCTTCTATCTATCTCATATCTATCTCATATCTATCTATCTATCTATCTCTGTATCTCATATCTATCTATCTATCTATCTTCTATCTATCTATCTATCTCATATCTATCTATCTCCTATCTATCTATCTCATATCTATCTATCTATCTATCTATCTATCTATCTATCTATCTATCTATCTATCTATCTATCTTCTATCTATCTCATATCTATCTATCTATCTCATATCTATCTATCTATCTATCTATATCTATCTCATATCTATCTATCTTCTATCTATCTCATATCTATCTATCTTCTATCTATCTCATATCTATCTATCTATCTATCTCATATCTATCTATCTATCTATCTATCTCCTATCTATCTATCTATCTATCTATCTATCTATCTATCTATCTATCTATCTATCTATCTATCTATCTCATATCTATCTATCTATTTATCTATCTTCTATCTATCTCATATCTATCTATCTCATATCTATCTATCTCATATCTATCTATCTATCTATCTATCTATTTCCTATCTATCTATCTATCTAGCTATCTATCTTCTATCTATCTATCTATCTATCTATCTATCTATCTATCTATCTATCTTCTATCTATCTCATATCTATCTATCTCATATCTATCTATCTATCTATCTATTTCCTATCTACCTATCTATCTATCTCCTATCTATCTATCTATCTATCTATCTATCTATCTATCTATCTATCTATCTTCTATCTATCTATCTATCTATCTATCTATCTATCTATCTATCTATCTAATTAGCTTACCCTGAATAGCCATGGTATAGGAGAAACTCATTGCACACCGCAGCAGATCATCGTGGTGTAGATCCCACTTGGAAATGAAAGGGTTCTGCAGGAATATCGGCCCCTGTGGACAGGAAGCTTCTTATAGTTGCTGCATATTAGATGGTGGTGCTGATATGTTCTGACCAGCTGACAGGAAGGGGTCATTGATTCATGCTGCTTGCGCCAAATTCTGACCTCTCATCAGCAACAGAAATCTGGACTCATCTGACCAGGAGATGTTTTTCCGCTGCTCAGTGATACAAGTTTTGCGCTCTTTTACCCGCTGGAGTCTCATCTTTCTGTTTCTCTTAGACACAATGGCGCTGGAACTGGTCATCTGCTGGTATTGCCCATCCATGTGGAGGAACGGCGAGTTGTGCATTCGGACATGTCAGTTGGAGCTCCTGCATTTTATTTGCTGCTCTTGACTGTGTAGTTCCTGTTGGTCAGAACGATTCCTGACATCCTCCTCTGACCCCTTTCAGTGATGAATTGTTTCCGTCCCCAGGATCCTCTTTCACGGAATGTTTTCCTGGATCGCACCATTCTCTGTATGCTCTCTGCACTGTTACATGAGAAACCCTCCCATGGTTGGCGGTGAGCCCCCGGCTAGTCTAGCACCGATGACCGGCCTCACTGGAAGTCGCTCCGATCGCTGGATTTTCCCATCTAATGTGGAGTCACACTGAAACTGATCTGCGGAAAACTTGTCACGTGACTTTATGCTGCTCTCTGGGGTCAAAGGAAAGCGCAAATCATGAGAGGGCCGAGGCTTTAATAAAGTGGCCATTCTGTGTGGATCTTCTATTGCAGACGATCTGCACAAACATTATCACATATATAATAATAGAATGGCATTAGCCTTGTTCGTCCTCTTTGCGCATCTTCTGTATCGCGGGGTTCTTGCCAAGCATTTTGCAGCCCATATAAATAATGGCAGCGTTCCTGCCAGAGTATTTACATAGCAGAAGGGACTGGCGGAGCTCAAGTGAACACAGGAGGGTGGATGCTGCCACTTTCTGTCTCATCCAAGTTAAGTTAAGCAAAAGAGAATAAAAAACCTTCTGAACGAGCGGATGCATCGCAGACCACAGCAGAATCCGCACAGATATCATATGGTCTAGGCGGGTGGACAGGATGGTCTGACCCGAAGACCCCCACCTGCACCACCTCATTTGGTGGCCTAAAATTGCCTATAGGGTAAAGACATCCTGCAAATGGTCATATATAAAGGGGAGGAGATTGTGAAGCTGCCGCCCTACTTTTATGGCCCTTTATTGGCTGCCACATGGACTGAGGCTAGATCCGACCTCTAGATCCCTTATAGCAGCCACATAGAGGAGGGGTGACTGCCAGTGCACATGGCTAGTAAACTCCATTGGAGGGCGCTCATGCAGATCGGCACACGAGATGAGGCCCCAGTCAGTAGGGAAGATCTGCCAGTCGCTGCAGTGCTATGCAGATTCCTTGCAGAAACCACATAAAGAATTGACATGCCAATTGTTTTTCTGTGACACAGATTTCACATTCCAGGCATGGGGAGATCGGCGCTCTATGGATTATGGCATGGATTTCCACAGCATGTGATATAATGGTAAAATGGTTCAGATTTCGCTGTTGATTGTCCAGAGAATCCCTGGCGAAACTACACCATGTAAACTAGGACCTAATAACAGTCTGACACTTCCTGTTCTGTAGAGAAACCCTCTCAGCTCTCACCTCATTATCATCACAGGCAGGATTACACTGAGAGGTGTCACCTATATATAGATAACACAGGATCCACCATTCACAATAGGTGATGTCACAGCTCACCTCCTCCCCTCACTGTACAGACAGGATTACACTGAGAGGTGACACCTATATATAGATAACACAGGACCCACCATTCTCAATAGTCACAGCTCCCCTCCTCCCCTCCCTGTACAGACAGGATTACACTGCGAGGTGACACCTATATATAGATAACACAGGATCCACCATTCACAATAGGACATGTCACAGCTCACCTCCTCCCCTCTCTGTACAGGTCACAGAGCATGCCCGCAATGCACTCCCATTGAGTTAAAAAGGTCAGCTTATGTCCATTGTGTCTGTGTCCCATGAAGCTCCTATAAAGCATATATCTTAATATTGTTAACTGCAACTCAAGCAAGATGGCCGCCCCCATAGTCATGGGCAGATAGAATTAAGAATTTACAATCAGAAAATAAAAACAGATCAGGAAAATGTTTCACTCTATGGTTTAATTAGTAAAAAAAAACATAGGCGGTACATTTCTATTAATGTAAATTTTAAAGGAGTTTACCAGTGAGAATACTACTGATGATGTGTCCTCAGGATGGGTCATCAATAGTTGATCAGCTGGGGTCCGCCGCTTGGGACCCTGACCAATTAGCTGATTGTGCTCTTGGTGACAGCGCTACAATAACTCAGAGGTTGGAGCGGATGTCTCTGCACCGACCTCTGTGTAGTGGCCGGTGCTTGTAACTGCAGCTCTTATTGAACTCAAAGGGAGCAGTGCCTGCAGTTACAAGCACCGGCCACTTCACAGGGTTCAAAGCAAAAACTTCTGCTCTGACCCCTTTGTATTTGCAGCACTGTCAGCGGGCGAACAATCAGCTGATCGGTCGGGGGCCCAAGCAACAGACCCCAGCCGATCAACTATTGATGACCCATCCTGAGGATACATCATCAATAGTATTCTCCCTGGAAAACCTCTTTAAATGTGACATAGTATGTAATGGAGAGTCCACAAAATTGTTGGCCAACCAAGAAGTAAAAGCCTTCTGTGGGTGAAGGTCACCACATAGCCATGGGGGATGGGGATGAAAGGAGGCCAAGATTTAAAGCGGCCTTCCAGTTTCAGGGCAACATTCTGTCCCAGATCAGAGGAGGGAATATACTACCTACAGTTGTTCTCTGCCGTTCCTCCAATCCACTTGTTCTGGGCCCCTCATCAGCCTTCCAAGATGGCTGTCACAAGTTTATAACTAGCTAATCCACACTGTGCACTGCTCTTTGATTGGCCAGCTAAGTGGATCACATGAACAGCACAGGCCAATCAGAGAGCACATATAGGACATTTGTAGTCTAACACTACCAAAGCACTGTGGGGATTAGGTAGCCTGAAGATTTGCATCAGCCAATAACAAGACTTGGAACTAGTGGCTCGAAGTGGTGACAGAGAAGAACAACTGCAAGTAAAATACCCCAGCCCTGTCTGGTTCCAGGAAGGAATTTTGTACCAAAACCAGACATTTTAAGAAGGATAAGCAGTAGAGATGAGCGAACTTACTCGGTTCCGCGTGGTGGAGCGGGGAGTAGCATTGGGGAACAGGGGGAGCTCTCTCTCTCTCCCCCCCCCACTCCCCTCTGCAACTCCCCGGGCACCCCCGGTGCCCCCCAAATCTTTTCGTCCGAGTAGTCAGTTACTCGGAAAAAGCGGTGCTCGGGTCCAAAAACACCCGAACCGAGTAAGTTCACTCATCTCTAATAAGCAGCCACTTGGGCCTCAGTAGATGGTTACTTGCTAGAGGAATCAACAAAACGTCCCCAGGGAAATCCATATTGAAGGGAAGTTAAAGGCAGCTGCAATGTAGAGGAGTTAACTTAAAATGATATAAAGTCTTCAGCAAGTAATGGAGTAAAGCTCCCTTCCCTGGATCTCAGTGAGCGACAGGGAAGCTGCATACAATCTTATCAATGTGTAAAGTGTATTTTATGATAATCCTACCCTTTCCAGGCCTAAACAGTATGCTAGAGCTGTCATCCATCCGTAACGGTCATGAAATAACTCTGCTTATACAGCCTCAGTCTACACAGCAAAGCTGACAAGTAATCTACAGGAGGCATTCCAATCTTGTATCTCAGAAACAGCTACAGAAGAGGCAGGACACAGGAACACGGCTGGTTTTGTACCACTCTAAATTAAAAAAAAAAACAATTTCCAAAAATTGCCATCTCGTATTTCAAGAAAGTAGCGTGGATTTTGCTTAAATTAATTTTCACAGTATTTATCTTCCTTGTTTGAGTTCTGTATAAATGGTGTTTGTAAAAAAGATCTCTTTTAATATGCAGCCAAGACGCTCTTTAAGACAGTTGTTACCGTTAATTAAGGAGGATTAATCAAATATTTATAACCCGCCTGTGGTGCTGCATGCCTAATGCGAGTGGTTTTGCTTTTGATCAAGTCGGCCATTGATAATAATGAAAATTGTTACAGCAGCGACTACATGTATTATTGAGGCTGGGATGACACAATAGGTTTAGGCTGTGATCACAGCTGAACTCCCCATTAAATATTTATCCTCTCAGAAGGATTTTCACCTCTTGAGCCGTGGGAGATTTTGCTCTGGTTGTTATTTTCTTTGGAAGGTGACTGTAACCAGGAGCATTTTGATGTCACTAGAACCATAATTGGTGACCATCAGAAGACATTTCCTGTGTGTGGCTTGTAAAGATTTCCCAGGGGGCTTTTCAGGACATTTCCAATAAACATCTTTTAACATTTGAAAACCTCTTTATTTTCTGGTCCCACCATCTAACACCCATCTGCTCTCATGTACAACGCAGTAACTTATATGTGAACTCCCACATCTGCTAATACATGTAAATCCCCTAATGAAGTCGGTCATGACGGGTATTGTTTCACCTTAAGGAGAGCACCTAGAAGGCTGCTATTTGCACTGAACAATCATTGTTCAGCTCATCGTCCATCATTTATGCTGCATAAACGATGATCTTTCAGTGTAAATAGCAGCCATTCAGTACTGAACGACCGCTATGTTAAGTCAATGAAGAGGGGCGGGGGAGCACGGGGAGAGAAATCTCCTGCAGCCACCCTGCTGTAAGCCAGCAATACTAGCTCCCTTGCAGCAGCAAGAGAGAGAGTATGTGCGGGGCCGAGTGTCAGGCATCATTTACCAGACATTCATACCATCTAAATGGGCCTTAAGAGTGCTTTTACACGGAACGAACTGTAGGACACAGATGCCCAAAATGATTGTTCCTCTGCTTGTGTACAGTAGCAACCATTGTTCAGTGAATGGAAGTAGAGCAGACCGGGAATCGTTCCAACCTCTGGCCCTAAAAGTGTTTCCCCCCCCTTGGCCTACAAAAGGCTCTCAGAGGCTCCTTCTGTGTAGTGACCTCTTCTTCCGCTTGTGTAGAGCTTGTTGACCACTAGATGCATCTATGACACAGAGAAGAGATTTCACCCCATTACTAGAGTCTGAGAGGGGTGCATTATTGGGATGTGAGAAGCTGGCTGATTGTATCGATGAATTGTCCCCCACCGGCCATTCTGTCCAGACTGTTAGGAGGTGTTGGGACCAGTCGATGGGGGCACACAAGGTGACCGGGCTCAGGATGCCCCCACAGACCACCAGTAGAGAGGAGCATCTGACCAGACTGTTAGGAGGTGTTGGGGTCAGTGGATGGGGGCACACAAGGTGACTGGGCTCAGGATGCCCCCACAGACCACCAGTAGAGAGGAGCGTCTGACCAGACTGTTAGGTGGTGTTGGGACCAGTGAATGGGGGCACACAAGGTGACTGGGCTCAGGAAGCTCCCGACAGACCACCAGTAGAGAGTACCATCTAAACAAGCACCTGCAGCTCCAAATGTTTTGTTGTCTGCCATCCAGAGACAGGGGGCGCCATCATTACTGGCCCCTGTGTTTGTCGGAGCCATTTCCAGATGCTTGGCTGAAGGACATTTTGTCTCACAGCTCCCATTACATGTTCGACCTCCAACACCCACCATCGCCTCTGCTTGCAGTGGTGTCGTGAACGACAAAACTGGACTGCTACCGAGTGGAAGCAGGTTGTTTTCAGCGATGCATCTAAGTTTAATTTGGGCACTGATGGTCATGTTCATGACTGGAAACTTTGGGATGAGCGCCTCAATCCTGCCTTTGCTGTGGAGCGGCACACTGCCCCCTGCTGGTGTGATGTTCTAGGGGGCCATCACATACAACAGTTGGTCCCCCCTAGTAGTGGTACAATGGACAATGACAGCTCAGAGATATGTTCAGGACATCCTGCAGTGGATAATGCTCGGCCGCACACACAAGAGCTTCACAGGAATGCTGCAACAACATTACCACACTTCCGTGGCTGCCTGGTCACCAGATTTATTGCCGATGGAAAACAGAATCCTAGAATCCCAGCCTTTGTTTGAGCACTTTCATTGAAGGAGAACTCCCCACCTCCTGTGGTAACCTGTTCCACTCATTGGTCCCCCTCACTGTCTAATATGTAATCTGTGTCTCCTCCCTTTCAGTTTCATCCCATTGCTTCTAGTCTTTCCTTGTGCAGATGAGATTAGGGCTGATCCCTCTGCACTGTGACAGCCCTTCAGATATTTGTAGTCAGCTATTAAAGGGGTTGTCCCGCGAAAGCAAGTGGGGGTATACACTTCTGTATGGCCATATTAATGCACTTTGTAATGTACATCATGCATTAATTATGAGCCATACAGAAGTTATTCACTTACCTGTTCCGTTGCTGGCGTCCTCGTCTCCATGGTGCCGTCTAATTTCAGCGTCTAATCGCCCGATTAGACGCGCTTGCGCAGTCCGGTCTTCTCCCTGGTGAATGGGGCCGCTCGTGCCGGAGAGCTAGTCCTCGTAGCTCCGCCCCGTCACGTGTGCCGATTCCAGCCAATCAGGAGGCTGGAATCGGCAATGGACCGCACAGAGCGCACGGTGCACCATGGGAGAAGACCCGCGGTGCATCGTGGGTGAAGATCCCGGCGGCCATCTTGCTAAGGTAAGGAAGAAGTCGCCGCAGCGTGGGGATTCGGGTAAGTACTAAACGTTTTTTTTTTTTTAACACATCCATTGGGTTTGTCTCGCGCCGAACAGGGGGCCTATTGAATAAAAAAAAACCCGTTTCGGCGCGGGACAACCCCTTTAAGTCTCCTCTCAGCCTTCTCTTCTGCTGAACATTCCCAGATCCTTTAACTGTTCTACATAGGATATAATGTCTCTTTAAAAATTAAAAAGTTATGATTTTTTGAAAAGTGGTAATACCAGAACTGCAGAGTATGACTGACGCAGGCGCATCAATTACCATTGGTCATGAAAGTGTTAAAAGGCTATGTCCAACCCCACATTAGTTATTTAGTGGATCTATATCAGATGGTAACACTAACATAGCTAGTCAAAGGCATAGGTACAGAGTCAAGTCATAATATTATGAGCACCAGCTAACATCCAGAGTAACAGTTCACAAACTGCGCTGTTAGAGAGATACGGCCTGAAAGCCAATAATCAGCCCTTTTTCAACTCTGATAAATCGCCCCTTTTATCCATGACAACAACGAATGATATGAGGGGAGACAGCCTATCGCACAACTTATATACCTACCAAGCCAACCCAAGACACGTCACTTCCTGATGGGCTACGTGCTGCCAACGTCGAAAGTAGGAGGTGGTCATAATAATGGGACTTGACTGTGTAAGTATGTGTAACTATTCTGTATAGAGACAGGTTAGGGTTCTAGGTACGAGAAGTGGGGTCACTTGCAGGACACGCAGCTGCTTATGGAGAGCCACTGTTGGTTTGGTTGAGGTGTGCACCCTCTTTCCCCCTTCTTTTGGGGCCCTCACCCCTTAGTCTCTCTGACTCCCACCCTTTCCTTGGCTGTGCTAATGCATCAGCTGTAAAGGGGTTAATTTGTTCAACATGCTTCCCCTCCCAGGACGGGTGGGTTTCTACCTCCCCCTATTCCCAACAGCCAGCTGGGCTTAAAAGGGTGGGCTTATCTCCTGCCTCTTGCAGTGTCTCCTCTGGTCAGGACATTTCCCCTCCCTCCGTTGCTTACCTTAGGTCTTACTGGGGCTTTTTGGGACAACTCGTAGTTGTTGTAATTTTGCATATGCTAATTATATTTAAAAAAATAAAACACAGGATTATGCAATCTGGTTAAAAGCCTTGTTTTTTGATCAGTTATTATTTTGTCATTGTTGTTTGTTGCCATTGTGAGTCACAGCTGGTGGATTCCTGGTAATCGGCGCTGTGATAGCTTGGAAGGCAGACTTGCTCAGGGATTAGCCTCCAGCCGGCATTCAGCTTCCAAGACGAAGTTAGGTCGTTAATGAAGTTCTGGTTAATGTTACGGTTGTCTCGAGCCTTTAATAAATGCTGTGAATAACTGCCCCCCCCCCCCCCCCCCGCACTGGTCCTGCAGTACATCTTAGGTCCTAGTATATTTTTGTCCTGCAAAAAACAAGCCATGTATGACCATGACAGAGAAATAAGAAAGTTATGCCTTTTGGAATGCGACATTGAAAAAAACTGTAAAAGGGGTTGGTCGTTAGAGCCTAAAATGGACCAACCATGAAGGGGTTAAGGTTTGCTAGATTGATATATCATTCAAGGAAAAGAAAAGTTATTCTATATCAGGAAGTGAATCTTCAATATTTATGAAGAACCTCCTGTGGTGACTCTTTAATCCTCGTTCTACAGTTTTCGATTTCTCAGCACCTTCTTTGTAAACAGTTCCAAACCAGTTCTTGAGAACACAAAGTGGCCAAAACAGATCGTCCTCCTTCTGGGTTCCTTGTAAAACCACAGACACTCCTAGTATCATTAACCAGCCTAATTGCTTACACATGTTTAGAGAGGCTTTAATGATTACATAACACATAAACCTATCAGTAAACACAAAGAAGCACAAAAACACCAAACAACCATTCTCTCCTTTCATTCGCACCACATTTACACTTGAGCTATCTAAACTTAAAAATGGGAAGGTCAACTTAAGAAGACATAGAAATAACGGGTTTCTTAGCAACCATCGCCAATGAAACGCCGGATATTCAAAGTGGGCCATTAAACTATCTTTAACAATCTATACACAATGTAACATTTTGCATTTGAAATGACTCCTTAAGGAAGATTGAAGCTTATCTGTTCTTCTAGCTGAGGAAAAGAAGTTGTCTTCTCATTTTTGGGCTGAGATGGATGTAACGTGTTCTACTCCAACAGTCTTGACTCCTAAGCAAAGTTGGAAGACATTCATTGAGAGCAGCTCAAGTGGAAGAGTCCAAAGGAAAATCAAAGTCGAAGGCAAAGAGCTTTCATGTCCACCACTGGACGTATTTACCCTTGACGATATGCACATATTAAAGATGAGTCCAGAGAGGGAAAGTTGTCTTTCATACCGGATGACTTTTGTTCCAAGGCAGATTGGATGCTCGAGAAATCTTACAGCCCTCTACTTGGACACCAATAATCTCGAAGAAGTTCCACCAGAGATAGGTACTTTGAAATACCTCCAAAGACTCACCCTTAGTAATAACTCCTTGAGGTTTCTTCCTCCGCAACTCGCCAAGCTTCAAAACCTAAAGAGCATCCACCTGGCCAACAATTATTTTACAACTTTTCCCACTGTTCTTTGTCAGCTTCTAAATTTGACATTCTTGGACCTGAGTGACAATGCCATTGAGACGATCCCTCAAAGCATTCAACAACTGCGAAGACTCAAAACCTTCCTGTTGATGCTAAATTTCCTAACCCATCTTCCTGAGGAATTCTGCTACTTAACAAAATTGTCTTGTCTTTGGCTGGGAAGCAATAAGTTGCGAGAAGTTCCTACGACATTTGGAAACCTGGAGATGCTGGACTGGGGATACAATTATTGCTCCTATAACATAGAGGGAAACCCTCTCCATCGTCCTCCAGTGAAAGTGTGTAACAAAGGACCTAAGGCGATCAAGGAATATTTTGATTCAAGTCAGTAATGAAATATTTCACAATGGACCTTTATCTAGAGATGCCAAATATAATCTGCTTGGCTTGAGCTTTGCCAAATTTTTGAATTGATGTTTTATGATTAAATTCTTGAAAATCTCCAGCTGTAATCAACATAATAGTAATAATGATGAGATGTTGTATCACTCATCATTAGTTGCTACATATAGAACTATTACTGCTGGGTGGTTTGGGGTATGGCAAGGCTATAATGTAATATGGAGTTACTGTAGTAGAATTGTTTGTACAACTAAAG
Organism: Eleutherodactylus coqui; assembly: GCF_035609145.1. NCBI lineage: Eukaryota > Metazoa > Chordata > Amphibia > Anura > Eleutherodactylidae > Eleutherodactylus > Eleutherodactylus coqui. The sequence continues at coordinate 163,260,860 of NC_089845.1, forward strand.
GCAGAGGTGTAGCTAGGCTCTCCTTCACCTCGGTGAAACGTTTAGTTCAGCACCCCACCCCGATTTTGCCAAACTACTTAAAAATAATACTAATACACAATTTGACCTCATCTGTGTTCTTATTCTGGAGTCTTGTTTTACTTTTGTCCATGAATTACATTTTTTTTTACATGGACTTTTGGGCGGCTGAAAATAAAGCTTGTCTTATTAGACCGTTTGATTTTAATGGGTCTGAGTTTCTTGAGTTTTGTTAGGGTTTTACCAGTTCCCAACTCTCACAGAACTCACATCTAATACTTACCCAATCACTGGGACCACCATGGATCATGAGAATAGGAGTCATGTTTATCCCCACTGAATGAATGGGGTGGAGTTGAGGCAGGAGCACTTCTGCACTATACATTTTAATGGGACTGTCAGAGGCTCAGCTTTCTCCAGCAGTCTGAATAAAATGAATGGAGTGGCAGCATGCATGCTTGACCACTACTGTATTCACATGGGGGGACACAAGACATCTTGTGATCAATGGAGGTCCCAGTGGACAGACCCTCACTAATCAGACATTTATTCCTAGAGGATGTGTTCAACTTGGCTCAACCCCTTTAAGTCATGATGTAGTATAATGTCTGCTGGACAGCCACAATATTACAAGTCAACATTTTTATAAATGATCTGGAGGAGGGAATTAAGGGGAAACTGATCAAATTTGCCGATGACACAAAGCTAGGAGGGATAGCTAACACTAGGGAAGAGAGAGGATTCAAAAAGATCAAAAAAAGCTTGCACAGTGGGCAGCGACTAATAGAATGGTATTTACCAAGAAGAAATGCAAAGTCCTACATTTGGGCAAGAAAAACGAATAAAACACATACAGAGTGGGAGGAATTGAGCTAAGCAGCAGCACAGGTGGAAAAGACTTGGGTATACTAATAGATTATAGACTGAACATGAGTCAACAATGTAATGCAGCAGCCAAAAAGGCAAACACAATTCTGGAATGTAGTAAGAGAAGCATAGAGTCTAGATCACGTGAGGTCATTATCACCTCTACTCTTCCTTAGTCAGACCTCATCTGGAATACTGGGTCCAGTTCTGGGCACCCCACTTTAAAAAAGACATAGACAAACTGGAGCAAGTTCAGAGAAGAGTTACCAAGATGGTGAGCGGTCTGCAAATCATGTCCTATGAGGAACGGGTAAAGGATCTGGGAATGTGTAGCAGAAGAGAAGGCTGAGAGGATACTTAATAGCTGTCTACAAATATCTGAAGGGCCGTCACAGTGCAGAGGGATCAGCCCTATTCTCATCTGCACAAGGAAAGACTAGAAGCAATGGGATTAAACTGTAAGGGAGGAGACACGGATTAGACATTAGACAGTGAGGGGGATCAATGAGTGGAACATGTTGCCACGGGAGGTGGGGGGTTCTTCAATGGAAGTTTTCAGACGCTGGACAGACATCTGTCTGGGATGGTTTAGTGATCCTGCACTGAGCAGGGGGTTGGACCGGATGACCCTGGAGGTCTATTCCAACTCTATCATTTAGGATTTTATACTCAGCAGCTTCCTGGCTTCCTCAATGTTAAAGGGATTTAACCAAGACTAGAAAAGGGGTTCTGCTGTATTTTTCTAGAAGTGGTGCCACACCTGTTCATGGGTTGTGTTCCATATTGCAGTTCAGTGCCATTGACTTGAATAGGGTCGAGGTGCAGTACCAGGCAGAGCCTATGGACAGATGCAGCGCTGTTTCAGGCAAATGACAGACTCTTTTTTTGCAGTCCTAGAGAAACCCCCATAAAGTGACTCTCATTTCCTTAGAGCTCCATAAAGTAATGGGCTTATAGGAGAAGAGGGGCAGAGTCTTCGGATAGTTCTCATATTTATCTTCCTCAGTGTCCGCCCAGAGAGCTACTGCTGCGTACATCCCGCAGATTGCGGACAGCAAGCGGACGGGGAGGAAGGGGAGTATTAGAAAGGCATCCCTGGACTCCTATGACCCCATGACTTTAATTTGTAGGGCTCATAAATGGAACCTGTCATGAGCTTTGATCCCCATAAACTACATTATGGGGCTTTACGGTGAGTGAATGGGGAGCCTGGGGAGCGGTATTTTATACTTATCGGACGGCCCGTTCCTGCACTGTGTCCCCCTGAGGTCTGTGCACTCTACGCACGCGTTCCCCCACAGAGATGAATGGGATGGAGCATTCACAGAGCGGGCTGAGAAGAGTTACACTGATGGCGCTTGGACTTCTGGGGGACATAGTGCAGGAATGGGGCGCCCGGTGAGTATGAAGCTCCGCTCCCGGACTCCCCGTTTCCTCACCTTTGAGCCACATAATGTAGTTTATGGGGTTCAGAGGTTATGAAAACCCCTTTAAGGGCTCTTTCCCACGGGATTCCACATCAAGACCTGCATTTAGACCTGCAGATTTTGACAGTAGAATAATCTGCGGAATATTCTGTCCCATACGAAAGAGCCCCAGTCCCTGGAAAGCAAGAAGATGCAAGTATTCAACCAGTAGGGGGCACTGAGGAGTAGCTTACAGCTCTTGTTCTAATTGCTATGATCAGTGCAGGATGAAGAATGGCGCTGTTTCGTAAGGTCGTAATTACACGGGTGATTTTCTTGTCCGTGTTTTCTGTGTTGCGAGACGCACAAAACTCACATGAAAATAGAGCCTATTATTTTAAATGCTCCTATTTACACGTGCGATTTTTCTCTTGCAGTGATGTGACACGGAAAATCTGCAGCGTGTCCTGTTTTTGTTAATCCCTATGGGAAGCAAAGAAATTGCATTGCACTCACATATACAGTGATGCGATTCGATGCGGGTCATATCGGTCTAAGTTTTTTGGCCTCATAACATGTTTGCCTGTGAAAGTACAGCCTAATACATGTACAAGTAGGGACATAGGCTGCGCCCTAGGCAGCCGCCTCTGCTGCGCACCCCCTCGCACTGGTCCTGCAGTACATCTTAGGCCCTAGACAGCCGCCTCTGCTGCGCACCCCCCCGCACTGGTCCTGCAGTACATCTTAGGCCCTAGACAGCCGCCTCTGCTGCGCACCCCTTGCACAGGTGCTGCAGCACATCTTAGGCCCTAGACAGCCACCTCTGCTGCGCACCACCCGCACTGGTCCTGCAGTACATCTTAGGCCCTAAACAGCCGCCTCTGCTGCGCACCACCCGCACTGGTCCTGCAGTACATCTTAGGCCCTAGACAGCCGCCTCTGCTGCCCACCCCTCGCACTGGTCCTGCAGTACATCTTAGGCCCTAGACAGCCGCCTCTGCTGCCCACCCCTCGCACTGGTCCTGCAGTACATCTTAGGCCCTAGACAGCCGCCTCTGCTGCCCCCCCCCCCCTCGCACTGGTCCTGCAGTACATCTTAGGTCTCAGACAGCCGCCTCTGCTGCCCACCCCTCGCACTGGTCCTGCAGTACATCTTAGGCCCTAGACAGCCACCTCTGCTGCGCACCACCCGCACTGGTCCTGCAGTACATCTTAGGCCCTAGACAGCCGCCTCTGCTGCCCCCCCCCCCCCCCTCGCACTGGTCCTGCAGTACATCTTAGGTCCCAGACAGCCGCCTCTGCTGCCCACCCCTCGCACTGGTCCTGCAGTACCTCTTAGGCCCTAGACAGCCGCCTCCGCTGCCCAGCCCTCGCACTAGTTCTGCAGTACATCTTAGGTCCTAGGCACCTGCCTCTGCTGCGCACCACTTGCTCTGGTCCTGCATTACATCTTAGGTCCTAGACAGCCGCCTCTGCTGCGCACCCCTCGCACTGGTCCTGCAGTACATCTTAGGTCCCAGACAGCCGCCTCTGCTGCCCACCCCTTGCACTGGTCCTGCAGTACATCTTAGGCCCTATACAGCCGCCTCTGCTGCGCACCCCTTGCACTGGTGCTGCAGTACATCTTAGGCCCTAGACAGCCACCTCTGCTGCGCACCACCCGCACTGGTCCTGCAGTACATCTTAGGCCCTAGACAGCCGCCTCTGCTGCCCACCCCTCGCACTGGTCCTGCAGTACATCTTAGGTCCCAGACAGCCGCCTCTGCTGCCCACCCCTCGCACTGGTCCTGCAGTACATCTTAGGCCCTAGACAGCCACCTCTGCTGCGCACCACCCGCACTGGTCCTGCAGTACATCTTAGGCCCTAGACAGCCGCCTCTGCTGCCCCCCCCCCCCCTCGCACTGGTCCTGCAGTACATCTTAGGTCCCAGACAGCCGCCTCTGCTGCCCACCCCTCGCACTGGTCCTGCAGTACATCTTAGGTCCCAGACAGCCGCCTCTGCTGCCCACCCCTCGCACTGGTCCTGCAGTACATCTTAGGCCCTAGACAGCCACCTCTGCTGCGCACCACCCGCACTGGTCCTGCAGTACATCTTAGGCCCTAGACAGCCGCCTCTGCTGCCCCCCCCCCTCGCACTGGTCCTGCAGTACATCTTAGGTCCCAGACAGCCGCCTCTGCTGCCCACCCCTCGCACTGGTCCTGCAGTACATCTTAGGTCCCAGACAGCCGCCTCTGCTGCCCACCCCTCGCACTGGTCCTGCAGTACCTCTTAGGCCCTAGACAGCCGCCTCCGCTGCCCAGCCCTCGCACTAGTTCTGCAGTACATCTTAGGTCCTAGGCACCTGCCTCTGCTGCGCACCACTTGCTCTGGTCCTGCATTACATCTTAGGTCCTAGACAGCCGCCTCTGCTGCGCACCCCTCGCACTGGTCCTGCAGTACATCTTAGGTCCCAGACAGCCGCCTCTGCTGCGCACCCCTCGCACTGGTCCTGCAGTACATCTTAGGTCCCAGACAGCCGCCTCTGCTGCCCACCCCTCGCACTGGTCCTGCAGTACATCTTAGGTCCCAGACAGCCGCCTCTGCTGCCCACCCCTCGCACTGGTCCTGCAGTACATCTTAGGCCCTAGGCATCCGCCTCTGCTGCCCACCCCTCGCACTGGTCCTGCAGAACATCTTAGGTCCTAGACAGCCGCCTCTGCTGCCCACCCCCCGCACTGGTGCTGCAGTACATCTTAGGTCCTAGGCACCCGCCTCTGCTGCGCACCACTTGCTCTGGTCCTGCAGTACATCTGTTCACATCTGCTCTGTCATGAGAGCCGAATTGCAAAAATGACCAAAGTGTGAGCAAATTATCGATGCAAATGACCCCACTGACCATCATCGGGTTTGTATAGTTTCTGTCGCACCACCAGCATTTTACAAGCTACTGCCGCATCCTGTGTTATTTTGTCGGTGACTGTGCTCCAGATTGGCGCCGGGGCTCGGAGCAGCGGCTTACATGGCAGCATCATTGTAATTTACGCCTGACTTTCGCCGTGTGATTATGAACGTCTCGCGCCGGTTCTTTCCTCCCATAAATTAACAAGTGGTGAAAATGTCACCAGAACACTGAAAAGAGACTTGTTAATGGGATTCATTCCTCTCACGACCATAAAGGATGCCGGATCCGTCTGCGTCAGCCGATTACACGGAACTCTGAAAATGTTAATTAGCCCCTGAAATTTTTCTGCTTTTTCCGAGGTTCTTCTATTGTTCCTCAGCATTTACATAATCCTTGTGAAGAGAAGCGTTTGAAATCCCGCAGAGTGGACACCAGGCGGAAAGTCATGAAATATAAATGGCAAGTTGTCTATGTTCAGCGTGTAAAATAAGTTCCTATTGTACGAGGAAACAATAAGATTGTGTGATGTGTGCCGAAACATTATACAGAGGTCTATATACTCCACATCTTCCGTCCCATAATTCCATGCACTGTACTACCCCACTATCTGGGAAGCTTCTACTAGGCTTTCTGGTTGGTGAAAAGAATGCTAGAGCTTCAGTGAAGACTAACACCTATAGAGGCCGAAAAGGAAGCAAAGAATTGCAGAACAGGATGAACACAGGAGATCCAGACCACAGACAGACTACATGACTGTTAAGGGGCCTGTGGAGGCTGTGCATATAGCATCATACTTCACCCATAGGGTGCTATTTAAGAAAAATGTATTCCAGTTGGTATACGTATTGGATGTCTCTGTACGGAATGTCCTATGGGCCACATCACAGAAGGAGTATATATATATATGTGTGTGTGTGCGTTTGTAGTGTCCTAAATTTGGGACACTACAGCATTTTTCACGGTTACTTCTGAAGTCTACAGTATGTGTTCATCATTGGCATTGTCAGAATGTACATCTTGCAGTTATGTTTGTTCCCTTTATTCATCATTGTGTGTCAGAGCTCAAACCCGGGACCTCTTGAGCTGAGCTATCCAGCCTTTCGACAGTTCCGTTTCTGAAATTCAGCCTAGTTCCTGTAGCCCTGATCTTGTCCCTATTTTGGCTCAACCCTACCAATTATTGGACTTCCTATAAAAGCTGGGGCCCTGACATCCCCTCAGTGCAAGATTATTTTGTTCCACAACATTTGACTCAGCTCCCCTCCTGCTTGCTATTGCTACAATATTACCCGTTGCTGACCCCTGGCTTTCCATTTGACTACTCTCCAGTTCTGGCTCCACCTAAGGCTCCACCTTATTTCCTGAACCGCTACATTGTGTTTTGTTCCCTGTCAGGTCCCCCTCCCTATTGGGTTTCCAATCACCTAGCAACAGAGTAGTGAATGCCAGCAGGAAGAAAGAGAGCCTGGGATTGGAGGTTAGATCCTTCACACGTGTTTGGTTAGAGTGGTGATATAAAGGAGAGGGAGGGTGGAGCCAAGGGGGTCTGGAGTCTGAAAAGAGAAGGGGTGAGGAGAGGAGGAGAAGGAACATCAAGAGAAAGCCAGTGCGGTGGGAAGGAGAAAACAAAGTGTGACTACTAACCAGAGCTACTGTAAGGGTGAACACCCACTTGCGTTTTTCTTATGCGTTTTTTTCACACGATATTGCTGCATTTTTTTCACGCAATTGTTAATGGGACTTTTTTAATGTTAAAAACGCAATACAGAAAAATGGCAGAGCACCAACTTGCAAAGCGTTTTTAACATTAGAAAGTCCCATTGACAATTGCGTGAAAAAACTGCGCAAAAAAAATGCAAGTGTGCAGGAGCCCACTAGGAGGGGAAAAGAGAGAGAGAGAAAGAGCAGGAGATCTAACCTTTTATCATCAGCCGGAAGAAGCTAAGCAAGAGAATAAGGAAAAGGGTAGAGAGGTGCGTTTCTGTACTTGGGCCTGTAATGGTCTACTTGACAAAATAAGTACTGCTGAATGTCTGAAATCTACTTATGCAAGCTCCTCTCTGAATAAAGGGCTCCCATGGTTTACTGGTAATCCTGACTCCTGGAGTTCCCTTCCCACCACCTCACCATCTGCACTGAAGAGTACCACACTACACTCTAGGGGAAACAACACTTTTTATTTTAGTTTTTTCCCTCTTTACTATTATTTTGTCCAGAGAAGGTCTCGGCTTACATACGGAATGGCATTACAAATGTCAAACTGAAAAACTGATTCACACTGTGGCGTTGCGGTTTTCCCCACAGGTCACATTTTTCATGAGAGGGGGCGTATCGGAGCCACTACTGCTTTGGTGTTACTCACACCCCGCCGAGGCCTGTGGGCGCTACATATATTTATATACACACTAGAGATGAGCGAGCACCAAAATGCTCGGGGGCTTGTTACTCGGGACGAAATTATCGCGATGCTCGAGGGTTCGTTTCGAGTAACGAACCCCATTGAAGTCAATGGGCGACCCGAGCATTTTTGTATATCGCCGATGCTCGCTAAGGTTTCCATTTGTGAAAATCTGGGCAATTCAAGAAAGTGATGGGAACGACACAGCAACGGATAGAGCAGGCGAGGGGCTACATGTTGGGCTGCATCTCAAGTTCACAGGTCCCACTATTAAGCCACAATAGCGGCAAGAGTGAGCCCCCCCCCTCCCAACAATTTTTACTTCTGAAAAGCCCTCATTAGCAATGCATACCTTAGCTAAGCACCACACTACCTCCAACAAAGCACAATTACTGCCTGCATGACACTCCACTCACACTATTCATTCTGTCAAGGTGTCTGCATGCCCCAGTCAGACCGCGTTTTTTTATAAATAGTCACAGGCAGGTACAACTCCGCAATGGGAATTCCGTGTGCACCCACAGCATGGGTGGCTCCCTGGAACCCACCGGCTATACATAAATGTATCCCATTGCAGTGCCCATCACAGCTGAGGTAACGTCAGATTAAATGCAGGTGGGCTTCGGCCCACACTGCATGCCCCAACCTGACCGGGGTTTTTAATTCATAGACATAGGCAGGTACAACTCCCTATTGTGAAGTCCGTGTGGACCGACAGCATGGGAGGGTCCCAGGAAGCCACAGGCGGTACATAAATAAATCCCATTGCATTGCCCAGCACAGCTGAGGTAATGTCATGTTTAATGCAGGTGGGCTTCGGCTCACACTGCATGCCCCAGTCAGACTGGGGTTCTTTAGAAGTGGACACATGCAGTTACAACTCCCTGTGGACCGACAGCATGGGTGGCTCCCTGGAACCCACCGGCGGTACATAAATATATCCAATTGCATTGCCCATCACAGCTGAGGTAATGTCATGTTTAATGCAGGTGGGCTTCGGCCCACACTGCATGCCCCAGTCAGACTGGGGTTCTTTAGAAGTGGACACATGCAGTTACAACTCCGTGTGGACCGACAGCATGGGTGGCTCCCTGGAACCCACCGACGGTACATAAATATATCCCATTGCAGTGCCCAGCACAGCTGATGTAACGTCAGCTTTAATGCAGGTGGGCAAAAAATTAATTGGATTACACTGTAGGCGAGGGCCCCAAAAAATTGGTGTACCAACAGTACTAATGTACGTCAGAAAAATTGCCCATGCCCAACCAAGAGGGCAGGTGAAACCCATTAATCGCTTTGGTTAATGTGGCTTAATTGGTAACTAGGCCTGGAGGCAGCCCAGTTAAAATAAAAATTGGTTCAGGTGCAAATTTCAACGCTTTAATGAGCATTGAAACGTATAAAAATTGTTTACAAAAATTATATGACTGAGCCTTGTGGGCCTAAGAAAAATTGCCCGTTCGGCGTGATTACGTCAGGTTTCAGGAGGAGGAGCAGGAGGAGGAGGAGGAATATTATACACAGATTGATGAAGCTAAAAGGTCCACGTTTTTGATGGTGATAGAGAACAATGCTTCCATCCGCGGGTGCAGCCTACGTATTGTTTAGGTATCGCTGCTGTCCGCTGGTGGAGAAGAGAAGTCTGGGGAAATCCAGGCTTTGTTCATCTTGATGAGTGTAAGCCTCTCGGCACTGTCGGTTGACAGGCGGGTACGCTTATCTGTGATGATTCCCCCAGCCGCACTAAACACCCTCTCTGACAAGACGCTAGCCGCAGGACAAGCAAGCACCTCCAGGGCATACAGCGCGAGTTCAGGCCACGTGTCCAGCTTCGACACCCAGTAGTTGTAGGGGGCAGAGGCGTCATGGAGGACGGTCGTGCGATCGGCTACGTACTCCCTCACCATCCTTTTACAGTGCTCCCGCCGACTCAGCCTTGACTGGGGAGCGGTGACACAGTCTTGCAGGGGAGCCAGAAAGCTGTCAAAGGCCTTAGAGAGTGTTCCCCTGCCTGTGCTGTACATGCTGCCTGATCTCCGCGCCTCCCCTGCTACCTGGCCCTCGGAACTGCGCCTTCGGCCACTAGCGCTGTCGGATGGGAATTTTACCATCAGTTTGTCCGCCAGGGTCCTGTGGTATAGCATCACTCTCGAACCCCTTTCCTCTTCGGGTATGAGAGTGGAAAGGTTCTCCTTATACCGTGGGTCGAGCAGTGTGTACACCCAGTAATCCGTAGTGGCCAGAATGCGTGTAACGCGAGGGTCACGAGAAAGGCATCCTAACATGAAGTCAGCCATGTGTGCCAGGGTACCTGTACACAACACATGGCTCTCCTCACTAGGAAGTTCACTTCCAGGATCCTCCTCCTCCTCCTCCTCAGGCCACACACTGAAAGGATGACAGGCAAGCAGCATGGGTACCCTCAGCATTGGGCCAATCTGTCTCTTCCCCCTCCTCCTCATCCTCCTCATGCTCCTCCTCCTCCTCAACGCGCTGAGATATAGACATGAGGGTGCTCTGACTATCCAGCGACATACTTTCTTCCCCCGCCTCTGTTTCCGAGCGCAAAGCGTCTGCCTTTATGCTTTGCAGGGAGCTTCTCAAGAGGCATAGCAGAGGAATGGTGATGCTAATGATTGCAGCATCGCCGCTCACCATCTGGGTAGACTCCTCAAAGTTTCCAAGGACCTGGCAGATGTTTGCCAACCAGGCCCACTCTTCTGTAAAGAATTGAGGAGGCTGACTCCCACTGCGCCGCCCATGTTGGAGTTGGTATTCCACTATAGCTCTATGCTGCTCATAGAGCCTGGCCAACATGTGGAGCGTAGAGTTCCACCGTGTGGGCACGTCGCACAGCAGTCGGTGCACTGGCAGAGTAAACCGATGTTGCAGGGTCCGCAGGGTGGCAGCGTCCGTGTGGGACTTGCGGAAATGTGCGCAGAGCCGGCGCACCTTTCCGAGCAGGTCTGACAAGCGTGGGTAGCTTTTCAGAAAGCGCTGAACCACCAAATTAAAGACGTTGGCCAGGCATGACACGTGCGTGAGGCTGCCGAGCTGCAGAGCCACCACCAGGTTACGGCCGTTGTCACACACAACCATGCCCGGTTGGAGGCTCAGTGGCGCAAGCCAGCGGTCGGTCTGCTCTGTCAGACCCTGCAGCAGTTCGTGGGCCATGTGCCTCTTCTCTCCTAAGCTGAGTAGTTTCAGCACGGCCTGCTGACGCTTGCCCACTGCTGTGCTGCCGTGCCGCGCGACACCGACTGCTGGCGATGTGCTGCTGCTGACACATCTTGATTGTGAGACAGAGGTTGCGTAGGAGGAGGAGGGTGGTTTAGTGGAGGAAGCATACACCGCCGCAGATACCACCACCGAGCTGGGGCCCGCAATTCTGGGGGTGGGTAGGACGTGAGCGGTCCCAGGCTCTGACTCTGTCCCAGCCTCCACTAAATTCACCCAATGTGCCGTCAGGGAGATATAGTGGCCCTGCCCGCCTGTGCTTGTCCACGTGTTCATTATTAAGTGAACCTTGGCAGTAACCGTGTTGGTGAGGGCGCGTACAATGTTGCGGGAGACGTGGTCGTGCAGGGCTGGGACGGCACATCGGGAAAAGCATTGGCGACTGGGAACTGAGTAGCGCGGGGCCGCCGCCGCCATCATACCTTTGAAAGCCTCCGTTTCCACAACCCTATACGGCAGCATCTCCAGGCTGATAAATTTGGCTATGTGCACGTTTAACGGTTGAGCGTGCGGGTGCGTGGCGGCGTACTTGCGCTTGCGCTTCAACACTTGCGCTAGCGACGGCTGGACGGTGCGCTGAGAGACATTGGTGGATGGGGCCGAGGACAGCGGAGGTGAGGGTGTGGGTGCAGGCCAGGAGACGGTAGTGCCTGTGTCCTGAGAGGGGGGTTGGATCTCAGTGGCAGGTTGGGGCACAGGGGGAGAGGCAGCAGTGCAAACCGGAGGCGGTGAACTGCCTTCGTCCCACCTTGTGGGGTGCTTGGCCATCATATGTCTGCGCATGCTGGTGGTGGTGAGGCTGGTGGTGGTGGCTCCCCGGCTGATCTTGGCGCGACAAAGGTTGCACACCACTGTTCGTCGGTCGTCTGCACTCTCAATGAAAAACTGCCAGACCTTTGAGCACCTCGGCCTCTGCAGGGTGGCATGGCGCGAGGGGGCGCTTTGGGAAACAGTTGGTGGATTATTCGGTCTGGCCCTGCCTCTACCCCTGGCCACTGCACTGCCTCTAACAACCTGCCCTGCTGCTGCACTTGCCTCCCCCTCTGAAGACCTGTCCTCAGTAGGCGTAGCAAACCAGGTGGGGTCAGTCACCTCATCGTCCTGCTGCTCTTCCTCCGAATCCTCTGTGCGCTCCTCCCTCGGACTTACTCCAATTACTACTACCTGAGTGATAGACAACTGTGTCTCATCGTCATCGTCCTCCTCACCCACTGAAAGCTCTTGAGACAGTTGCCGGAAGTCCCCAGCCTCATCCCCCGGACCCCGGGAACTTTCCAAAGGTTGGGCATCGGTCACGACAAACTCCTCCAGTGGGAGAGGATTCGGAACCATTGCTGCCCATTCTGGGCAGGGGCCAGAGAACAGTTCCTGGGAGTCTGCCTGCTCCTCAGAATGTGTCATTGTAATGGAGTGAGGAGCCTGGGAGGAAGGAGGATTAGCAGCCAGAGGATTCAGAGTTGCAGCAGTGGACGGCGCAGAATTCTGGGTGGTCGATAGATTGCTGGATGCACTTTCTGCCATCCACGACAGGACCTGCTCACACTGCTCCTTTTCTAATAAAGGTCTACCGCGTGGACCCATTAATTGTGAGATGAATGTGGGGATGCCAGAAACGTGCCTCTCTCCTAATCCCGCAGCAGTTGGCTGCGATACACCTGGATCAGGAGCTCGGCCTGTGCCCACACCCTGACTTGGGCCTCCGCGTCCTCGCCCGCGTCCACGTCCTCTAGGCCTACCCCTACCCCTCAGCATGCTGTATTACCAGTAGTGCAGAAACAGAACGCTGTAATTAAATGTGCCGCTTATTGGCCTGTGGTTGGAGGCTGACTTCGCTTACGGAACGCACAGCAGAGGCAGGAAAGAATTTTGCGCAAGCCTGCTGTAACACTTAGCTGGCTGCGTAGGAATTAGGACAACTACCCCCAGCAGAGACGCAGTACAGTCAGGACGGTCACAGGCAGCCCAAATAGATTTTTTTTTCCCGAAATTATTTGGAAAAGCCCACTGCCTATATAGACTGGATATGTCTTTCACTGTCCCTGCCTCAGCACCACTACTCGCCCTGGACTATGTAAAATTACTGCAGGACGCAATGCTCTGGACGCAATGCTCTGCACGACCGATATATAAAAAAAAAAAAAAAATGTGCAACACTGCAAAAAGCAGCCTCAACAGTACTGCACACGGTTAGATGTGGCCCTAAGAAGGACCGTTGGGGTTCTTGAAGCCTAAAATAACTCCTAACGCACTCCCTATAGCAGCTCCGGCACCAGTAGCACGTTCCCTGAACTATGTCAGAATGCATCTGTGGCGAGCTGCGGGAGGGGCCGATTCATATACTCGGGTGACACTTGATCTCGCCAGCCACTCACTGCAGGGGGGTGGTATAGGGCTTGAATGTCGCAGGGGGAAGTTGTAATGCCTTCCCTGTCTTTCTATTGGCCAGAAAAGCGCGCTAACGTCTCAGAGATGAAAGTGAAAGTAACTCGAACATCGCGTGGTACTCGTCACGAGTAACGAGCATCTCGAACACGCTAATACTCGAACGAGTATCAAGCTCGGACGAGTACGTTCGCTCATCTCTAATACACACACATATATATATTACACTCATTGTCAGTGACATCCCTCCACTAGAAGGAGCGTATATATATATATTTTAGGGTGGCCCTTAGCTATAGGTAATTTTATAAAAGTTAACATTTTGCTGCTCCCACCCCCTACTCCTGTTCCAATTAACAAAAAACAGGCTGTGCAAAACTGCGACTCAATTGGACAACTGATGGGCGACCCTCAAACACCTTGAAGTTGGAACATAGTGTACACATTGCTCAATGATTCCTTCTGTTCTTCCCTATCTCGACCACATCAATTTCTCGAAGAAGAAACAGCCGGCTCTTCTCCTGAACTGCTCTCTGTAGTATTCAGCAGGCGAGAATTTAAAATCCCCGCCTGCTGAATGGGCTGCCTCTGATTGGCTGAGCACTGTAACCAATCAGAGGCAGCTCTCAGCTATTGAATTACAGCTGAGAGCTGCCTCTGATTGGTCCCTGCGCTCAGCCAATTAGAGGCAGCACTCACCCATTCATGAATTCATGAATCCCCGCCTGCTGAATACTACAGAGAGCAGTTCAGGAGATAAGGGGCTTGAATTGCTTCTGGTGACAGAAACCAGGCTGGAACGTCCACTGGAGCAAGAAAAATGCACATTCTTCTTAAAGAGTTTGTTTCCCTTTGAGATAACTGAAATTGATCTTAAAACATCTTATAATATACAATGATAGAATAGTAGTGATGTTATTTTTAACACAGGAAAAGTCCTGCATGCAAATCGCACAACATAATTGTATGTTAAATCAATTGTAGCGCCTACTTAAATTATCAATAGCAATGCTAATGAAATGAATGAAAGCTCCCATTAGTTACCATCACTAGTGCTTACAAGTGATTATAAACAAAATAACTAAAGAAAGGTTCATCTGAAAAAATGAATTTCCGCACAAAATTCCAAAGTTCCAAAATTGTCAGTAACATCCCTCCCCTGGAAGTTATCGGGATGGAATGAAACTTGCTCTGTGTGATTGTAATATAAGTGGCTACAATATCAGAGCACTTGTTTACATTCCTACCCCATCCCCAAAGTTTCACCCGCTCAAAGACTCCTTTTGAACAATTGTGCATGGTAGGGGCCCATCTAGACACACTTGCCCTCGCATTTATAACCTTTAGAATTCCCAACCAGACTCACCAGTCTCCTTATACTTACATAACTGGGGGAGAGACATGTTGAGGCGCAATATTTTTACATGAACACATGAATCCTCTATTTCAAGCAAAATTTAGGAATCTATGTTCAAGAGCCTCACTTGCTGGTACAGGGCGCCCTCTCACTTACATGCAATTTCCCTTCCGTTTCCCCTTTGTGTTGGAGATGTGGAGGAGAGCAAGGTACAATGCTAGGAGGGTCCAACGTTGGCCAGCTTCTTGTCCGAAGTGTGGCAAATCACTTCTAAATTCACATATTTGGTTCTGCCCAAATTGTGCGCACTGTTCCTGCTGCACCTCAGTGACATGCCTTTGGCCACATACAAATGCTTGGTGGTGCACCATCTGGTGATCGCAGCAAGAGCATGTGTCCCTAGTAGAGATGAGTGAGCATACTCGAGCATTGTCCTTAGCAAGTATCTCCCCGCTCGGAAGAAAAGGTTCGGCTGCCGTTGCGGGGGACAGGTGAGTTGCGGCCATGAGCAGGTGGGAGCGGGGGCTGCATGGTTGCAAATGATTAATCGAGCACCGGCTTTTGTTGGCTGATGCAGCGCTCGATTAACCAATCAGAGCATTAGCTTGCTGGAAGCGGGGTATTCATGCCCTGCTACCAGGAAGAACTGCTCTGTCAGCATGCAGGAGGACACGGAAGCCTGCAGCAGCACCCCAGCCCAGCGCAAGGGACCCGAACACCGTTTGCTAGGTGAGTATTGTTTTTTTTTTTTTAACATGTAGTGTAACTAGGGCTTATTTACTGGGAGGGCTTATATTTCAAGCCCCCTAAAAATCAGGGTAGGGCTTATTATGGGGGGAAACGCGGTAGGCACATTATAAACAGAATTAAATTAGTAACGAGGTTTAGTGTCTCACATTTAAAATGTGGGTAGATTTTTTTTTCAAAACTCTTTTTTATTGTCTTTTCTCCATATTAACGATATAAAACAGTCAAAAATAAAACATCCCACAGTGTCGTACAGTACAACTGATTTATATTCTTGCACAAGGGAGAAACAGTTGTTCATATGTTATCTTTACTGCCAATTACCAATATTCCTATGCTTGTTACAATTACTATGTGTATTGTGAATAGGCTTAGGTAAAGGAACAGAAGTCTAAATCAATTATTAGGTCTACACATATATATGCATATACACACCCAGGTACATGTACACTCAAAACTGTAATTGTAATCTATCAACAAGTCAACATTTAAACCGAAAACATGCGGCGGAATGAAGTCAACTCAATAAATGGAGGTGGAGATGACTGGCGTTTCATCATTTCTTCCTGGGTCCTTCCTTAACAGATTTAGGGCTCATGTCCACGGGCAAAATGTGATTTAAAATCCGCAGCGGATCTCCCGCGCGCGGATCCGCACCCCATAGGGATGCATTGACCACCCGTGGGTAGATAAATACCCGCGGATCGTCAATAAAAGGCATTTTAAAAAAAATGGAGCATGAAAAAATCTGGACCATGCTCCATTTTCGTGCGGGTCTCCCGCGGGGACGGCTCCCGCGGGCTTCTATTGAAGCCTATGGAAGCCGTCCGGATCCGCGGGAGACCTAAAATAGGAATTTAAAGAATTTACTCACCCGCAGCGGACCGGGAAGCTCTTCTCTTCCTCACGGCCGCATCTCCCTTGCTTCGGCTCGGCGGATGTGCCCGGCGCATGCGCGCGGCACGTCGACGACGTGCCGGCGACGTGCCGCCGGCGTAAGGAATTCATCCGCCGGCCGAAAGAGAAGATCCGGCCGTGACGAAGAGCAGAGCTTCGCCGCCCGCTACGGATAGGTAAATTCTTTTAAATTCTTATTTTCAGCGCCCATGTCCGCGGGGCAGGAGGGACCCGCTGCAGATTCTACATGTAGAATCCGTAGCGGGCCCGATTTTCCCCGTGGACATGAGGCCTTAGGATATATTGATTCAGATCACAAATGTACCGTTTTTCCGGGTAAAGCTTCTCCTGTAAGATCACAAATAGAGATGAGCGAGCATACTCGTCTGAGCTTGATACTCGTTCGAGTATTAGGGTGCTCGAGATGCTCGTTACTCGAGACGAGCACCACGCGGTACTCGTCTCGATTAAACGAGCACTGACCATTGAATTCAATGGAGCCGGCAATACAGCCGGCTCCATTGAAAGCAATGGCCTGCCGGCGATCGCGGGATGAATTGTCGGGAAGGGCTTAAATATATAAGCGCTTCCCTGCAATTCATCCAGAAATGTGTAAAAATAAAAAAAATATATATATACTCACCTGGTCCCGGCAGACGGAGTTCAGCGCGGCCGGCGGCAGTCCTCCTGAACTGCTCTGAACAGCTGTGAGTAGTATTCAGCAGCCGGGGATTTAAAATCCCCGCCTGCTGAATGAACTGCCTCTGATTGGTCACAGCCTGACCAATCAGAGGCAGATCTCACTCACACACCCATTCATGAATATATGAATGGGTGAGTGACTGCTGCCTCTCATTGGCTCAGCGCAGGGAGCAATCTGATTGGTCCCGCTGAGCCAATGAGAGGCAGCAGTTACTCACCCATTCATAAATTCATGAATGGGTGTGTGAGTGAGATCTGCCTCTGATTGGTCAGGCTGTGACCAATCAGAGGCAGCTCATTCTGCAGGCGGGGATTTGAAATCCCCGGCTGCTGAATACTACAGAGAGCAGTTCAGGAGAATTGCCAGCTGGCCGCAGCTGAACTCCGTCTGCCGGGACCAGGTGAGTATATATATATTTTTTATTTTTACACATTTCTGGATGAATTGCAGGGAAGGGCTTATATATTTAAGCCCTTCCCGACAATTCATCCCGCGATCGCCGGCAGCCCATTGCTTTCAATAGAGCCGGCTGTATTGCCGTCTCCATTGAATTCAATGGGCTAACATCGTTCTTCTCTGCCACAGCTGTTACAGCTGTGGCAGAGGAGAACAATCTTTATGCTGACAGTGCGGGTGGGGGGGGTGTCTCACTCTTGCCACTATTGTGGCTTAATAGTGGGACCTGGGAACTTGAGATGCAGCCCAACATGTAGCCCCTCGCCTGCCCTATCCATTTCTGTATCGTTCCCATCACTTTCTTGAATATCCCAGGTTTTCACAAATGAAAACCTTAGCGAGCATCGGCGATATACAAAAATGCTCGAGACGCTCATTGACTTCAATGGGGTTCGTTACTCGAAACGAACTCTCGAGCATCACTGAAAGTTCGACTCGAGTAACGAGCACCCGAGCCTTTTGGTGCTCGCTCATCTCTAATCACAAATGATTGATTTATGTTATTTTTAATCTCCCCAACCGATTGGCATCTGCTTGGATATAGTACCACGTTGTATTGGTAAGCGGGCGCATCCACTCAATGATCTCATGTGTTATTAATCACAGAGGCAAACATCTATTGAAGTAGTCCGCCCCTTCACAGTAAAGATTAAATAACTAAAACTAAATGTTATTGTAATTCATTAAAATACAACCCATAGGGCGCACCTAACAAACATACAAACTTTTGCAGCCCTCCAGGACGATGTGATGATGTTATTCCCTCATTCAATGCATGAGGAGAAAAACCTCTAATCAGTAGACCGCCCTGATGTATATTAGTGGGGCAAGATCAGTTATGTTCCACCATTCTGGGAAAGTTATACTGATTACTGGTTATTAGGCGATCGGCTAACCTCCCATCACTTATACCAATTCTTCATGAACGGGGATAGTGGATTTTCTTTCTTAAGTAGCAGTAGCTTTCCTCCTTCATAGATAATGGACACTGTTCCCCCATGGGTGCTGCTGATATAGCTGATTGTCTCACCAAACCACAGTTTCTGTACTTCGTGTCTCACTTCTGTATTTTTGTATCAAACTTCATATATACCCTCTATATACCTTCGACGCGTTTTCCCACTAGTTACGCGGTTCATCAGGAAGTATATTCAGGCTTTATATAGCTACCTCAAGACCACCCATGGGTGGGGCTTAATGCCCATTGTCCAATCATAGGTTGTCCTGCAATTTACATGTGTTTCACAACAATCCTTTTTGCCCAACTAATCGCCACTTATTATGCCCCCAGTTTGGGTTATATGGGTTAAAGTGCAGTAAACTACTGCTATAAATGTCAGCTGTGTCGCCTTATATCCACCGCGTGTCATTATTCATCTCAGTGAATGCGGCTGTAGTTTACTGTTGCCATGGTAACACATGGGGCAGGGTTAACTTCTCCACCCCTTCTTCCACAGCGGCCACGTGATCAGAGTCTAGCTGCCCTTGTGACTCGGTCACATGACTGGAGATGGGGGACAGGGTGCCATTTTGGAAACTGGCAATAATGGCATGAGGAGATTATTTTCCTTAATCGCTTAACTAAGTAGCAAAAATGATGTACTCCAGTATGGAAATCATTTATTATAATTCCTACTAGGAGATATTTATGGGTGAACTTTATGCACATTGTAGGCAGTTGGGAACATGTTTATATCCTGAAGTTATAATGTTCTGTATTATGGCGTATTGTGCAGCATATACTGTAGGTGACTTAATTTCAGGGTGTTCAACAGATTGAAAACAATAGTAAGTGTATTTATACTTTATTGCATTGCCCCTCCTGTCAGCATCACTCAGAACGCTTTCTCTATTGGGTAGTACATGATTCAATTCGTGATTGATCTCCTTGAATTTGTGTTAACTCACAATTTTCTCATTTCTAACTCTGAGTACTTCCACCAGCTCAGGGGTACAGCGATGGGGATGGCATGTGCCCCATTGTACGCAAATTTGTACCTGAGCTGGTGGGAGGAAAGAGTTATTTTTTGCTGAAGAAAACATCAAGTGGTCACAATATATTTTAAATTGGATGCGCTTTATTGACGATATCCTGAGTCTCTGGACTGGCACGCCTGACCAATTTATGAATTTAGTGTCCGCCATTAATCAAAACAACTTGAATCTCAAATTCACGTCAGAAATCAGTTCTATGTCGATTGTATTTCTTGATGTTAGAATTAAGTTACAAGAAGACGGATGCATCTCCTCAGAATAGTTTCGTAAGCCTACTGCAACAAACAATTTGCTTTTATGGGATAGTTACCATCCTTATGCGCTCCAAAAAGGAATAGCGAAAGGTCAATTCCTAAGAACACGGAGAAATTGCTCTGAAGAAACATCCTTTCAAAGTGAAAGTTTGAAATTATGCAAGAGATTCATAGACATAAAATACCCAGCAGAAATCCTGGATGAAGCCCTGAACCATGCCAGGGAACGAAACCGAACAGAGCTACTAATCCCAAAAGAGAGAACAAACAGCAATGAACTGAGGATCATAGGCACCGCCGACACCAGCCAATCAGACGTCAGGCCAATTGTGAACAAATACTGGGACATCCTAAGGGATGATAGAGATCTAGTACAGGTAACTCCAAAACCTCCCAGTATAACGAATAGGAGAGGGCGAAACCTTCGTGACCACTTGGTAAAAAGTCACTACAAACCAGAAGTGACACAAAAAAACTGGTTGGGAAGTGCAAAACCAAAAGGCACATATACTGGCGCCAAATGCGCCGCATGCCCCTACATCCAACGAGGTGACACATTCATCGCGGCAACAAATGAGAAACAATATTCAATCCGCGATTTCATAAACGGTCAAACGATGGATGTCGTATATTTGATAACTTGCCCATGCCCACTACAATACGTGGGCAAAACCAAACAACAACTAAGGAGACGCGTATTGGCCCACATAGGGAATATACGCCAAAAGGAAAATACATCATTGGCCAATCACGTGTGGGAAAAACCCAATGGTGATTCTGGGTGTCTTAGAGTACGGGGCATGGAGGTAGTTATACTAGACAACAGGAAGGAGACATCGATCCATTGCTGCTTCAGAAGGAAGCATAGTTGATATGTAGATTAGACACAGAGCCTCTGAAGGGAATCAAAGAAAATCTATTATTTAATTGTTTTCTTTGAATATACCCTGCAAGAAAATCACCTCATGTACTCCCCAATGAAGAAAGCGTTCTGAGTGATGCTGACAGGAGGGGGTAATTCAATAAAGTATAAATACACTTACTATTGTTTTCAATCTGTTGAACACCCTGAAATTAGGTCACCTACAGTATACCCTGCATAATGCGCCATAATACAGAACATTATAACTTCAGGATATAAACATGTTCCCAACTACCTACAATGTGCATAAAGATCGTCCATAAATATCTCCTAGTAGAAATTATAATAAATGATTTACATACTGGAGTTCATCCTTTTTGCTACTTAGTTAAGCGATTAAGGAAAATAATCTCCTCATGCCATTATTGCCAGTTTCCAAAATGGCACCCTGTCCCCCATCTCCAGTCATATGACCGAGTCACAAGGGCAGCTAGACTCTGATCACGTGACCGTTGTGGAGGAAGGGGTGGAGAAGTTAACCCTGCCCCATGTGTTACCATGGCAACAGTAAACTACAGCCGCATTCACTGAGATGAATAATGACACGCGGTGGATATAAGGCGACACAGCTGACATTTATAGCAGTAGTTTACTGCACTTTAACCCATATAACCCAAACTGGGGGCATAATAAGTGGCGATTAGTTGGGCAAAAGGATTGTTGTGAAACACATGTAAATTGCAGGACAACCTATGATTGGACAATGGGCATTAAAGGGGTTGTCTCACGGCAGCAAGTGGGGTCATACACTTCTGTATGGCCATATTAATGCACTTTGTAATGTACATCATGCATTAAATATGAGCCATACAGAAGTTATTCACTCACCTGCTCCGTTGCTAGCGTCCACGTCTCCATGGCTCCATCTAATTTCGCTGGCTTCGTGCTTTTTTAGACGCGCTTGCGCTGTGCGGTCTTCTGCCTGGTGAATGGGGCCGCTCGTGCCGGAGAGCTGGGCACTGCGTCGTCATCGTAGCTCCGCCGCATCACGTGTGCCGATTCCAGCCAATCAGGAGGCTGAATCGGCAATGGAACGCACAGAGCCCATGGTGCACCACGGGAGAAGACCCGGGGTGCACCATGGGAGAAAACTGCAGTGCATCCCTGGGAAAGGACCGGCGGCCATCTTAGGCAGAAGATTTTTAAAACTTCACATTTCAGCACATCGGTGAGTAGCAAGCGGCTTAAAAATCGCTTTAAATTGCTATTTTATGCCAGGGGGGTGACAGGGGGAATGGGGTAAAGTAAAATTTTGATATTTGCCGCGAGACAACCCCTTTAAGCCCAACCCATGGGTGGTCCTGAGGTAGCTAAAAAAAGCATGACTATACTTCCTGATGAACCGCATAACTAGCGGGGAAACGTGTCGAAGGTATATAGAAGGTATATATGAAGTTTTATACGAAATACAGAAGATATATGTGAAGTGAGACACGAAGTACAGAAACTGTCGGTTGGTGAGACAATCAGCTATATCAGCAGCACCCGTGGGAGAATAGTGGCAGTTATCTATGAAGGAGAAAAGCTACTGCTATTTAAAAAAGAAAATCCACTATCCACGTTCATGAAGAATTGGTATAAGTGATGGGAGGTCAGGTTACCTGATCGTCTAATAACCAGTAATCAGCATAACTTTCCCAGAAGTGGGATGGTGGAACATAACTGATCTTGCCCCACTAATATACATCAGGGTGGCCTACTGATTAGAGTTTTATCTCCTCATGCATTGAATCAGGGAATAACATCCCCACATCGTCCTGGAGGGCTGCAAATGTCTGTTTTTTGTTGTTGTTTTTTTTGTTTAGTGTGCCCTATGGGTTGTATTTTAATAAATTATAATAAAATTTAGTTTTAATTATTTAATCTATACTGTGAAGGACAATGATCTCATTTGGGTCTAGGAACCTTACTATAAAAATTTGCCATTTCTTAAAAAACTTTGTGGCGTGAGATTCTGCACATCTTTCTGTCTCCAATCTTTCCAGCCTCAGAAGATATTTCATTCGATGTATTATATCCAATATTGTCGGGGGTTTGGCTTGTAGCCAGTTTGTCAACTACTGCTTATTAGAAGGACAGTATGATGGGTAGATTTTTGATGTCTGAGACCTGCCCAGTCGATGTATTAGGGGCAGACATGCTTAGAGTGATACAAGCCGTAATTTAATATACCCCAAATGGTATTAGGCTCTTAATAAATGTGTGCAGTTCTTATGGTTTTGGATTGTAATGAAAATTCTTCCTCCTATTTGCAACAATTTTTTGTGCAGGTACTAGGGGTGTTGAGGGCTGCCTTACTATCATGGTCCCTCATGTGGTCATGGACATACTGCATAGAGCACAAACTAAACATCCTACAGCTGCCAGATTTGTTAATATGAGACCGCCCTGCTGGCACTCAAAGTAGCACATCAAAGTAGTTCTAAATACAGCTTCATTTTTTCCGCTAAATTTCAAAAGGGGGGAGCTAAGGACAGCAGGGGCAGACCATGAAATAGAAATTAAAGGGCATGATTGTCTGGATTTTACGGAAGTGAAACTAGGAGTCTTGAAAATGTTTAAACTTCCATTGCTAATGTAGATTTTGAGTTTTTCGTTGATGGTTCCAGGTACCATGAAAATGGGCAACAAAAGTAGGCCATGCAACAATGAGGTAGTTGTAGAAAAAACACTCCGTTCCTGGGACTCTGCTCAGGGGTCAGAGTTAATGGTGCTCGTTGAAGTGTGTAGACTGGCTGAAAGTAAGATTCTTAATGTCTGTACCAACTCGAGGTACGCTTGTGGAATCACATTCATTTCATACCATTTTGGCACAGTAGAAATTTTGTTGGATCATCAGGTAAACCAATCCAGAATGAAAAAACTGTGTCTCTGTTGTACAAGGCTTTAGCTTTTCCCAAACAGGTAGCGGCCATCAAGGTCCAGGCTCACACCAAAGAAGTGACTAGGGAATTCAAGGGCAGATGCAGCAGACCTACTACCACTGGATACATCAGAAATCCCTATGGTTTTCAATTGAATCTGGTTTGGATGTCTTTTTGTTGTCCCTTTTGCAGGAACTAGCCCCTAGGGGTGAAAAGGAGAAGTGGCACCCAATGAGAAGCGAGTCTGAGGAAAGGTAAACACCTGTGCCTCTCCCAAAATCTCTACTCTATGATGTCACATTTGAGCCACAGACCAACTCACAAGTCAAAGGAGGTAATGTATGGTGTAGTGTCTTCTGCCTGAATTGCCCCAGGGTTCAACAATGCTGTAATGAGGACTGGCGCCTGACAAACCTAGGAAAAGTTGGCAAAGTGCCTCCTCGCTGTTACTTCAAGGCCAGACTACTTATTCCAGTGAATGCAGATTGACTGCATACAGCTACCAAAGGTAGGTGTTTTGGAGCTTGTGCTGGTTTGCATAGACCTCCTCTCGCGTCAGTTACAGGCATTGCTTGTAAAATAAAATGGCCAATGCCAAGACTATGGCTAAGAAATTGTTGAATAAAATAATTTATATTGTGGCAAGGCGGTACACAAAATGTCCTGCAGGGGGCTCTAAACACGCCTTCTGTGTACCAGAAGGTGTACTAATCAGCAGGAAAGTTGTACGGGTGTGTCTGGAGGAACTAAAATCTCCAGACACATTCAGTCCCAAGCTGAAAGCTGGGGCAGAGCTGCTGGTGAAAGCCAGAGCTAGGCAAGGCTCTGAAGAGCGAGCTGGAGCTACTCCCTGAGAGGATGGCGGTGGTATGGTGATGAGTCTGATGGGCAAGAACGCACCTTGTTGGGTACGTGTAGTGGCGGTAGGCCACTGTTTTAGTAGTGAGTGAGGAAACTACTGTTTAGTTAGCGCCTTGACGGGCAAGTGTTTGTTGTTAAGGTTGTGCATCTGGGACCTGTGGTTCTACAGGCTTCCTTGTGCACACCTTCACAGGTAGGGGTTATTTGAGCTGGCTGGGTGTGGTATTCTCCAGCAGGCAATCCTGCCCCCCTGTCTGCCGCAGATAAATATCAGCAAACTCTTGGCAGAGATTGCTGGTCATTTTAGTGCTTTAATCCCACTTAGAGCAGGTGTGGTGCATGCTTGTCTGTAGTGTCCCTCTCTCCTCCCCTGAGGACAGTCTGGACACCTGCTGTCCCTCCCCTCTAGGGTGCGTGCATTGTATAATGTGTGGTATGGTGACCACAGAGGTGCAGGTAGACCACAGGTTTCTCCCTACCCCTGGGCACGTGTGGCCCCCAGATGCCTCATGTCCTATGTGTTTGTCAGATCAGTGATGCCTGACACTGTTCCCTATGTCAGCACGATGGATGACTCTCTATTCCCCCGATGTGAGGATACTTTGACTATCTATGGTTTTCCATCAGTATGCATGTGAGCTCTGGGTGGGGTTCTTGTTATATGTTGTATGCACAAACGTGTATGTTGGTGTAAACAGTGACTTGTATTGTATGTCTCTGCAGGAGGCCAGACATAAGGTGTGAACAGTCCTGTTCTATGTGGTATGTGTTACACTGTATGTTGGTGTGAACAGCGAGGTATGTTATCTCTGTTCCGGGTGCCAGACATGTGCTTTATGTGCAGTCCTGTTCTGTGTACAGTGTGTGTGTGTGAACAGTGTCGTGTCCTACGTGTGTTTAGTCAATCTCTTCAGGATCCTAATCAAGGATAGCTAAGTCTTAGAAGAAGACAGTGGGGCCAACCTTATCAGGATGATGACCTCGCTTTTAGGCAGGGGTTCCCCATTTCCCTGATTAGTAAGGGACAGGGGTCCTTCCATCTTGCCTGGAGAGGTGCAATTGGTCTGTGCAACACATGATGAGAGTGTTTGTGGGTTTTTGATGGACACGCTTGCGTCCGTGCTGAGGAGTGGTGCTATTGTGCAATGACCATCCATACCATTTGCTGGAGACCTCTGTGCAGTATGTACCTGTGTTTTATCCCTTCTCCTGCTGACTGGATGGCATCCGCACTAGGCCCGTATGGATAGGTCCTGTGCACGCTATGTAAGCAGGAGAGATTTCCACCTTTTTCCCCTCTGGACTAGTGCACTCATTTTGCAGGCTACTGTGACTGAGGTGGTTGTGTAAGGCGCAGTGGTCCTGTTTTTAGGTGCACTATTTGTTACTCTTTCCTATTTGCCATCTTTGCCCTGGTATCAGGGCCTTTATAGATAAATCCTGTACACGTGTGTGGTTTGGGGGAGTTGCATAAATTTTTTTTATGCCCAAAGGGTCCAGAGGCCCCTTTTTAAAAGGGGAGTTACTGTTAAGGTTGTGCATCTGGGATTTGTGGTTCTAAAGGCTTTCTAAAGCAACACGTTTACAGGTAGGGGTTAATTGAGCTGGCTGGGTGTGGTATTCTCCAGCAGCCAATCCACCTGGTCTGCAGCAGATAAATTACAGCAAACTCTTGGGAGAGATTGCTGGTCATTTTTGTGCTTTAGTTTTTCACTGTTAATCCCACTCACAGCTGGTGTTTGCATGCTTGTCTGTAGTGGCCCTCTCTCCTCCCCTGAGGATGGTCTGGACACCTGCTGTCCCTCCCCTCCTTGTGTTCTGGGGTGCGTGCATTGTGTAGTGTGTGGTACAGTGACCACACAGGTGCAGGTGTCCCACAGATTTCTCCCTATCCATGGGCAGGTGTGGCCCCCAGACAGCTGATGTCCTATGTGCGTGTCAGATGGGTGATGCCTGACACTGTTCCCTATGTCAGCACGGTGGATGACTCTCTATTTCCCTGGTGTGAGGACACTTTGACTAGCTCGGGTTTACCATCGGTATGCATGTGAGCTCTAGGTGAGGTTTCCATTATATGTTGTATGCACAACCGTGTATGTTGGTGTGAACAGCGCCATGTTCTGTATGTCTGTGCAGGTGGCCAGACATGAGGTGTGAACTGTCCTGTTCAATGTGGTATGTGTTACACTGTATGTTGGTGTGAACCGCGAGGTATGTTAGGTCTGTGCAGGGTGCCAGACATGTGCTTTATGTGCAGTCCTGTTCTGTGTACAGTGTGTGTGTGAACAGTGTCGTGTCCTACGTGTGTTTAGTCCATCTCTCCAGGTTCCTTATCAGGGATAGCTAAGTCTTAGAAGAAGACAGTGGGGCCGACCTTATCAGGACGATGACATTGCTTTTAGGCAGGGGTTCCCCATTTCCCTGATTAGTAAGGGACAGGGGTCCTACCATCTTGCCTGGAGAGGTGCAATTGGTCTATGCAACACATGATGAGAGTGTTTTCGGGTTTTGAATGGACACGCTTGCGTCCGTGCTGAGGATTGGCGCTATTGTGCGCCCAGTGGACGTAACATTTGGGATGTTTATAGCACAAACTGTATGTGCTGCCAGTGGCTGCTGTGTTTACACTGAATTTCTGTGTTATTGCTGAACATTCAAGGAAATAAAGTAATTTAAACTTTTGCATGGACTGAATGAGCCAATGTGTCGTCGCTGACCCCATCTTCTACACAGACATTTCTACAATATATATAGCAAGAGTGTCACTATAGGGGATGCAGAGGTAGCAGTCCCTACCGGCCCCGGGATCCTTAGGGGACAGAAAGGTCCCTCTGTTACATACCAAGACACCAGTATTATAAATGGCACATGGTAGCTAGGGGACCCTGTTACTGATTTCGCATCGGGGCCCAAGAGTTACTAGTTACGCCTCTGATATATGGTGTACCAGAAATCATAGAAAATACTATAGGTACATATTATTATTAGTCTCTCTACTCAGTCAGAACCATACCTTATCATAAGACTAAGTTGAGTCCCTATGAAGTTTTGTTTGGTAGGGCCCTATACTTTCTCTAGTCGCAGCATGAGAACCTCACTTTCCAAGTGAGTGCTTTATATCAGGAGTTTACTGTCACTCATAAATGTCTATTTTACTTGATTCCAGACCCAGACTCAAAAGAGGGGTCACATAGCTTTTCTGACATGTTCTTTTAGGATGACCCAGTCACTTGAAAGCAAAGGTTTCGAACTGAGATTTGATGATCCACACTAGATTCAGTTGAAGACTGTCACTTCAATCAAATTGGAAGGAAAAGACAACTGGATACATGCCAGCCACCGCAAGAGAGTCCTCGCTCCTGAGCCGGAAAAGACTCTTGTCACTGTTGCTATGTGCTGGCATACACACGGACTCAATAATGTGTTGAAAGATGAGTGGCACAATAAGTTTATTAAAAATCATGAAGTACTTGTTGTAGCACTTGATGATGCAGGAGAACTGAAAAATTGTTGAATGTGTACTCATGCCCTTATAGTGTTCTCCTCTACGCCCTTTGTGTCTACACTCTTCACGGAGATTAGGTCATACAAATGGTTCTTTCTTAAGCATAGAGGCGTTGTACTGTTATTAGGCTCACACCTGCCACCCTTGTGTTGCCGTGTGATGATCTGTCATAAACGGTAAGCCCTGAACACACACTCTTCTAGAGAGCTGCAGATAATTGGCCAAGGTGAAATGGTAAGACTCATCTAATTCTATGAACATGGCTAATGGTTTATTTGCCCATTCATACTACAGATGAGGAATAAACTAATGGAAGCTACAGACTATCTAGATGATCAGATTTTTATAGTATTGGGGCTGGTTAATCAAACTAATGCAATTCAAGCTTAATTGTTTATAGTGACTAACCAACACACAATAGTGCTAGATTACCTTACAGCAGCCTAAGAGTAGCATATGCCAGTATCTTTTTGTATTTTATCACGCTTAGGTATTTTCATGCAACGAAAACCTGACTATAATTTAAGGGAGAAAAGGTAGTACAGATACTAAGGCAAGATAAGGACCAGCAATAGTTTGATTGGCTCTTTGGTTCCTGGTTCCTCTTAGATATACTTTGAGGTGTAGTTATATACTCCTTTGCTGTTACATTCAATGCATACCTAATTTAGTGAGTTATGTAATAATTGGTTCACAGTTCCATGAACACACATAGGATTGCAACTTATGTTATTAATAGAAATCCGACAAGGGTACAACTAGATGGTTGCATCATATTTCTTCATGCCATATCTATACCCATATCCAGAACACACGAGTCTCCTACCCTCAGACCCAGGGTTAGAATAGAGCCCTTATGGATGGGATGGGCAACACTACGTGGGTGTAACGAAGAGGGTCATGGATAATTCTCTGAAACATCCATCTTCCTAGAGTTAAGTAAGACAACACATTCCTTAATGTTTATCCCAAGTTTCAGGGATGAGAATGGAGATCATTCTAACCATGGGACAATATGACATGAGGAAATAGTCACAAAAGGGGGGATTTCTGAGAGAAACCATAGTGTTTATTGAATACAATCTTGTTTCCCTTCCATTTTGACTGATTTACTTCCCATATATTCAGATATTTTTGTAAAGAAGGTTGCAAGGCCTGAAGAAGAAGAATCTGTGATTGACGTTTTGCTCACTCAAATGTGTAGCCAGACAGCTCGCTAAATATGGACTTTATTTGATATTATATACATTTAGACCTTGACTAAGCTTAGGAGTACCAATTAATAATCTCAGACAGTGCATGACCAAGTGACCAGAACACCAACGTCCCTGAACGAGCTATGAGGGGTAACAAGTTATGTATGTTAAATCAGGTGACTTTTGGTATTTGTCTTAGAGGACTATAAATTCTCGGACTGTTTGACAAATAAACAGAACCATTTGCGATTTACAGAAGTGCTGTGTAGTGTGTCAGTCATTCCCCAAGCTGCTCGTATTAACCCAATATGCAAAGGCCAAATAATACAGCTATATCGCACTCACTGCCATTAGCACTACATACTGACTGAATAATGACACCATACTGTTACTGTATGTAACCACTGTGACCATATAGCAGTATATACCAATTCTATACAGGCGTTCTGCAAACTGTGTAAGCGATTACAGTACCGTTCAATCACGGTAATCAAAGATGACGTCTTCTCTGACTGGCGTCATTCACTTTTCCTTTTCTTTTCCATACGCTCCAGACTGCCATGCAGATTTCTTCCATCAGGAGCTCAATTATGAGCAGATATCTTTGGCTCCTCCCTTTTCCAGCATCTGCTCCACCTTTTCCTATCTATATAAACACTTTATCCATAGTTCCCTAGACATTATTAATGCACCCCTGCATTGCCCTACACAGTAATTTTATCTCCCATAATACTACCCCCTCACAGTAGCAATGTCCCCTTTTATGTTGTTCCCAATAGATATTAACAATATCTCCCTTGTAAAGGCCCCATATATAGTAAAATGCTGTCCCTAATATATAGCAATATAACACCACTCCCATGAATAGTAATAATGCTCCCTTGTGAGCAAGGGATTCTTTCTGTAGTCCAGGGCCTAGCACTAAAGGGGGTCACTAAATAGGGCAATAATACTACTAGGACCACTGACAAGGGGCATTTTTATTATCGGGGCAATGGAGACGAGGCACTATTACTACTGTGGCCACTGAAATAACGGAGGTAGAAACATATATTGCGATAAGCCACACTTGTTTACCGCTCCCCTGTTTATCTTGAGTGGTATTTTTTGGTGACAAAGATGAGAACCCTAGCAGGGAGCCAATGCCTCCCTGCTCTGACATGGTCTTCGACTGGGTTGGTGTGCTAAGGTCGCAAATCCACCAGAAAGGAAATCCCCCTTCCAATTCAGGCTTAGTCGCAGCCTCTACAATTGTGATCATTATTCCACTCGTCTACTAATAAAGAAAAAAAATTGTTAATGCATGCTGGCTCGGCACATGACTAAAGTCAGAGCTATAGCTATCCTGGCCAAGGCAAAGTGGTTTTGCCGCCAACCCCAAACATGGGCACCAGGCATTCGAGGCACATGTCCTGATAGTCCCCATAGCTACACCCCTGTAAAAGGTAATTCTTCAGGCATTCACGAGGTCATTGGGGCCCTACAAAGGCATTTGGCAAATTTGCTGGTAAATTTTCTAATGTATGCGCTAGCCATGGGGAGCTTTATTAAGCCAAAATTGATGTAGAAAAGTTGCAAACTTTGGCGCTAGTGCAGTGGCCCAGAGGGTCCTACAGGTTAGTCACAAACAGGAGTCCTGGAATACCTGCCTATGTGCTCCTGCGGAGACATAGATGGTATCGTACAGGAGAGAGACCTTGTCTTTCCCTTACTTCACGGGCTAAAGCTATTCTGCCTGGCAACAGCTTGCTCTTGATTGGCTGCTTGCCACAGAATTCCCTCATTGGTAGTGGGGGGAGGTGTTGAGTCAAGTCCAGGAAAGTGAGCAGGACGAGGCAGGATGTGAGTTGGAGAGGAGAGAAAAAGGGCGAGAAAGTGGCAGTAAGTGAAGGAGTAAGAAGAATGAATAAGAAAGTCATCGTCGGGAGGTGTAGTGCAGTGCTGGAGAGAGATTATATCATAAACTGCCACAACAAGTACAGAGTAGAGAAGAATAGTTCTGGGAACCATCTACACAACAGTGAGTTGTACAAGACCCTGTTAAATCAGAATCGGAAAGTGCAAGTAGCCCTTACTCCATCTTCCGGAAAACAATCCTCAGATAACTAGGCCTGGTGAGATTCTTTTCTGTGTAATCTTAAAATAGAAAGAGCGTTGAAGAAAACTGTTTGTGGTATCCGTGTGCCTGAAGTAACGTTATTCTGTAATGTGAACAAGTCTGCAACACTGTAAAGTTTGCTAAGTGTGTTAAGAAGAGCTCAGTAAACTGTGTACCTTCAGTTTACAACAAAGGAACGTGGACTCGTCTCAGTTATTTCGTTATCAACAACCTGAGTTCACCCTACAAAGGTACTGGCGTCACGTGACAAAACCGTCAAAGATAGTTGCTATCATCACTGTGCCTCCTCCACTGCACGAGCCCAAGCTAGGCCCTTTTCAGCCATTGTCAGGAGAGATCGCAAAGCCATGTGTGGCATCCATCTTATTTACCTGTGGTCTCCTTTGCAACGGCTCGCTTCCGCTCGGGTGTCACACAAGCAAGAAAATTAACTTTTAAAAATTTAGGCCACTTATGCTGGCTTGTCGGAAGAGGCATGACACCACAGCCCAACAGATTTATATAAATGCTATCAAACATCTACTCTAGCCCGTGTCTGGTGTAGATGTCTCTTCAGGGGCATGCATGGCCAGAGAAGCGCCTAATTATGAAGATAAGCACATCTCTGCATACATTAGGCATATATTTTGCGCCTGTGAGAATCATATGAAGATGATTGTAAATTTTCCTGCTGCGTTTAATGTAATGTTGACAGAATCTAAGCTGATTCATTGATTCTTGCTGTATGATAATGAAGCAGAAATGCAGTGTAAAGCATGGATGACAGATGAGCAGCTCAATGGAGTTTGATGTTAGAGTACCTCAAACACCACAAGTCGATGACCACAGTTCATGAAAGCAGGACCGCTCCCAAGCAGATAATTACTGGGACTGACTTACAGATGTAGCAAAGTCTAACTTGACTCTTTAACATGTTATATGCACGGTAGGACCAAAGGGTAATCCCTTCTCCACGTCCACCAGACATACACAGCAGACTGCTGACACCCACCCACAAGAGATGAGATCGCGGATAACTTTGATCATGGTTGTTAACCATTTAAAAACCACTGTCAATTCTGGTAGTAAAACTTTTATACAACCCCCCCCCCCCTCCCCCTCCCCGGTTGTCTCACCAAAATAGAAAAAAATTTAAAAAAAACAATAAAATTTGGTATCACTGCGTCCAAAATAGTCCGGATTACTAATATATTGCGTCATTAATCGCGCATAGTGAACACCATCAGAAAGAGGATAGATGCAAAGCCAGAATGGCACTTTTTTGGTATCCAAGGAAAAACTGAATAAAAAGTGATCCAAAACCCGTACGCTCCCCAAAATGTTACAAATAACAAGTACAGGTCGCCGCGCAAAAAATGAGATGGTTGTATATCTGTCCATGTCCGCTTAGTCTCATTTTACGGATTGAAACCTAATAACTACAGACGCTCTTTTTACATTAGGCGACCGCTTGATGGATGGCGAGCGCCGGATATAAGTCACCCCCTCAGGTGCTCAGCAAGATTTATCTGCACAATGCCAGGTAGCTGCTCTTCCTGTGCCCGGCTCTCTGCCCAGGCTCATGTGCTGACCAGCACAATTTATCTTTCTGGTAACACAGTGGGCAGCGTGGGGGACACCGGGACCTCGCTGATATTTTGCAGCCGGTGGCGTTGTGTATGCGCTGAGTGATTGAATGTCGTGGAGGCGTTTGGGAGTTTTGCGCTTCCTCCAGCTCATAAAACATTTGTCTAGTACTGGAGGAGCAGCCGCCCAGCGCGCTCGTTTATCACACTCCACCACTGCCACGCTCGGATATTGTATCCACGCAGCAAAAAACACCTGGTGACACAATATGTGACCGCGGTAATAGCAGGGCCAAGGTTAGACGCGCCGCGCTGCAGCCGCTGTGCTCCCTTATCATACAGGTGGATGGAGTGTCCCTAGTGATGAGCTTCTATGGGAGAGTGTTGTGGGCATGCTCTGTGACCTGTGCAGGGAGGGGGAGGAGGTGAGTTGTGACATCACCTATTGTGAATGCTGGATCCCATGTTATCTATATATGTGTGTCACCTCTCAGTGTAATCCTGCCCGTGATGATGATGATGAGAGGTTTTCTCTATAGAACAGAAAGCGTTGTTAGGCTTAGTGGTCAGCGTCAGAGCTGCAAAATTTTCAGTTTTTTTTTTTTAACACCAAAAATGATGAAAAGTAATAAATACAGTAAAATATCGCAGATATAAAATGGGATGAAAATAACTGCTTTTGCTATTTAAAGCCTTCATACAAAGACCAATAAGTGTCTGCGATGAGATGAGGGATGAGACCGCAGAGGAAGACGAGTCACTGACCTCATGGATCTTCTGTTTGCAGTTCGTAAATAAATCGGGGCTGCAGCGGTCTCGCCTTTCGGTTTCTCTTAGACACAATGGCGCTAGAACTTGTCGTCTGCTGTTATAGCCCATCCGTGTGCAGGAACGGCGAGCTTTGACATGTTAGGCCTCATGTCCACGGGGAAAAATCCGCAGCGGGTCACCCGCATGCGTGATCTGCGCCCCATAGGGATGCATTGGACACCCGCAGGTCATTAAATACCTGCGCATGTCATTTTCCCTTCAGGAGCGGATTGCGTGTGCGGGAAAACACCCGTAGCATGCTCCATTTTTAGTACGGGTCTCCCGCGGGGACGGCTCCCGCAGGCTTCTATTGAAGCCTATGGAAGCCGTCCAGATCCGCGACACACCTGTAGCTGAATTCCTGCTCTCCGGCACGGGAGAGCAAGAGTTCAAAAAAAGAAAAAAAAGAGTGCACGGCGCATGCGCGCGGCACGCTGCCGGCCGCAGAAAGAAGATCCTGCCGCAACGGAGGGAAGATCTGCAGCGTCCGGGCAGGTAAGGAAATCTTTTTAGGCCTCATGTCCGCGGCAGGCCTGATTTTCCCCGTGGACATGAGGCCTTAAGTGGAGCACTAGCGTTGTATTCAGCTGCTCCCGACTGTTTATCAGAACAATTCCTGACATCCTCCTCCGACCCCTTTCGGTGATAAGTTGTTTCCATCCGCAGGTTCCTCTTTCGCTGGATGTTTTCCTGGATCGCGCCATTTTCTGTATACTCTCCACACTGTTACATGAGAAACCCTCCGCGGTTGGTTAAACAAAATCTATGTAAATCCTTCATATTTTACTTTTTTGAGTAATTGTACTATTTTTGCGGAGACTTTGAAATGTGACTATGTTATTATTGTGTACTTTCACTTTAAAATGACCGCTAATTGATGGCGCACAATGGTGTATGTTAGAAGCTTAGTGCGCAGCAGGAAGGAGTGACTAGCTGTACAAATGGGACGCCTTTAACCCCATCCTGCCCAGGGTGTTACTGCATGCCTTAGCTGAGAAGCACTTCCCTCTGCAGGGCATACACTTACATCCTGTGGCTGCTGCGGGCTCAGAAGCTGAGCTCATGCGATTTGCAGTGGGAGCCACCTGTGACCGGCAGCAGGCCTCTCGCTGCAACAGCAGGGATCGGTGAGAGCACCGATCCCAGCTGTTAACCCCTTACATGCCGTGATTAAAATTGATTCCGGCATGTAAAGTATTCACAGAGGGAGGGCACTATGTAAACATGGAGGGATGATGGATTACGATGGCAACTGAACACCAGATGATATCATCCAGGTCTGCCATCCCGTATGAGCGCTATTATTAGAAATAGTAATCATAGATTTGCAGGTTCTAGTTCCCTACAGGGACATAAAAAATGTAAAAATAAAAAAATAGCAATAAAAACTCCCTCCCCTGTTTAAATAAAACCCCATCTCTGGCATCGTCGCATCCATAATGACCTGTAGAATAACTTGAACACTTTTTTGTTCTGTACGGCAAACGCTATAAAGAAAGCTAAAACAATGGAAGCAAAATGCAGTTTTTATTTATTTCGTCTCCTAAAAAATGCAATAAAATTTACAAAGCAGCCATGTGTACCCCAAATGCTGGCAATACAAATAACAGTTCGTCACACCCTCCCAGAGCTCCTTCCATGGAAGAATAAAAAAAGTTATGGAAATTGAATGCAGCGATGTAAGAAGAAACAAAACTTTTAAAAAAGTGTTTTATTTAGCAAAAGTGGAAAACCTAAAAATCCCCCCAAAATTGTCCTGTCCCCATGGCCAAAATGGGCCATGTTACTAAAGGGTTAAAGGGCCTTTCCCATTCACTTGAGGCCCTAAATTCCAGCTGCTGACTTGTGGTCGCACGACACTTGGCGCAGCCAGCATTACGGATTACGCCCTTCAGAGCGCCGGACCGTCCGCCAGAGCTCAAGCTGAGACCACCGAGAGTTATTAGAGCAAACCAGACCAGCCAAACCGACCAAGAGCCAAGCAAATTGTGCCGTTGGCCGTACGCTGCTGCCGCCGGCCCGAACCGCCTGAGTCTGTGTTACCGCCTTACAGAGACTGTTTTTTTGCCATTTTCCAAGTAAAGTTTGTTTGAGAAGCATCACGGTCAGGGCCTATAAATACGCTTCACCACCAAACCAGCTCTGCTGCATCTCTGTGTATCTGCATAGTCACCGAACGCACCTTGGGTACACAATAGGCGGTTGGCTGTAGGTTCGGTGTTGGGTAATTCCTCGCTCTTGGCATATTCTTATAAAACCATCAGGAG
Organism: Eleutherodactylus coqui; assembly: GCF_035609145.1. NCBI lineage: Eukaryota > Metazoa > Chordata > Amphibia > Anura > Eleutherodactylidae > Eleutherodactylus > Eleutherodactylus coqui. Next base: position 163,296,572 of record NC_089845.1, read on the forward strand.
CCAGGAGGCAGTTTGGGCACCTGATCCTGCGGCACTAGAACGGCACTGGCACGGGCACTAGTACTTTGCCCACATAATCCTCTCAGGCATACTCCCATTACAACTGCCAGGATCTGCCACAACTCTGATCCCGTGGTTAACCCTTTAAGGTTTAGTTGCAGCATTTTCTCAGGTGGGGTCCCCTCTTTGTACCTGTGATCGCCGGCGCCACTGACCTGATTGCCTGAGTTGTCATTACTATACAGACCAGCTAATTGATCTTTCTCCGCACTGCAGAGTCTCGTTGAGTTACATGAATCATTCTCCTCCTGGCTTTCTCTTCCCCTGTGATGTTCTGAGGCGTTACTGTCAGCCCATCGCCAGCCCCTGCAGCACTATCAATTAGTTCTGATAATGTATTTATGTTATGATCTTGGTTCTGGTATTGTACCTATGTACTGAAGTTGGTTTGTGTCGTGTTCCTGTTATGAGCTTGGTTCTGGTGTCGTATATATGTACTAAGGTTGGTTTCTACTGTATTTATGTTATGAGATTGTTTCTGCTACAGTATTTATGCACTGAGCTTGATTCTGGTATTGTATCTATGTACGGAGGTTGGTTTGTACTATATTTATGTTACGGGCTTGGTTCTAATGCTGGGTTTATTTTATGAGCTTAGTTCTGGTGCTGTATTTATGTACTGAGGTTGGTTCCTTCTGTATTAATGTTAAGAGATTGGTTCTGCTACAGTATTTATGCACTGAGCTTGGTTCTAGTGCTGTGCTACATTATGATCTTTGTTCTAATGCTGTATTTATGTTATGAGCCTGGTTATGGTGCTGTATTTATGACTGAGGTTGGCTATTGTGCTGTATTTATGTTATGAGCTTGGTTCTGGTACAGTATTTATTCCCTGAGCTGTTCTGGTCTGTGTGTGCTGTTATCTTGCTGTTTCCTGGAGTCAGTACAGTAGGCCCAGTAACTGGGGTCAGTATAGTAGGCCCAGTAACTGGGGTCAGTACAGTAGGCCCAGTAACTGGACCCAGTACAGTATTCCTAGTAACTGGACCCAATACAGTAGGCCCAGTAACTGGGGTCAGTATAGTAGGCCCAGTTACTAGGGTCAGTATAGTAGGCCCAATAACTGGACCCAGTACAGTAGGCCCAATAACTGTGGTCAGTATAGTAGGCCCAGTAACTGGGCTCAGTACAGTAGGCCCAGTAACTGGGGTCAGTACAGTAGGCCCAGTAACTGGGGTCAGTATAGTAGGCCCAGTAACTGGGGTCAGTATAGTAGGCCCATTTACTAGGGTCAGTATAATAGGCCAAGTAACTGGACCCAGTACATTAGGCCCAATAACTGGACCCAGTACAGTAGGCCTAGTAACTGCACCCAGTATAGTAGGCCCAGTATCTGGATCTAGTACAGTAGGCCCAGTAACTGGACCCAGTACAGTAGGCCAAATAACTGGACCCAGTACAGTAGGCCCAGTAACTGCACCCAGTATAGTAGGCCCAGTAACTGGACCTAGTACAGCAGGCCCAGTAACTGGACCCAGTACAGTAGGCCCACTAACTGGACCCAGTATATTAGGCCAAATAACTGGACCCAGTACAGTAGGCCCACTAACTGGACCCAGTACAGTAGGCCCAGTACCAGGGGTCAGTACAGTAGGCCCAGTAACTGAACCCAGTACATTAGGCCCAGTAACTGGACCCAGTACAGTAGGCCCAGTAACTGGGTTCAGTACAGTTGGACGAGTAACTGGGTTCAGTACAGTGGGCCCAGTAACTGGGGTCAGTACAGTAGGCCCAGTAACTGGGGTCAGTACAGTAGGCCCAGTAACTGGGTTCAGTACAGTAGGCCCAGTAACTGGGGTCAGTACTTCACTTGCCCTCATATTTTCATGCTGGTGTTTACATTAGGGCCCATTTACATGGCCCGATAAATTGTTCAGATTGCCGCATCCAGTTTCATCCGCCTCCATTCACCAAGGATGATCGTTCCTGTATAAAAGCATAGGAATGATCATCGCTGGGATCACTTTTTAAGCAGTTAAGTACTCCAATAAAAAAACAATGCTTTCCTCCTCCGCTAGGTAGAGAATGAAGGTGAGTCCACAGTAGAGCGAGTATAGTGTTCATTCTCCGCAGTGCTCACCTGTTCACTGTCTACTCAGCCAGTATGGTTACTCCGGTTGACTGGTCATGCTTTTACTAACTTGCCTGCCCACTCAGCCCTCTACTTGACCATTATAAACCAGGGAGAGCTGCCCGCATGCATGGCCCCCTTTCCATCGCGTGTGACCTGGATGGGCTCATTGAACATCAGTGGGGTAGGGTGGGTTGAGGAGACCCCATGGGACGTGCCCCATATACCTTTCCTATGATTCAGCCCTGTATATATGTGACTTCATTTACAGTCTAACCAGCGAGCGCTGACCAGGTTATTGATCACTGGAGGAATATTCCCTATTGGGCCTCGGAGGTTCTGTGATCAATATGTGATGAAACCTAACGATGCAGAACTATTAGCTGCTTATTTGTCTTCCTTGTACCTTACACCGCCGGGCTCAATATTATCCGATACCTAGAGACAACAGACTTCTGGGAAATGTAAAGTGATCATTAGAGATGAGCGAACGTGCTCGTCCGAGCTTGATATTCGTGCGAATATTAGGGTGTTCGAGATGCTCGTTACTAGAGGCGAGCACCACGCGATGTTCGAGTTACTTTCACTTTCATCTCTGAGACGTTAGCGCGCTTTTCTGGCCAATAGAAAGACAGGGAAGGCATTACAACTCCCCCCTGTGACGTTCAAGCCCTATACCACCCCCCTGCAGTGAGTGGCTGGCGAGATCAGGTGTCACCCGAGTATATAAATCGGCCCCTCCCGCGGCTCGCCACAGATGCATTGTGACAGAGATCAGGGAAAGTGCTGCTGATGCCGGAGCTGCTATAGGGAGAGTGTTAGGAGTTATTTTAGGCTTCAAGAACCCCAACGGTCCTTCTTAGGGCCACATCTGACCGTGTGCAGTACTGCTGAGGCTGCTTTTAGCAGTGTTGCACATTTTAATTTTTTGTTGTATATCGGCCATGCAGAGCATTGCGTCCTCAGTCTGCAGTAATTTTACATAGTATAGGGCCAGTAGTGCTGAGGCAGGGACAGTGAAAAAGGTGAAAGAGATATACTGTCTATATAGGCAGTGGGCTTTTTCCAAAAAAATTTGGGGAAAAAAAATCTATTTGGGCTGCCTGTGACCGTCCTCAGTGTACTCGTCTCTGCTGGGGGTAGTAGTCCTAATTAATACGCAGTCAGCTAAGTGTTACAGCAGGCTTGCGCAAAATTCTTTCCAGGCTCTGCTGTGCGTTCCGTAAGCGAAGTCAGCCTCCAACAACAGGCCAATAAGCGGCACATTTAATTACAGCGTTCTGTTTCTGCACTACTGGTAATACACCATGCTGAGGGGTAGGGGTAGGCCTAGAGGACGTGGACGTGGGCGAGGACGCGGAGGCCCAAGTCAGGGTGTGGGCACAGGCCGAGCTCCTGATCCAGGTGTATCGCAGCCGACTGCTGCGGCATTAGGAGAGAGGCACGTTTCTGGTGTCCCCACATTCATCTCACAATTAATGGGTCCACGCGGTAGACCTTTATTAGAAAATGAGCAGTGTGAGCAGGTCCTGTCGTGGATGGCAGAAAGTGCATCCAGCAATCTATCGACCACCCAGAATTCCACGCCGTCCACTGCTGCAACTCTGAATCCTCTGGCTGCTGCTCCTCCTTCCTCCCAGCCTCCTCACTCCATTACAATAACACATTCTGAGGAGCAGACTCCCAGGAACTGTTCTCGGGCCCCTGCCCAGAATGGGCAACAATGGTTCCTCTCCCACCAGAGGAGTTTGTCGTGACGGATGCCCAACCTTTGGAAAGTTCCCGGGGTCCGGGGGATGAGGCTGGGGACTTCCGGCAACTGTCTCAAGAGCTTTCAGTGGGTGAGGAGGACGATGACGATGAGACACAGTTGTCTATCACTCAGGTAGTAGTAATTGGAGTAAGTCCGAGGGAGGAGCGCACAGAGGATTCGGAGCAAGAGCAGCAGGACGATGAGGTGACTGACCCCACCTGGTTTGCTAAGCCTACTGAGGACAGGTCTTCAGAGGGGGAGGCAAGTGCAGCAGCAGGGCAGGTTGGAAGAGCCAGTGCGGTGTCCAGACAGGACAGAGGCAGGGCCAGACCAAATAATCCAGCAACTGTTTCCCAAAGCGCCCCCTCGCGCCATGCCACCCTGCAGAGGCCGAGGTGCTCAAAGGTGTGGCAGTTTTTCACTGAGAGTGCAGACGACTGACGAACAGTGGTGTGCAACCTTTGTCGCGCCAAGATCAGCCAGGGAGCCACCACCACCAGCCTCACCACCACCAGCATGCGCAGACATATGATGGCCAAGCACCCCACAAGGTGGGACGAAGGCCGTTCACTGCCTCCGGTTTGCACCACTGCCTCTCCCCCTGTGCCCCTACCTGCCACTGAGATCCAACCCCCCTCTCAGGACACAGGCACTACCGTCTCCTGGCCTGCACCCACACCCTCACCTCCGCTGTCCTCGGCCCCATCCACCAATGTCTCTCAGTGCACGTCCAGCCGTCGCTAGCGCAAGTGTTGGAGCGCAAGCGCAAGTACGCCGCCACACACCCGCACGCTCAAGCGTTAAACGTGTACATAGCCAAATTTATCAGCCTGGAGATGCTGCCGTATAGGCTTGTGGAAACGGAGGCTTTCAAAAGCATGATGGCGGTGGCGGCCCCGCGCTACTCGGTTCCCAATCGCCACTACTTTTCCTGATGTGCCGTCCCAGCCCTGCACGACCACGTCTCCCGCAACATTGTACGCGCCCTTACCAACGCGGTTACTGCCAAGGTCCACTTAACAACGGACAAGCACAGGCGGGCAGGGCCACTATATCTCCCTGACGGCACATTGGGTGAATTTTGTGGAGGCTGGGACAGAGTCAGAGCCTGGGACCGCTCACGTCCTACCCACCCCCAGAATTGCAGGCCCAAGCTCGGTGGTGGTATCTGCGGCGGTGTATGCTTCCTCCACTAAACCACCCTCCTCCTCCAACGCAACCTCTGTCTCGCAATCAAGATGTGTCAGCAGCAGCACGTCGCCAGCAGTCGGTGTCGCGCGGCACGGCAGCACAGCGGTGGGCAAGCATCAGCAGGCTGTGCTGAAAGTTCTCAGCTTAGGAGAGAAGAGGCACACGGCCCACGAACTGCTGCAGGGTCTGACAGAGCAGTCCGACTGCTGGCTTGCGCCACTGAGCCTCCAACCGGGCATGAACGTGTGTGACAACGGCCGTAACCTGGTGGCGGCTCTGCAGCTCGGCAGCCTCACGCACGTGCCATGCCTGGCCCACGTCTTTAATTTGGTGGTTCAGCGCTCTCTGAAAAGCTACCCACGCTTGTCAGACCTGCTCGGAAAGGTGCGCCGGCTCACACACAGACGCTGCCACCCTGCGCACCCTGCAACATCGGTTTCATCTGCCAGTGCACCGACTGCTGTGCGACGTGCCCACATGGTGGAACTCTATACTGAACATGTTGGCCAGGCTCTATGAGCAGCGTAGAGCTATAGTGGAATACCAACTCCAACATGGGTGGCGCAGTGGGAGTCAGCCTCCTCAATTCTTTACAGAAGAGTGGGCCTGGTTGGCAGACATCTGCCAGGTCCTTGGAAACTTTGAGGAGTCTACCCAGATGGTGAGCGGCGATGCTGCAATCATTAGCGTCACCATTCCTCTGCTATGCCTCTTGAGAAGTTCCCTACAAAGCATAAAGGCAGACGCTTTGCGCTCGGAAATGGAGGCGGGGAAAGACAGTATGTCGCTGGATAGTCAGAGCACTCTCCTGTCTATATCTCAGCGCGTTGAGGAGGAGGAGGTGGAGGAGCATGAGGAGGAGGGGGAAGAGACAGCTTGGCCCACTGCTGAGGGTACCCATGCTGCTTGCCTGTCATCCTTTCAGCGTGTATGGCCTGAGGAGGAGGAGGAGGAGGAGGAGGAGGAGGATCCTGAAAGTGATCTTCCAAGTGAGGACAGCCATGTGTTGCATACAGGTACCCTGGCACACATGGCTGACTTCATGTTAGGATGCCTTTCTCGTGACCCTCGCGTTACACGCATTCTGGCCACTACGGATTACTGGGTGTACACACTGCTCGACCCACGGTATAAGGAGAACCTTTCCACTCTCATACCCGAAGAGGAAAGGGGTTTGAGAGTGATGCTATACCACAGGACCCTGGCGGACAAGCTCATGGTAAAATTCCCATCCGATAGCGCTAGTGGCAGAAGGCGCAGTTCCGAGGGCTAGGTAGCAGGGGAGGCGCGGAGATCAGGCAGCATGAACAGCACAGGCAGGGGAACACTCTCCAAGGCCTTTGACAGCTTTATGGCTCCCCAGCAAGACTGTGTCACCGCTCCCCAGTCAAGGCTGAGTCGGCGGGAGCACTGTAAAAGGATGGTGAGGGAGTACGTAGCCGATTGTACGACCGTCCTCCGTGACGCCTCTGCCCCCTACAACTACTGGGAGTCGAAGCTGGACTTGTGGCCTGAACTCGTGCTGTATGCCCTGGAGGTGCTTGCTTGTCCTGCGGGTAGCGTCTTGTCAGAGAGGGTGTTTAGTGCAGCTGGGGGAATCATCACAGATAAGCGTACCCGCCTGTCAACCGACAGTGCCGACAGGCTTACACTCATCAAGATGAACAAAGCCTAGATTTCCCCAGACTTTTCTTCTCCACCAGCGGACAGCAGCGATACCTAAACAATACGTAGGCTGCACCCGCGGATGGAAGCATCGTTCTCTATCACCATAAAAAACGGGGACCTTTTAGCTTCATCAATCTGTGTATTATATTCATCCTCCTCCTCCTGCTCCTCCTCCTGAAACCTCACGTAATCACGCCGAACGGGCAATTTTTCTTAGGGCCACAAGGCTCACTCATATAATTTTTGTAAACAATTTTTATACGTTTCAATGCTCATTAAAGCGTTGGAACTTTCACCTGAACCAATTTTTATTTTAACTGGGCTGCCTCCAGGCCTAGTTACCAATTAAGTCACATTAACCAAAGCGATTAATGGGTTTCACTTGCCCTCTTGGATGGGCATGGGCAATTTTTCTGAGGTACATTAGTACTGTTGGTACACCAATTTGTTGGGGCCCTCACCTAGAGTGTAATCCAATAAATTTTTTGCCCACCTGCATTAAAGCTGACGTTACATCAGCTGTGATGTGCACTGCAATGGGATACATTTATGTACAGCCAGTGGGTTCCTGGCACCCACCCATGCTGTCGGTCCACATGGACGTCCCATTAGGGAGATGTACCTGCCTGTGTATACTTATACAAAACTCGAGCCTGACTGGGGCATGCAGTTTGGGCCGAAGCCCACCTGTATTTAATCAGACGTTAGCTCTGCTGTCCAGGGCACTGCAATGGGATATATTTTTGTACCGCCAGTGGGTTCCAGGGAGCCACCCATGGTATCGGTCCACACGGACTTTACATTAGGGAGTTGTACCTGCCTGTGTCTATGTATTAAAAACCCCAGTCTGACTGGGGCATGCAGTGTGGGCCAAAGCCCACCTGTATTTTATCTGATGTTACCTCAGCTGTGCAGGGCAATGCAATAGGATATATTTATGTACCGCCGGTGGCTTCCTGGCACCCACCCATGCTGTCGGTCCACACGGAGTTGTAACTGCATGTGTCCACTTCTAAAGAACCCCAGTCTGACTGGGGCATGCAGTGTGGGCCGAAGCCCACCTGCATTAAACATGAGATTACCTCAGCTGTGCTGGGCACTGCAATGGGATATATTTATGTACTGCCGGTGGGTTCCAGGGAGCCACCCATGCTGTCGGTCCACACGGAGTTGTAACTGCATGTGTCCACTTCTAAAGAACCCCAGTCTGACTGGGGCATGCAATGTGGGCAGAAGCCCACCTGCATTAAACATGACATTACCTCAGCTGTGCTGGGCACTGCAATGGGATATATTTATGTACCGCCGGTGGCTTCCTGGCACCCACCCATGCTGTCGGTCCACAGGGACTTCACAATAGGGAGTTGTACCTGCCTGTGTCTATGAATTAAAAACCCCGGTCAGGTTGGGGCATGCAGTGTGGGCCGAAGCCCACCTGCATTTAATCTGACGTTAGCTCTGCTGTCCTGGGCACCGCAATGGGATACATTTATGTACAGCCGGTAGGTTCCAGGGAGCCACCCATGCTGTGAGTGCACACGAAATTCCCATTGCGGAGTTGTACCTGCCTGTGACTATTTATAAAAAAACGCGGTCTGACTGGGGCATGCAGACACCTTGACAGAATGAATAGTGTGTGACACAAATCTGTTCCCCATTGCTATGCCCACGTGTGCAGCTCCTGATGGAGGTGGCACAGGATTGGATTTCTCATTGCTTCTGTACAGCATTGTGGGCTATTGCCCCGCCCCTTTTAAAGAGGGTCGCTGCCTAGCCGTGCCAACCCTCTGCAGTGTGTGCCTGCGGTTCCTCCTCATGGCAGACGCACTTATAAATAGACATGAGGGTGGCGTGGCATGAGGGCAGCTGAAGGCTGCGCAGGGACAATTTGGTTTGCGCTGTGGACACTGGGTTGTGCAGGGGGGGGGGGGCTGGGCAGCATGTAACCCAGGAGAAGTGGCAGCGGAGTGTCATGCAGGCAGTGATTGTGCTTTGTTGGAGGTAGTGTGGTGCTTAGCTAAGGTATGCATTGCCAATGTGGGTTTTTCAGAAGTAAAAATTGTTGGGAGGGGGGGGGGGCACTCTTGCCGCTATTGTGGCTTAATAGTGGGACCTGGGAACTTACGATGCAGCCCAACATATAGCCCCTCGCCTGCCCTATCCGTTGCTGTGTCGTTCCCATCACTTTCTTGAATTTCCCAGATTTTCACACATGAAAACCTTAGCGAGCATCGGCGATATACAAAAATGCTCGAGTCGCCCATTGACTTCAATGGGGTTCGTTACTCGAAACAAACCGTCGAGCATCGCGAAATTTTTGTCCCGAGTAACGAGCACCCGAGCATTTTGGTGCTCGCTCATCTCTAGTGATCATCAATGACTGCATTACTAACACATTGGCAGAATGATACATTGTGAAATATTACAGCAAGACGCTGCTAAGTTATAGTACAATATACACTGAGCGGCCTCTTTATTACCCCCCATCTAGCAGCGTTGGACTTTTTTGGCCTTCAGACCTGCAGCAGTTCATCGTGGCGTAGATTCTACTTGGTGATGAAATCCTTCTGCAGGAATATCGGCCCCTGCGGACAGGAAGCTGCTTGTAGTTGCCTCAGATTAGATGGAGGTGCTGACATGTTCTGACCGGCTGACAAGAAGGGGTCAGCGATTCATGCTGCTTGCGCCAAATTTTGCGCTCCCATCAGCAACAGAAATCTGGATTATCTGACCAGGAGATGTTTTTGTGCTGTTCAGTGATACAAGTTTTGCGCTCTTTTGCCCGCTGGAGTCTTGTCTTTCTGTTTCTCTTAGACACAATGGCGCTGCAACTGGTCGCCTGCTGTTATACCATCCTTGCGGGGGAACGGCGAGTTGTGCATTCGGACACGTTAGTTGGAGCTCCAGCGTTGTATTCAGCTGACTGTGCAGCCTGTTGATCAGAACGATTCCTGACATCCTCCTCCGACCCCTTTCACTGATGAGATGTTTTCTGTCCGCAGGATTCCCTTTAGTTGGATACTTTTCTCCATCACACCGTTCTCTGTATACTCTTCACACCGTCATGTGACCATAATTACACAAAATAATAGCAAAATGTAATTTACCTGATTTTAACCTGAGTTTATATGTGACAGTTATCCCGACTCTAATGATGCGAAAATAATCAAATATGTGTAAAATTATTCAGCAGCCAGATAAATGTGTGAAATGTAAATACGGGATTAGAAGCCTACGATAAGATGGTAATTTCTTCTCTTTTTTTCCTTTGTGCCGTAATCTTTATCTGACACCAAATTTTTTGTTTTGTTTTTGTAAAAAAATAATCACTTCATCAAGTCAGCAGGCAAACAACCCGACCCGGGGATCGGCATTCATCAGAACCATAGGGATAAATGAGATACTTAGCGTCGGGATCAGCGGACGGCGATCGGGTGCTGCTCCCTGATAATGGCGGCCATTGGGGCTAGGAGACCCTCAGCACACTGTGACTACTGCTAGGCAATACTGAGCTGAGAAATGTCAAAATTGGTTTTCAAAAATGCAGTTGGATTGCTCGGTGCCCCCGTGGTCAGTTCCGGACCTCCCTCAGGCACTGGGTTCCAGTTCTTTGCCTATTAGTGGAGATAGGGGAAAAGTCATAGGAGAATATCTCTATGCCCCGCCCCTATACTGCCTGGAAAGTGACAAAAAAGCCTTTTAGTGCATAAACCGCACCCCTTTGGTGGTAGATGCATAACAGAGTCCCCCCAAAAAGGGAGTGTTTTCAAGCAGGCATCACCAATTAGAATATTGGCATAGTCACAGCGGATTCACCTCTGCGGGGGTGCATGCACACACTGTCCTCTATAGGAGTGCGCCGCACAGCTGCAGAGGTGAGATCACTGGTGACTGCGGAGGAACAGGGAGCCGCTAAGTCTAAAAGTTACATCTTCGGACTCCTTGGTACCAGAACTTAGTTTATGGAGTCATAGGTGGTGACAGCCTCCCTTCAACCCATTAAGGACCAAGCACTGTAAATTCACAGCCCTTGGTCCTGGGCTTTAGGTCGCATCCACACGGGTGATTTTCTCACGTGAGTTTGTCGCAATGCGACAGTGCTACAAATCGCATGTATGTAAGGCGTATGCTTTCCTATGGGTTCTTGCACATGAGCGATGTTTTCTAGCCTGCATCGTGAGACTACAAAATCGCAGCATGCTCTATACAGCGCGATTTGCTATTTTTTCTAGCCCATGTTACTCTATGGAGCCTTCCTTTTTGTTGCATCGCATTGTAGGAAAACCTACTGTAAAAGCCCTAGCTGCAGTAAAAAAAAAAAAAAAAAATCAATTTAATAAATGAATCGCTGTGATTGGTTCATCAAGCGGCTGCTTGGCTGAGTCACGGCGCTCATGAACCAATCACAGCCAGCCTCTCCTGGAGGTGGGGATTTTGATTCTCCAATCCAGAAAGGGCTGACAGAAGACTGAAGACGAGTGCCGGAGGTGAAGAAGAGACCCACGCCAGAGATGACAGCGCCTCTTAGGTGATGTATTATTATTTTTTGTTTTTTTAAAGCAGCTAGGGCTTATTTTCGGGGTAGAGCATATATTTCAAGCCCCCCACAGCCCCTCAGAAAATCATCACAGGTGTGCGACTTGAAGCGACAAAAAATTGCGTACATTGCCGCGAGAAAATGCAGCAATATCGGACGGAACAATAATGCGATATCGCTGTGATTTTCTCGTGTTGCTGTCGTGTCGCCCGTGTGGATGTGGCCTCAATCAAAGCCGATAGGAAAAATACGGCGGGGGTTTAAAGCCTCTGTTCTGCAATCAATCAGAAGCAAGTCGGACTCTCAGCTGTTAGTCACAGCTGATAATCTGGAGGAGGAGGGAGAAGTGGGTTTTAACCCCTTCTGCCTTTGCCTTTCCCTAGTACATAGCGTAGAACAAGCGCTAGGTACATGACCTCCGAGATCCCCTGGCACAGCAGAGCTACAGTGTCCTAGCAGACCCCGATCAGCTCTGCCAGTGACTATTGTCACTACAGGGGATGTTTTCCCTGTAACCGGGGCTCTTATGGATGCGGCTCCTATGGATACCCCAGCTAAAGAGGAAAAGTGTAAAATAAAAAAACAAACATGTGACTGTCCCCCAGAAGTCTTACATGATGTCATGGGGACATAGATAGTAAAAAACATAATTACATAAACAAGTAAAACAAAATTACAGAATATGCGTACAAGCTCTGTAATCCACAACCATACAAATTATTTATCAAAATGGGGAGCCCGTTACTGTACTTTATTTTAGTGTAAGTCTACTAATTAAAAAAAAAACTATAAATGTTAAAAAAAAAATCTTTTTTTTCTTTAGCTTTTACCCCCAGTAGAACTACAAAACGGGAAAAAGTCAGTGAAAAATATATTTTAAAAAATCGCCCTATATGACACGGGAAAAAAATGCAGCAAAAAAAAAATTTGGTAGCTGAAGGAAAAAAAAAATAGGGCAATAAAACCAACACATGGGTAAAATCCCTAAAAAGTATCTGGTCCTTAAAGGGGTTGTCCCGCGGCAGTAAGTGGGTCTATACACTTCTGTATGGCCATATTAATGCACTTTGTAATGTACATTGTGCATTAATTATGAGCCATACAGAAGTTATAAGAAGTTTTTCACTTACCTGCTCCGTTGCTGGCGTCCTCGTTTCCATGGAGCCCGCCTAATTTTCGGCGTCTAATGGCCAAATTAGACGCGCTTGCGCAGTCCGGGTCTTCTTCTTTTCTCAATGGGGCCGCTCGTGCAGGATGCCGGCTCTGTGTAGCTCCGCCCCGTCACGTGCCGATTCCAGCCAATCAGGAGGCTGGAATCGGCAATGGACCGCACAGAAGCCCTGCGGTCCACCGAGGGAGAAGATCCCGGCGGCCATCTTCAGCAGGTAAGTAAGAAGTCACCGGAGCGCGGGGATTCAGGTAAGCGCTGTGCGGTGTTCTTTTTTAACCCCTGCATCGGGGTTGTCTCGCGCCGAACGGGGGGGGGGGGGGGGTGTTGAAAAAGAAAAAAACCCGTTTCGGCGCGGGACAACCCCTTTAAGGTACAAAACAGCCTGGTCCTTAAGGGGTTAAAGCAACCCTTTGGTGTAGGCCATGTTTCTATCTTGGGACCAGTGTGGGGTACATTACTGGTAGATGTACTACTCTGCAATTGTCTAGCAACTGTAGCCTACTGTGCTGGCCAATCAGAGAGCAGGTATAGTGCATTGGTAGTCTGAATATTGCACTGGCCACCTTGGATGGCTGAAAACAAGACCCTGAAACGGAGGATCAGAGGGGCATCAGTACAACAGCAGGTAGTATAACTGCCCCCTCTGGTCCTCAGGCAATATTTGCCCTGAAACTGGATGGTCACGTAAAGGGGTTGTCCAGCTGTAAACTATTCATGGCCTATCCTTAGGATAAGCCATGAATAGTAGATCAGCTGAGGTCTGCCTCCCGGGACCCTGGCAGATCAGCTGTTTACTGGGTAGGTGTGCTTGCGCAGGAAACAGATGGCTCAGTTCTCACTGCAGTAGCCACGCTTGGCATTATAGCAGGGGCGTACCTAAAGGCTCAGGGGCCCGGGTGCAAAAGTTTGGCGCAGGGGCCCAGGTGCAAAAGTTTAGCTCGAAGCCGCCCCCTGAGCCTCTACCCAACACTCCCCCTCACCCATACCTAACTCGTGCTGCATACATGATCTGTCCTTGGTGTAATCTTTCCAAACATGACGCATTTCCTGCGCTACATGAACATTTGTTTGTATCCCCGCAGGCCACTCTCACACACACACACACACCGCTTTTTACCCCTATTAACGCAGTGTCCTAAGCGCCGTACTAACTGCGGGGTTACTCAAACCTGCGCTCGAACGCGGTGTTCCTAACACCGTGATTTTCAAGAGCTGTCTGTTCTATTTTTATGTTTTTGTGGTTTTTAACACATCTCATCACTAGAGATGAGCGAGCACCAAAATGTTCGGGTGCTCGTTACTCGGGACGAAATTTTCGCGATGCTCGAGGGTTCGTTTCGAGTAACGAACCCCATTGAAGTCAATGGGCGACCCGAGCATTTTTGTATATCGTCGATGCTCGCTAAGGTTTCCTTGTGTGAAAATCTGGGCAATTCAAGAAAGTGATGGGAACGACACAGCAACGGATAGGGCAGGCGAGGGGCTACATGTTGGGCTGCATCTCAAGTTCACAGGTCCCACTATTAAGCCACAATAGCGGCAAGAGTGGTCCCGCCCCCCCACTGTCAGCATAAAGATCGTTCTCCTCTGCCATAGCTGTAACAGCTGTGGCAGAGAAGAACGATGTTTGCCCATTGAATTCAATGGAGCCGGCAATACAGCAGGTTCCACTGAAAGCAATGGGCTGCCGGCGATCGCGGGATGAATTGTCGGGAAGGGCTTAAAGCGACAACCTGCAGCAGCGGCGCAGAACGCCAGGAGAAGTGAGTAATGATTTTTATTCTTTGCTCCACTGTATTGCCGGCGTATAAGGTGACAGTTGGGGGGTCGTCTTATACGCCCCGTCGCCTTATACGCCGGTATATATTTTTATTGTAACACATTTCTGGATGAATTGCAGGGAAGGGCTTATATATTTAAGCCCTTCCCGACAATTCATCCCGCGATCGCCCGCAGCCCATTGCTTTCAGTGGAACCTGCTGTATTGCCGGCTCCATTGAATTCAATGGGCAAACATCGTTCTTCTCTGCCACAGCTGTTACAGCTGTGGCAGAGAAGAATTATTTGTCTTCTATATGTTCTCAATGGGGTCGGCGCTGCTGCCGCCGGCCCCATTGAGCGCATATAGAGAAGAGAACAGAAATCGCAGATCGCACATAGGTGCGATCTGCGATTTCTATGGCCTAAGAAGGACCGTTGGGGTTCTTGAAGCCTAAAATAACTCCTAACGCTCTCCCTATAGCAGCTCCGGCACCAGCAGCACTGTCCCTGATCTCTGTCAGAATGCATCTGTGGCGAGCCGCGGGAGGGGCCGATTTATATACTCGGGTGACACCTGATCTCGCCAGCCACTCACTGCAGGGGGGTGGTATAGGGCTTGAACGTCGCAGGGGAAAGTTGTAATGCTTTCCCTGTCTTTCTATTGGGCAGAAAAGCGCGCAAATTTGTCATGGAAGAAAATGAAAGTAACTCGAATATCGCGTGGTACTCGCCTCTAGTAACGAGCATCTCGAACACCCTAATACTCGAACGAGTATCAAGCTCGGACGAGTATGCTCGCTCATCTCTACTCATCACCCATCACAATGGTGGGGTGCATTAAAAAGTTAAAATGGTAAAAATGCCATGATTACAAGCTGCGTTTTGATAGATAGATATGAGATAGATAGATATGAGATAGATAGATAGATAGATAGATAGATAAATAGATATGAGATAGATAGATAGATAGATAGATAGATAGATAGATAGATAGATAGATAGATAGATAGATAGATAGGAGATAGATAGATAGATAGATATGAGATAGATAGATAGATAGATAGATATGAGATAGATAGATAGATAGATAGATAGATAGATAGATAGATAGATAGATAGATAGATAGATAGATAGATATGAGATAGATAGATAGATACTAGAGATGAGCGAGCGTACTCGGAAAAGCACTAATCGCTCGAGTAATTTGCTTTATCCGAGTATCGCTGTGCTCGTCCCTGAAGATTCGGGTGCCGGCACGGAGCGGGGAGCTGCAGGGGAGAGCGTGGAGGAATGGAGGGGAGATCTTTCTCTCCCTCTCTCCCGCCCGCTCTCCCCTGCAGCTCCCCGCTGCGACTCACCTGTCAGCCGCAGCGGCACCCGAATCTTCAGACCCGAGCACAGCGATACTCGGATAAAGCCAATTACTCGAGCGAGTAGTGCTTTTCCGAGTACGCTCGCTCATCTCTAATAGATAGATAGATAGATAGATAGATAGATAGATAGATAGATAGATAGATAGATAGATAGATAGATAGATAGGAGATAGATAGATAGATAGATAGATAGATAGATAGATAGATAATGAATAGATAGATAGATAGATAGATAGATAGATAGATAGATAGATAGATAGATAGATAGATAGATAGATATGAGATGGACAGATATGAGATGGATAGATATATACATAGATAGCAGATGGATAGTTAGACAGATATGTAATGAATAGATAGATAGATGGATAGATTGGAGATGGATAGATATTTAGACAGATAGACAGATACACACACTCATGTATACACACACACAGACATACACATAGCCCGGGGCCTGGACCACTTCTTGTCCATGTGAAAGCAGCACAGGCAGACACAGCAGCTTCTGTTCATCAGGAGGGAGGAGCAGCACATGATCACATGATCAGTGCCTGCCGGCCCATGTGACTGCCTCTCTCCTCCTCCCCCTCTGCTCTTCCCTGCTTCTTCTCAGGTTGGCCGCTCTGCCTGCCGTGTGATCTGTCCCGTGCGGCAGACAGAGCGGTTAACCGTTAATGCACTGAAATTGCATATATGGATGGCGGAGGGGCCCCTTGAGCGCAAGGGCCGGGTCGCCACAGCGGCCCCAGCGACCCCGTACGCTATGCGTATGCATTATAGGCAAAATTCCTATTGATGCACACCAGCCCAATGAACAGCTGATCTGCAGGGGTCCCGGGAGGCAGACCCCAGCTGATCTACTATTATTGACCTATCCTAAGGATAGGCCATGAATGCTGTACAACTGGAAAACCTATTTAAAGGGACATATAAAAGGGATTCTGCCTGCGGGATAAGATCACACAGGTTCGTATAACAGCTGTATACACAAAGCCGTAGCAGATTTTTTTTTAGATGCAATGGAATGATAAACAAATAAGAATGGCTGCAAAAGTATACACACCCTTTAAAAAAAGTTGCCATTTATGTGATCTACAGCTATAACAGTGTAGTGGGCCGAAGTTAGTGGGGCCCTTTTGTCTTGTGCAATTGTATAGTCAGTGTCTTCTATGTAGTGTGCATTTGAGATGTGTATTGATTGAACCTTTGCAGCACTGAATGGGTTAATGTCTGGATTATCTCTGAGAAATGTATCATGTTGTATGTCATGTGACTATGTTTTATTTATGTTTGCTTTATTTATTTATTTAAGTCTGCAAGTGAGTGAACCCCACAGACACTGATCGCTCTGTGCGGGCAAGAATGGAAGAAGCTGAGTATATCCTTCAGATTGGCCTGGGCCTACTCTACTCAGGATGTGCCTGTGTCATCACTAAACCACCGAGAGATGGAGATAAGCAAAGCACCTGAAGCGTGAGTGTTGACTGGTTGAGAGTTGGAGAGGAAGAGAGTCGCCGGGAGCGGGATCACACAGATAATTGGGACTGTGGATTGTCTGGATTACCCCTAGAGAGCCTCACTGTCACACCACCTTCCAGAAGTGTAATTTGTGTCAAACTGATGTTATTTTATTTGAGTTAAAGGAGATGTCTCGAGGAAGCAGTTAAATTTTTTTTTTGCCCAGTCCCCCCCATTAAGCATACATAACTAAGCCCCCCTGTAAATGACATTTCTAGCTGGTTCGTACTTACCGTTCCAGCGTTTCAGCAACTTATAAAAGTTTCCTCAAGATGGCCGCCGGCTCTTTCCCCGTCGCTCGCTGCAGCCCGACGTGCGCGCTCCCGAGACGCCGCCAGCTGTGTCTCCATGGCAACCGGACGCATCGCAGCCGCCGACCAGACGCCCCGCAGCCGCCGACCAGACGCCCACCGCCAGGCAGCAGGTAACCGGCGCTAGCCCCCGGCTCCCCAGCGCTAGACCCTCAGCCCAGGTGAAGGCCCCGGAGCCCAGCGCTAGGTTCCGGAGCCTAGCGGCAGCCCCCCCCCGGCCTAGCGACAGGCCCCCCATCGCAGCGACAGCCCCCCCATCGCAGCGACAGCCCCCCCATCGCAGCGACAGCCCCCCCCGGCCTAGCGCTAGTTCCCCCATCACAGCGGCAGCCCCCCCCCGGCGCAGCGACAGCCCCCCCCGGCCTAGCGCTAGTTCCCCCATCACAGCGGCAGCCCCCCCCGGCGCAGCGACAGCCCCCCCGGCGCAGCCCGGCGCAGCGGCAGCCCCCCCGGCGCAGCGACAGCCCCCCCGGCGCAGCCCGGCGCAGCGGCAGCCCCCCCCGACCCATCACTTACCTGAGACGCTTCTCGGGGCTGCTGGGCTGGGCTGGGCTTCTCCGCTGGGCAGCTCCACTTTCTGCACCTTCCTCTAACAGAGGATGGTACAGAATGGCCGCTGCAGCGCGCTCCCGAGCAGTGACAGCTCGTCTGCGCATGCGCAGAAGAGCTGTAGCGGGGAGCACACTGAAGCGGCTCGTGCTGAAAGGAGAAGACCGGACTGCGCAAGCGCGTCTAAAAAAGCAAGCTGCCGGCGAATTTAGACGGAACCATGGAGACGAGGACGCTAGCAACGGAGCAGGTAAGTGGAATAACTTCTGTATGGCTCATATTTAATGCACAATGTACATTACAAAGTGCATTAATATGGCCATACGGAAGTGTATAACCCCACTTGGTTTCGCGAGACCACCCCTTTAAGTAAACGGACAATGCTGACTATTCCCGGTTTTGTTCAGAAAGTTATCCTGTGAGTGGACTATTTATTACAACTTCAGGATTCACCGAAGAGGACGGAACGGTGGCGTCACGAGTGACAAAGAACTAACCACTAGTTACCCTTTCCCTGTGACCTCCCCCACCAGTAACTTGGACAGGTGCCAAGCAACGCTCAGGGGTGGAGATGGTAGAGCCACCCATGACCAAAATCCTTATCTACCCCACCATCTCCTTGGCTGTGGGCCCGCACCTTGGACGCTGCAACAGCATGAACGCTACGAACACCCACGTTATCGTTATTACAGCTGTTCTTGCAGTCCCCTATAAAATTGTACCACCTTACAGCCATCCTCACATACCGAAGCAGCAGCAATAAAGATTTCATCTACTCTAACCCATAACCGGCAACGATGGCACATAAAACAATGGCCGTCATCGCAGAATACCGGCACAAGCGTTCTGTGGCTGATGTCATCATTGGTTTCTATCACCCGTGTCTTGAAGTTGAAAATTCCTCTACATTGAATGATTTACGGTCGTTGGCACTTAATGATCTCACAATCTCAACCAACCCTTTGTAATTAAATTGAATAGAATTCGAGAAACTGCAGAGAACATTTTTTTCTGTGTGTCTCTCAAAATCATTTCGAAATACAGTATTTGGCAGAGACGGCGCTCCGTAATGCGGGACATAACTTATATCAATGCTTCTCATGTCACCGCTTATGTCTATTTCCAGCTCTATATTAAAAACATTCCTCATGTAAGTCAAGAGCAAACTCTCGAAACGCGTTGGCAGAGCAACAAATGAGCCATCTGTGGTCGCTTTCATAAGGAGTGCGCTTATTTATGGGCGGGGGGGGGGGGGGGCACCCATGGATGGGAATTCTTTAAAGCCATTACATTGCAGAGTTTATCAAAGCTTAAACTGGTTTGTGTTGACTTCGGGATGCTTTTATGTCCCCGAAAGCTGCTTTACAGCGAAGATGAAGTTAGTCGGATTATCGCTGCCTGTTATTGTTTACAGGGGAACTCCAACCAAGACGGTAAGAGAATGGATCCCTGATCTGTGGTTGTTAGCTGCACTGAATGACCACTTTATTAAAGACCCCGGCCCTTTCACAATTGACGCTTCCCCGCATAACATCACGTGGCAAGTTTTCTGTGGATCAGTTTCAGTGTGAATCCACATTAGATGGGAAAATCCAGCGATCTGAATTCCAATGAGGCCGGTCATCGGTGCTAGGCTAGCCAGGGTCCCACTGCCAACCACGATGTGGAGAGGATACAGAGAATGGCGCGATCGAGGAAAACATCCAGCATGAGGGTATCCTGTGGATGGAAATAACTCATCACTGAAAGGGGTCAGAGGAGGATGTTCGGAATCGTTCTGACCAACAGGTGTTGCCCAATCAGGAACAACTTAATACAATGAATCATTGTATTCATGAATATGCCCCATTGTCTGCAGTGACTGGCAGGAGTGAAGAGAAGTGTGAGAAAAGAAGGAAGTCAATATCTGCACATCTGGAGGGTTGGATCTGGCCTTAGCTGAGTGCAACCCGTGCAGTCAAATAGGGCGCCAGCCACCACCGGGTAAATGTAGACTGGGTTGATTGTCCCCCTTAGGTCCATATGCAGCATCCCGTAAGGTGACCCTAGACACAAGGCACATCATTGAGGAACTCGAAGGGTAAAGTGGTCACTTGTCACAGTGGTACTTACCACGCTCCCTGCCGGAGGGACACACGCAACCTCAGCCAGAGCAGCGCTGGGCTTCTTTTGGACACCCCTAGTATAGGGATGCCCAATAAACTGGAGAACAGGGATAGCAGATGTTATGGTTGACGCCATTGTTCCTAAGCCACCAGTATGACCTTCGGGAATAAGTAAATAGAGCCGCAGACAGAAGTAACGTACTTCAGGTCCCTTGGACCGGTCAGGGCCTGGCGAAAACTTTATTGGAACAACTTCTTGTATACAAGGCACAAATGACAATGATTTACAGTGCATGTATTAGACAGACTTGAGAGTACCTCCACCTGATGATCCCAGAGTTCAGGATGGCTGGATGTGAAAACAAATGGGTGTACATCTACACAGTGATCCCAGACTGACTTCAGGATGGCCACGTAGGAATGCATAAAGAGTACCTCTGCGCTAGGCCTTGGAAGTGGCACCTGCTTCTTGCTCATGCTCTCTATCTTCAATTGGGGCTCACCCCTCTCTCATCTTTGGAACATACACTCTCAGGGAACCTCTCTTCTTCCTCCTTTCTTCATCACATGAGGGTTGAAGGTACCCCCATGTGGCTGGCACTCTCAGGAACCCAGAGGAACAGAACTCGTTTCCCGCTCTCACACACTCCTGTTTATAGTCTCACTCATACCACGTGTCAAGACAAATTGATACATTGCAAGCATCTCCCACACTTTTGCAAACACTTAAAGGGGTTGTCCCGCACCGAAACGGGTTTTTTTTTTTTCAATAGCCCCCCCGTTCGGCGCGAGACAAACCCGATGCAGGGATAAAAAAAACAAACCGGGTAGTACTTACCCGAATCCCTGCGCTCCGGTGACTTCTTGCTTACCTTGTGAAGATGGCCGCCGGGATCTTCACCCTCGGTGGACCGCAGGTCTTCTGTGCGGTCCATTGCCGATTCCAGCCTCCTGATTGGCTGGAATCGGCACACGTGACGGGGCGGAGCTACGAGGAGCCGCTCTCTGGCACGAGCGGCCCCATTCAGAAGAGAGAAGACCGGACTGCGCAAGCGCGTCTAATCGGGCGATTAGACGCTGAAGATTAGACGGCACCATGGAGACGGGGACGCTAGCAACGGAGCAGGTAAGTGAATAACTTCTGTATGGCTCATAATTAATGCACAATGTACATTACAAAGTGCATTAATATGGCCATACAGAAGTGTATAACCCCACTTGCTTTCGCGGGACAACCCCTTTAACACATCACATGCTTCAGCTGTGCAATACACATAACAGAATGACAAGACACTTGTACAGCGCACCAACATAAGACATGACATGTATGACATTTATGGAGAGGGCCAGGAATAGATGTACTGGGCCACTACACACCCAGCCAATAATCTTCTTCCTTAGTGCGACAGCATCTTGTGGAGCTGCATAAATTGTCCTCCTCCTAGATCTGTCTCCTCCCCTCAATGTTCTGAGGTACCGCTACTGTCAAACCAGCAGTGCCCCCCTCTAACACAATTGCTAAGTTCTGCTTCTGTATTTATGTTTGGAACTTGGTTCTGCTGCTGTGTTTGTGTACTGAGCTTGGTTCTGGTGCGGGATTTATGTACTGAGGAATGGTTCTGGTGCAGCATTCATGTACGGAGCTTGGTTCTGGGGGTGTACTTATATAATGAGCTTGGCTGTATTACTGGATTTATGTGATGAGCTTAGTTCTGTTGCTGTATTTATGTACTGAGGGTTGGTTCTAGTGCGGTATTTATGTACCGAGCTTGGTTCTGGGGCTGTACTTACATACTGAGCTTGGCTGTGTTACTGTATTTATGTTATGAGCTTAGTTCTGTTGCTGTATTCATGTACTAAGCTTGGTTCTGATACTGTATTTATGTACTGAGCTTGGTTCTAGTACGGTATTCATTGACTGAGCTCGTTTCTGGTACGGTATTTATGTACTAAGGTTGGTTCTGATACTGTATTTATGTACTGAGCTTGGTTCTAGTACTGGGTTCATGGACTGAGCTTGGTTCTGGTACTGCATTTATGTACTGGAGCTAGCTCGAGTACAGGATTTCTCCTCTGAGCTATTCTGGTGTGGGAATGCTGCCATTCTGCAGAAGCTGAAGACAGGTAGACGGCCTTTTAGTGCGATATATATAATTTTTTTCTCATGACAGGGTACGCCACATAAACCTGTGCACAGGGTGCCATGTAACCTACGGTCAGCACTGTCTGGGGTCTATGTATTCAGGGCCTCTAAGTAAATGGTTGACTGCGCAATAGGCTTTAGGAGGGTCGGTATAAAGGGGGTCCCTGTTAAGGGGGCTTAAGATAAAATAAATGGTCACAGAATCTGGTAATGGTTGTGGGTCTACGAGATGGTAAGCTGCTCTATAAGGGAAAGAAATGCAATCAACCATAACAGAAGATTCACGGGTTGTATTAGAATATGTCACAAACAAATCCGCTGCTCCTATATGTGGATTGTGATGTGGATTTGCTTCGGAGTTGCTGCGGATTCTGCCCTCTTGTGTGGATTGGCTTCTGCAGGATCCAACTCCGAGAATATCGTATCTACTGTGAAACACTGGCTGGGATGACAATAATGACGGCGTTATTACATCACTGCCATCGGCTGCTCCTTAGAGCCGTGCACTGCAAGCTCATCTGCTCCCAGGCTGGGGGAGGTATAGGGTGCCATCATGGAAAAGTACTGAGAGGTAAGAAAGAAGAACATGATGAACAGATAAACCCCATTATTATCACCCCTCCCCCCCAGAAAACAGCTTATATAATGTCCTTAACCCCTTAGTGACCAAGCCTGTTTGCGCCTTAGTGACGGAGCCAAATATTGGAAATCTGCCATGTGTCACTTTAACATAGAATAACTCCGTAAAGGTTTTGCAGATCCAAGTGATTCTGACGTTGTTTTTTCGACACATATTGTACTTCATTTAGGTGGTAAAAATAGACCAGTAGAACTTGTGTATATTTATTAAAAGCGCCAAAATTGGGAACATTTTGAAAAAATCGTCATTTTTTCACATTTTCAACTGCAATATGTCAAATATATGCAAATATACTGTACAATTTTTTGAAGAGATATATATTTCCATCTGTTTACTTTATTCTGGATGCACATTGGAAAAACTTTAGTTTTTTAACCATTTAGGAGATGTACAAATTTAACTATGATTATAAACATTTTGAGGGACTCTTTGTTTTTCTGCACCAAGCCAAGATTGCAGAATGAAAGATACCCCCACAAATGACCCCATTATTAAAAAATAAACATTTAAATATATTCACTGAGGGGGTCAGGAGTATTTTGACCCCACAGTTTCTTTTCAGGAATTAATGCAATTTAGAGGAGAAAAAATAAAATGTCATATTTTTGCAAATATGTCATTTAAAAGGCAGTTTTTTCTCTCTATAGGGCACATGAAAATGAGGATTTGCACCCAAAATGGATCCCCCTGTTTGTCCCGTGTTCAGAAACATACCCATTGTGGCCCTAATCTTATATCTGGATGCACAACGGGGCCAAAACAGAAAGGAGCAGCCGGTGGCTTTCAGAACAGACATTTTGCTTGAAGACCTTTTAGGCCCCATAGCACACTGGTAGAGCCCTTGAGCAGCCAAAACGATGGAGAGCCCCCACAAATGACCCCATTGTGAAAACTAGACCCCTTAATGAATTCATCCAGGGGTGTACTGAGCATTTTGGCCCTACAGTTTTTGAATGAATCTAAACAAAGCAGAAGGAAAAATTATGATTTTCATTTTTTTGGCAATTGTGTCATTTTAAAAACAGTTTATTTTGTACAGCACACATGTAAATGAAGACTTTCACCCCAAAAATGGATCCCCCTGTTTGTCCCGTGTTCAGAAACATATTATGTCTGAATACACAACGGGGCTCAAACCGAAAGAAGCATCAAACTTCAACTGTTTTAACTTTTATGTAATCGCCGTTATCCATTGGATAATTGTGATCATGTGACCAGAGACTGCTCACTGTGGCCCTCGGTCACTGCTCCAGGCTCTCAACTTCCTTTAGAAGCCAGGAGAAAGGAGACTTTAAATTTTCCTGGCCCTCCCCAGCTTCTGCGCTTGCGTCCACCATTTTGCCGATGGGTGCATGTACCGAAGTTGGGGAAAGGTCTGCTGGTAAAGATCCCATCGGGGGACATCGCCGGAGGCCTTACGTAAGTGATTTCACCTCCCCTCAGGAATCGGATCCGTGACAGGAGGTGAAAAATTAACTTTGTTTTACTTTTACGTGATCAATGTTTTCTATTGGAAAATGGTGATCATGTGACCAAGAACCGCGCACCGCAGCCCCCTGTGAAAACTTCAGGATCTTGAGTACGTTTGGTAGCCAGGAGCAGGGAGATTTTAAATCACCCTGGCGATCTGCAGCTTTTGCACATGCGTCCGCCATTTTGGCAGCGGGCACATGCGCAGAAGCCATAGTGAGGTCTGTGGATAAATCTGGGGCCTTAGGCACATAATTTCATCTTCCCCCATGGATTTTATCTGTGAGGGGGGATGAAACTTAAACTTTTTTTTTCACTTCACATGATCGCTGTAATCCATTCCATAGCAGCGATCATGTGACTGGAAACCGCATACAGCGGCTCGGGGTGATATCTCTCTGTTTTTGGCTAGACATGGGAGTCAGGAGACAGAGAGATTTTAAATTTCCTGGGCCGCGTGTCCTTCTAGTCATGCGCCAGATGAATAAAGTCTGGCGCGCATGCACAGAAGGCGAGGTCGGGACCAGGAGGCCAGAACACCACGGGACATCCCAGAGGACGGAGGCGAGTACTTTCAGCTGCTCTTATGGATCCGACCTATCAGGGCAGCTGAATCTTTAACTCTTATTTACTTTTTATTGAGTTTCATATGATCGCTGGCATTCGGTAAATGCCGGCAATCATATGACCGGTGTGGGGGTCCCGTGGCCTGGGTTCACAGCTCCAGGTTGTCGGCTACCTCTGGGAGCCAGCAGCATGGAGCTGTCACGTCCACACTTGCAGGGTTTTAATCCCTACGGGGAGCATGTTTTCACGTCCCTAGGGATTAAAGCCCAGCAAGATGTAAAAAGGCAATGGGGTGGTAACTAAGAGGTTAAACAAGACATCTGATGATTGCGGCAGCTTACTGTGGTTTAGCATCTGTTACTCCAGGTTGATTTATGTTCATGATGTGGCTTCACCCCATAACCACTTTATCGATCATAGTTTATCCCAGTAATGAGCGGGTGCAGCTTCAGAAACCCCTGATGATCACCTGTCATGGTTGGGTGTTACATAATGTCAGGTGGGTACTCCAGCCTGCTGTAGAGTGTCACAGAAGGAAATGGACTGAGACCTGGAGATTTTGCAACTTAATCTTTAATACTTCTGAGACTACCCAGAAGGCCACATGGATAGATAGTGTTGGGTGAGCCAAAACAGTTAAACCCTCTTTTGGGTCGAACTTTGCTAAAAGTTTGGTTCAGCGCGAACCCAAACCTTGAGCAGCTTGTCTCGGCCAAACCCACTAGAAATAAAATGTTTGCTTTTTCTGATATTCTTCATTCTTTTCCTTCTTCTTCATCATCTTCTTCTAATCTTCTTCCTCTATCTTCTTTTTCGTCATCATCTTCTGTTCCACTTTAATTCTTTTTCCTCTTCCTTCGTCTTCTAATCTTCTTCCTCTTCCTTTTCTTTCTTTTTACTTTTTCTTCTAATCTTCTTCCTCTTCATTATTCTTTTGCTTGTAATCTTCTTCTGCTTCTCTATTCTTGCTCTTCATTCCTTCTTTGTCCTCTTTCTGCTACAGTCAGTGTTATACATCAGTTTTAGTGGTAATGATAATTTGGTTCCAACTAATTTGGACTAAAGTTTTTGCCCAAATTCATCAACCTGGCCGAAGCCAATTCTTCAAAAGTTTGTTCACCACTAGCTAATAGGCAGAAGCCTCTCACAACAAGGTTGACAGCCAGCCATATTGGCAGTGGTAGTGTTTTGTCTCTGGGGTGGGTAATGAGCAGCTATCTGACTCGTATGTTGGTCTGAAGTTATACGAAGCATGATGTTTCCGGTGCTCCTCACTCTGCACAGCTGAATCTCTTGGACCTTCTTCAGCACTCTCCTGTGCACTACTTTACATCCACGACTGTATCCGTAGCCTGTTTACAGACAACATTGCCTATCGCAATAGCCCTGCACACTTTTCTCTCTCTATCATACCACATGCAATAGCAGGAATAGGACCCCTAAATATAGTCTTTGCAGATGACAAGGGGGTAACTCAGTACTCTACATCAACTGCATCCCCCTGACTGCAACAACTGGGCCATGACTCTATATGACCCAATATGCCACCCGCCCAATGCCACTGTGCCCATAAACTATTGTACATACCTGCATTTGCTATCTGCAGAATAAAACAGCCTAACTACACATTACAGAGATACACTATACTGAAGTAAGTATTCATCTATACATAGCTGACAAAATTCTATTTTACTCACATTTTTCAATAAATTGTTCGGCCACCTTCGGCCTCAATGACTGCAGACCCTCCTGGGCTGCTTCCCACCAAATTCCCATAGATGTGTGCAGGGATTTTCCTTCACTCCTCAAGGAGAGCTACAGATAGTGATGCCAGTGATGATGGGTGTGCATGGATACGACCTTCTGGTCCGTCCCAAAGATGCCAGATGGCATTTAGATCCGGACTTTGGGCCGGCCAGTGAAGTTTGCAGACGTTCTGTGGCTCAAGCCTCAACACTGTGTGCTACGTGACGTGGTGCTCGGTCATGTTGGCAGAGACGGAGCTGTAATAAGGTTTTGCCTCTCATCCACCACCAGAGCTAAGAAATGTGGCAGCTATTTTGTAAAATGTAAGAGAGATGATGGGAAGCGGTGGATCTGCAGGACGACGGCACAAAGGAAGAGGCCAAGTAATATTACTCAACACACACATTGTTCCGGCATTGGAGGGTTGCTTTAAGTTTTCAATTAAATCAATATAGCTGAAATCGTCTTCCTGCTTCTAAATAAGAAAGTTAAAGGGGTTGTCGCATTGAGACACATGGACATCAGATGGAATCCTTCCATCTATAACCCCAAGCAAACAGTGGTCTAAACACGACCACAAATTAAAATGGTCCCACATTGATTTGAACGGCCGCCATGTGATACAACAAGGAGCAATCACTAGAGAAGGTTGATCTACGACGATCAGTTGATTACCGGGGTGTCTTCCTTCTAAGTGGGGTACTCCAGATAGGCCACCTACAGTAAGTACATAGCGTCTAAGATCTTGGCTAGTGGATCAATTCATTCAGAGGAATCAATTCACTTATAGTCTAGGACAGCAGTCTCCAACCTGAGGTACTGCTTCCGTTGAACAGATCTGGTGCTACAATGCATTTGAAAAGTCTTCAGACCTTTTAACTTTTTAAATATTTTGTTATGTTGTGGCCTTGTACAAAAAAACAAAAAACATTCATGTTTTTCACCATCATTCTGCACTCCGTACCCTATGATGACAGGAATCTTTTTACATTGTTTAAAAATGAAAAACTAATTTTTCATGTTGACATAAGTATTCACACCCTGAACTCAACACTTAGTTGAAGCCCCTCTGGCAGCAATTCCAGCCTTCAAACATCTTGGATATGATGCTAGAAAGTTTTGGGGGATTTGGGATTTTCTACCCTCTTCAGGTTGGATGGGGGCCGTTTGTGGACGCCATTTTCAGGTCTCTCCAGAGATGTTTGATTGGGTTCTAGTCGGTGCTCTGGCTGGGCCACTCAAGAACATTCACAGAGTTGCCCCTAAGACCCTCCTATGTGGTCTTGGTGTAGCGAATGAGAGTTGGGGATCAACTTATATTCACAGCGGCTAATGTACTCCCATCCGCTACCCTACAAGTAAAATAGTAATGGTGGCTGGTTGATGGTGGTTGTAGTCCCTGGAGGGCGGTGTAGTGTAGTGTAGTGCAGATGTTCCTAGTGGGAAGGAGCTCCAGTAGACGAGGATAATGGTAAACCAGTAGAACTTATATTTATTTGGAGGTTTCAGGCAGAACAAAGTAACATCCCAAACTGTCCTATTTTCTTTTCATCAGAATCCATAGTGCGGTGACTGGAGATACCGCTACAAATATTCCTGTAAAACACTTGTGTGTGCTATCTGCCACCTGTCCTCCTCTTTCCTCAGACTTAGGCTTCTTTCACATGAGCACATATCGGCCAGCCATTTCACGGCTGACCGATATGTGCTGTGATCTGATGCATTGGATTCCAATTCATCAGATCACATGGGCGTATTTGCGAGATGTAAAAACCCCGGGCCGGCCAATATAGCGCCAGGCGTTTTTACGTCGAGCCCAAATCATAGTTACGGAACTATGTTTGGGCTGGAATACGTTGGGCCGCTGCATGGGCTCCTATGGGAGCCCATGGCAGCGGCCGTAGGTGGGAGAGAGTTTAGCAGTGTGGCTGCTAAACTACCTTCCTCTGTTCTCCTCCCCTTCCTCATGCAGGCTTATCTCCCCTGCCGGCTCGGTCTCTGCAATGTGAGGGGGTGGGCAGGGGTGGAGCTAAAGCACCCACCTTGCTCATAGCCATCAATGGGAGGAGGCGGGGCTGAACAGTGCTTAGCTCCTCCCCACCCCTCCCATTGCACAGACGGAACGGGGAGGAAGATAGGTAAGCCTGCGATGGGGAGGGAGGGAAAATGGGCGATGGCCTGGTGAGGTCAGCGCATTTGCGCCGGCCTCACCAGGCCATATGAACGGGCGCACAAGCGTTTGATTTGTCCACCCGTTCACCAGTTTTTTCGCCCCTAATGTAGCGTATATCAGCCGGCCATTTTCACACTCGTTTTCAGGCTCGTGTGAAGGAAGCCTCAGGGATGGAACTGGCTCTGACTGTGCTTTATCCAGCTTTCTTTAACCTTTTAACTGTCTTACTCTTTTAACTACACCTCTCCTTTATTGCTGCACTAACACAGCCTAACAACAACTGACTTTTACCTATTCCTCTACTCAATTAAAGAATACTGACCTTCTAGAAATGGGTGGGGCTATTAATGGAATCAGAGTCCTCCCATGAGGATAAGGCTCAGAGACTAAAGAGAGGTCCATGCTACCCACTGGATGAGAGGTGGTGGTCTTCCAGTCACCAACTGCATTCTAGTGCTTTTATTAAAGGAACATAACCATAATATAGAACGATGTATAGTACTTTTGTAGTGACAACTTTGGGTCACTACATTGGCTGTGTTCTTAGGGTTATTGCCTTGTTGGAAGGTGACCCTTCTGCCTGGTCTGAGGTCCCTTGCCCCTTGCATCAGGTTTTCATTATCTCTATACTTTGCTCCATTTAGCTTTCCACCCACCCTGACCGGTCTCTCTGTCCCACATCATAATGCTAGCACTGCCAGGCTTCACTGTAGGGATAGTATTGGGCCGGTGATGAGCGGCGCCTGGTTTCCTTTCAGAAATAACGCTTAGAATTGAGCCCAAAAAGTTCCATCTTGGTGTCATCAGAACAGAGAATCTTGTTTCTCACAGTCTGAGGGTCCTTAGGGTCTTTTTGGTAACTCCAGGCGGCTTTTATGTGTCTTACTGAGGAGGCTTCTTTCTAGCCTCTCTGCCATAAAGCCCAGATTGGTGGAGGCTGCAGTGATGGTTGACCTTTGGAAGTTCTCCCATCTGCAGACAAGATCTTAGGAGCTCAGCCAGAGTGACCATTGGGTTCTTGGTCACCTCTCTTACCAAGGCCTTTCTTCTTTGATTACTTTGTTGGGTCAGCCAGTTCTAGGAAGAGTCCTGGTTGTTCCAAACTTCTTACATGTAAGTAATATGGAGGCCGCTGGGCTCTTAGGAACTTTCAGGCCAGCAGAAATCTGTTTGTAGCTTCTCCAGATCTGCAGCTCGACACAATCCTGTCTCTGAGCTCTACAGGCAGTTCTGTCCTCCTAATGGCTTGGTTTGGGCTCTGCATTTGGATATGCATGGTGAGCAATGACACCTTACATAGTCAGAGGATATCCAATCAACTGAATTTACCACAGGTGACTCCAATCAAGGTATAGAAACATCTGAAAGATGTGAGGCCCTCAGAGCAATATACCAAGTGTCATACCAAAGGGTGTGAATACTTATGTCAGCACAAAATGTTTTTTTCCTTTTCATTTTTACAACATTTACAAAGATGTCTAACATTCTGTTCTCACTTAGTCATTATGGGATATTGAGTGCAGAATGATGGGGAAACTTGAATGTTTTTGTAAATTGCAAAAAAAGGTAAAAAAAATGAAAGGGTCTGAAGACTTTCTAAATCTAGTTTATATTAGGAAATCATAAGAACTTCCAACTGGTTATTTCATCTTCTCTTGTTTCAGATTTCAGTTCTTATCCTTAAAGAATATGGAGAAGATGAGATTCTTCTGCACACAGATCTCTGCTGGGACCCGAATCTTCTCATTCTACTTTTTCTTGGGTGTCGTGAGCCCTTTGAGCGCTGCACACCTGTCTATCCTGTCAGCAAAGAATTCACAACTCTCAGTCTAAAAGTGCTGTTGTCACTGGGGACCTCATTTGTTTCCATCCATCTCTTTGGCGCAGTTGGTCTGACAGTAGAGAGTGAGGAGTATTCCAGACCTTCTGCAAAAGCCAAGACGAACGTTAGAATCTTAAAGGGGTTGTCCCGCGCCGAAACGGGTTTTTTTTTTTTTCAACCCCCCCCCCGTTCGGCGCGAGACAACCCCGATGCAGGGACGTACAGAAAGCTCACCGGAGCGCTTACCTTAATCCCCGCGCTCCGGTGACTTCTATACTTACCTGTGAAGATGGCCGCCGGGATCCTCTGCCTCCGTGGACCGCAGCTCTTCTGTGCGGTCCACTGCCGATTCCAGCCTCCTGATTGGCTGGAATCGGCACGTGACGGGGCGGAGCTACACGGAGCCGCTCTCTGGCACGAGTGGCTCCATAGAAGACTGCTGAAGACCCGGACTGCGCAAGCGCGGCTAATTTGGCCATCGGAGGCCAAAAATTAGTCGGCACCATGGAGACGAGGACGCTAGCAACGGAGCAGGTAAGTAAAAAACTTTTTATAACTTCTGTATGGCTCATAATTAATGCACAATGTACATTACAAAGTTCATTATTATGGCCATACAGAAGTGTATAGACCCACTTGCTGCCTCGGGACAACCCCTTTAAAGGGATTCTGGTGCTCGGACAGGTTGCCTTTAGATTAAGATGCTTGTAGAATGTTCCATGGAGTTTCTGGACAACCTTCTAAATCATCCGATGAATCATCTAAATCTAAAATGTCTAAATTAGGAGGTCAGAAGAACTGAGAGAAGCGTGCCGGACCTCCGACATCCTCTCACCACCTTAAAGGATGTAGGGAGGAAAGTCATGTGATCCCAATCAAAATGGAGCTACTAAAATGGCTGACCAGATTTACCATGCACTCAATTCCTGTTACCTATCAAAATTAACCCCTTAGTGACACGGCCTATACTACCGCCTTTCCCTGAAAATAAGACCCTGTTTTATATTAATTTTTTGACCCAAAAGAGGCACTAGGTTTTTTTTTTCAGAGAGTGGCTTATTTTACCTACCTAGCCATCATGGTCTAAGTCCCTCTTGCCAGTCTCCAAAGCTCCGTAGCTCCGTCACGCGTCCTGCACTCCTCGGTCGCTGACAAAACATCACTTGCTGGTGGCGGAATTCATAAATCCCACCTCCAGGAAGCAATGTCTCTGATTGGTTCAGCGAGCGTTGCATTGATTGGCTGAGAGCTGTGAACCAACTACGACGACTGTGATTAGCTGAGAGCAGCACTTGCTGAACCAATCAGAGCCATCGCTTCCTAGAGGCAGGATTTATGAATCCTGTGACCAGCAAGTGATGTTCTGTCAGAGGCCAAGGAGTGCAGGACGCGTGACAGAACTATGGAATCTCAGAGATCAGCGGGAGGGAACCGGACTGCAGCTGCTAGGTAATGTATTCTTTTCTTTAATTCAGTCCAGATAGGGCTTATTTTCAGAATAGGGCTTATATTTCAAGCCTTCCCGAAAATAGCCAAAAAATCAGGGTAGGGCTTATTTTAAGAGTAGGACTTATTTTGGGGGAAACACAGTAGTCATAAGGGCGCAATGATTTTTGGGGGATTCTCATCTCCACTTTTCAAAAGCCATGACTTTTTTTTATTTTTCCATCGACATGGGTGTAGGATGGGTTGATTTTTGTGTGGCTCCGGCAGTAGTAGGAGATGTGGGGCGTGGTGTGGAACTTGTGATTTCAGTGCAGAGCCGCCGCTTATTGCTGAGATATGGAAGCAGGCTGATGACATGTCTCCCAGGCGCTGACTGATGACAATCTCTATAGCCAGTGTAGCAAGGGGGGGGGGGGGGTACTCTGGCCTCGGGATCGCTGACCTCTCATGCCAGAAATGGCGCACCACACGGGTAAACATGGCTTCAGGACTAGCGTATATCTTTGTCTGGCTCCTGCCAGCATTTATTCCACAGCACAGCATATCACATCACATCATGTCCATATGCACCCCAACTTGGGTGGGAGTCCAGAGGCGTCCCCTGTTGGACTCTTGCCTTTTCAGGCCACCAGCCTGCAACCCCTTCCTGTGCTGCGCTGGTTCTCTCTAAGGTGTTGAGGTTAGGGGCGTCACCCTGTCAACCTCTGGCCTTCTCGGTCTGCACCAGGCCCTGGGCTAGCAGCCCTCCCAGCTCCACTGAGCTGTCTCTCTCCCTCTTGTCTTTGGCAGGAACCAGCTTTTATCTAGTTCCTGCTCCACCCCTTGGTTAACCCTCACACCAGGAGTCCTGTCTCTGGCCCTCTACAGGCCCTTCTTTGTACTGCACTGCTACATTGGTAACACCTGGTTTTAATTATGTGATACACTGAGTGTATATAAGGTGGGAAGTTGGGTGTTTTTATATGCTTGAAAAAGATCCCTGAGTGGATCGAAACGTTGTTTTTGTACATGTACGGACCACGGTGGAATAAAGTGTCCTTTTACTAAGGTAATTGCCGTGGATGCTGCCTCTGTGCCTACTCCTATCTGTGATTACCTGAAAGCTGAAAGATCCTACTAATAAAAGTAGACAACTGCTTCATGTGGGGCGGACTTGTGGGGCTGCAGAAGGCAAATGAGTTTAGAATATTCTAGAATCATCCAGTAGAATAATGGCAGCAGGAACTAATTCATTAAATGTATAAACTGGTAGATGTAATGGTGCGATCCATCTAGTAACCTGCATGGTATTGTAGGTTTAGCGCACCCTGCAGGAGACCTATGAGAAGGCATGCAGAGATCCCGTTTGCGCTCAACTGTAATTTCCATCTTGACTGGTTTAATGGCGTTTAATAAATGTTTTACAGATTCTGAATCGAATTTATTTGCATAGACGGATGAAGAACAAATCAGATTTTATCCCTGCTTCATTTCTTCTGTAGCACGAAGATCCATCACATGTAATAACCGCCAGTTCTGGGCATGATGTCATAAAGCGATCCTGATGGCATGGAGGGAGCGGGCAGCGCCAGCCTAGAGAACTCTCTTCCACATTATGTAGGATGACAGAAATGGATTGCGGTTATTATAGAAGTACTTTCTATTCTCTGCCTGCTGTTCCCCTCCCGCTGCTGCAGTCGTCAATCAGAAAGTCGTATTAACCAGAGAATGTGACTGGTGACCGGGCGGATAATTTCTATTCATTTTTCATTATCTTCTTTGAAGTGGGTGGAGTTACAACGCTCTGCAGCCAATCAGATGGCAGCAGCGGGAAAGGAGTGTGCGGATCCTGTGATGATGTCAGCGAGTCATGTACGAGGTCACAGATTGAGAGTTACATAGTAGAATTAGGCCTCATGTCCACTAGCAAAATTGAATTGCGGATTCTGCATGCGGATTCCGCGGGTGACGTTTTGCCCATAGGAATATCATTGGCCATCTGCAGTCAATTAAATTGAATTTTGTACCTGCAAATGGCATTTTAATTGCTTTACGTTTATCACGCACTAAAAAAAAAAAACGCAGCATGCTCCATTTTAGAGCGGATTCCTCGTGGATCGGCCACTTTGCTATCAATAGGTGCGGATATCCGCGTGAAAAAAATAAAAAATAATGCAAATCTGAGCGGAATCTTGCAGAAATCTGCGCAGATTGTATTTTTCTAGTGTCCTCAGCAGTGCAGAGTATTTTAGTAGAAAAGTGAGCTGGTCTTGTGGGGCACAGCTCTCCCCCCGTCTCATGTACTGATGTCACCGAGGACGGGGCTGCAGGTGACAGCGGCAGCATCATGACGGAGAAAGACTAACAGTTTCATAGTGGAAGGAACAGGATTCCCTGCAGCACAGAGTATTTTAGAAGAAGAGTGTGCTAATCCTATGGGGGAGGGTTGACACCTTTATCACCAAGATAGTGACCAATGTAAAGTGGGTGTGGCTTATCACAACATATAATTTAACCGTCAGTTGTCCCTGTAGTAACTTGCTCCCCCTCTCAGTGGTCCCTGCAGCAATGGTGGCCCTAGTAGTAATAGTGTCTTCTCTCAGTGGCCCCAATGGTCATAGTGCCCCCTCTTAGTGGCCCCAATAGCCTTAATGTGCCTCTTTAATAGACCCAATAGTAATGTGCACCACTTACGTGGCCTCAATGGTAATAGTGCCCACCTTAGTTAACCTGAGGGTAACAGTGTCCCAGTAGTGTGCCAAATAATAATAGTATGTCCCCCAAATAGAAATGATGCGCCCCCTAGTGGCCCCAATAGCAATAGTGTGTCTCCTTAATAGCTCCAGTAGTAATAGTGCCCCCAATAGCTTTGCAAACAGTAATAGTGTGCGCCAACAGTAATGTGCAGCCCCATTAGTGGCCCCAATATAAGTGCCCCCTTATTGACGCCAATGGTAACAGTGCCTGCAGTAGTGTCCCAAATATTAACAGCGTGCCCCCAATAGTAGTCCCAATAGTAATGGTGCATCGCCTTAGTGTCCCCATTGGTAATAGAGTCCCCAATAGTGTCCCAAATAATAACTGGGGGACCCTAAGGCCTCATGTCCACGGGGAAAATCAGGCCCGCTCCGGATTCTCCATGGAGAATCCATAGCGGGTCCCTCCTGCCCCGCGGACATGAGCGCTGAAAATAAGAAAATAAGAATAAATAAGAATAAACTTACCTCCCGCACGCTCCGGATCCTTCCTTCGTCATCTTCTCTGCGTCGCGGCCGGATCTTCTTTCTTTGGCCCGGCGGATGCGCAGGATGACGTCGGTGACGTGCCCCGCGCATGCGCCGGCCCGAAGAAAAAAGATCCGGCCGCGACGGAGAGAAGATGGCGCCGCGGCGAAGAGAAGAAACGGAGCGGGTGAGTAAATTCCGATTTTTGTCTCCCGCGGATCCGGACGGCTTCCATAGGCTTCAATAGAAGCCCGCGGGAGCCGTCCCCGCGGGAGACCCGCACCTAAATGGAGCATGGTCCAGATTTTTTCATGCTCCATTTTTAAAAAAAATCACTTTTATTGACAATCCGCGGGTATTTATCTACCCCGCGGGTGGTCAATGCATCCCTATGGGGTGCGGATCCGCGTGCGGGAGAGGAGTTAAAATCTGCTGCGGATTTTAATTCTTCTTTTGCCCGTGGACATGAGCCCTAATAGTAATAGTGTGTTCCCTTAGTGGTCCAAAGGTAATAGTCCCTCTGATATTGCCCAAAATAATTAAAATGCACCCCTGATATTGGCCCAATAGTAATAGTGTCCCTATTAGTGGCTTCAGTGGTAATAGTGTGCCCTCATAGTGCCCCTTTGAGCAACAACCATGGCCACAATTAGCTTATTCTCAGGGCTGCTGTGTGCAGCGCCCCTGCGTCCCCCTGAAGACTGTTTCTGTATGCACAGCATGCAGCAGCCGTCGAGGCAGCAAGCAGGGTCTCTGCATACAGAAGCTGTGGCGGCTTCGGTGAGTGAAGTACCTGCGGCCGCGGTTGCTGCCGATACTCACACGGAGCAATTAGTCTTTACTCGTTATTAATAAACAATAAATACCGGCTTCGGCCCTGGAACTTAAATCCCTGTGCCAGCGGCTTACATGGGGGCAGTGAGCGGCCCTCTCAGGTGATGGAGTCAGTAAGGACAGCGCTGCATGGGACAGGAGCAATGTCATGATGTGAGGAGGGGATGGAGGCAACTGGTCACGGACCACAGCAGCACAGAGTATTTTAGGACTGCGCAAATATTGGGTGGGAGGAGCAGAGATCTGTTTAGTCATGGGATGATAGTAATGAGAATGTCACGATGTGAGAAGGGGATGGAGACGAATGGGAGGTCACAGAATGGGCGTTCCATGAAGAAGAGGCAGGCTCACCAGCAGCACAGAGTGTTTCTGGAGCAGAGTCAGTAGTCACAGATTTAAAGTGAGTGGAAGGATTCTGGTCTCCAGCAGCACAAAGTATTTCAGAAAATGGTTATTTAGTTTGTCAAATGGAATACATACAGCAGGAAATGTGTTAGAGGGAGTGAAGACAAGAAGGGGTGAATTCAACTTTTAAGACCATAGCCTTTCCCTGGGCATATCAGAGGCCTCAACCAGACGGGCATTTCTCGTATGGATGCCATGTATTCCTCTGACCTCTCAGTCCAAGATCCAGAAAGTAGCTACAGATGTAGCAACGTTTAACTAGACTCTGCACGTGTTATGGTAACTTTCTGTGCTGCAGTAATGCAGAGAAACAGATAGATGGGGTGTCACATATCAGGGTACGGCGGCACAAGGCTCAGGATATGATGCAGCAGATAGAGTAACCAAAGTATAAAATATTTATTTGAGGAGACAATTGGACAGTAATGAGCAAATAATTAGATCTTCCTCCTCTGACATTCTAGTCTAGACATGATCTGCGGTTAACTATGACATAGTAATAGCTTTTGAACTATGGTAATAAAAAATTGAATAAAAATAATTGCCTCTAATCTCCATAGTTTAATCTGCTGCAGGCCTGCTATTTGTTAGCGCTTTCTTTCTCTTAGCACAATATAGTCCTTGTCAGAGGCTGGCCTCACTTACGGTTTGATGCGCAGGACTCCCAAGATGGTACTTCTCACAGCTGGTCTGCTGCTTTATGCAACCACAGTAGCACGTATTCCAGCTCACTTTTCCTGGCTCCTGTCACTGGTGCAACATTCCACCCATTCAGGGCCGTGGTATCACTGCTTCTCTCTGGTCTCAGCCAGCACAGGCTCCATTTTCCTGAGTCCTTGCTTCGGTGTCAGCTCAGCTCACTGCGCTGCAGAAAAATGTCATTTTTGTATCAGAGCATCAACCAATCAGCAAGTGTCCAGTGAGCATTCTCAGTGCTGTTGTGCCAAATTTTGGCACAATTTCTGGTACATCTTATAGCTCTATGGCAATAGTACACATCAGTATGATTCCTTACCGGAGAGAGATAGAGAGAGCTGCTGCTTGTTAGTGGCCCTCTGTTCCGACTCATGGGTGCTCCTACCTCTATGATGCCCATGTGCCAACAGGACACATGGCAAGAGGTTATCAAAATGAGACACCCCTTTGTAGGGCAGTTCCATAGCGTTGGTTCCCTTTATTCATATCAGTATATAATATTGTAGTAGCAGCATGGGGGACTAATGAGAACGAGAACTGCTGATTTTAAAGGGAAGGTTGCCTTTAGCTGTTGATTTCCCCTACAGCATCCACTACAGGAGAAATGAAATATTACATGTGGTCATTCAAATTTACAAATACCCATTGGATACATAGTTTCAACTGAATTGGTGACAAAAGTAAGTTCCACCCATCTAAGAGTAACCCTACCCCCCTTTCCTGTGAGCCGTGTGAACCCACATTGCCCGTTTCCAGCAATAATTTTGTTGCCCTTCCCTCCAGTAGAAGGGGGTCGTCCCGTCACACGCTAAAGGGGTATATCAACATTACCCAGCAGGGGGCTCCATTAGGATGTTTTTCCTTCTCTACAGGCGCCCCCACCCGTGATATACAGTATTACACCCAGTAAACATATTGTGACACATATTCCAATCTGTTGTGTTTTCTTAAGGATTGTATCTAATGAGCGAATCTCATTACCAGACCGACCGACGGGCGATAATTCAGACCTTCCATTTATGGCAACAACACAGAATTTCAAAAAGCGGCGATAATGATTTAATTCGCGAGACGTTCGCTGTTTCTGGGGTATTGATATCTTGTTTACAGTAATCTTTACGGCATCTGTCTGCGGTCTTCGGGGAGCGGGGGCCACGGCTCTACTCCATTGTGATTCTGGAAGGAGTTCCACTCAATATCTATTAATGTTCTGCTC
Organism: Eleutherodactylus coqui; assembly: GCF_035609145.1. Classification (NCBI taxonomy): domain Eukaryota; kingdom Metazoa; phylum Chordata; class Amphibia; order Anura; family Eleutherodactylidae; genus Eleutherodactylus; species Eleutherodactylus coqui. Next base: position 163,335,005 of record NC_089845.1, read on the forward strand.
CAGCCCGGGCGGCGCGCCAATGTCATCGTGAATTACTAGTGTAGTAGCTGCAGGAGCGAAGCGGAGCCAAATACTGGGACGCTAGAAGAGACAACGTCTGGTTTATGTGAGGGCAGGAGATACTAAATAACAGGAGAGTTTAAAACATGGTGGAATATTTTAGCATTAACCCCTTCCCGCCGCAGACCCTACTTTTGTTGCAGTTTTATTTTTTCTCCCCACTTTCAAAAAAAAAATCATAACTCTTATTTTTCCAGTGACAAAGCCGCATGCCGGCTTATTTTTTGGCGGGACGAGACGTATCTTTCAGTTGCACCATTTAACGTACCATATCATGTAATGAAAACCTAAAAAAAAAACACAATGACACCATTTTCGGGGTATTTTTACAGCTTTCATGGTGCCGTATAAATGGCTTCTTATCTTTATTCTCTGGGTCAATTAAATTTAGGCACCACCAAATTTACATTATATTTTTTTAACCCCTTAGTGACGCGGCCTATCTGGCCATAATGACGCAATGATTTTAGGGGAATTTTCATCTCCACCTTTCAAAAGCCATAACTTTCTATTTTTCCGTTGACCTGTGGTGAACTGTAGTTTTTATTGGTGCCTTTTTGGGTGCATATACTATATTATGAAACTTTATTAATTTTTTTTGAGAGCAGGGAGAGAAATCACATCAATTCGAGTGAGCATTGCCCTTAGCGAGTACCTGCCCGCTCGAGAGACAAGGTTCGGGTGCCGGCGGCGGACAGGGAGCAGCGGGGGAGAACGGGGAGGAACGGAGGGCAGATCTCTCTCTCCCTCTCTCCTCCTCGCTCCCCCTGCTCACTGCCGCAACTCACCGCTCCCCCGTGCCGGCACCCGAACCTTTTCTCTCGAGTGGGCAGGTACTCGCTAAGGGCAATGGTCGCTCGAGCAATTGCCCTTAGCGAGTATGCTCGCTCATCTCTAGCGCTAATCATGCAGCATAAATGACATTTTTTCTGCGGGGTCGGTACAATTATAACAATGTTAAAATTCTTATTTTTTTAGATTTTTCCACATTAAAAATCATTTTTTTGGAAATAATTTTTGTTCTCTACATTGCTGCATTTAAAGTCCTACAACTTTTTAATTTTTCTATAGACGGAGCTCTGTGAGGGATTGTTTTTTTGCTGTGCAGGATAAATAGTGCATTGGTCGTTACGGATACGATGACACCAAATATGTGTGATTTTTAATTTTTTTTGTACAAATAGGGAAAAGAGTTTTTGTTTCTTTATAACTTTTTTACATCTCTGTAGGGGATTTCTACAATAGTAGCTATGATCGCTATGATAAAGAATTGCAGGACTTCTGTACTGCAATGCCTTAGGGTGGGTTCACACGAGCATGTTTTTGTGCGTACTTAGATGCATACATACGTGGGCACTTAGGTACGAGCAAAAACACGCGTGAACACAGCTGCGTGCGTGTTGTCAATGGAGCCATGGCTGCTGCCGGCAGCTCTGTGGAAAACAATGTTCTCCCGGCTCCCTGCATTCTTTTTCAGGGAAGGGCTTTACATATAGGCTCTTCCCTGAAAAAGAAACATTTTAGTGCAAAAGAAAAACTTACCTCTCCGCCGCTACCGTGACCTCTTGGGGGGGATGAAGAACACATCTGCCGCATGCGGCAGATGTTTCCTTCACCCCTGCTAGTTAAAAGAATTCCCTGCTGCTACATCTGCCACATCTGTGGCAGATGCAGCAGAGGAATTCTTTAATTCTCAACCGCAGCTGTCACACATGACAGCTGCGGTAGAGAATCCTGTTGCCGGCATCCCCGATTTTAAATCCCTGCATGCTGCTAGCTGACAACTATAGAGCCGGAGACAGAGGCAGAAGTCGCCGCTGAGCTCCGGCAGCTGTTAATGGCTTTTCAGGGAAGGGCTTCATAAGCCCTTCCCTGAAAAGCCTTTTAATATAGAGTGAAAAAAAAAATCTATACTTACCTGCCAGGGCTCAGTCGCGACTTCTGCCGCTGTCCCCGGCTCTGTAGTACTGAGCTATCAGCAGCCGGGGATTTAAAATCCCCGCCTGCTGGTAGCTTTGATTGTGATTGGCTGAGCAGTTCAGCCAATCACAATCAGAGCTACCAGGAGGCAAGGATTTTAAATCCCTGGCTGCTGATAGCTCAGCAGCGCTACAGAGTCCGGACAGCCGCAGAATTTGCCGCTGAGCCCCGGCAGCTGTCAATGGCTTTTCAGGGAAGGGCTTCATAAGCCCTTCCCTGAAAAGCCTTTCAAAATAGTGTGAAAAGCAAAAAAAATAATGCTCACCTGCTGGGCTCAGCCACGACTTCTACAGCTGTTCCCGGCTCTGTAGCTATCAGCTATCAGCAGCTGGGGATTTAAAATCCCTGCCTGCTGGTAGCTCTAATTGTGATTGGCTTAGCAGTTCAGCCAATTACAGACAGAGGTACCAGCAGGCGGGGATTTTAAATCCCCTCATGCTGTTAGCTGAGAACTATAGAGCCGGGGACAGCGTCAGAAGTCGCCGCTGAGCCCCGGCAGCCGTCAATGGCTTTTCTGAAAAGCCAATTAAAAGTAGTGTAAAAAAAAACAAAAAAACCTTCCCTGTTGGCCACTACTGTGTCCCCCGCGGGGATGAAGAACACATCTGCATGTGGCAGATGTTTCCTTCATCCCTGCTAGTATAAAGAATTCCCTGCTGCTACATCTGCCTCATATGTGCCAGATGCAGCAGAGGAATTCTTCAATTTTCTACCGCAGCTGTCAGACATGTCATTCTGCTGCCGCCAATTCATTTCAGGGAAGGGCTTTGAATATAAGCCCTTCCCTGAAAATCAAGTAAAAGTGGTTTAAAAAACAAAAATAATAGATACTCACCTCCCTTCAGCTGCCAGGGCTCAGCCGTGTCTTATCCTGCTGTCCCCTGCACTGTGCTGTTGATCTATCAGCAGGCGAGGATTTAAAATCCCTGCCTGCTGAAAGAGCTGAATGTGATTGGCTGAGGTGCTCAGTCTATTACATTATACTGTATTTTGACTTGTGTTCTATATGCTGCAGGCATTCTTTAACCCATTAGTGACGGAGCTTTTTTGCTTTTTTCCCATTTTCGTTTCTTCCTCCTCCGTTTAAAAAAAATCGTAACTCGTTTATTTATCCATTGACGTCGCTGTATGAGGGCTTGTTTTTTGCTGGACGAGTTGTATTTATTGCACCTTATAATATACTGAAAAACTTTTTAAAAATAAAGTGGAGAGAAATGGGAAAAAAATGACATTCAGCCATCTTTCGGTGCGTCCTGTTTCTATGGCGCACAAACTGCAATAAAAACGACCTGATAACTTTATTCTATAGGTCAGTGCAATTACTGCGATACCAAACTTGTATATATTTCTTTTGCTGTACTACTTGTATTTTTTTTAAAGATATTAAACTTTTTAAAATTATTTTCTGCCTCCATTTTCTGCGCACAATAACTTTTTTATTTTTCTGTCGACCCAATTGTGTGAGGGCTCATTTAGTGCGGTATGTCCTGTCATTTCCGATGGTACCATTTTTGAATACAAACAAATTTTTGATCGCTTTTTATTACATTTTTTCTTGGAGATAGGGTTACCAAAAAAGCGCATTTCTGACAGTTTTTTTTTTTTTTTTCGGACGTCATTCACCGAGCGGGGTAAATAATGAATTACTTCAGCGATGCAGCAATACCATACACCTATTTTTGCTTTATTATTTAGATTTTTTTAACTTTTATTACTTTTTTAAAAATAATTTATAAAACTTTATTGTTTTTATTTTTACACTTTCTTTTAGCCCCCCTGGGGAACCACAACCAGTGATGCTTTGATCACTCCTGCAGTATGATGTAATGCCTTAGCATTATATCATACTGCATTCTGATAGGCAACCTACCAAGCCACCCCACGGGGATGGCTTGATTGGCAGTCTGCAAAGACAGCCATGGGGCCTTTCAGAAGGCTCCCGGCTGCCATGACACCTGCACAGCTCCCCAATCTCATCGCAGGGGGGCTGTACTGGACCCCCGAACATCAGAATTGACAGCGACATTTAAAGGGTTAATAGCCGCGATCGGCCGTGCGGCCGATTGCCACTATTGCCCGAGAGTGTCACCTGTAATAAAAAAAAAAATTCATCTCTGGACCGGAGGGAGAAGGTGGCAGGTCTAGGGAAGGTACACTACCGGGGTGGAGCCTAACTCCACATTGTTCATTCCTCTTAGGCTTACCATTCAGTGAGGTAAGAGGGGCCGCAGCATTCAGCCCCCCACCCATACACATGCCGTTAGCAATAAGAATAAGATTATAAGAACCGTGTATCATAACGTGGCGCCACATGGGGCTTATGAATACTAAACGCTGATTATATCATCCTGTCAGTGATCTTGTTTACTGCATATTAGAGCTATGTAATAAATTGCGCGCTGCTGGTTGGCTGCTGCAGAAGACGAGAGCGGAAGACGGTGATATTAGGGATAGTAGATGACTTCGTGAGCCACTAAATGTGAAGCATTAGTTCATATCGAGACCGAAGAAGAAAAGAAACACATGCCGAATATTTGTGCTGCAGAGAATGAAACTCCACCCGGAGGGACTGATGCCGGGAGGCATCCATCAGGTCTAAACGTGTCTGAATGCACAACTCGCTGTTCCTCCGCACGGATGATATAACAGCGGACAACCAGTTCCAGCGCCATTGTGTCTAAGAGAAACAGAAAGACTCCAGCGGGCAAAAGAGCGCAAAACTTGTATCACTGAGCAGCGGAAAAACATCTCCTGGTCAGATGGAGACAGATTTATGTTGCTGATGGGAGGGCAGAATTTGGCACAAGCAGCATGAATCGCTGACCCCTTCCTGTTAGCTGGTCAGAACATGTCAGCACCTCCATCTAATCTGTGGGAACTACACGAAGCTTCTTGTCCGCAGGGGCCGATATTCCTGCAGGACGATTTCATCATTGAGTGGGATCTACACCAGGATGATCTGCTGCAGTCCTGAAGTCCGAAGAAGTCCAACGCTGCTAGATGGGGTCTCTAATAAAGTGTCTCTTCAGTGTATTTGGATCCATTAAAAAAAAATCCTTGTACTCAGACTTGTACTGTGGTGACAAGCTACAACAGAAAACTGCCGTTTCCCTTTAAGAGGACCATTTAACGATTTTTTTATTAATTAAAACCCAATAGAGAAACATTACATTTTTCAAACTTTTTTTCTGATTGTGGACCGCTTTTATTCTTTCCTCTGTAACAGACCATCGGGCGGCCATCTCTAATGAGCTACATTTAACAGCATTTAGGGCGGTTTCAGACGAGCGCGTTTGTCTCCTGTTATGCGACCGTGATGGTCACGGCCGCATAATGGGACAAAGCGAAACCACTGATTTCAATAGGATTTCAGTGGTTTTGTTTCAACTGGCTCTTTTCTCAGCCGCTAATTGTATGTCCGAGAAGAGATAAGACTGTATTTCCCGCATGTAGTGCCGAGTGTACGCTCATGGGCTATTCACACAATGGACAGGAGGTGACACATTGACTTCTATTGGAGAGTGTTGTGGGCATGTCTCTGTGATCTGTGCAGAGAAGTCAGGGAGGGTTAGTAGATCACAGCTGATCAACCATTGGGAATGGTGGATCATGTATTATCTAAACATAGTTGTCACTTTTCAGTGTAATTCTGCCTCTGATGGAAATGAGATGTTGTCTCTGCAGAGCAGAATGTGTCAGACTATTATTAGACTTAGTGGTCAGTGTACAGGGAGGGGAGGAGGGGAGCTGTGACATCACCTAATGTGAATGGTGGCTCCTGTGTTATCTACACTCTGTCAAAAATATCCTGCCCTCAGAAGAAGTAGTTGTTGTTTTGCTGTAGAACCCATCCTGCGGTTCCATCTCAGGCAGATCTGTAAATGATGAGAGTTGTGGTGATTAGATGGACGGTCTTGTCACCTGAGACCCTAAAAGTGGTTCCCCCTTGGCCTATAAAAGGCTCTCGGAGGCTCCTTGTGTGTAGTGACCTCTTCTTCCGCTTGTAGAGCTTGTTGGCCACTGGACGCCTCTACGACGCAGAGAAGGGATTTCGCCCCATTACCAGAGTCTGAGAGGGGCGCATTATTGGGGTGTGAGAAGCTGGATGGTCGTATCCATGAATTGTCGTCCACGGGCCGTTCTGACCAGACAGGAGGTGCTGGGACCAGTGGATGGGGGCACACATGGTGACCGGGCTCAGGACACCCCCTACAGATCATCAATAGAGTGGAGCATCTGACCAGACTGTTAGGAGGTGTTGGGACCAGTGGATGGGTCACACAAGGTGACCGGGCTCAGGACCCCCTACTGACCACCAGTAGAGAGCAGCATCTAATTGTCCGACAAGTACAAGCAGCTCCAACTGTTTTGTTGTCTGCCATCCAGAGACAGATGACGCCATCGTTATACCCCTGTGTCTGTCTGAACCATTTCCACACACTTGGCTGAATGATATTTGGTCTCACGACACCCATTACTTGTATAGCCTTTGACACCCATTTTTTTCTCCTTTTGCAGTGATCTCATGAACGATGAAACTGGACACTGTGGAGGGGAACCAGGTTACAGGATACCATATGGAACATGTATGCCTCCATGCCCCCCTGTATCACAACTTGTATCCAAGCTAGAAGTGGTACAACAGGGTACTAGAGCCTCCATGCTAACCTGAATCACATCTTGTATCTAAGCTAAAGGTGATACAACAGGGTACTAAAGCCTCCATCCCCCTATAGCACATATTGTATCCAAGCTAGAAGCGGTACAACAGGGTACTCGAGCTTCCATGCTCGCCCATATCACATCTTGTATCCAAGCTAGAGGTGGTACAAAAGAGTACTAGAGCCTTCATGCCCACCTGTATCACATCTTGTATCCAAGCTAGAGGTGGTACAACAAAGTACTAGAGCCCCCATGCCCAATCATATCACATCTTGTATCCAAGCTAGAGGTGGTACAACAGGGTACTAAAGCCTCATTGCTCGCAAGTATCACATCTTGTATCTAAGCTAGAGGTGGTACAAAAGGCTACTAGAGCCTTCATGCCCACCTGTATCACATCTTGTATCCAAGCTAGAGGCGGTACAACAGAGTACTAGAGCCTGTATGCCCACCTGTGTCACATCTTGTAGCCAAACTAGAGGTGGTACAACAGGGTACTAGAGCCTCCATACCCACCCGTATCACATCTCACATCCAAGCTAGAGGCGGTACAACAGGGTACTAGAGCCTCTATGCCTACCTGTGTCACATCTTGTAGCCAAGCTAGAGGTGGTACAACAGGGTACGGTTACAATCATGTGGACAGGGCCCACGCGATCGTGACCAAAAAGGGGACGGAACATGCGGGGTTTCACACAGATTTCAAGCAAACTGACCCTGTGCTACATGGGAGGATGACAGTGGCCCTACCTAAGCAGGGAACATTGCCCCAATAAGGGCAGCCCAGCGGTCTTCAGATCTGGGTCCTAGCTGATCCTAGGAGCTATGCCACAGAACAAGACACATTCACATGCCACATGACAGGGACTGAACAACAGGACACACAGCATACAAAATGCAACCACAAGTAACAGAGGATAAGCTGAATGTAAATACCAGGTATTAGTTGACGTTTTGTACAAGACATGGAAGCTAGTGGGCCACTTCACGGCTCCTGGTTATACTGCTAGTCCCAACACTAACCAGGAGTCCAGCAGAACCAGACAGAGTTCACACAGCAAGCTGCAACAGGACAGGACACAGATAGCAGGTCACACAGCAAGCTGACACAAAACAGACAGAAGATAAACGGACATGAACCAGCAGGTCACAGATGGCACAGCAAGCTTGCAGCAGGACAGACAACCAGGGCACGGACTCTACCGGCACAGACTCACATGAACACAGATGAAACTCATAGCAAGTCTATGTGTCCTCATACCAGGGGGGATAGACAGTCAGCCACAGAGCTGACATAGGGGACTGTCAGGGATCCACCAACTGACACACTGGAAGCAGAGAGAAACAACAGACCTACTTACAAACACAGATCAGAGTGGGATCAAGCTGAACATAACTGATACAAGTTACAGAGCACAGCAGTAACATGCCTGCTCACCCTGGGGACCCAGCCAGACTGACCAGAATCTGGGTTTATATGTGAGCACAGATCCAGAAGCTTGGCTAGCAGGCAGTACCACACCCAGCCAGCTCAATTAACCATCAACCACCTATAGTTGTGCTGCTAGGAGTACATAGTACAACAGATCCCAGCAGCACAACCTGACAGGTACTAGAGCCTAACATGTCCACCTGTATCACTTCTTGTATCCAAGCTAGAGGTGGTACAACAGGGTACTAGAGCCTCCATGCCCACTTGTAGCACATCTTGTAGCCAAGCTAGAGGTGGTACAACAGAGTACTAAAGCCTCCATGCCCAATCATATCACATCTTGTATCTAAGCTAGAGGCGGTACAACAGGGTACCAGAGCCTCCCTGTCCCCCTGTATCATAACTTGTATCCAAGCTAGAGGCGGTACAACAGGGTACTAGAGCCTCCATGCCTGTATCACATCTTGTATCCAAGCTAGAGGAGGTACAACAGGGTACTAGAGCCTCCATGCCCGCCCGTATCACATCTTGTATCCAAGCTAGAGGCGGTACAACAGGGTACTAGAGCCTCCATGCTCCCCACCCCCACCCCGTATCATATCTTGTATCCAAGCTAGAGGTGGTACAAAAGGGTACTAGAGCCTCCAACTGTTAATTACTGCAGCTAATGAGTCCTACAACCTACAGCACCCCTGGGCACTCCCAGTACTAAACAGAGATTCATATCAGTTATAAATTGCAACAAGCAATAAGTGTATTAGATGTCGGGAATAGAATAGGGCGAGAAGGCTTAAGGATCCACAATTAAGGTGGAATCATTTGTGGGAAATTACTTCCAAATTTGTCTGAATTTTTAAGTTCTTAGTTTTTTTTCGTATTTTTGGCACTTTGGGTGGATATAAAATGGGCTGCAAGAAACCCCCCAAACATCACACAGCCCAAAAATGTATTTGAGGTTATCTTCACACGGGCTGATATCGCACTCGGCAACCTGCGCTTTATCCGTGGATGCAGGGTGATTCTCAGGCAAGAACGCCTGGCATCACATCTATGATATCCCGATCCTCCCATGAGCGATAGAGGATCAGAAGTGTTTGCCACTGATTTCAATGGGAAACCTCGCCTGCACGTCCCACGGCATGCCAGTCCTCTGCAATGTACTGACAATCAGAGGACAACACGGGGAACACGTAAAGACCGAGAACGCCGCGCCCGTGCCATCGCTTGTGTAATCAAACGAATGGGGTTCGTATTCGTGCAAAATGTGTGCGTCTGGCAATGTACCAATCTGGTGCAATGTTTAGGCGGGCGGGGAAATGCTGAACAGTAAGGTGGAAATGCCACGGGATTCACAGAAGAAGCAAAGTGGATGAGATCTCGCCCACAAGCCGTGGAAATAATCCGCAGAAAACACGCGTGGGAATTGACTTCTGGTGCGCAATTCAATTCTGCAGCATGTCAATTTTATCGCCGTCTCGGCTGCGGAGTTCACCTCCGCTCAATGGGGGGTAAATTTGTGATAAAACCTGCACCAAATGGCGGCTGATCTGCAGCAGAACGCCCGCTGCAAACGTTCTGCTGGAAATCAGCCCCGTGTGACTCAGCCGAAGAACATTTTCAGAAACAGAAGGGTTAATAGGTTTTTTTTGTCAATTATCAAAATGCAAAGTGACTGAAGAAAATAGGACTGTAATCCCATCAGTATCCGGTGTGACGCCTTTTACCTTCACAACAGTAGCAGTTCTTCTAGAGACACTTGCACACAGTTTTTGAAGGAACTTGGCAGGGAGGTTGCTCCAGTCATCTTGGAGAGCCCAGATCTTCTGTCTCTTGATGTAATCCCAGACAGACTGGATGATGTGAGATCCGGGCTCTGTGAGGGTCAAATCCTCACTTCCAGGACTCCCTGTTCTTCTTTACGTTGAAGATAGTTCTTAGTGACACTGGTGGATGTTGGGGGTTGTTGTCCTGCTGCTGAATACATTTGGGGTCAATTAACAGTCTTTCATTTTTGATTCTCCTTTTGCAGCATTTTCTCTAAACCTGCCTAAAACCTCTGCACAGCGCGGTGTCACAAGTGGAAGGCGCAGCGCTGGGCAGAAGGCAGAACGCGCACGGATGGATTCTTGCAGTGTCCCTCCATAGACATGCCGTGCGATTTTCTGCTCGTGGGGGAAGAATTGCAGCAGGTTCTAACTTGTGCGGAAGAACACACGGATGGCTTCTATCGCAGTCCATGGGAGCCATCTGTCCCGGATATTCCGCGCTGTGGTCACAGCGGAGGTATCGCAGGAATCTGCGTCATACACCAGCGCCGGCGCATCACTTGTGCGGCGGATCCGGACAGGTGAGTATGGGGTCTCTGGAGGGCGCCGGGTCTGATTCTGCTGCAAGATTTCACTGGCAGAATCCCACCCGGCCGAGGGCATGAGCCCCCAGAGTCAGGGGGCACTTACTTTCAGCACAGAAGGAATTGGTCTATTTTTTCTATTACTAATACGTTTTTGTTCTCTCGTTTTGCGCCTCCAGCACCTCCATCTTGGATTCTGCTTGAAGATTGAATACTGATATATTCACAAATAAAGTCCTATGAGGGGTGTCGGCGGTGCGGACCCCTGCGGCACTGACTGGTTTTGCTTTGGACTACTTCAGCTGTAGTGTAATAGTGACTCACCACCTATATGCACATACAGCGCAGTCATCACGGGCAGGGTGGAGTTTATGTGTTCACTTTTGTCAGGAACCATGAGACATGGGAGATGATAATCTGTCCAATCATCTGGCCTGCAGAACATCCTGGACCTCAGACTGATACATTGTAGCAAACTGGCAGAGATTAGTGCAGCTGCTGCTGCTATGCTACACTCACAGAGCATTGTCTAGACTAGTTGTATCAACTTCTTACTTGAGAGAAGGATTAGCTATATGCAATGCATTCGTCTGGAGTCCGGGCTGTTTAGCTCACAGAGCATTGTCTGCACTGAACACAACTGTATCCACTCCTCAGCTGAGAGCAGGACTGGCTGTGTACAATGTATCAGGGTGGAGTCCGGGCTGTTTAGCTCACAGAGCGTTGTCTACACTGGATACAATCATGTCCACTCCTCAGCTGAGAGCAGGATTGGCTGTGTACAATGCATCCGTCTGGAGTCCGGGCTGTTTAGCTCACAGAGCATTGTCTGCACTGAATACAACTCTATCCACTCCTCAGCTGAGAGCAGGATTGGCTGTGTACAATGTATCAGGGTGGAGTCCGGGCTGTTTAGCTCACAGAGCATTGTATGCACTGAACACAACTGTATCCACTCCTCAGCTGAGAGCAGGACTGGCTGTGTACAATGTATCAGGGTGGCCTCATATGAGTCCATTTGCAGCTGCAAAATCTGCGCCCGCAATGCGAAGCCTATAGAACCCATTCACTACAATGGGTTCTTCACACATGTTTTTCTCCTTGGGCATTCTGAGTGTGGGGAAAAAAACGCAACATGCTCTATTTTTCCACGCAATTGCACACAGAAGGCAGCCAAGTGCACAAAACCGCACAAAGAATGCTACATTTTGCGAGCTTAATTCAAAACAACTGGGCCTCCCGAGTCAGCTGACCTGGTTGCAATTAGGGTGACCCACCTAATAATTAGGCGGTGTGACCTACTCCAAAATGTGACTGCCCGGACCGCGCTGATGTGAGTGGTCTCGGCAGCGTAATAAAGTACAGCAAAATGTGCTAATCCGGGCGCAATAACCTGCAATGCAATGCGCATATATGTCCCGCTTTAGCGAGTATATATGCGTGTACCGCCCTCAGTCTGGAGTCCGGGCTGTTTAGCTCACAGAGCATTGTCTACACTGGATACAATCATATCCACTCCTGAGCTGAGAGCAGGACTGGGTACAGCGAAGGCTCTACCAGCGAGCTACGGGGTTATCATAGAGCACCAGCGCTATTCGCATAGCCTGACAGTCACTGCCAATGGCTGCACAAATAGTGTAAGGCAAAGCTATGGCACGTTCAACATACAGAACCAACAGCAAGCCAAGCGTTACTGCAGTGCGCTGGGTCTGTAATGGAAACGAGCGTTCTCAATCACTGACAGCAAGCAGAGATCTTGGAGATTGTGTGGAATTGAAACACAAAGGGGTGTATTTACTTTTACCAGCGAGTCCGTGTGACAAATGGATTAACAGACACAAGACGGACTGCGGGTTTCTTCACACAACCGGAATGCACGTGTTTGCGTGCGTAAAATATACGCGTCCGATGTGCAGAGATCAGAACCCGGTGATGAGATGCGAGCGGAAGAAAAATAGGTGCTGCTCTATTTTCTAGCGTATTTGTGCACGGGAGGCCCCATAGAAGTCTATGGGAGGAGCCAAATGTGTACTCAGTATGCGCACAAATGCTCAGTGTGCGCACAATTCCATGAAAAAAGATCATATCTGGACCTCATGAGACTGAATAGCCTGTAATCCATGGAAGGGGCGTGTAAGGCGGGCGTGAACTGTCCCTGCGTGCGCCAAAAGTACAGCACTATGCGCAAATCACCCTCATCAACTTCGTTATAACACACATACATTGCACTGAGGCGAGTGTTTTTGCGCATCCGCTGGTGTGAACCCCCTACAACCCCCTCCAGTTACGAGCTGCAGGATGTTGCAGATATAATTTCCACCAGATTCCGGCATACATTACAGTAAACCTGATGACGCCGTGCGCAGCCACACCCCTAACGCTAGGCCCTGCCTCTTTTTTTTTTAAAGTGAAAAGGACTGGTGTAAAACTTCAAAAGTCGAGATTTAGGCGCCTGTGTGCTAAATATGGCGTACAAAGCTTGATACAAAAGCCCCAAAGTAGACTAGAGAGTTGGGGAACTTTCCTTTTCTCTCCTTTAGCTTACGTCTCTATCAGCTGTATGTACAGCAACGCTCATCCTGAGCCCTCTGGTTCATGAACAGAATGCTGATATTACAGTAAGTACTGACACACAGGCAAAGTACATGGAAACAGGAAGTGAATGAAGCGCTGCAACCTTGTCTGCTGTTCTGGGTCTGCGGAAAGCTGAGCGATAATTATTATGGAGACTCTAAAGCTGCTTTAACCCCTTCCCACCCCAGGACATAAGTTTACATCCTGACTGGGGAGCAGTTCCTGCAGATGGATGTGAACTTATGTCCTATGGATGGCATGGGCTCCAAAGCTGAGCTCATGTCATGCGGGTCCGTGAGAACACCGAAGCACCGATCCCCGCTGTTATCCCCTTACAAGCCTCTATTAATGTTGGTCACGGCATGTAAAGGGTTCACAGAGGGCCGATGGGTTGCTATGGCAACCGGACGCCAAACAATGGTGTTTTGGTCTGCCATGGGTTGTGATGAATACCAAAAATGCATTATTATCAGAGCACTCACAGCATCGCAGGTTCAAGTCCCCTAAAGGGACATAAAAGAATAAAAATAGTAGAAAAAACAGCATTTTTTGTGCCGTTTCCCTTCTTTTTTTTAAAGAAAATTTGGTATCATTGCATCCATTATGACCCGTACATTAACCTGAACACTCTTTTAGGGTTCACAGGGGGCGGATTTGCCGCGGAAATTCCATCCGGAATTCCGCCGCGGCGAATCCGCCTGCGGCCGCTAACCTGGGAATAGCCGGCGATGTGGAGGAGAATACTCAGAAATCTTGTCCACACGGGACGGCAAATCCGTCGCGGCAAAGCCAGCAGAAGCCGGCACTGTGGCGCGGATCAGCTGGCTGCAGCATGCTCATTCTTTTTTTTCCTCCGCTGCAGCCGCGCTTTCCTCTATGGAAGCGCCGGCCGCAGCGGAAGAGCGAGAAGCCGGGCCGCTTCAAAACCCGTGGCTAAGTGCCGCAGGTTTTGAAGCAGCGTGGTTTTTCGCTGCGGCCAAACCGCAAGATTTCCGCCGGTAATTCGGCTGTGTGGGAACCCAGGCTTAATCCTGCACTGCGAGCGCTATTCAAAAAAATGTAAAAAAAACCCCAAACAGCCAAAATGCTATAAAAGTGATCAAAAAAATGATATGTATCCCAAAATATTATCAATTAAAGCTACAGCCCAAAACACGAAGAACACGAGCCCCGCAGAGCTCCGTCCGCGGAGAAATAACAAAGTTATGGGGCTTTGAATGCAGCGATGCAGAAAAAAATCTACTTCAAGAAAACATTTTTTTTTATTGTGCAAAAGCGGAAAAACCTAAAAAAATATATAAACTGTTAATACTGATGTAATTATGCTGTAAAAAATGGCAGAATTGATGTTTTCTCTCTTCCTGCCCTCCAAAAACACGAAACAGAAGCTCTACAACACATCATATCCACCCAAAATGTGGCACCAATAAAGCTACAGCTCGCCGCGCAAAACACGAGCCTCGTACCGCCGCGCCGCTGCAGTGAGCGAGGTATGGCTTCTGAAATGTGGAGAGGAAAATCCTTAAAAAAATGGAAAAAATGGTTGCGTCACTAAGGGGTTAACGGCGGGGGTTCTACTGAGGGAGCGTCCTGGCAGTGTACAGGTTAATGCTGATGGTAATGAACATGTAATGCTGGCAGGCGCGTTCAGTCCGCGGTCCCTGGAAACGGCGTCTCCTGACTCTCCGCTTTCTATTATTGCTGCCGCTGATCAAACAGACACAGAAAACAAAAGCTTATCATCGGCGCTCATCGCTCCCCCGCCATCACCGCCGCCGACGGAACCTGCAGCAGCCAAGAAATCCAGGTGACGTCAGCGGCTGCCATTAACTGTACGGAAAAACACGAAGCAAACATGACAGCGCTGCAAACTGACCCCCAACCTCCCCGCCATGACAGTCACATGATCACCCCTATGTACTCTCCGGCCACAGAAGGGTTAAGTGGTCACTCACTGTAGCAGCCCTGACTTCCTTCTAGAAAGTAGATTCATAAATGTAAGGAATTGCCTTGCTATTAACCCTTTGTGCACCAGAATGCACCCATCCCCACGGCCGGGCGCGTAGACCCCCCATATTTGCAGCTTGGTGGTCTTCCTGGCTGTTTTCCAGGCCCTCGCAGGTTAATTCCTCTCTTGCCTGCAGAGCGTTGACTCTCCACCGTGTCATCTGGGTGCAATGCAGGCACTCTGGCAGCGGAAGGGTTACAGGTGGCGGAATCATCCTGCGGTGGCGAGGTGGCGCACCCCGCTCCTGCATGCAGTGCAGCATTCTGAGATTGACCCTTTGTTTGCCAGAATGCGCTCTCTACCCTAACCATGAGCACAGACCCCCAAGTGCACGGGCCGGTGGGCTTCACACAATCCGCGTCCATCAGTTGTGCGTTACGGCTCATTCACACAGGTGTGCTTGCGTTCCATATTACGCACTTCCTTTTTACGTGTGCGATACGGAGAGCTTAGATCGCGTTGGTTTGCATCGGGGGATTCAGAGCTGCATTTTTTGTGCGCTTATTAACACGTGTGAAAAAAATCGCAGCGCGTTCTATTATCTGTATTATGGACCCAAACTGCCCGTTAATATCAGTACTCTGCGGATACGCAAAATACGAAGGCAGAAGAAATCAATGCGACTTTCTTACGTTTTTTTACGCGTGTGAAAAATGCAGTGAATACGTGCGCAGAAAAATACAAGAAGGTGCAAATGCGCAGGAAACGGTTTTATGTCAAGGAAACGCTGTTTATTCCACAGACTGGGGGCGGATTCAGGGGAACGTAAGGTGCAATACGCTCGGCGGCACGGAGCGCAGCTGCGCCTGAACGAGGAAAATGTCGTCCCCTTCGCCAGCTTTTCAAACTCTGCGCCAGAGTGCCAGAAATCCGCGGTTTCGTTGTGTCCTGTAATGTGGCTGCGATAATCAATTAATACTGCGTGCGAGAGAAGCGCGGCCTCGCGTGTGATAGAGTAGCGAATGCGCAAATACGCTTCATAGTGGCGAGCGCATTAGCACAGGCGCCGTCCGTTTGGCCCCGAAGCTGCATATTCCATTGAACGAGCCCTTATGGCGTATTGATATGAAGTGTCACCTGATGGCGATATGGGCGGAGCTCACACTGGAAAATAACCCCATGATTTCAATGGGTTAATTTACACAAGCGTCTTTTTACCGATATCGCCTATTATTTTCTATAGAAGTGGAAAAAAATCGCATCGCCGTCGCATCTCAGTGCGATTTTCATGCGAGCGCATCATTTTTAACATTTTTACTACTGAAACAAAATGCGGTTTTCGTGTGAAAATCTTCTGGGACGGATTCAACGTGTTTTTCCGGCGTTCGCAGGTTTACCATCGCGGTATTGGTCGGAGTTACATCACAGAGATCTGAGCTCACAATATCATCTGGGATTCAAAGTTTTTTTTGTACTCCAAAACAGCGCCATTCTTGCCCCTGCGTTGTTTGGTATTGCAGCACTGGGGCTGTACTCACACGGCAAGGGCCAATTTGGGCAGCGAAAAACGGACCATTTTCGTGCGTCGTTAATGGGATTTTTATGTATTTTTTTAATGCATTTTTGTGATTTTCATGCATGATTGGCGTTTATTTCACGTCCGTTTTTCATGTGCGTTAAAGAAAACCCCTCAAGGTCTGGGTTTCTTTTTTCATCTGGTCCTCCCAGTAAGGAACATTACCAACAGACGCACGCACACAGCGATCCGTTTTTTGAAAACGCCCACAGAAAATCATTGAACGAGAATCGCACAAAAATAGGACGTGCGGCGATTTGTAAACGCGGGCTGTCGGTCCAAGGGAAAAACCGAATAAAGTCATCCGATTGTGTGGGATCTTTTACTGTGCGAGTTTTGGCCATGATAGAACGCGCCCGGTAAAAGCGCCCGTGTGAATGTCGCCTCCAATCAACGCTCTGGTCCCGGGTAAACCAGGATGGCCGCGCCACTTCTCTGACTGCTTGACGCATTGGTGGTCTAAGATGCGACATTCTGCTCTGATTGGCCAGCGCTTCAGTGTATTTGCGTGCGAGTGTTATACATCGTGCAACGCACTCGACGCGCACAATTTAACCGCCCGTGTAAACGACTCCTGGATTTCTCGGACCAATATGGCAGCGGCTACGATGTGCGGCTTCAATTGGGCGCGTTGCAGGCTGTGCTGGTTGGGCCACACTCTGGCAAGGAAAGGGTTACAGTGGGACGGTATTAGGCACGGTGCATCCTGCAGCCTCCATAGGGCAGAGCCGGGCCCTGTACAATGTATAGTCACATACAATATGCACCAGATTAACCCTTCCTTTGTGCACGAGCCCCCAGACACTCAGGCGGGGGTCTCCTTCAAGGACGGATGCCTTTTCCTGACTGGTAGTTTTGTCTTGGAGCATCCCTGCAATATCAGCTCTGCAAGCTACAGGGGGGCATTTACCCTTGTTTGTTGCTTGAGCTGAAAGTTGAAATGCTGCCCCCTGCAGGCAGGTAGGGGTACTGCCTGACATCCTTGCCTTATGGATGTTGCACCTAGTTGACTGCTATCCATCTTGTAGCAAAGCCTGGCCTTGTGCAAGACGTATCCGATATTGACCTAATATTTACCAGAATGCACGATTTAACCCCTGCCGTGTGCATACACCCCGGTGGTCTTCCCATAAACAGCCCCACCACTCCAGAAGCGGCTCTGACTTCCCATATTCTGTGGGTGCAATGCAGGCTGCCTGGGTGCACTCTGGTGATGGAAGGGTTATTAGTATGAGCCATCCATCTCTGCTGCAGCCTGGCCTTGTACAAGGTGTAGAGCCGCGTCCGCTACGGTTTAACCCCTTACGACCCACGGGCCACCGTTGGCGCAGGCCGGCACTCTTCCCATAGAACAGATGCATTTTCCAGCCCCGCATTGTTAAGTCCAATCTAGCAGCTGTTGCTCAGAGATCTCTCCGAGTTCAATAACCATGGCAACAGCGAGAACCAGCCTCATCGCTCCTCGTCGCTCCCTCTCCCCAGAGCTACAACACAGGCTGCATCTCTAGCAGTGGAGCGACGCTCTGCCCTCATCCATTGCCTCCCCATCCCAGGCTGCCAGCACCAACCGCGGGTTCGTCCTATGAACCCGCAGGGGACTGGAGGAGCAGGAATACTGCGGTAGTCAGAGGTCAATCGAGACAGGTAAGCCTTCCCAAGTACACTGGGAGCCCATCATCCCCGCTCATCGCTGCCGAGCCATTCCCAATGACTTGTGGCAAGTGAGATGATTGCATCTGATCCTAATGCCCCCCCCCCCCCCCCCCTAACCTTCAGCATCCAACTAGTAACATTGTAACTCTCCGCTCATCCCTGGTTACAATGTATCCTCATGCTGATATGTGCTCAGCCATCATATGGATACATATCACTGTGTAGGATATGTGGAGCGCAGCGGATACAATGTAGCATCCGGAATAGTTATTGGCTACTTTGTATCTCTGCTTAATAAAGAAATGCAGGAAATGAGTGGAGAGGAAGCAGCCGGCGTGTTCTGGGGATGACTGGTGCGTTATTTGGTCATTGCCAGTTGGATGATTATTATTTTATACTTTTATTACGTCATTAGTATTTTATTAGATATATTAGGTTGATTCTTTTAATATATTTGATTGTTTTTTTACGTTATTGTATTATTTTTTATATTCTTATTTTAAATGTTTTTTATTATCTCCTGTATTTTTTTCATTATGATGTAAGATTTATACAGTTGTTATTTTCTTTATATTTTGATTGATTTTTTTTACATTTTATTGCTTCATATTTTACATGAATATTTTAGACTTTTCTTTTATGTCATTTACATTTTTATTACTATGATGCAGTTTTTATGTATCTATTTACGTCAAAACTTATCAAATATTTATTATTTTTATTTTAAATCTTATATTTTTATGTCCGAAGTATTTTTATTCCAATGATGTAATATTTTGTCTACAATTCTTTATATTTTGATGTTTTATACATTATATTATTGCTTTATTGTTTTTAATATGACTTCTTTGTTATTAGCTTATTGCTTTCACCTTTTTTGCCATATTATTGGATATTTTGATATAACTAGTGTATCTACATTATAGGTTTTTTTCATTATTACTTTAATATTGCTTTAATATAATAACTATAATAATGAAAAGAATAATAACCACCATCATCAACACAGGTCATCAATGGTAGATCGGCAGGGGTCCGTCGCTCAGGTCTTCCAGCTATCAGCTATTTGCCAGGCCACTATACTCATGCTGATTTCAGCAGAAAGCAGACAGCTCCATTCTTACTATAGTGGCCAGGCTTGGTATTGCAGGCCAAATCCCATTCTTTTTGGGGATGCCCCAAGCCCTTTAGCTGTCTGAGGCGAAGTGTGAAATAGTGCCCCCCCCCTCCCCCAACCCCCCTTGCAAAAAGGCAACTAATTTTACAGGCATTGAAAGTGCCAATACACAAGATATCCAACACATATCTGAACCACTGAGACTCGTTTGAAGTGAGAGTAGTAGTGACCCCCTTAATGGCCCCAATAGTAATAGTGCCCCTTTTAATGGTCCCAGTAGTGGCCCCATTAGTAATAGAGACTCTTATTAAAGCCCCAATAATAATAGTGACTCCCATTGTGGCCCCAGTATTAATAATGTTCCTCATAGTGGCCCCAGTAGTTATAGTGTCCCTATTAGTGACTCCAATAGCAATAGTGACATCCTTAATGGCCCCAGTAATAATAGTGACCCCAATGGTGGCTGCAGTAGCTCTGGTGACCTCAATAGTGGCAACAGTAGTAGCAACGACCCTCATAGTGACCTCAGTACTAATAGTGACGCACCCCCACAGCAGACTCAGTAGCAACAGTGACCTCCATAATGGCTTCAGTAATATTAGTGCTCCCCGTGGTGGCCTCAGTAGTAATAGTGACGTCCGTTAGTGGCCCCCATAGTGCCCCAGTAGTAATAGTGACCCCCATAGTGCCCCAGTAGTAATAGTGACCCCCATAGTGCCCCAGTAGTAATAGTGACCCCCATGGTGGCCCCAATATTAATAGTGGCCCCATAGTAATTGAGGCCCCTATATTGGACCTACAGCAAGTCCTGCAGACTGCTGCCTCGGGCTGCAGACTCAGGTCGCCTCATCGTAGGGGTGCCCCGAATATGCATGGATTTGAACTACGGAATGAATTTCTGGAGTCTTCAATTGAATGATATAAGAGTGTGGATTACGAAACGGATTTTAGTGCGGAATTCACCCCAGAATCACATCCCATGCGCGGGTCTAACATAGGATCACAAACCAATAACCAGAGCAGATACAGGTGCAGTGAAGCTGAGTTTGTCATTGAAGTGTTTCTGCTGAGATAACTCTATAGATACAACTGCAGTGCTGAGCATATAATACCTGGATGATGATATTAACACCGGCTGTACCAAATGATGTACTCAGCTCTGCTACATCAGTGCAAAACATAAATGGTAGAAGAGAAGCCCATCTGCAAGAGCTTACAACCTAAAAGTCGTGTGCAGTTGGATATTGGAGTGGGACCTCTCAGTGCTGACAGGTTGGACTCTGCTGCATCTCCGGACGGTCCATTGAGGACTGTAGAAGATCGGAGACAATGTAGGGAGCTGGAGTGCTGAATCAAATGCATGCAGGGTTGGTACAGAGAATGACGCAGTCTATTTAAGGATGTAGCAGAGCTGAACCTGTCAGGTGTAACAGAGCTGTGCTGGTCTGAAGGAGCGGAACTGAATTCATCAGATGTTGCAGAGCTGGAATATCCAATACAGTAAAGCTGATGTTATCACATATAATAAGCCGGGGGTTTTCAGATGTAGCAGTGCTGAGTCTGCAGCTATACTGCAGCAGGGCTGCATTTACCAGATATGATCAATCTCAGCTTGTTAGATGTAGCAGTGCCAAGTGTGTCAGATATACAGTGGCAGGGCTACATTTATCAGATATAATAGCTCTAGGCTTGTTAGATGTAGCAGTGCTGAATTTGAACACTGCAGCTGTATTGTTATGTTTCAGAGCTGAGTTTGTCAAATGTAGCAGAGGGCAATGTGCCCCAGGAGCAGAGATGAGTTTATCCTTTGTAGCAGAGCTGATATGGATCAGCTGAGCTAGACAGCTCTACTTGATAGTTTTCGCAGTTTAACCCCTTCCGTACCGGTACGTCCTGGGGATAGCCCGACATCACATAAGATCCCGCGCTATCCCGCAGCAGGAGCCGGCTGTCAGTCACAGCCGGCGTCCCGCTGCAACAGCGGGGGGGGGGCATTGGAGATGCGCCCCCCCGCTGTAAACCCCTTCCCTGCCGCGATCTAAGTAGATCGCGGAAGGGAAAGAGTTCACAGAGGGATCGCGCTCCCTCTGTGTCTCCGGCCGGCACTCGCGATGTCATCGCGAGAGCCCGGCCTGTCACCATGGCAACAGGACGCCAGACACTGGCGTCCTGTATTGCCTGTGCCTATAAT
The DNA here is from genome assembly GCF_035609145.1 of Eleutherodactylus coqui. NCBI lineage: Eukaryota > Metazoa > Chordata > Amphibia > Anura > Eleutherodactylidae > Eleutherodactylus > Eleutherodactylus coqui. The sequence continues at coordinate 163,356,548 of NC_089845.1, forward strand.
CGCTGTACAAGCGATAAGGCATGGCAGAGCAGTAGCTCTGCCATGCCTTATGACAGCGATCATCAGGGCAGTGGTTAAAGTCCCTCAGAGGGACACAAACAGTGTAAAAAAAAGAAAAGAAAAGTGTAAAAAAAAGAAAAATGTAAGAAAAAAATGCAACAACACCCCTTTTTTATGCTTTTTCTAATATTAGCATAAAAAAGGGGAAAAAAATTAAAACCCCACATATTGGGTATTGATGCGTCCGTAACGACGTGTACAAAAGTTTGAACACGCTTTTTTTTTGTACGACAAAAAGCGTAAAAAAAATGCTAAAAAACAGAGGCAAAATGCCTCACAAAAAATGCAATAAAAGTGATCAAAAAAGCCGTACATTCCCCAAAATGGTACCAATAAAACTACAGCTCGTCTCACAAAAAATAAGCCCTCATAGAGCCCCGTTCATAGAAAAATAAAAGAGTTACAGGACTTTGAAGGCAGCTATAGAGAAAAAAAAAAAGATTTAAAAAAAAAAAGGGGTTTTATTGCAAAAAAGTGTAAAAACCTGAAAAAAATATAACAATTTTGGTATCGTTGTTACCGTACCGACCCGCAGAAAAAATTTAGTGTGTCATTTATGCTGCATGATTAACGCTGTAAAAAAAAGAAGAAGAAATCTATGGCAGAATTGATGCGTTTTCTCTCCCTGTTATCATAAAAAAAAAAATGTACGATATAGTCTATGTACCCAAAAGTGGCGCCAATAAAAACTACAGATCACCACACAAAAAACAAGCCCTTATACGGCCGCGTCCACGGAAAAATTAAAAAGTTATGGCTTTTGAAAAATGGAGATGGAAAAATACCAAAAAATCGCTTGGTCCTCAACGCCAAAATAGGCCGTGTCATTAAGGGGTTAAGGTTGTTGGATACAGCAGAGCTGACTTTGACACGTGGCACTGACCCTGCTGAAGTCTCACTGGATACCTGTGCTTTGCAGCAGGACTACAAGCTTGGGTTCTATCATTGGCAGGTCCACAGCTCCTCTATGTAGATCTCTGCCCCCTCGCTAGCTCTCACGGAGTAGGAGGCTCACCAGCTGGGCGAACAGCGCCGCAGCCGGAATAATCGCAGGCAGACTATTAGCATACATATTTATAGTCGGACCCAGACGGATCCATTGTATAATGAGAGCGATGACTCAGATCGGCTCCGAACACAGGAACTTGTCAACGAGAAGGAACTTTGTGTGATGCCGGGGCAAACTGTATGTACAGAGGGGCCCCGCAGGGAAGGGGCCACAGCCACATGTAAGGGACGGAGCTGAGGAGTCTCATGAATTTCATTTATGCAATTTCTCACGCATCAAAAAATTGCTTGTGGCCGAGCCAATGGCCACGTGTATAGATATAGGATAGAGCGATGGATGGATAGATAGATAGATAGATAGAATTATAGATAGATAGATATGAGATAGATAGATAGATAGATAGATAGAATTATAGATAGATAGATATGAGATAGATAGATAGATAAATAGTCAAATTATCTATCTATCTATCTATTTCATATCTATCTATCTCATATCTATCTATCTATCTCATATCTATCTATCTATCTATCTATCTATCTATCTATCTCATATCTATCTATCTATCTATCTCATATCTATCTATCTATCTATCTCATATCTATCTATCTATCTCTGTATCTATCTCTGTATCTCATATCTATCTATCTATCTCATGTCTATCTATCTATCTATCATCTATCTATCTATAATTCTATCTATCTATCTATCTATCTATCTATCTATCTATCTATCTATCTATCTCCTATCTATCTATCTATCTATCTCCTATCTATCTATCTATCTATCTATCTATCTCCTATCTATCTCCTATCTATCTATCTATCTCCTATCTATCTCCTATCTATCTATCTCCTATCTATCTATCTATCTATCTATCTATCTATCTATCTATCTATCTATCTATCTATCTATCTCCTATCTATCTCCTATCTATCTATCTCCTATCTATCTATCTATCTATCTATCTATCTATCTCCTATCTATCTATCTATCTATCTATCTATCTATCTATCTATCTCCTATCTATCTCCTATCTATCTATCTATCTCCTATCTATCTCCTATCTATCTATCTCCTATCTATCTATCTATCTCCTATCTATCTCCTATCTATCTATCTATCTCCTATCTATCTCCTATCTATCTATCTCCTATCTATCTATCTATCTATCTATCTATCTATCTATCTCCTATCTATCTATCTATCTATCTATCTCCTATCTATCTATCTCCTATCTATCTATCTATCTATCTATCTATCTATCTATCTCCTATCTATCTATCTATCTATCTATCTATCTATCTATCTATCTATCTATCTATCTATCTATCTATCTCCTATCTATATATCTATATATCTCCTATCTATCTATCTATCTATCTCCTATCTATCTATCTATCTATCTATCTATCTCCTATCTATCTATCTATCTATCTATCTATCTATCTATCTATCTATCTATCTATCTATCTATCTCATATCTATCTATCTATCTATCTATCTAAACTTCCGGAGGTGACAAGGTACAATAGTACCTCCCGTGCATGTTGGGTCAATGAGCTGCAGTAAATAGTAATGTGTTATGGAGCCTACAGCCTGCAGTAGATGTGTAAATGCATCATAACCACTCTGTCATCAGCAGCTTGCTGACGGTTTCCATCACAGATTTCTTTTTTTCTACTTTGTAATTTTGAGTTGATGCCAATGAAAATATGAAAGTTCTTGGATTTTATGTTTGACTATAAAGCCAATATTAATTAAAGGGGCGGGGTGTGCGTTCCTTTAGCATGGAGATGTCCTACGGACTGCTGGTCCCTGGGTCGCGTGTGTTTTTGGATTGCGCTGTTTCTTTGATAACGGTAACTTTGGATATTTTTGTCACAGTCTCTAACGTTGAAGACGACGGAGGTTTTGAAGCTGCGGCTTATTTTCTGGCCAGAAATGTATCGGATTTTGATGAATTGGTTGATGAAGGTGATTAGGACGGGCTGTGCGGGATGTCATTATCCTGATTAGACAGAGAGAAAGCAGACTTGGAGGATCGGGGGTGAAGATGGATAATTGCAGATATTTTACTTACTAATTTCATACGTTTCGGCATTGGGTTGTGAAGCAACATCACAATGTGACCGCGGCGTCCACAAATGATCACGGTGTCAAGCGGGAACTGAGCGGAAATCATAGCGGTCTACAGATCGGCTGCTTTTCTTTTCAGAGGAGTTTGTGGATTGGCTGACATGAGCTAATTTGTATATCTATTTCCCAGGAAGCATTGCCTGAAAATAAAACTCTCTTCAATGAGAACCAGCATGCCACCTGAACTGCATCTAGGGCCTCACTTACATGGCCACAGATCCATGCTGATGTGGGTCTGACACATTAGTCTATGGCAGAGCTCTGAGGATGAGCCTTGTACTTCAGCTGCAGGCTTAGTCCTAGTTAGAGATGAGCGAACCTACTCGGCCACGCCCCTTTTTCACTCGAGCGATTTTCGAGTACTTCTCTACTCGGGTGAAAAGATTCGGGGGGCGCCGTGGGTGAGCGGGGGGTTGCAAAGGGGAGTGGGGGGAGAGTTCGAGAGAGAGAGATCCCCCCTGTTCCACACTGCTACCCCCCGCTCCACCACGCCACACCCCGCCCCCCTGCGCCCCCCGAATCTTTGCACCCGAGTAGCCAGGTACTCGAAAATAGCGATGCTCGATAGAGTAATTACTCGAAACGAGTACGTTCGCTCATCTCTAGTCCTAGTCAATGGGGAAAATCTGCTTGCAGTTGCCTGACTCGATTTACACACCAAGTAGTGAAATGATGGCTCTCTGTGCAGGATTGTTTTGGCACCTCCCTTACCTGCCATAATATATATATATATATATATATATATATATATATATATATATATATATATATATATATATATATATATATATACTGCACTGATAGTCAGTCTGCCTGTATACTGCTTCTACAGACAGCAGTAAATTAGCAGCATACCCACACCAGGCCAGCTCAGTAAATAGATACTGTACCAGAACCAGACTCCATAAATAAACACAGTGCCAGAACCAAGGTCATAGCATAGATACTGCATCAGAACTAAAATTATAACATAGATACAACACCAGAACCAAGTTTAGTACATAAATACAGAAGCAGAAGAGCTCTGTGAATAAATACTGTAGCAGAACAAAGCTTAATACATAAATACAGCACCACGACCAAGCTCATGACATAAATACAGCCCCAGAACCAATCTCAGTACATAGACACAATATCAGAAGCAAGCCCAGTACATAAATACAACCCTCAAACCAAGCTCATATTATAAATCCAGCAACAGAAATAATCAAACGTGCTGTGGGGCACCAATGAGCAGACAGCAGCATTTAGAGGGGAGGAGCCAGAGCCAGGAGAAGGATGATTCATGTAGCTCCACAAAATGCTGCTACTTGGAGAAAGTGGATCGTCTGGCCTGGTGAATCTACGGGGGGACAATGGCTCCCATCCCACTGCAACCGCACAATTTGCATGTAGCTAAGGCCAGCCATGGCTGCCACATACAGAATGACAGTATTTATAGGGTACCAGTAGTGTGACCCAAATCTATCAGACAATAAGTGCATGCCCACAAGATATGGATGGCAATAAACTTATAGAGTGTATTCAATAGTGTACAGACAACCAGTATAGTGACTGGCACAGGGTGCAGGCATCAGTGTAGTGACTGGCACAGGGTGCAGGCATCAGTGTAGTGACTGGCACAGGGTGCAGGCATCAGTGTAGTGACTGGCACAGGGTGCAGGCATCAGTGTAGTGACTGGCACAGGGTGCAGGCATCAGTGTAGTGACTGGCACAGGGTGCAGGCATCAGTGTAGTGACTGGCACAGGGTGCAGGCATCAGTGTAGTTACTGGCACAGGGTGCAGGCATCAGTGTAGTGACTGGCACTGGGTGCAGGCATCAGTGTAGTGACTGGCACTGGGTGCAGGTATCAGTTTTGTTTGATCTGTTTTCTTGACTACACTTGCCTAATCGTGACCCCGAGCCGGAGATCTGCCTGCAGAGCTGAACTCGCTCCTGTTCCTCCACAGCCAGAGGCCAAATACCAATCAGATATGTAAAGATATATGAAAGTGTTTTCCCGCACGCGGTGGATCAGGCGCTTCGATCCGTTTCTACTATTTCTACGTTACAACTGAAGAAATCAATGAAAGCCAAAGAGACACGGAGTCCCAGATATGGGGAAGCATTGATCCTGGTCTACAGAAGTCACATGACCTATATATCACATGACCTATATATCACATGACCTATATATCCACAAACTTATTATAGAAAGACCAACAAAACTCTGGAAAGTGACAAGTGGAGCAACTGCACCCGGCGACCCGCGGGCACAACTGACATCAGACGCCCGTCCGGGCGCTGTCCAATGTGCTGAGCACCGACCAGTGGCATGTGCTACTCCCATCCGAAAATCAGACAAGTATTGGAGAAGCTGTGATAGTCTGAGTAACAGAACGCCTGGGTACTGACACCCCTTTACAGCGGGGGAGGGGTGGGGGGTCGACTCGTCCCATATCAGGACTGATTTTTCTGTTATCCATTTGCCTGCAGCCTAGAGCGATCCTCCCATGCGGTGGAGAATTAGTAAGCCAACAGGTTTATACCAGACCCACTCCGATTACACCCCCATGGTCGTCACCTACTCCTCTAATGGAATTACACCCCTTCAAATCTCGCCATCAGGATTGGCATCTTTCCATGAACTACACTGCATGGCCACTTTATTAGAGACCCCCATCTAGTAGCGCTGGACTCCTTTGGCCTTCAGAACTGCAGGAATTCTTTGTGGTGTAGATTCTACTAGATGATGATATCGGCCCCTGCGGACAGGAGCTTACTGTAGTTGTTGCAGATTAGATGGAGGTGCTGACATGTTCTGACTAGCTAACGGGAAGGGGTCAACAGTTCATGCTGCTTGCGCCAAATTCTGCCCTCCGATGAGCAACATAAATCTGGACCCGTCTGACCAGGAGATGTTTTCCCGCTGCTCAGTGATACAAGTTTTGCGCTCTTTTGCCCGCTGGAGTCTTTCTGTTTCTCTTAGACACAATGGCGCTGGAACTGGTCATCTGCTGTTATAGCCATTTGTGCGGAGGAACGGTGAGTTGTGCATTCGGACACGTTAGTTGGAGCTCCTGTATTCAGCTGACTGTGCAGCTCCTGTTGGTCAGAACGATTCCTGACATCCTCCTCCGACCCCTTTCAGTGATGAGTTGTTTCCGTCCTCAGGATCCCCTTTCGCTGGATGTTTCTTCTGAGCGCGCCATTCTCTGTATACTCTTCACCCCGTTAGATGAGAAAACCCCCCACGGTTGGCGGTGAGACCCCGGCTAGTCTAGCACCGATGACCGGCCTCATTGGAAGTCGCTCCGATCGCTGGATTTTCCCATCTAATGTGGATTCACACTGAAACTGATCCGCGGAAAACTTGTCATGTGACTTTATGCTGCACTTCGGGGTCACGGGGAGAATTACCATACAGGGGAGCGCCAATCTTGAGAGGGCGGGGGGTCTAATAAAGAGGCCAGTCAGCGTGTAATGGATCTTCCATAAAAGGAGAGATCTCCTCTTCTATTCCACCCATTTACTTTCCCCACTAAGTAGAGCTACGGCTACACGGGGGTCACAGGACCCCAATCCTTCTGATATATGTGGGTCTCATCGGTGGGATGTCCCACCTGTCAGACATTTCTGTCTCTCCTTGGATTGACCCTTTATTAATAATGATGAGAATTGGAATATTTCCCCCTAGACATCTCCAGACTTCCAGAAATAGATGAGATTCTTATTAATAGCCTCCCCAAATTTGCACCCGGGGATGAGATCGGACTTGTTTCCTGCTGAAGATATAAGAAAAAGAAAAAAGATCCAGCGCTCCAGAGAGACCTTTCTGACTTAAATCAATCAGAGGCTCCTTGAATAATAATACATACTTTTATTAACAAGTAAATCCAAATATGTCCGACGCGTTTCGCTGCACTCATAATGACCCGTCCAATAGATTGAACACTTGTATCTTGCACAGCAAATGCTATAAAAAAATAAAAAAGATAAAAAGTTGGGCCCAAATGCTCTTTTAGTTCATTTTGCTTTCAAAAAATGCAATAAAAAGCCAATAACACATGTACCCTGGTAACGGTAAAGCCCCCTGGTGCAGCACCGAGCCATGACTGACTCCTAGGGTGATGTCACATCGTGACGTTCTCTTGGCAGGCTGTTTTTAGGGGGTGGTTTGCCATTGTCTTCCCCAGAAATGGTACCAATTAAAATGTCAGCTTGATTAACACCGTAAAAACAAAAAAAATAACAAAAGCTTCACATTATATGTATCCAACAATGGTACCAAGAAAAACTAGTTTGCCATGCAAAAAAACCAATCCTCATAGAGTCGTGTCAACCGAAACATAAGAGAATATGGCGTTTGAGAATTGGAGATGGAAATCCCCAAAAAAGTAATCTCGTCCTTAGGACCAAAATAGGCCGCGTCACTAAGGGGTTAAAGCTCCTGTGCCCCAATGCAGAATATGTAAGCATGCCACTCTATATTACCTGGCCAGGGTATCAGTGCCCCTCTGGACACCCAGTGCCCTGGACACGGCCCCCCTTGTCTTAGTGTCTATACTGGAGACAATACACCAATGAGATCCCTGCCGCACTCCGTGACGGTCGCAGCCATAAATCAATCTCTTCCTCTTGGCGGTGTGTCAACGTCCCGTTAATGTCCCTTTGTAAATGCAAAGTCGTACATCACCGCAGAGTGCGATCATGTTCTGCTCTATAGGAAGTCCCACAAGGACTATTATAGCAGCATCCAGCTGGGACCGTCTATATTCCTCGCATGAATTTATTCCACAGTCCAGATCAGTGGCGTAATGGGAACTTTTATCATTTGTCGCCAAAGAAGTATAGAGTCTGCCCTTCCCCCAACAATCAAGATCATAAAATGCCATTATTATATAGGGAGTTGGTGTGAAATTGCTTGAATAGCGTTTCTCGTTAGGGAGAGCACCTAGATTGTATAATGAGACTTATAAGACCACCCATGATCCTCTGAGAAATATGCAAATGGAGAGATGGACCAATGCCTCTACAGCTCCACCTAGTGGAAGGCAGCATTCACAGTCCTTATATGAAGGGGTACCAAAGCAAGATACTCACATTCTAAAAGTATTCCATCTTTATTGAGTCCACATAAGGTGACAATGTTTCGACTGCATCACGCAGTCTTTATCCAGTCGAGGAAGGCAGCATTCAGGTGCAGCGTCTGCGGAGTAGGCCGAAGAGGGGGTTAGAGATGGTCACTTGTCACGGTGGCTCTACTGCCCTCTCCCCAGTTACGGGTAGCCCGGTACCTGAACACGTTGCCACACAGGGAGTTGGGAGGAAAAGAAATGGTAACTGTCAAAGTTACCTGCAAATCCAAGTTTGTCACGGGTGACGCCACTGTTCCTTTCTTCTGATGGGACTCCTTAGTAGAATAAATAGAGTCTACACAGAATAAGTACTTTTCTAGACACACCAGGAAGGATTGATGATGTCTGCTTTACTGAACGTAGCAAATCCAATTAACAGTTTTATAGTAAATTTAGTGTAATAGTGGTGGAGGTTCACATAAGGCCACAGTCACAGTTATCTGTTTTTTTTTTCTCTCCTGGCATAAATTCTCTCAGCACCAGCTAGCTCACACCTACTCCATGTACACTCACATAGGAGCAGCTCCTCGTCCTCTCAACACCCGACGTTTATGTGAGTGCTTGGAATTCTTAGCATAGGCCGCACATCCAATAATCTCTCAGCCTCTTCCATATTTACTACACACAGACCGATGGTGTCTGCGTGCAGGAAGACTCCCTCTCCACAGACATCTCTCAGCCGAACCCCAAACAGAAACTCCTCTTCTCACATACACCTTGCAATCACATATATAAAACATGATCACGTGACCAACAAATGATACACACAAACTGATACAACTTCCAGACATACCCAGACAGTTAACCCTTGTGGTACTGTAGACATGCAATACACATAACGCTGATTCAGGCTACAAGCAAAACAAGGACACTACAAAGGCACATAGATCATTCCACCATTACCTTCAGGCCACTACACAGAACAATGGCCCCTCAGCAGTGTGCAGTAGGTTTCTGGCTTGGCTAGTGAGAGGCCTGTGATGTGGGTCGGGAAGAGTATTGTTTCTCCTTAGAGCTCTTTCACATAAGCACTGCGATTTTTGACCGACCATGTCATGGTCACAGTGCCACCGAAAACCGCATAAACGAGAGGCAGCTGTGACTAAGTCACGGCTGCATCTCCGATTTATGTGCCCGTTCAGACTGCCCGGGTCCAGCGAGTATGTGCCAAGCCTGGGATACCGGGATTTTCAGCAGCTCCTATAGACGTCTATGGGACTGGCCACCATACTCCGGACAGAAGATAGTTTCAGAACTATATTTTCCAAACAACGTAAAAACGGCCAACCGGATTGCGCACCATATGCACCATCTTTGCAGGCGGGCCATTTTTACGCACCACAAAAATTGCCATCTGAACTGAGGCATTGGAAAAAATGCCTCAGATGGGTCACGTATATTGGCCTGCAATGAGAGCGGGGCCGATATATGCTAATGTGAATGAAGCCTTAGGGCAAGCAGCTAGAAGGTGTGAGGAGACATATGTGATACCTGTGTGACGAGATTGAGCTGAAAGGATGGTATCCAGTATTAGGCAGGGAAGTGATCATGTGACTTTTGCCAAAGGATTTTGACTTGGGTCATTATTAGTTCAGATGCTTGAATATGGTTAGAATGACTTATAGTCCCGGGTTGTGCAGGATCTCATCAAGTGACCATGCACTACAATGTATTCTTGTGAAGACATGGTATGTCCTGTCAGATGTTGTACTGAGTATGCGTGTGCATGATTATTTATCTAACTGATCATGACTTGTATAATCATACTACGCAGAAGCGGATATATTATATAATCATAAAGTAGTATATAAGGAGGGGAATTTCCAGGGGAATTCTGGGACTCTCACTTTGTCTCATATTTCCAGTCATTGTTACAAGGCTTGTTAAAAAGTCTAACATTGACTTGCAGGAATGCTACCCTCCAATAGGTGGTGCTGTAGAGGCATTATTCCATCTTCCAAATTGCTTGAATACTAGTAGACACTTGACTCAGGTTAGATAATTGGGAACAGGACTCAGGTTCTCCTATATATAAGTCTACATTCAAAATATCTCCAACTCAGACTTTCCCCATTTCACGGCCTTAAGGAAATTAGGAAAATACCCAGTCACGGCCATTTTTGTGGAGAATGTAGTGTTTGTGGGGATCAGTCGACGAGTCATATCACCCTTCATTTCCACATAGGTAAAGAAAGGAATACAAGTGATTGGACGTTCTCTCTCAAATGAGGAAGTCACCAGGAAGGGAGACACATTTTATTTTTACATATATATAGGGTTAACAAAGTTAAACTTCCTGAACTCCGAGGCCTCTGGGGGGCGTTCTGCTGCTCCACATAAGATGAAATTCGGACAACAGCCCCTTCAGACGATGTGCTCGCCATTTATGACAAAAAAACTGTAAAAAAAGTTGCTGATAGGTGGCGCTGTAGCTATACAAATCACGATGCAAAACCATGTTTTCCACCAGTGAATGCAGTGAGTAGAGATGAGCGAGCGTGCTCGTTTAGGACAATTACTCGATTGAGCATCGCTTTTTTGAGTAACTGCCTATTCGGGCGAAAAGATTCAGGGGGTGCCGGGGGGTGCCGGGGTGGAGGGGGGTGGAGCGGGGGGTAGCAGGGGGGAACAGGGGAGAGCTCTCTCTCCCCCCCCCCCCACTCCCCACCGCAACCACCCGCTCACCCCCGGTGCCCCCCGAATCTTTTCGCCCGATTAGGCAGTTACTCGAAAAAAGCGATGCTCGGTCGAGTGATTGTCCTAAACGAGCACGCTCGCTCATCTCTAGCAGTGAGGCAACTTTAATCGCTACAACATGCCTACCTTCAGGTCTGACACGGATGCAGGACTGCTGTGGGGGATCGGGTCCTGCTAGAAACCCCATAACCAGATGTCTGCTTCAGCACTATGGGAAACATGGTTTTGCTCCATGATCTACATTGCTACAGCGCCACCTATCGGCGATTATTGTTTTACATAAATGGCGAGTACATTGTCTGCAACCTGTTTCATAGGAGCAGCAGACCCCCGTCCTGCGGCAGCCATTTTTGTTTTTTTCATTCTCATTTGTTTTAATCCCGCTTTCCAAACATCATAACTTTATATTTTTCCAGCTATATGAAAGTTTGTTTTTTGCCAAATAAGCTGTAATTTACATCGTTTTCTTGGTTGAGATACTTACAAAAAAAAATAAAATTACTTTTTGCCGCCGTCTTTTTGACTCCTCCCACTGAATCTAAATAAAAAAAAATAATTATAAAGTTAAAAAATTTTGCAAAAATAAAAAAGGAAGGCTTTCCTACCGTTTTATATACACAGCTCCCGTGCAGACTTATGTGTCAAACATGGGCTGGGCTGTGTGATGCTGCAGTCATGTGTTCCCTGCCTCCTCCTCTAGTAACATGGTATGCCAGGCTGAGAAAAGACAAATGTTCCTATGAATATGGAACCTGGGCTGTGATTAGTGACTGAGGCTGACCGGCAGCAAGTAGATGCCCAAGCCAGCGGAGTGCCTATCCTCCATCTGGCATGCTATCGTAAGCCAGTCCAGGGCCCTTCTTTTCCCTTCATGTGTCCACAGGGAACCAGTGCAGGAGCACCTACTTCAGAACACACTCAACCGCTTCCTACAAGATGGCAGAATGAGTAGAGTTGTAGTGGCCCAGAGTTAGGGTCCCTCCATTACTGTCTTTATGTGAATGATGCCAATCTTGTATAAGTCTGTTTGTCTCCCTAGCCTGAATGGGGTGATGTGATTGGTAGTTTGAGGATTGGGTGAGGAGCTTTAGAAGAAGAGTTAGTTAGTTGGTGGTTGGTGAAGGAGGAGCCCTCAGGTGACATGGGCTAATGCTCCTGCCGAGGCTTAGCCACGCTCATGTCTCTTCCGCTAGGAGGCTTGTACCCTCCAGGGACTGGAGCGCAACAGAAGCTTCCTAGGAGATGGAGTGGGTGTGAGAATGCCACACACTCCCCTGCTGAACCATATCTAGAGGAAGAGCGCTGAGAAACCGCTACAGTTAGCATCAGTTGTAAGAGTGTTTGGAAGGACGTGTGACACAAGAGTGGTTGTCCCAAGGAGTGTCCATCAGATAACAGCGGCTGAGGATATGTGTGCCTGGGGGAAAAGAACTTTCTGTTTTTCAAGTGTGTGAGAAAACATAAAACTGAAATCTGTCCAGAAGCATCTATACCGGTGTGGAAAAGGACAAGTAATAAGTATCGGAAAAGTTGAACCATTAGGAAAATGTGCGTCCCAGTTTTTGAAAACAATTTGTTTGTGGATTCATTAATTCATTGTAAGTGACATATCACTTGTCAAGGGACACTGGCGTCACGACGACACACTAGGACTAATCTATGGAAACCAAGACCACTGCATCCTATCGCCTCTGTTAGTGGCTGAGCTGGCTTATAGTTCAGCCTTTTGGGAAGAGAGATGGTGAAGTCACCGTAAATCCCGCCATCTTGTACCCCGCTATGTTCCCCGGCTGAAGGCCTGGTTCTCGGTCGCTGCAGAGGAACAATGGTAGAATCAGACCGGGCAAGTTTTGCTTGTAGCCCGTACCCATGGAGACACATAGGTTTGCAGAAGAGCTGTAGCCACAAAATGAGGGGAGATCTGTAATTCTGACTATTTACAAAGGTGCATGACTTTTTTTATTTTAAACCTTTGTAGTAATAAAACCACTGGATGCAAAAAAAAACCTCTATAGTGCTTAATAATAATTATAATCAACGAACTGAAATGTGGATAATTATGCATCTCTGAATTCAGGTCATCTAATTAGATAAGGCATTAAGAAGGATATATTTAGCAGTAAACTAGGCACTTGGATAATTACCGTACCATAGGTGATTATTTTAGTGTAGAGTGTAGGGCAATCCCACCCAATCAGGACAGAATGTGAGCGAAACAGAGCAGCAGGAAAACAGCCATTAACAAGTCATAAACATACAGACCAACAATAAAAGACAAAGACAAGGAGAGGGATTCTGACCATCATACCCTCCTCCTATTAGGTAAGTGTCTGATAGCTAATCATTTACTAATCATAAATCACTATTCAGAATACCATCTCTGGCAGCTCAGGGGCTTTTTTGTTAAAAGACAAAACAAAGAAGATACCAGTGGCTGAAAGAGAAGCCCAAGTAATGGATAAAAAACATAGAAGAGGCAATGATAACTATAATTCCATAATTGTCAAATATATGATTGCAGTTATATTCTTGTACATAGGGGGCAGTATTATAGTAGTTATATTCTTGGACATAGGGGGCAGCATTATAGTAGTTATATTCTTGTACATAGGAGCAGTATTATAGTAGTTATATTCTTGTACATAGGGGGCAGTATTATAGTAGTTATATTCTTGTACATAGGAGGCAGTATTATAGTAGTTATATTCTTGTACATAGGAGGCAGTATTATAGTAGTTATATTCTTGTACATAGGAAGCAGTATTATAGTAGTTATATTCTTGTACATGGGGGGGCAGTATTATAGTAGTTATATTTTTGTACATAGGAGCAGTGTTATAGTAGTTATATTCTTGTACATAGAGGGCAGTATTATAGTAGTTATATTCTTGTACACGGCGGGCAGTATTATAGTAGTTATATTCTTGTACTTAGGGGCAGTACTATAGTAGTTATATTCTTGTAAATAGGGGGCAGTATTATAGTAGATATATTCTTGTACATAGGAGGCAGTATTATAGTAGTTATATTCTTGTACATAGGAGCAGTATTATAGTAGTTATATTCTTGTACATAGGGGGCAGTATTATAGTAGTTACATTCTTGTACATAGGAGCAGTATTATAGTAGTTATATTCTTATACATGTGGGGCAGTATTATAGTAGTTATATTCTTGTACATAGGAGCAGTATTATAGTAGTTATATTCTTATACATGTGGGGCAGTATTATAGTAGATATATTCTTGTACATAGGAGGCAGAATTGTAGCAGTTATATTCTTGTACATAGGAGCAGTATTATAGTAGTTATATTCTTGTACATAGGGGGCAGTATTATAGTAGTTATATTCCTGTACATAGGGGGCAGTATTATAGTAGTTACATTCTTGTACATAGGAGCAGTATTATAGTAGTTATATTCTTATACATGTGGGGCAGTATTATAGTAGTTATATTCTTGTACATAGGAGCAGTATTATAGTAGTTATATTCTTGTACATAGGGGGCAGAATTATAGCAGTTATATTCTTGTAAATAGGGGGCAGTATTATAGTAGATATATTCTTGTACATATGGGGCAGAATTGTGGCAGTTATATTCTTGTACATAGGAGCAGTATTATAGTAGTTATATTCTTGTACATAGGAGGCAGTATTATAGTAGTTATATTCTTGTACATAGGGTGCAGTATTATAGTAGGTATATTCTTGTACATAGGGGGCAGTATTATAGTAGTTATATTCTTGTACATAGGGGCAGTATTATAGTAGTTATATTCTTGTACATAGGGGGCAGTATTTTAGTAGTAATATTCTTGTACATAGGGGACAGTATTATAGTAGTTATATTCTTGTACATAGGGAGCAGTATTATAGTAGTTATATACTTGTACAGAGGAGGCAGTATTATAGTAGTTATATTCTTGTACATAGGGGCAGTATTATAGTAGTTATATTCTTGGACATAGGGGGCAGTATTATAGTAGTTATATTCTTGTACATAGGGGCAGTATTAAAGTAGTTATATTTTTGTACATAGGAGCAGTATTATAGTAGTTATATTCTTGTACATAGCGGCAGTATTATAGTAGTTATATTCTTGTACATAGGAGGCAGTATTATAGTTGTTATATTCTTGTACATAGTGGGCAGTATTATAGTAGATATATTCTTGTACATATGGGGCAGAATGGTAGCAGTTATATTCTTGTACATAGGAGCAGTATTATAGTAGTTATATTCTTGTACATAGGGTGCAGTATTCTAGTAGTTATATTCTTGTACATAGGGGGCAGTATTATAGTAGTTATATTCTTGTACATAGGAGGTAGTATTATAGTAGTTATATTCTTGTACATAGGGGGCAGTATTATAGTAGTTATATTCTTGTACATAGGAGCAGTATTATAGTAGTTATATCCTTGTACATAGCGGGGAGTATTATAGTAGTTATATTCTTGTACATAGGAGGCAGTATTTTAGTAGTTATATTCTTGTACATAGAGGGCAGTATTATAGTAGTTATATTCTTGTACATAGGGGCAGTATTATAGTAGTTATATTCTTGTACATAGGGGGCAGTATTTTAGTAGTAATATTCTTGTACATAGGGGACAGTATTATAGTAGTTATATTCTTGTACATAGGGAGCAGTATTATAGTAGTT
This sequence comes from Eleutherodactylus coqui, assembly GCF_035609145.1. Classification (NCBI taxonomy): domain Eukaryota; kingdom Metazoa; phylum Chordata; class Amphibia; order Anura; family Eleutherodactylidae; genus Eleutherodactylus; species Eleutherodactylus coqui. Next base: position 163,372,239 of record NC_089845.1, read on the forward strand.
ATATTCTTGTACATAGAGGGCAGTATTATAGTAGTTATATTCTTGTACAGAGGAGGCAGTATTATAGTAGTTATATTCTTGGACATAGGGGGCAGTATTATAGTAGTTATATTCTTGTACATAGGGGCAGTATTAAAGTAGTTATATTTTTGTACATAGGAGCAGTATTATAGTAGTTATATTCTTGTACATAGCGGCAGTATTATAGTAGTTATATTCTTGTACATAGGAGGCAGTATTATAGTTGTTATATTCTTGTACATAGGGGGCAGTATTATAGTAGATATATTCTTGTACATATGGGGCAGAATAGTAGCAGTTATATTCTTGTACATAGGAGCAGTATTATAATAGTTATATTCTTGTACATAGGGTGCAGTATTCTAGTAGTTATATTCTTGTACATAGGGGGCAGTATTATAGTAGTTATATTCTTGTACATAAGGGGCAGTATTATAGTAGTTATATTCTTGTACATAGGGAGCAGTATTATAGTAGTTATATTCTTGTATATAGGGGGCAGTATTATAATAGTTATATTCTTGTACATAGGGGACAGTATTATAGTAGTTATATCCTTGTACATAGGAGCAGTATTATAGTGGTTATATTTTTGTACATAGGAGCAGTATTATAGTAGTTATATTTTTGTACATAGCGGCAGTATTATAGTAGTTATATTCTTGTACATAGGGAGCAGTATTATAGTAGTTATATTCTTGTACATATGGGGCAGAATTGTAGCAGTTATATTCTTGTACATAGGTGGCTGTATTGTAGCAGTTATATTCTGGTACATAGGGGGCAGTATTGTAGCAGTTATATTCTTGTACATAGGGGGCAGTATTATAGTAGTTATATTCTTGTACATGGGGGGCAGTATTATAGTGGTTATTTTCTTGTACATAGGAGGTAGTATTATAGTAGTTATATTCTTGTACATAGGGGGCAGTATTATAGTAGTTATATTCTTGTACATAGGAGCAGTATTATAGTAGTTATATCCTTGTACATAGCGGGGAGTATTATAGTAGTTATATTCTTGTACATAGGAGGCAGTATTTTAGTAGTTATATTCTTGTACATAGAGGGCAGTATTATAGTAGTTATATTCTTGTACATAGGGGGCAGTATTATAGTAGTTATATTCTTGTACATAGGAGGCAGTATTATAGTAGTTATATTCTTGTACATAGAGGGCAGTATTATAGTAGTTATATTCTTGCACATAGAGACAGTATTATAGTAGTTTTATTCTTGTACATAGGGGGCAGTATTATAGTAGTTATATTCTTGTTCATAGGAGCAGTATTATAGTAGTTATATCCTTGTACATAGGGGGCAGTATTTTAGTAGTTATATTCTTGTACATAGAGGGCAGTATTATAGTAGTTATATTCTTGTACATAGGGGGCAGTATTATAGTAGTTATATTCTTGTACATAGGAGGCAGTATTTTAGTAGTTATATTCTTGTACATAGAGGGCAGTATTATAGTAGTTATATTCTTGTACATAGGGGGCAGTATTATAGTAGTTATATTCTTGTACATAGGAGGCAGTATTATAGTAGTTATATTCTTGTATATAGAGGGCAGTATTATAGTAGTTATATTCTTGCACATAGAGACAGTATTATAGTAGTTTTATTCTTGTACATAGGGGGCAGTATTATAGTAGTTATATTCTTGTTCATAGGAGCAGTATTATAGTAGTTATATTCTTGTACATAGGAGGCAGTATTATAGTAGTTATATTCTTGCACATAGAGACAGTATTATAGTAGTTTTATTCTTGTACATAGGAGCAGTATTATAGTAGTTATATCCTTGTACATAGCGGGCAGTATTATAGTAGTTATATTCTTGTACATAGGAGGCAGTATTATAGTAGTTATATTCTTGTACATAGGAGCAGTATTATAGTAGTTATATCCTTGTACATAGCGGGCAGTATTATAGTAGTTATATTCTTGTACATAGGGGACAGTATTATAGTAGTTATATTCTTGTACATAGAGGGCAGTATTATTGTAGTTATATTCTTGTACATAGGGGTACTGTTATAGTAGTTATATTCTTGTACATAGCGGGCAGTATTATAGTAGTTTTATTCTTGTACATAGGATACGGTATTATAGGAGTTATATTCTTGCACATAGGGGGCAGTATTATGTCAACAACCTCTGACACCTTCCTGTCCTCATTTAAACACTCCATTATATCCTCTCTGCTTAAAAAAAAATCGACCCGTGATCCGACCAATGCTGCCAACAACCGACCCCTCTCAAACCTCCCTTTCATCTACAAATTACTAGAATGCATGGTCTACTCCCACCTCACATACTTTCTCTCTGACAACTCACTCCTCGACCCCCCCTACTTTTGTTTCCACTCTCTACACTTGACTCGCAAAAGTGTCAAATGAGCTAATGATGGCAAAGTCATGAGGTGACTACTTCCTACTATTCCTTTTTGACTTCTCTGCTGCAGTGGACACTGTCGACCATGATCTCCTTCTCACTATGCTCTGCTCCATTGGCCTTAAGGACACTGCTCTCTCCTGGTTCTCCTCCTACCTATCTGACCACTCTTTCAGTGTCTCCTTCGCTGGCTCTATGTCCTCTCCACTTCCTCTCACTGTTGGGGTCCCCCAGGGCTCGGTCCTTGGTCCCTTTCTTTTCTCTATCTACACAGCCCTTTTTCTCATACTTAACCTCTCTAAAACTGAACTTCTCGTCTTTCTGCCTTCCAGCTGACCTCCCCCCAACATCTCCATTTCAGTATCTGGCACCATCATAACCCTCAGAGGACACGCCTGCTGCCTTGGGGTCACATTGGACTCTGACCTCTCCTTAACCCCCTACATCCAGTCTTTGGCCTAAACATGCCACTTGCACCTCAGAAATATTGCTAAAATACGCCAGTTCCTCACTACGGAGACACTAAAGACACTCTTGATTCCCCTTATCCACTCCCAACTTGACTATTGCAACTCGCTCCTCAACGGCTTCCCCCGCACCAGACTCACTCCACTCCAATCCATACTAAATGTGGCAGCTAGGCTCATTTTTCTATCCAGCTGTTACTCAGACGCCTCCCTACTGTCAGTACCCCACCCAGCCCGCTCACTCCGATCCGCTAACACCCTCAGACTAAACACCCCTGTAATACGAACCTCTCATGCTCGCCTACAGGACTTCACCAGAGCAGCACCCATCCTTTGGCACCACTTCAGGGAGGCATACCAAATCCCCTGACCTAGTGCCCTGCCCCTCCCTATGGCTCCCACACCTTCCACCCTGCCTATCACATACGACCTCTACCCCTGCACCTCCTTACCACCCCACCCCGTTTGCTTTCTAATAACTGATTTCCATATGGAATACCCTACTGCCTGTGTCCCCCCATGTCAACCCCCCCCCCCGTACCTCCTGTACCACCCCCACCCCATTTGTTTCAAACTGATTGTATATCATATGTAATTGTATTGTTTGTGTTTCTCCCGTTTTAAAACCACGGCGGAATAGGTTGGCGCTACACAAATAAAGATTATTAGTAGTTCTATTCCTGTATACAGGTAGCAGTATTTGGATGCCTATTTACTCTGTCATAGGGTATTTCTGATCTCCAGATGTTAGTTTCATGTTACATGTTTGTGTAAATCCATCATATGGCCTCTACGTTTAGTCTAAGGCCCCCTGCACACGGGCAGAAATTCTGCAACAGGATTTCCGCGGCAGGATTTCCGCCCGTGCCCGCTGCTATAGGATTGCATCAGATAATTCAATCCAATGCAGACAGTCGCGATTTGACCGCATGAAAACTCACGCAATAAACAAACTGCGGCATGTCCTATTTCTGCGTGAGCCTCGCAGAGCCCCGCCCAGAAACATCACGGCTGACAGCCGTGGGCGGCAGCTGGCACATAGCCGAGCGGAGTAGACGGCGGAGCAGGTGAGCTGTGGTGGTCACTGCAGGGGCACGGCTCGCATCCCGCTGCAGGAGGCCTCAGATATTAATTTATCTCGCTTTATTGCACAGAATATTTACTGCTCTGCCTCTGTTTCCGCACGGCGGTTCGTATATTTGTAGTTTTCTCTGACCCCCGCCGTCGTCCTCCTTCTGCGTTTTACCATCTCAGCGGCTGCTGTTTATTGAAAGGCTTTTTATTATTGTAAAAGCCAAACCCAATTTGAATGTCGGCCAAGTAATCCATTGGTGTACAGGAGCCAGCGGGCCTTCTGGGCAGCAGACTCCTCACAGGATACATCTTGTCAGTCATTAACCACCTATTAACCCTTGCGGCGCTCTGGCGGTACTTTGGATGCTCATCCCACAGTTCTCACTCAGGGTGTCGCGATGCCCCTTCTTACTGACCTCACTATTGGGCATTACCCTGCACATACATCTTATTACGACTACTTGAGTGATTACTGACAGCCAGGCTCCTGCTCTAACAGCAAGACACTGAGAAACCTCAGATCTTAACAATTTAACTCCTTACATGCCACAAACAATAGCAACATGTAAGCAGATGACAGGAAGAGGGGGCACTCTCTATTACGCATCTGCCACCCACAGTGCAATCACAAAGTGCCGCTGGGTACCCATTAACTCAGGTAATGCAGTGTACTATGCTATTGATCAAACAATTGCATCGTCAAGTCCCCTTCGGGGGCAACACCAGAATTGCTGTTTTTCCTTTGTTCATCTCCCCCAAAGATATCAATAAAAAGAAATCTAGAAGTCACGCTTACCTCACACTGGTGCCACCATAAACTGCAAAAAACAATGTCTCCATAAACCTGGTATCGCAGCAATCGTGCTGATTGGACAAGAACGTTACAATGTTACTTTTACCAAATGGTCATCACTCTGGAAACAAAACCCCCCAAAAATGAGGTCGTTTTTGGAGTTTTTTTCCATCTCCTCCCAACAACACAAGTAAGGCCAGTAAAGTATACAACTAATCCTCCCCCAAAAAGCCCTCATACAGGTATGTCAATGAGTTACGGCTCATGCAACCATGGAAATCGCTTGGTCCTTAACACACAAGAGAGGCCGCTCACGGAAGGCTGTAGGAGTTTACTCTAGCATTCTGCTGGTGGACCAGGAGGATCAGGATGAGCAGGGTCGTTGCTGCCTCTCAGACTAGTTACAGTTTAATGAATACTCTTTTTAGTTCTTACTGTTCTTCAGACATCTTTCATTTGTGCATCACATCATTGTGTTTCTCGTGACCCAATTTCTTGTCAGCGTCGGCTTACAGACTGATGACTAAAGTATCTGTGCCACAGAGAAAAATTAATGGTTTTTTATGTAATAGAAAGCCGTCCATGTATATAGGCAGCAGAGAATCTGAAGACCCCCATCCTGACACCATCACCTCTGGGGGCTGTATGATGAACTCTGGCATTACTCCAGCTATGATAGGACTGCAGGCATGCTAATGATACACTGCATACATGCTATACTCACAGCGCACATACTGCGCCCACGCCACTAACACACAGGACACAAAGTGCTCAGATACCACTAATACACTGGACACCAGCCACAGAGGCCACTAACACACTGGACACATAGTGGTCAGATACCACTAATACACTGGACACCAGCCACACAGGCCACTAACACACTGGACACATAGTGGTCAGATACCACTAATACACTGGACACCAGCCACACAAGCCACTAACACACTGGACACATAATGCTCAGATACCACTAATACACTGGACACCAACCACAGAGGCCACTAACACACTGGACACATAGTGCTCAGATACCACTCATACACTGGACACCAGCGACAGAGGCCACTAACACACTGGACACATAGTACGCAGATACCACTTATACACTGGACACCAGCCACAGAGGCCACTAACACACTGGACACATAGTACTCAGATACCACTCATACACTGGACACCAGCCACAGAGGCCACTAACACACTGGACACATTGTACGCAGATACCACTCATACACTGGACACCAGCCACGGAGGCCACTAACACACTGGACACATAGTACGCAGATACCACTAATACACTGGACACCATCCACACATGCCACTAACACACTGGACACATAGTGCTCAGATACCACTAATACACTGGACACCAGCCACACAGGCCACTAACACACTGGACACATAGTGCTCAGATACCACTAATACACTGGACACCAGCCACACAGGCCACTAACACACTGGACACATAGTGCTCAGATACCATTAATACACTGGATACCAGCCACAGAGGCCACTAACACACTGGACACATAGTACTCAGATACCACTCATACACTGGACACCAGCCACACAGGCCACTAACACACTGGACACATAGTGCTCAGATACCACTCATACACTGGACACCAGCCACACAGGCCACTAACACACTGGACACATAGTACTCAGATACCACTCATACACTGGACACCAGCCACACAGGCCACTAACACACTGGACACATAGTGCTCAGATACCATTAATACACTGGATACCAGCCACACAGGCCACTAACACACTGGACACATAGTACTCAGATACCACTCATACACTGGACACCAGCCACACAGGCCACTAACACACTGGACACATAGTGCTCAGATACCACTCATACACTGGACACCAGCCACACAGGCCACTAACACACTGGACACATAGTGCTCAGATACCATTAATACACTGGATACCAGCCACACAGGCCACTAACACACTGGACACATAGAGCTCAGATACCACTCATACACTGGACACCAACCACACAGGCCACTAACACACTGGACACATAGTGCTCAGATACCAGTCATACACTGGACACCAACCACACAGGCCACCAACACAATGGACACATAGTACTCAGATACCACTAATACACTGGACACCAGCCACAGAGGCCACTAACACACTGGACACATAGTACTCAGATACCACTCATACACTGGACACCAGCCACACAGGCCACTAACACACTGGACACATAGTGCTCAGATACCATTCATACACTGGACACATAGTGCTCAGATACCACTCATACAGTGGACAACAGCCACAGAGGCCACTGACACACTGGACACATAGTGCTCACATGCCTCTAATTCACTGAACCCCTGCCACAAAGGCCACTAACACACTGGACACATAGTGCTCAGATACCACTCATACACTGGACACCAGCCACACAGGCCACTAACACACTGGACGCATAGTACGCAGATAACACTAATACACCGGACACCAGCCACACAGGCCACTAACACACTGAACACAGTGCTCAGATACCACTAATACACTGGACACCAGCCACACAGGCCACTAACACACTGGACACATAGTGCTCAGATACCACTCATACACTGGACACCAACCACACAGGCCACTAACACACTGGACACATAATGCTCAGATACCACTCATACACTGGACACTAGCCACACAGGCCACTAACACACTGGACACATAGTGCTCAGATACCACTAATACACTGGACACCAGCTACACAGGCCACTAATACACTGAACACATAGTGCTCAGATAACACTAATACACTGGACACCAGCCACACAGGCCACCAACACACTGGATACACAGTACACAAACTGCACATGCCAAAGTCCCTCTGGACTTATTTTGCACATATCACTAATGTACAGGATCAATGATGCATATGCCAGTAGCACACATTTTATTTATACAGTTTATACTAATTGACTGAAAAAAATGGGGAATAGAGACAAAAGTAGCTGAGAGGTCATACAATAGGTTCACTTATCTCTAATTATTAGCTTTAGGGGTGCAATTACTTTTGCACATGAGTAATATCATTCAGATCTTGACTTTACACGACTGCTCAGGTTCCCTTTGTCTAATATTACATTGATCGGAAATCATGCTGAGTGACCGATCTGCAATCAGACCCTTGGAGACGGGGAACGGACTTGTGCCACATTCTCAGGAATGTAAATGCGGCGGCCACAAAGGGCGCGATGATGTCACCGCTGCAGTAAGCCTGTTCTGTACAGACCGCTTTTATTGGGTCATTCTATCTGGAGACGACTGTGTTGTAGTGACTCATCCCGTCACTTCCTCGGCTCTCCTCCAGTTTTTACCCCTAGATTTCTTTCCTTTTTAATTGCATCTCGTATTTTATTAAGAAACAGAATCTGGAGGAAGGAAGCGCCGTTTAGCTTCTCATTGTCTGCGATCCGAGCGGCGTTGGCTGGAAATAATTAGCTCCCGACTGCTAAAAGCTCCTTTGCAGATAATTTTAAGCGCCTGATTGATAGGTTTGAAAACATGATGGTAATTCTGCTGCAGGAAAACTTCAATCATTATAATAGGGAAGTGTATTTTAACCCTTTCATGGCCAAGGGTCATCGCCTCGCCCACGCCAGGTCACGGTCTGCAGTTACGTTATCCCCACTTTTAATATTTTTTATTTTTCGGGTGACATATCTACACGAGGGCTTGTTGTTTACAGGACAAGTTGCAAGTTTCAATAGTAGCATTTAACATATTGCAAAAGTTTGTGCTTTTGTGATTTTTTGTGTGATGCCATTTTAACATTAGAAAGTCCCATTAAAAAAACGCATTGATATTGCAGCGTTAAAAAAAAACGCTAGTGGGTAACAGCCCTGAGACAGTTTTCTGGTAGTCTTATTTGCATCAGTTCTTGGTTTTAAGAACCTCTGCTTGTTGTCATTTAATAGGTTTTACTTCCTGGGGATAAACTGTTCTGGTCATATGATTGACATCGGCGCCTGTCTTGTTGGAGTAGTAACAGCGCTTGGTCTTGTGGAGGTCTTTGCACCGCTGTCAATCACAGGACAAAACAAGAGATGAGCGAGCACCAAAATGCTCGGGTGCTCGTTACTCGAGACGAATTTTTCGCGTAACGAACCCCATTGAAGTCAATGGGCGACCAGAGCATTTTTGTATATCGCCGATGCTCGCTAAGGTTTTCATTTGTGAAAATCTGGGCAATTCAAGAAAGTGATGGGAACGACACAGAAACGGATAGGGCAGGCGAGGGGCTACATGTTGGGCTGCATCTCAAGTTCCCAGGTCCCACTATTAAGCCACAATAGTGGCAAGAGTGCCCCCCCCCCCCAACAACTTTAACATCTGAAAAGCCCTCATTAGCATGGCATACCTTAGCTAAGCACCACACTACTTCCAACAAAGCACAATCACTGCCTGCATGACACTCCGCTGCCACTTCTCCTGGGTTACATGCTGCCCAACCCCCCCTGCACGACCCAGTGTCCACAGCCCACACCAAACTGTCCCTGCCCAGCCTTCAGCTGCCCTCATGCCACGCCACCCTCATGTCTATTTATAAGTGCGTCTGCCATGAGGAGGAACCGCAGGCACACACTGCAGAGGGTTGGCACGGCTAGGCAGCGACCCTCTTTAAAAGGGGCGGGGCGATAGTCCACAATGCTGTACAGAAGCAATGAGAAATCCAATCCTGTGCCACCGCCATCAGGAGCTGCACACGTGGGCATAGCAATGGGGAACCTATGTGCCACACACTATTCATTCTGTCAAGGTGTCTGCATGCCCCAGTCAGACCGCGGTTTTTAATTCATAGACACAGGCAGGTACAACTCCCTATTGTGAAGTCCCTGTGGACCGACAGCATGGGTGGCTCCCTGGAACCCACCGGCGGTACATAAAAATATCCCATTGCATTGCCCAACACAGCTGATGTAATGTCGTGCTTAATGCAGGTGGGCTTCGGCCCACACTGCATGCCCCAGTCAGACCGGGGTTCTTTAGAAGTGGACACATGTAGTTACAACTCCCTGTGCACCCACAGCATGGGTGGCTCCCTGGAACCCACCGGCGGTACATAAAAATATCCCATTGCATTGCCCAACACAGCGGATGTAACGTCAGCTGTAATGCAGGTGGGCTAAAATTTGATTACACTGTAGGCGAGGGCCCACAAAAATTGCTGTATCAACAGTACTAATGTACATCCCAAAAATTGGCTATGGCCAACCAAGAGGGCAGGTGAAACCCATTAATCGCTTTGGTTAATGTGGCTTAATTTGTAACTAGGCCTGGAGGCAGCCCAGTTAAAAATTGGTGGAGGTGAAAGTTTCAACGCTTTAATGAGCATTGAAACATATAAAAATTGTTTACAAAAATTATATGAGTGAGCCTTGTGGGCCTGAGAAAAATTGCCCGTTCGGCGTGATTACGTCAGGTTTCAGGAGGAGGAGCAGGAGGAGGAGGAGGAGGAATATTAGACACAGATTGATGAAGCTAAAAGGTCCACGTTTTTGATGGGGATACAGAACGTAGCTTCCATCCGCGGGTGCAGCCTACGTATTGCTTAGGTATCGCTGCTGTCCGCTGGTGGAGAACAGAAGTCTGGGGAAATCCAGGCTTTGTTCATCTTGATGAGTGTAAGCCTGTCGGCACTGTCGGTTGACAGGCGGGTACGCTTATCTGTGATGATTCCCCCAGCCGCACTAAACACCCTCTCTGACAAGACGCTAGCTGCAGGACAAGCAAGCACCTCCAGGGCATACAGCGCGAGTTCAGGCCACGTGTCCAGCTTCGACACCCAGTAGTTGTAGGGGGCAGAGGCGTCACGGAGGACGGTCGTGCGATCGGCTACGTACTCCCTCACCATCCTTTTACAGTGCCCCCGCCGGCTCAGCCGTGACTGGGGAGCGGTGACACAGACTTGCTGGGGAGCCATAAAGCTGTCAAGGGCCTTAAAGAGTGTTGGCCTGCCTGTGCTGTACATGCTGCCTGATCTCCGTGCCTCCCCTGCTACCTGGCCCTCGGAACTGCGCCTTCGGCCACTAGCGCTGTCGTATGGGAATTTTACCATCAGTTTGTCCGCCAGGGTCCTGTGGTATAGCAACACTCTCGAACCCCTTTCCCCTTCGGGTATGAGAGTGGAAAGGTTCTCCTTATACCGTGGGTCGAGCAGTGTGTACACCCAGTAATCCGTAGTGGTCAGAATGCGTGTAACGCGAGGGTCACGAGAAAGGCATCCTAACATGAAGTCAGCCATGTGTGCCAGGGTAACTGTACGCAACACATGGCTGTCCTCACTAGGAAGATCACTTTCAGGATCCTCCTCCTCCTCAGGCCATACACGCTGAAAGGATGACAGGCCAGCAGCATGTGTACCCTCACCAGTGGCCCAAGCTGTGTCTTCCCCCTCCTCCTCATCTTCCTCCTCCTCCTCCTCCTCACCGTGCTGAGATATAGACAGGAGGGTGCTCTGACTATCCAGCAACATACTGTCTTCCCCCGACTCTGTTTCCGAGTGCAAAGCGTCTGCCTTTATGCTTTGCAGGGAACTTCTCAAGAGGCATAGCAGAGGAATGGTGACGCTAATGATTGCAGCATCGCCGCTCACCACCTGGGTAGACTCTTCAAAGTTTCGAAGGACCTGGCAGATGTCTGCCAACCAGGCCCACTCTTCTGAAAATAATTGAGGAGGCTGACTCACACTGCGCCGCCCATGTTGGAGTTGGTATTCCACTATAGCTCTACGCTGCGCATAGAGCCTGGCCAACATGTGGAGCGTAGAGTTCCACCGTGTGGGCACGTCGCACAGCAGTCGGTGCACTGGCAGATTAAACCGATGTTGCAGGGTGCGCAGGGTGGCAGCGTCCGTGTGGGACTTGCGGAAATGTGCGCAGAGCCGGCGCGCCTTTACGAGCAGGTCTGACAAGCGTGGGTAGCTTTTCAGAAAGCGCTGAACCACCAAATTAAAGACGTGGGCCAGGCATGGCACGTGCGTGAGGCTGCCGAGCTGCAGAGCCGCCACCAGGTTACGGCCGTTGTCACACACGACCATGCCCGGTTGGAGGCTCAGCGGCGCAAGCCAGCGGTCTGCTCTGTCAGACCCTGCAGCAGGTCGTGGGCCGTGTGCCTCTTATCTCCTAAGCTGAGTAGTTTCAGCACGGCCTGCTGACGCTTGCCCACCGCTGTGCTGCCACGACGCGCGACACCGACTGCTGGCGACGTGCTGCTGCTGCTGACACATCTTGATTGCGAGACAGAGGTTGCGTTGGAGGAGGAGGGTGCTTTAGTGGAGGAAGCATACACCGCCGCAGATACCACCACCGAGCTGTGGCCCGCAATTCTGGGGGTGGGTAGGACGTGAGCGGTCCCAGGCTCTGACTCTGTCCCAGCCTCCACTAAATTCACCCAATGTGCAGTCAGGGAGATATAGTGGCCCTGCCCGCCTGTGCTTGTCCACGTGTCCGTTGTTAAGTGGACCTTGGCAGTAACCGCGTTGGTGAGGGCGCGTACAATGTTGCGGGAGACGTAGTCGTGCAGGGCTGGGACGGCACATCGGGAAAAGTAGTGGCGACTGGGAACCGAGTAGCGCGGGACCGCCGCCGCCATCATACTTTTGAAGGACTCCGTTTCCACAACCCTATACGGCAGCATCTCCAGGCTGATAAATTTGGCTATGTGCACATTTAACGCTTGAGCGTGCGGGTGCGTGGCGGCGTACTTGCGCTTGCGCTCCAACACTTGCACTAGCGACGGCTGGATGCTGCGCTGACAGACATTGCTGGATGGGGCCGAGGACAGCGGAGGTGAGGGTATGGGTGCAGGCCAGGAGACGGTAGTGCCTGTATCCTCAGAGCGGGGTTGGATCTCAGTGGCAGGTTGGGGCACAGGGGGAGAGGCAGCGGTGCAAACTGGAGGCGGTGAACGGCCTTCGTCCCACCTTGTGGGGTGCTTGGCCATCATATGTCTGCGCATGCTGGTGGTGGTGAGGCTGCTGGTGGTGGCTCCCCGGCTGATCTTGGCGCGACAAAGGTTGCACACCACTGTTCGTCGGTTGTCTGGCGTCTCTGTGAAAAACTGCCAGACCTTTGAGCACCTCGGCCTCTGCAGGGTGGCATGGCGCAAGGGGGCGCTTTGGGAAACAGTTGGTGGATTATTCGGTCTGGCCCTGCCTCTACCCCTGGACACCGCACTGCCCCTTGCAACCTGCCCTGCTGCTGCCCTTGCCTCCCCCTCTGAAGACCTGTCCTCAGTAGGCGTAGCAAACCAGGTGGGGTCAGTCACCTCATCGTCCTCCTGCTGCTCTTCCTCAGAATCCTCGGTGCGCTCCTCCCTCAGACTTAATGCCCTTACTACTACCTCACTGATAGACAACTGTGTCTCATCGTCATCGGCCTCCTCACCCACTGTAAGGTCTTGAGACAGTTGCCGGAAGTCCCCATCCTCATCCCCCAGACCCCGGGAACTTTCCAATGGTTGGGCATCAGTGACAATAAACTCCTCTGGTGGGAGAGGAACCACTGCTGCCCAATCTGAGCAGGGGCCCGAGAACAGTTCCTGGGAGTCTGCCCGCTCCTCAGAATGTCTCATTTTCATGGAGTGAGGAGGCTGGGAGGAAGGAGGAGCAGCAGCCACAGGATTTTGAGTTGCAGCAGTGGACAGCGCAGAACTCTGGGTGGACGATAGGTTGCTGGAAGCACTTTCTGCCATCCACGACAGGACCTGCTCACACTGCTCATTTTCTAATAAAGGTCTACCGCGTGGACCCATTAAATGTGCTATGAATGTGGGATGCCAGAAACGTGCCTCTCTCCTAATCCCGCAGCAGTCGGCTGCGATACACCTGCATCAGAAGCTCGGCCTGTGCCCACACCCGGACTAGGGCCTCCGTGTCCTCGGCCGCGCCCACGTCCTCTAGGCCTACCCCTACCCCTCAGCATGCTGTATTACCAGGAATGCAGAAACACAACACTGTAATTAAATGTGCCGCTTATTGGCCTGTGGTTGGAGGCTGAGTTCGCTTACGGAACGCCTGGAAATAATTTGGCGCAAGCCTGCTGTAACACTTAGCTGGCTGCGTATTTATTTGGAAAAATTTTACCCCCAGCACACACGGACCCAGAACACTGAGCAGAGTGACAGGCAGGCCAAATAGATTTTTTTCAAATCTTTTTTTTCAAAAGGACCACTGCGTATATTCAATCTATAAGATGTCTTCTGGCCCTGCCTACACAATTCTGTCCCTGTAGTATTACTGCAGGGCGCAATGCTCTGCACGGCCGATATACCAAAAAAAAAAAATGTGCAACACTGCTAACAGCAGCCTCCACACTACTGCACACGGTTAGATGTGGCCCTAAGAAGGACCGTTGGGGTTCTTGAAGCCTACACTAACTCCTAACACTCTCCCTGCCTAACCACCACTTCTGTCCCTGTAGTATTACTGCAGGGCGCAATGCTCTGCACGGCCGATATACCAAAAAAAAAAAAATGTGCAACACTGCTAACAGCAGCCTCCACAGTACTGCACACGGTTAGATGTGGCCCTAAGAAGGACCGTTGGGGTTCTTGAAGCCTAAAATAACTCCTAACACTCTCCCTATAGCAGCTCCGGCACCAACAGCACTGTCCCTCAGCTATCTCACAACGCATCTGTGGCGAGCCGCGGGAGGGGCCGATTTTAATACTCGGGTGACACCTGATCTCGCCAGCCACTCACTGCAGGGGGGTGGTATAGGGCTTGAATGTCGCAGGGGGAAGTTGTAATGCCTTCCCTGTCTTTCAATTGGCCAGAAAAGCGCGCTAACGTCTCAGAGAGGAAAGTGAAAGTAACTCGAACATCGCGTGGTACTCGTCACGAGTAACGAGCATCTCGAACACGCTAATACTCGAACGAGCATCAAGCTCGGACGAGTACGTTCGCTCATCTCTAGACAAAACTGATCTTTTGTTGAAGCAGAGATGTCAGAAACTACAAAGTGCATTTTATAACATTTTTGTAACTTTCTCAGTATACAAACAATGACCAAAAAATCCATTCTGCAATGGATCCCAATATTCAGTGCAGTTTTAAAGGGCCACTCCAGTGATTACCCCCCACCCCCTTTTGTTGTGTAAGTAGCTCCCCCAGTATATGTCAGCTGGTATTATATTGTGGGGGGCACTATTACATTATGGGGAAGAATGGAGGAACCAGTGCAAGGAGGGTATTATTACCTAAAAAAGGTGCTGTTACCTCATGGCAGCACAAAATGCACACTATTACATTACGGGTAGACTCGCTGTCACATCTGTCCATGACTGCCGATGAATATATACGACAACTATGGAGGACTGGACACAGGGGTAGTTTGGACGCCGTGTATACAGGGGACCAAGGGTTTCTAG
Source organism: Eleutherodactylus coqui (assembly GCF_035609145.1). Taxonomy (NCBI): domain Eukaryota; kingdom Metazoa; phylum Chordata; class Amphibia; order Anura; family Eleutherodactylidae; genus Eleutherodactylus; species Eleutherodactylus coqui. The sequence goes on from NC_089845.1 coordinate 163,387,413, forward strand.
ACACAGGATTAGACAGGTGATGGGAGAGAACAGCAAAGAACGGGACAGAATGGAAGCCCCTGAACCTCCTCAACTGGACTTGCCATGAAGTGGAGCACTCGCCCTGAGAATGGTGACCCCCCCCCCCCCTCACTACTTGCACATGGCAAGTTTCAATGTGAGAGAAGACCTGAGAGACCAGACCAACAGGGAGAACAATAGGACTGGATGCAGAGCAGAGGACACTGACCACAGACAGGAATGCACGGCATTCAGGAGTACAAGGCAGAATCAGTCCTCTATGCTAAGAGTCCTGACAGGGCCAGAATACAAGGAGTATAACTGGCGCCCTCAGCAAGGAGGAGACATCATATCATGGAAATGTTGGTGACTGGCTGACTGAGCTGTCAATCAGTCCAGCAGCAATATGTAGAAGTTTAACCATCGCCATCCAGGACCAAATTAAACATGAACACGTCAGCAGGCGCTGCATGTAATCCAATCTAAGACTCAAAGGAAACTGGTGCCACGACCCTTGTTCTATGTCTGCCAAGCTGTGTGCGTGGTAGAGAGCGAACCATCTGTGACTCTGTCACCCAAAGCCTGAAATAAACCTGAAGTTGGTCCTGGTTAAAGTTGCCCTTTACTGCCCTTAAAGGCATTATCCGGGAGGAAAACATTTTTAAAACAGGCCCTGATTGGTGGAAGGACATAACATAAGCCTTACTCACTGATGCCCGCTCTCCTGCTGCCCGCTCTCCTGCTGCCTCGCATTTCCCCTTTCAGAGCGATAACATCCTGACAACGGGATATGTGACAGCTATTCATTGTCTAAAGGGAGCTAGTGATTGGCTGCAGGCACCTGGTTTGGTGATGTCATCACTGGTTTAATGGAGCAGGAAATGAAGACGAAACAGGGAATGGGTGTTGGTGGAATGGGAGCAGCAGGGTGAGTGAGTAGACCTTTTTTCTGCTATTTCACCCCTCCAGGCTGCGTGAAAAAAAAAAAAAAACATCTTTGATAACGTCTTTAGGAAGCCAACCCTTCAACAAAATGTCAGAGGAAGATGTTTCCATTATTATGTCTTATAGAAAGGCCGCCTAATAATCAGCTGATCAAAGGTTGCCCTGCTGCTGAGACCCCAGCAAATACTTGTGCAACAACAAGGGTTCAGTTTCCCTACAGCGCCTCCACAGCAGAAATGAAGTATTACATGATTCTCATTAAAATCAATGGGATGTAAATGTAATCCGCAAACATGTTGGGTCCTTTTTGTACGGTAACTACTCTCCGCTGTAGCTAATACATGGTAGTCTTGAATGTGAGACCAACTCCCCCCCCCCCCCCATTAAAGTCACTATATTACAAATATTTTTATCATCTTTAAAACATATTACATTTTTCTATTCCGTTATTTTCTGATTGTAGAATTTTTTTATTTTGTCTATAGATGACTATGGGGGCGGCCTCAGCTGAATTTAACAGCCTTTAGAGATATGCTTTACAACAGCCTCATGGGCCATAGATACAATGGACAAGAAGGGACCCATTGATCAGTACAAGGAGGGGAGTAGGTTGTCAGAGCTGATCACCTATTGTGAATGGTAGATCCTGTATTATCTAAATATAGATGTCACCTCTCAGTGTAATCCTGCCTGTGCAGGGAGAGGAGGAGGAGAGCTGTGACATCATGTATTGTGAATGGTGGATCCTGTGTTATCTATATATAGGTGCCTCCTTTTAGTGTAATCCTGTCTGTACAGGGAGGGGAGGAGGGGAGCTGTGACATCATGTATTGTGAATGGTGGATCCTGTGTTATCTAAATATAGATGTCACCTCTCAGTGTAATCCTGCCTGTGCAAGGAGAGGAGGAGGGGAGCTGTGACATCATGTATTGTGAATGGTGGATCCTGTGTTATCTATATATAGCTGTCACCTCTCAATGTAATCCTAACTGTAATGAGATGACAGATGAGAAGTTTTCTCTAGAGAACAGGAAGTGTCGGACTATTATTAGACTTAGTAGTCAGTGTGCAGGGAGGGGAGGAGGGGAGCTGTGAAATCACCTATTGTGAATGGTGGATCCTGTGCTATGTATAGGTGTCACCTCTCAGTGTAATCCTGTTAGTGTGATGACTGCTGCAAAGCCTTCCCTACGAAGCAGTTCGCTTCAGCCTATTATTTGACTGTGTGCTCAGTGTGGAAAATGCAGGATTTTACGTTTTTTATAAAATACAGATTGTGGTCAAAAAATGTAAAAGTATTACCAAAAATTCTTTAAAAATGTTTAACACAAAAATGTGATTTACATAAAGAATATTTTCTGATGACACAATCTTTCTAACCTAGAATTCCATGGTAAGGCCTTTGAAAATGGGATTTCTAAGCCTGTAAACCTCTATAAAGGGAGCAACTACTGTGACAGCACTGAAGTCCTGGACTGCCGGCCATGTTTTTAATATGGCCTTTGAATTTGATCAAAAGGTAGAACTTTAAAGGAAAGTTCCTTTACAGCAAATGTGTGGAAATATACGGTTAGCAAAATTAAACTTCTCCAACTCCGAGGCCCCAGCGGGGCGTTCTGCTGCGCCAAATGAGATAACATTCGTACAATTGCCATTCCAGACGATGCAGTCACCATTCATGTATAAATAAAATCAAAAATCTGCAGCTAGGTGGCGCAGCAGCAGACCAGGTCTACCGTGACAGGACTGCATCACTGTCAGATCTGAAGGACAGCATCTGTCGGCATGTTGTGGCGATTAGAACTGACTCACCATGTCCAGCGGTGGAAAACATGGTTTTGCACATCTAGAGTGTTGTTGGAAACCAAGAGGATTGGTTACAAGAGGTGATATGGTGGGTGTGGAGGCTCTAATACCCTGTTGTACCACCTCTAGTGTGGATACAATGTGTAATATGGGTGGGCATGGAGGCTCTAGTACCCTGTTGGGCCACCTCTAGCTTGGATACAAGATGCAATAAGGTCAGGCATGGAGGCTCTAGTACTCTGTTGTACAATCTCTAGCTTGGATACAAGATGTGATATTGGTGGGCATGGAGGCTCTAGTATCCTGTTGTATTGCCTCTAGCTTGAGTACAAGATGTGATACAGGTGGGCATGGAGGCTCTAGTATCCTGTTATGCTGACCCTAGCTTGGATACAAAATGTGATACAGGGGACATAGAGGCTGTAGTATCCTGTTGGGCTACATCATACTTGGATACAAGATGTGATACAGACAGTAATGGAGGCTGTAGTACCATGAGAACATTGTTCAAAACCAAGAGAATTGGATACATGTGAAGATGTGATATGGGTGGGAAAGGAGGCTCCTACCCCATTGTACCGCCTCTAGCTTGGATACAAGATGTGATACGGGTGGGCATGGAGGCTCTAGGACCCTATTGGGCCACCTCAAGCATGGATACAAGATGTAATACGGGCAGGCATGGAGGCTCTAGTTTCTTGTTGTACCACCTCTAGCTTGAATGCAAGATGTGAAATGGATGAGCATGGATGTGGTAAGGGTAGAAATGGAGGCTCTAGTACCCTTGTACCACCTCTAGCTTGGATAAAAGATATAATATTCGCAGGTATGGAGGCTCTAGTACCCTGTTGGGAAGCTTCTAGCTTGGATGCAAGATGTGATATGGGTTGGCATGGATGCTCTTGTACCCTGCTGTACCGCCTCTCGCTTGGATACAAGATGTAATAGGGTCAGGCATGGAGGCTCTAGTACCCTGTTGGTTCACCTCTAGCTTGGATACAAGATGTGATAAAGGCAGAAATGGAGGCTCTAGTACCTTGTTGTACCTCTAGCTTGGATAAAAGATGTGATATGGATGAGCATGGAGGCTCTATTACACTGTAGTGTTGCTTCTAGCTTAGATACAAGATGTGATATAGTTGGACATGGAGGTTCTAGTGCCCTGTTGTACTGCCTCTAGCTTGGATACAAAATATGACACAGACAGGCATGGAGGCTGTAGTACCCTATAGTACCATGAGAGCACTGTTGAAAACCAAGAAAATTAGATACAAGATGTGTTAAGGGCAGAAATAGACGCTTAGTACCCTGTTGTACCACCTCTAGCTTGGATAAAAGAAATAATATTGGCAGGCATGGAGGCTCTAGTACCCTGTTGGAACGCTTCTAGCTTGGGTGCAATATGGGATACGGGTGGGCATGGAGGCTCTAGTACCCTGTTGTACTACCTCTAGCTTGGATACAAGATGGGATACGGGTGGGCATGGAGGCTCTAGTATCCTGTTGTACTGCCTCTAGCTTGAATACAAGATGCAATGATGGCAGGCATGGTGGCTCTAGTACCCTGTTAGGCCCCCTGTAGCTTGGATGCAAGATGGGATATGGACAAGCATGGAGGCTCTAGTACACTGTAGTTCTGCTTCTAGCTGGGATACAAGATGTGATACAGCTGGGTATGGGGTCTGTAGTACCATGAGAGCGTTGTTGGAAACCTAGAGGATTGAATAAAAGATATGATACGGGCTGGAATAGAGGTATCCTGTTGGGATGCTTCTAGCTTGGATGCAAGATGCGATACGGCTGGGCATGGATGCTCTAGTACCCTGCTGTACCACCTCTAGCTGGGATACAAGATGCAATAAGGGCAACCATGGAGGCTCTAGTACCCTTTTGGGCCACCTCTAACTTTGATACAAGATGCAATAAGGGCAAGCATGGAGGCTCTAGAATCCTATTGGGCCACCTCTAGTGTGGATACAAGATGTGATACAGGCGAGCATGGAGGCTCTAGTACACTGTTGTACTTCCTCTATCTTGGATACAAAATGTGATACAGACAGGCATGGAGGCTCTAGTACCCTGTAGTACCATGACGGCGTTGCTGGAAACCAAGAGGATTATATACAAGATGTGATAGGGGCAGAAATGGAGGCTCTAGTACCTTGTTGTACCACCTCTAGCTTGGATAAAAGATAATAATATTTACAGGTATGGAGGTTCTAGTACCCTGTAGGGACTCTTCTAGCTTGGATGCAAGATGTAATATGGGTGGGCATGGAGGCTCTATTATCATGTTTTACCACCTCTATCTTGGATACAAGATGCAACAAGGGCAGGCATGGAGGCTCTAGTACCCTGTTGGGCCACCTCTAGCTTGGATACAAGATGTGATACAGGCAGGCATGGAGGCTCTAGTACCCTGTTGTCCCGCCTCTAGCTTGGATACAAGATGTGATACAGTTGCATTTAAGCTTCCAGAAGAACAATAGAGTTGTCACTTGTCCTTTGATCATAATGAGATGACTCTGCTCCTTCATCTCAGTCTAAACAGCGAAGCTGAGAAGTGAGCTGCAGAAAACAGGAAGTGTCAACCTATTCTGTGTGCTTTAGTGGTCAATGTGAAAACAAGAATCTCTCAAGTCATAAAACAAATAAAACTTTTGAAACAGAAAACAGCATTAAGGACCAAGCAATGTTGCATGAGCCATAACCCGCTGGCATAGCCGTATGAGGGCTCTTTTTTGTGCAACAAGTTGTATTATTTAAAGGCCCCACTCGGGTACATATAATGTGGTGTTGCATTTTTGTAACTACATTTTTAAAGAAAAATCATTGAATCTGCTCTGCTGCATTCTAAGACCCATAACATTTTTATTTTTCGCAGCAACGGAGCAATGACAGGTTTTTATTTTTTGGGGAGAAGTTGTAGTTTTGATTAGTACCAGTTTCATGTAGATGTGACTTCTGAATTTGCTTTATATTGTGTTTTTTGGGAGGAGAACGAAAGAAAAATAGTCACCCTGGTGTTACCTTGTAAAATGATTTCTATGGCGTTCACCATTCGGTAAAAATAAAATTTTCTTATGTGGATCAACACAATTACTGGGATATCAAATTCATACAGATTGGTTTATTTTTCTTCTACTTTGGCACAAAAAAACACAACTTAAAAAAAAACAAAACAAAAAAAAAAACAGTTGAATCTGCATCCCTTCATCTATAAGGTTTTTATTTTTCCAGCAGTGGAGCTCTATGACGTCTTGAAGTCTTGAGTTGAAGTTTTATTGGTACCATTTTGGGGTAATGTGAGATTTTGATGGCTTTTTATTACATTTCTTGGGAGGCAAACAAAATAAAAATAGCAATTACTGAATAGTAGTAGAAGTATTACTTTTTAAAATTATTTTTATGGCGTTCTACAGGCGAGATCAATAAAATATTGTCATTGTCCGGGTTGTTTGGAATCTCCTCCCACCCATTGTGGGAAGGGGTTATTTTGTCCATTCAAAAAGAGATTTTGTGAGGAAAAAATGCATATTTTTTATTGGATTTTTTTAAATTAAATTTTATTGAACTCTTTCTTTCACTTATTCTTTAGTCCCTTAGGATGACGTGAAGATCTGAATGTTCAATTACTAGGATAGTATACTGTATTACTTATGTAGTGCATTCTACAATGCCGGGGACAACAGCCTATTAGATTCTACCCTCTCATCTGATTCCATGCTATAGTTGTGTAGTGACCCAGAGTAGGGTCCCTCCATCATTTGTAAGTCTGTTTGTCTTGGAGTAAATTCGTTTGTCTCCCTGTCCCATCAGTGTGTTGTGATTGGTGGTTGGGTAAAAGAGGGAGGAGCCTGTGAATGAAAGAGTAGGAGAAGAAGTATGGTGTGGTCGGAGAAGGAGGTCCGCACAAGAGAGAAGGGCTGATGCTCCTGCTGATGCTAGGCCACGGCTATGTCCCTGCTGCCAGAAGGCTTGTCTCCTCCAGGGGATGCTGCTTAAGAGTTGGTTTGGGAATGCAAGAGCTGCATGTGCCCCCCCTGAACTGCATCTGGAGGGGAAACGCAGAAACCTGTTACAGCTAATAGCTGAAGTGAGGGTGATTTGAGAGACCATGTAACACAAGGAAGTGTCCTTCAGATAACAGCGACTGAGGATGTGTGTGTTTTGGGAGAAGAACCATCTATTGTCAAATCTATTCAGAAAGGTAGAGCTCAGAAATCTGTTCTGAAGCCTGCAACTTCATGTTGAGAAGTACCAGTAATTTGTCTGTGATGGAAAATCAAAGTTGCATGTGAGTAAAAGGAAACCGCGTGTCCCCGATTTTAAAAGCACTCTTTTGTCTGTGAACTCATTTATTTATCGCAAGTAACTTATGACTTATCTAGGGACACTGGCGTCACGATAATAATTTAGAACCGAACTGCAGTTATCAAGTCTGCCAAAATCTTATCTCCCTTGCTAGTGACCAAGCTCAGCTATACTTCAGTTTTTGGGGATAGGAGACAGTAGAGCCACCATGACTTGCTGCCATCTTGTACCCCGCTGTCTCCTCGGCTGAAGGCCTGGTTCTTGGTCGCTGCAGTTGCTATTGTTTGTGGCATGTAAAGGGATAAACTACCAGAATCTGAGTTTTATTTGCTCCTGGCAGTTACAGCAGGAGCCTGGCTGTCAATAGCCTTAAGAAGATGTATGTGCAGGTTTAAAGCCCATTCGTGCCGTAAAAAGGCATATTGGTGGTCACTAAGGGGTTAAATTTTCATTAGAAAAATACAAATATAACTCAGTAACAATCTTATGGGCCATAAAAAATAAAGGTAAAAGTTTTCATACTTTTAATGCAGTAAACGGGGGAGGGGCTTGACACTTTTGATACGTGAATTCTACGAACATCGATATGCAGATGTAACTACTAACTCGTTAGAAGCAATATAAATCATGAATATGAATGAAGTTAAGTTTGTCCACAGAATTAATGACCAAATCCTTTTTTGTTGACGCATTTCACATCTAAAATCCCGCATAGCTCGGCCTCTGAAATATCACATTTTTTCAAGCTTTCATACCTTACATAATAACGGAACATTTCAATTCCAAATGTCATCCTGGTGTTTATACTCTTTAGATCCATATTTGAGCATATTTATACGAGCAATCACAGGTTTGTATAATTGCCTAATTAGTATCGGGAATGACGGCGGAGGCGGCGTACGGTAATTTGAATGTGGAATTAGTTCAATTACCAGCTATCTACTGTAGATGTTGAGTCATCAGCAAGGAGAGATATGCCATCCTTGTACCTCCTGGTTGTGATTGATAGTCAGAGGACCATAGAATGGTAGAGCCGACCCCCTGCTCAATGCAGGATCACTAAATTATCCCAGCCTCTGAAGACTTCCATTGAAGGAGAACTCCCCACCTCCCGTGGTAACCTGTTCCACTCATTGATCCCCCTCACTGTCTAATATCTAATCTGTGTCTCATCCCTTTCAGTTTCATCCCATTGCTTCTAGCCTTTCCTTGTGCAGATGAGAATAGGGCTGATCCTTCTGCATTTGGACAGCCCTCCAGATATTTAAAGGTTGACGCTCTCTCCATCAGGAAATCGAACCCCGGCCTCCCATTTGATGGAGATACTCACCACTATACTAAGGATGAAGAAGCTGCTCAGCTGGTCTTCACCATTCACACCACACTAGTCATCTAGCCTAGGGTGCAAATTTTAGGTTTTTAGGCATTAAAATCAAGATAATTACAAATGGTATTCCTCTTTATGACATTTTATTTCAGTCTGATATACTATGTAGCCAAGGGCGGATCGGCAATACAGGCGGGCTGACCACCCCTGTGAGTTTGCTTTGTGGTTTATTATACACAGAAGAAACCAAGTTATCTTGTAGATATGATGTCTTTTAATGGCTAACAAAGATACATGATGTAACAGCAAGCTTGGGAACCAACGCAGGGTTCTTCCAATAGAATAGATCCAAAGAAAAAAAATATCTATCTATCTATCTATCTCATATCTATGTATGTCATTATCTATCTATCTCCTATTTATCTATCTATCTCATATCTATCTATCTATCTATCTATCTATCTATCTATCTATCTATCTATCTATCTCATATCTATCTATCTATCTATCTATCTATCTCATATCTATGTATGTCATTATCTATCTATCTATCTCATATCTATCTATCTTCTATCTATCTATCTATCTATCTATCTCATATCTATCTATCATCTATCTATCTATCTATCTATCTATCTATCTATCTATCTATCTATCTATCTATCTATCTATCTCATATCTATGTATGTCATTATCTATCTATCTATCTATCTATCTATCTATCTATCTCATATCTATCTATCTATCTATCTATCTATCTATCTATCTATCTATCTATCTATCTATCTATCTCATATCTATCTATCTATCTATCTATCTCCATATCTATCTATCTCATATCCATCTATCAATCTCATATCTATCTATCTATCTATCTATCTATCTATCTATCTATCTATCTATCTATCTATCTCATATCTATCTATCATGACAATTATCCATTCAGTTGAGGCCGACTTTTGGTCACTTTATGGATCATCGCTCTCCATGCTTTCCTATCTTTGACTGCTTCCATGTGCATGTTTGCATCCGCCTTGATTGCATCCAACCAACCTGTTCTTAGTTGCCCTCTTCTTTGTGACCCAGTGCCTGTGCCGAGCATCAGTTCTGTTTCCAGAGAATTGGCTTGCACGATATGTCCAAAGTGTGAGAGCAGCTGTTTGGTGATTTTGCTTTAATTTGCTCATTGTCGATTTTTTTTACATGGACTGTCCCATTACTCGCTGTCGTCATTACCTTTATGTTGAGGTACAGCCCCATGCGCTCACTTTCTTCTTTAACTCTTGGGATCAGATATTCCAGGTCCTTTTCACTTTCTGCGAGCAGCGTTGTATCATCGGCACTTCGCAGGTTGCTGATGTTTCTCCCACTGATTTTCACTCTGAATGCTGATTTGTCCGGGTTGCATTTCCTCGGTGTACAGATTGAACAGGGACAGTGATAAAATGCAGCCCTGTTGGACGCCTTTCTCAATCTTAAGATAGTCAGTGTCACCAAAAGCTGCCCGTACTGCGGCTTCGTGATTCTCGTAAAGTGATCGTATCAATTCTTCCAGATGCTCCGGGATGCCCATTTGCTTCATCCATTTCTACAGCCTGTTGTGTTCCATGCAGTTGAATGCTTTGCTGTAGTCTATGCAGCACATTTACACGTCCTTCTGATATTCGCGTGTCTCTTCCATGATCCTCTTCAAGTTAGCATCTTCCTTCCCAACAAATGACTTCATGTGTGTTTAAATACTCTTAAGAAGGCATTTGCTTGCAGGCAATATGAGTGCCATAGTCCGATAGTTACAGCATTTTTGTGTATCACCCTTTTTTTTTTGAAAAATGGGACAAAAACTGATCATATCCAGTCCTTGGGTGACAATTTGCTCTTCCAGATCTGCTTACAAAGCATTGCTAACATTGGGATTGGCACTGGTTTGAGAAACCCAGCTGGTATGTGGCCAATGGCTGGGGCTTTCCAGTTCGGAAGTTGTTTCATAGCCCAGGCTCCCTACTTCTCCAACAGATCTGGTTCTTGCTCTGTAGGAACTTTCCAACTGGTTGCTTGACTTGGTCCATTGCCTGCATACAGCTTTCCTGTGTATTCTGGCCACTTTTGTTTCATTTGATCTTCATATGTAGTACTTTGCCGTTTTGATCTTTGACAGTTGCTTCTTTGCGGGCTACAAATGGCAGCCTTGCTTGCTTGCATCGTCCGGTTTTGCACACTGCTCATTCCAGTAGCACTCCTTGTCCCGTCTCTCTTCTCTCTATAATTCAGCATTTCCAGTGGTTTGGGCTGTTTGTCTCTTGTTGCCGATTTCAATCGTTACATCCGAGAGCCATTTGGGCCTCTTTGCTGGTTTTCTGTATGGGATGAATTGCTCCACTGTGTTTGTTATGGTAAATGTCATGTCTTCCCATAATCCATCTGGAGTTTTTCCAGTTGTGCTGAGTGACTCGAATCTGTTTCACCTCTACCGCATATTCTGCTGGGATGTTGCTGGTGTCCAAGTATTTCCTTGCAGGTGAGCTTTTCATGTTGTTGAAACGAAGTTTGACTTTTGCAACGAGTAGCTGGTGGTCAGTACCACAATCGGCGCCAACGTGTTGTTGGCAGATGAAATAGTCGATCTTGTTGTGAAGCTGTCCATTCAGAGCGGTCCATTTGTATAAATGGCGTTTTGCCTGCAATCAATAAACGATTTTCTTGACAGCATTGAGCCAAACGATCACAAGCCTCATTCTGTTCTCCTGATCTGAACTTGCCTACAACTGGTGGTTCTTCTCCCATGCCTACTTTTGCGTTGAAGTCCCCAGTAATAAAGATAATGTCTTTTGTGGGGACTTGATTGCTTGTTGAAGGTTCACATAACATTTTTCAACGTCCTCTTCTTTTGCCTCAGTGGTGGGTGCATAAATCTGCAAAGCTGTGAGTGAGCGAGGCTTCCCATGAAGGCATAGGGATAGGATTCTGTCATTTATGGTGTTGAAACATTGAACGGCTTTAGCACTTTTCCTGTTTGTAATAAGAGCTACTCCATTGCGTCTGGTGGGGTCATTCCCAAGTAGTAAACTGTGTAGTTGTTGCTGTTAAAGCAGCCCCTGACTCATTGTTGTTAGGGGGTCACCAGGCCTGTGTGTTATTTCTGCTCCAGATTTCTCATATGCTCCACTGTACTATGAAGCCTTTTGAAATGTTTAATCCTGTCTTGAGGGGGTCAAAGATGGTTATAAACTTATAATCCCAAATTCTTTTATGACGTTGACGTTTGAAATTGCCTTTTAATATAGTAAACTTCATATATTCTATGTTGTGTCCGTGACTAGAAAAGATGCTTGGATGCAGGTAATTCGGTCTTTCTTTCTTTGAGTGGTGATGAGATCTCATCCCGGCTCTCAGTTTCTGTCCTGTTTCCCCGATATAAAGGTCCCCAACAGGACATCTACTGCCTTGGATCAGGTACACAACATCAGACATGGAACATGTGAATGTCCCCGGATCTTATAGTCCTGCTGTGTGTTGGGGATCCGTATCCTGTCCGCGGTCCGTACATGTCAGCAGGTCTTACAGCTCCTTACATTGCAAGGATAAGTTCCTTCTTGTGTGTCCAAGGACAATGCACTCCTGATTATAAAGTTCCCCAGACTTGGAGGTTGCGTGTAACACAGAAGGGGAGGGTCTGGAAATATGGTGGTCAGATGGTCATCCTTGTGTAGGTATGATGGAGTTTATTTGGGGTTTTACTTAGTACCTCTAGCTGTGGATTGTAGTTCACTACTAGAGGTACATGAGACACATATCAGATATTAGAAAAAACAATCTGACAGTGAGGGTGATCAATGAGTGGAACAGGTTAGCACGGAAGGGAGGGAGTTCTCCTTCTATGGAAGTGTTTAAACAAAGGCTGGACAAATATCTGCCTGGAATGATTTAGTAAATCCTGCACTGAGCAGAGAGTTGGACTCGATGACCCTGGAGGTCCCTTCCAACTCTTCCACTCTATGATTCTATGACCGTTTTCTTTCTTCTTGTATTGGAGTAGTTGATTCCTGGGTATCCTGCTGGCTCTGGTGATTCCTGGGTATCCTGGTGGCTCTGGTGATTCCTGGGTATCCTGCTGGCTCTGGTGATTCCTGGGTATCCCGCTGGCTCTGGTGATTCCTGGGTATCCTTCTGGCTCTGGTCATTCCTGGGTATCCTGGTGGCTCTGGTGATTTGGTCATCAATTGAGGTTGAATGGTTGTCCTGGTTTAAAAATGTCCTTTTAAGATGATATAAATCCTTGTCTGTAGGGCTAGAGCAGATCTGGTTGTATCTGATCACCTGGCTCTAGATAATGGACTTTTTAATGTGTTGGGAGCAGAACTGTCTCATCTGAGGTACGTGGGCCAATCAATAGGTTTCCGGGACAGGGATGTCTGTACTGAGCTGTTTTAAATTTTTAGGCTACAAAAAGAACACTACAAGTAAACAAGGAATCACAAAGCTAGAGTAGGAACAAGCTACTACTGTACATGAAAACAAGGAATACTAGTTTGAAACACACGTTGTTTACACTATAACCAGCAACACATTGCAGAAGCCATGATTCTTTAAAGTGGGGGTAACCAATTAGAAAGTGCCTTCCAAACAAGCCTGGGCTGCAGCAGTGTGATTAGTTGACCCATGCTAATGGATCAGGTATGAGACAAACAAACTAGAAGTCAGGAGAATTCCTGCTGATTGTATCACATCCTGGATTTCTGAGAATCTAGTTGTTTGGATTATAGGAATATTGGACTCCATATTTAGCTTTCTATACATTTTAAGAATATATAGATATGTACTTACTTAATGTGCGGGACTCACCCCAAGGGGTTAAGGTTACCATGGAGATGGGCTGGAAAGATGTGCCAAAAATTGCATCAAAGATCGCCATGTATGCCAGAAACTGTGTCAAAATTTGGCACAATAGGGCTAAGCATGCTCATAGAGAACTAATTGATTGGATGATGCCCTGATATAAAAGGCAATTTTTTTTCTGTGTAGTAGGCTGAAAAGGCACACAGCGATTGTGAGAAGCCGAGTTGGCACAGGACGAAGACTGAAGAAGATGGGGGCAGTGTTGCCTGAGACAGAAAGGAGCAGAATCGAGCAGCATTGGCAGAGAGGCAGAGAAAGTTGCTGACAGTCACGCTCCCAACCCAGTAAAGCAAAGACTCACTCTCATTAACCCCTTCCCGCCCCATGATGTAAGGGTACGTCATTGGGAGCGGGGTACTTCCCGCAAAATTACGTACCCTTACGTCATAGGGATAGCGCGAGATTATAGCAGATCTTGCGCTATCTCGCAGTAGGAGCCGGCTGTCACTAGTAGCCCCCCCCCCCGCGCTGTTAACCCCTTCCCTGCCGCGATCTAAGTAGCGCGCTCCCTCTGTGACTCCAGCCGGCTCTCGTGATAACATCGCAAGAGCCCAGCTGGTTGCTATGGCAACAGGATGTATTGCCATAGCCTGTGATCGTTATAGTAAGCGATGAGGCATTGCAGGAGAGAAGTCCTGCCATGCCTTATCGTAGCGATGTGTAGTGCTGCAGTAAAAGTCCATCAGAGGGACACAGATTATGTAAAAAAAAGAGCAAAATAAAGTACAAAAAATAAAAATGTAAAAAAAAAATGTTAAATAACCCTTTTTTTAATGCTTTTTCTCATATTACCATAAAAAAATAAAAATCCCATAAAGCGTTAAAAAAAATAATTTTTAGCATTTTGCCTCCCAAAAAACGCTATAAAAGTGATTTAAAAAAATGCGTGTACCCCAAAATGGTACCAATAAAAACTACAGCTCATCTCATAAAAAATAAGCCCTCATAGAGCTCCGTCCATGGAAAAATTAAAAAAGTTATAGCACTTTGAATGCAGTGAGTTTAGAAAAAAATAATAATTTCCCAAAACAGTGCTTTTATTGTGAAAAAGTAGAAAAACCTAAAAAAAAATAAGAATTTTGGTATCGTTGTAACCGTACTGGCCCGCAGAAAAAATGTAGTGTGTCATTTATGCTGCATAATTAATGCTTTTAAAAAAAATCTATGGCAGAATTGATGCTTTTTCTCTCCCTATGATCATAAAAAAAAAAAATAGTTTTACAATGTAGTCTATATAACCAAAAATGGTACCAATATAAACTACAGTTCGCCATGCAAAAACCAAGCCCTTACACGGCCGCGTCGACGGAAAAATAAAAAAGTTATGGCTTTTGAAAAATGGAGATTAAAAAATACCAAAAATCGTTTGGTCCTCAACGCCAAAATAGGCCATGTCATTAAGGGGTTAAACCATAAGTGAGGCTAGCTCCGGCTGAGACTTTAGGTAGGCACACCGTTAGGACTAGAAATAGTTAGCCAGCAGGCCTGCTGCAGGGGGCAGGGTTTAAACCAAGCAGATTGGGGTATTATTGCATCTTTTCACCACCAGGAAGCTAGGGGGTTGACAGGGCTTGGATGCAGGAACGCCCCTGTCACACCCCTAGCTCCTGATTGAGTGACATTTGTAAGGTCCTTGAAGGTCCTAGCTGCAGCGTCTGCACTGCTTTTTTCCTCTGCTGTAGGGTTAGGGTAAGGGGTTAATTTTCCTATTAGATTTACATTATTAGCTCTCAATGCAGAAGCCTTTACACCTAATAATGTAAGCCTAATAGGAAAACTAACCCCTAACCCTAACCCTACTGCAGAGGCAAAAAGCAGTGCAGACGCTGCAGCTGTCCCTCCGCTCCCTCACAGTTTTGTCCAGGAATTTATTTGCAGGCGCTGTTGTGGCTGTCAGCTCCATAGCCAGCGCCAATTGCCCCGGCCACTCAATCACAGGGTCCAGTGTTGGTATGGCTCAACCGCCGCTTAAGCCTCACCCGCCACTCGGACTGTTGCCGCCGTGGTCCTAGCGTGTCAGCACGGCACTTGCAGTACTGTGTGTGCTGCCACTCCCAGCTTCGCCCCTGTCTTGATGCCGTCGCAGAATGGCAGTGCCCGGTGTCCTCTGGTGCCTGTGACTGTGTCTGTGTGGCCGTTCCCTGCATTGCCGCTGTCCTTCTGCCCTCTCTGATTTTAGTAACCCCCCCCCCCAGCCAATCAGAAGCTGGGGGCGTTACTAAATTGTTTGACAGCTGCTACCTTGTCACCACCCCTAACTTCTGGTGTTGACAAGGTACAATAATACCACAGACTGGACTGTTGGCCAGTTTTTGTTGCTTGAGCCCGAGAGGGATATTTTCACAGGTGGAGAGTAAGCCGGTGGCTCAGGAGGAGTGCGAGCCATAGAGAGACGTGACACAGAGAGTTACATTCTGTCATCTGTATTTTTGGAGGCTGTATAGATATTGGTAAAGCGTTAACGATATTGTGCAGAAGTTACTATTATGTTATATTTGATTAGCTAAAAGTTTAACCGTTTACTGATTGCTCTTCTGTTGCTTACTTTTATTCCCGTGTTCTTAACCCCTTAGTGGCCTGTTTGGTTTTTTTATTATCGCATTCCAGAAGCCCTAACTCTTTGATTTTTTCCGTCTACATCGCCGTACCAGGGCTTGTTTTTGCGGGACAAGTTGTATTCTTAATGCCTTCATTTTGGGGGACACGTAATGTACTGGATCACTTTAATTTTTAGGGGATTGGGGGAAAAAAATAAATTCTGCCTTCTGTTTTTTGAATTTCATTTTTACGGTGTTCAGCATGCAAAATAAATGATGTGATCATATTCTCTCAGCGACACCAACTTTATACAGATTTTTATGCTTTTTTCTCTTTTAGTACATTAAAAACACTTTTTTAAAAAAAAAGATTAACTTTTGTGTCGCCAAGAGCCGTAGCATTCTTATTTTTCCATCGGCGGAGCTCTATAAGGACTTGTTATTTGTGGGATGAACTCCAGTCTTCATTTATCCAATCTTTGGGAACATTTAACATTTTGATTGCTTTTTATTGCATTTTTTTTCAGAGGCAAGATTAATAAAATCTGCAATTCTGGCAAGTTTTTTATTTTTAACGGTGTTGACTGCGCAGTATAAACGGTATGTTACATTAACTCTCCCGGCCGGTACGATTACAGCCGCACCACATTTGGATACGTCTTTCTTTTTTTGCAACAGTTGCATACTTTAAAAATATATATTTTTTTATCACTGCCCTCAAAGTCCCCGGACACTTTCCTCTTTTGTCAGCGGCTCTGTATGAGGGTCTTTTTTTGCAGGATGAGTTGTACTATTTGTTGATTCATATGATGTTTGATCGCTTTATATTCTGCTTTTTGTAAAGTGAGATAGACTAAATTACCTATTTTCCCCACACTCGTGTGTATTTTTTTCCATGGCATGCACCATGCTGGTTAAATAATGTACTGACTTTTTTTTCTCTGGGTCATTTCGAATGCCGCGATACCAGATTTGTGATATATATTTTTTTCATTGTAAAGGGGGAGAGGTGGTGATTTGACATTTTTATTATTTATTTTTTACTGTTTTTATTTTTGTCCCACTCGGGGACTTGAATATCACTATCTCTTATCATTCTTATAATACACTGCAATACTTCAGTAAATCAGATTATTATAATGTCTATGAAGTTCAGCCAGAGGCTGAGCCTCATGGGCCATTGACCATGGCTGGCAGACCCAGAGGCCATATTAAAGCCTCTGTGTGCCATAGCAACCCATTGGGACCCCACGATCACATCATGGGGGTCCAGTGGGTGACAGAGGGAGCCCCCTCCCTCTGTCATCCATTTACATGCCCCCCTGTTTGAGCAAGCGCCAGGCTGTTATACAGCCAAGCTCACATTCCTCATGGCACTGGAGACCCATATTAGGTTTCTGATGCAGCACCATAAAAAGGCGATTGCATCAGAATAATGCCCCTTAACGGCCGCCATTCAAAGGCGTATAGTCGGTTGTTAAGGGGTTAAATAAATATTGTATATTTTGTTTACTCCATCTGCTGCATCGTATCCTGAATCTTGTGTCACCATACCTCGACATTCCTTACCTCCCAAGATATGTGGAGCAAGATGACTAGTTTTGATCTTGCAGTATTCTTTCAGGAGATGTGTATATGCTCCTTTATGTGGCCTCCCAGTGGTTGTCATGGGAATTGCAGCCTGCTAAGGGTTTTGTTAGCAAGTCGTGATATTGTATTGAATGTATCCTCAGAAATTGGAATCCTTAATACAATTGGAGGTAACGGTGGCCGCATGTGTACAACTTTATGTAATCATCTCTACGGCTTCTGGCCGAGTATCTTGATAGATGGTCAACCTTGCTTTCACATTGTTTTGAGATAACATGAATTAAGCAGGCATGGCCCGCCAGAATCGTATTAGCAGATTTATCGCCCCCGTCTCGCGCCTCTGTTGCACTTATCCTTGCATGAATTACACTCCTAACATGCACCTCCCTAAATTTCATTTACCACCTTAATTAGTTCTGTAATTGGTTTTCAAAGGATCAGCGGAGTCGGACCGCGGCCTCTCGGTAATTTCATTAGGAAGCCTAAATGGGAACGGCGATGTCACCGTCACACGAGTCTCATTCATGCAGGCGAGACAAAGGATGGGAACAACGTGTGCTCGAAGACCTCGTGGGGCGCTTCAAGAAAACACTTTGTGCCTTTGTAAAATATCAAAGCTGAAAACTCAACAGACTGAAGGCCTCAGATCCGAATCCCTTCCTGGTTGTGTCCTCAGAAGCTTTATGTAAGACCTCCCTCTATGGGGAAGATGGATCTAAGTGGCCTTATGAGCAGGATGCTCGCTTAACTCCTCTCTTCCGCAGTAGACGGTATTACAATGGATACATATAAAAGAAGCTGGTAGACCGTCAACGTAAACTGAGCAACTAATGCCAGGCAGCTGCTGCCAAGGCAAATAAGATTACACAATGTGGTGCCCCATCTGTAGAGATGTAACAGCTCTTAATTCATCATAGAAGTAGCAGTCGGGATGTTATTTGAAACATTGTCCACTCAAACCCCGCCCCCTTTTCTAGAAACCATTGACAAATACAGTAAGAGGCGGAGCATCTGTACTTTTTGGTTCAAATCAATATTAAATATGTCTAAAAGGGTGCAACTTACTGCAGAATTCTACCAGGATATCAATACTAAATGTCCCCCGAAGACATTAAGGGCTCATCCAAGCTTAAAGGGAAAGTATCACCTACATCGTTTTAATAATTAAAACCAGATAAATCATTTTTCTAATGTTTTTATGTTTTTATTGTACATTTTTAAATTATTTTATATGTATAGGCAGCCATCTTGCCTTTGCCGCAAATATATGCTTTACAGCAGTTTTTAGAGAGTTGCTTTATAGCGGCCTTATGGCCCATTCACTCAACGGACAGAAGGAGACCCATTGACTTCTATTGGAGAGTGTTTTAGGCATTTTCTATGGCCTGTGCAGTGATCATGCTCCAGGAAGGAGGGGGAGGTGAGCTGTGCCACCATCTATTGTGAATGGTGGTTTATGTATTATCTATATATAATGTCACCTCTCCGTGTAATCCTGCCTGTGATGGTAATGAGATGACCGTGGACACGTTTTCTCTACAGAAAAAGAAGTGTCGGTCTATTATTAGGCTAATGGTCAGTGTACAGGGAGGGGAGGAGGTGAGATGTGACATCACTTATTGTGAATGATAGATCCTGTGTTATCTATGTATAGGTGTTGCCTCTGAATGTAATCCTGCCTGTGATGATAATGAGATGACAGCTGAGAAGTTTTCTCTACAGAATAGGAAGTATCACACTAGTATTAGGACTAGTGGTTGGTGTGAGAACTGCAGGATTTTATGGATTTTGTTTTACACAGCACCTACAAGTCAACCATAAATAATAAGGAGCTGTGAAACAATAAGCGCACTACAGCAAAACATGAATCACAGCAGAAACAATCAGTATGAGATAAAATGTATCAATCTTTGTTACAGAACCACAATAAGTTCCATCAGGGTAGCGTATAGCCATGCTGAAGGGAAGCGTATACTATCCAGTATACAGCGGTGGCGCCGTACGGCATATAACACCCGATATATCGGATATTAGCAGAATAATCGTAAAGTGCAATAGGGAAGGAAGAACAGTCTCATCGAATACAGGAGCGCCGAAGACTGCGGCATGCCAGAGCCAAGTATGGGAAATATCATATGTATAATATAAGCAGTAGCAGCCCTCAAGTCTGCGGCCGCCGGCACGCCGCTCGCACTGCGCTATCTCCGGGATAATGTGAGCCGTATTCAATAGGCATTTATGTACAAAATGGGAAAGTATCTATCTATAAAATATTTCTATAAATAAATAGATATTTTCCGCGTTCTTGCGCTGCAGTTTATACTTCTTGTATCTGTGTAATAACGTATCCGAACGGCGTTAGTCGTTATCAGTATTTTGGGCGCCATCTTAGGGCTTATATCAATGGGCGCATGCCTAATACAAGCGCCGCTGCGCATGAAGCAGGTACAATTCCTTTTTTTCACCTATTTAAACCCCTCGCTATTGCGCACGAGTTTGTAGAAAAAGCGTGAAGACGGGTCCTGCTCTATCTTGTACATAGAAGTACTACCTGCGCGTAGGACGGGGCGAGCCCTGCCTTTTCTCAGGCGAGAATCCCGATAGTACAAACAAAGCCATTGGACTGAGCCCGCCCTTCTGTTTCTGCCCTCATGCTTCCTTTTTCTTTTCTTTCTTCTTTTTTTCACCTCTCATTCACTTTTTGCGCGCACTGGCACTTCCTTTATTTAACGTGGCGCCAAAAGTATTCCTTGGTTCTCCCGCAGGTACGGTGGAATCTTTCTGTGTAATACTGCGCCTCTGCTCTTGTTCGCACTTCATCTTCATTTGCAGGCCCAACAGACCGCAGGCGGCACACTCGCCGCAGACCCTAATAGAATGCAGCGGGCCATACGATAATTTGGAGGAGCTACCTGTTCAATGCAGACTTTAACGCAGCCAGTCACTCAACCAGCCCAGATTGGGGAGGAGCGACTGCAAACAATCATAGTCTGCACATGTGAACGATACCAAAGACACCGACCACAGATAAGTGCGCCACACCATACGGGAGTGTGACCCCTACTGGCAAAGCAGCGGATCGCCCCGTATCTCCACAGTGGGTCACACTGGCCAACAACTTGGGCTCCTCCAACATTATCGCTAGAGAAAGCGCAGGGCGAGCGGCGTGTCGGGGGCCGCAGGACTGAGATCTGCTACTGCTTATTTTGTTATTTCATATATGGCTATTTAAGCGCTGCGGAATCAGTCGGCTCCATACAAATGAAGATTATTCTGACTATTTCACATACTTGGCTCTGGCATTCTGCAGTCTTCGGCGTTCCTGTATTCAGGGTGACTGTTCTTCCTTCCTTATTGCAGCACTTCACGATTATTCCGATAATATATGATATGTTTGGTGTTATATAGGACTTACATGGGGGATCAGATCTGATAGCAATAGCCGCTCTTAGTTGGATAATAAAAGGGGGGAGGGGTTTTCAGTTGAGGGGCCCCCTGTATGCTATTCATGTGCCCTAATAGGTCAACCAAACATGACATGACCAGTTGAGGCACTTGTTTGAATGTTTGCCAATAGGAAGATGGAACAATGCCTCTACAGCACCACCTATGGGATGGCAGCATCCCTGCAAGTCAAGGTCAGACTTTTTAACAAGCCTCGTAATAATGACTGGGAATATAAGCCAAAGCCGGAGTCCTCTCCAGAAGGAGAATCCCCCCGAAACATCTGTCTGTACATGATTATCTTTTCCTTGGGCTCACAATTCCCAGTCCCAGTCCCAAACAGTTGAAACCCCCCAATTCATATAAGTTGGATCCTGGAGAGTATGTGTTCCCAGTTGGGCTGAGATCCATCAAGGCACCTATGAGCCCATGAAGAACAATGAAATATACGAAATCTCAATGTTTTTAAGTTGACTGGGTGCGCTCTCACCGGGATCCGCTCATCACTCTGTCTGGGGTTGTCTCCAGAAGATTCTTCAGAGCATTTAGAGTATGGATTTTAAATGGGTTTTTCTGTAGAGTGAATCCCGCTCTCAGGAACCCTCTCTTCTATTGCAGTCTGTCTGGGCTTATGTAGAGCGAATCACTCTCTTAGACAGGCTGAAATATTGGAGAGTAAGCCGGAGTTACCATAGTGCGATCACTCTCTCGGTGCACACTTCCCCTCTCTTCTAGCCTTTCAGTCTGTCTGGAGAGTGACTCACTCCCATAGGCTCCCTCTCTCATATTGTAGCCTATCTGGGTTTTCATCACTCGAGCGCGCTCTTATTCTCTAGTTCATCTTGTCTGGATTACCATAGTGTGATCACTTTTTCGGTGCGTTCTTTCACTCTTCTTTATCCCGAAGTTGATGTTTCTGTCGCATTAATCATTCGGATGGGCTCTCTTCTATTTTAGTGTGCTTTGCTGTCCATAGTGTGAATAACTCTCTTGGTTGCACTCTTTCCTTCTCTTCTATATCCAGCTGTCTGGGTTTCCATACTGTGAATCACTCTCACTCTCACGCTTTACACTCTCTAGTTCAGTTTGTATGGGTTACGTAGCACAAATCACTCTCTTGTGCTGTTCTCTTCTGTTTCAGTTACCATCGTGTGATCACTCTCTTGGTTGCACTCTATCACTCTCTTCTATATCCAGCTGTCTGTGTTTCTGTAGTGTGAATCCCTTGCTTGGGCACTCTATCACTCTTTGCTATTTCAGTTTGTCTGGGTTTCCGTTGTGTTATCACTCTCTTAGGTGCGCTCATTCGCTCTCTTCTATTTCCAGATGTCTGGGTTTCTATAGTGTAATCACTCTCTCAGGCGCACTCTTCTATGTCTTATTTTCCGTAGTGTGATCACTCTTGTAGGTGCACTCTTCTATGTCTACGTTTCCGCAGTGTGATCACTCTCTTAGGCACGCTCTTCTATGTCTGAGTGAATGTAGTGTGATCACTCTCTTAGGAGCGCTCTTCCATGTCTGAGTTTCCAAAGTGTGATCACTCTCTCAGGCACGCTCTTCTATGTCTTGGTTTCCGTAGTGTGATCACTCTCTCAGGAGCGCTCTATGTGTGTGTTTCTGCAGTGTGTTCACACCCTTAGGCACGCTCTTTTGCTCTTTTCTATATCTAGATGCCTGGGTTTCTGTACTGTGATCAGTCTCTCAGGAGCGCTCTTCTATGTCTGGGTTTCCATAGTGTGATCAGTCTCTCAAGAGCGCTCTTCTGTGTCTGGGTTTCCGTAGTATGATCACTCTCTCAGGAGCGCTCTTCTGTGTCTCGTTTTCTGTAGTGTGATCACTCTTGTAGGAGCGCTCCGCTATGTCTAGGTTTCCATAGTGTGATCACTCTCTCAGGCGCGCTCTTCTATTTTTGGGTTTCTGTAGTGTGATCAGTCTCTCTGGAGCGCTCTTCTATGTCTTGGTTTCTGTAGTGTAATCACTCTATCAGGAACGCTCTTTTATGTCTGGGTTTCCATAGTGAGATCACTCTCTCAGGAACGCTCTTCTTTGTCTGGGTTTCTGAAGTGTAATCACTCTCTCTGGAGCGCTCTTCTATGTCTGGGTTTCCGTAGTGTAATCACTTTCTCAGGAACGCTCTTCTATGTCTAGGTTTCCATAGTGTGATCACTCTCTCAGGAGCGCTCTTCTATGTCTGGGTTTCCATAGTGTAATCACTCTCTCAGGAACGCTCTTCTATGTCTGGGTTTCTGTAGTGTGATCACTCTCTCTGGAGCGCTCTTCTATGTCTGGGTTTCTATAGTGTGATCACTCTCTCAGGCACGCTCTTCTATGTCTGGGTTTCCATAGTGTGATCACTCTCTCAGGTACGCTCTTCTATGTCTGGGTTTCTGTAGTGTGATCACTCTCTCTGGAGCGCTCTTCTATGTCTGGGTTTCTGTAGTGTGATCACTCTCGAAGGAGCCCTCTTCTATGTCTAGGTTTCCATAGTGTGATCACTCTCTCTGGAGCGCTCTTCTATGTATGGGTTTCCGTAGTGTAATCACTCTCTCCGGAGCGCTCTTCTATGTCTGGGTTTCTGTAGTGTGATCACTCTCTCCGGAGCGCTCTTCTATGTCTAGGTTTCCATAGTGTGATCACTCTCTCTGGAGCGCGCTCTTCTATGTATGGGTTTCCGTAGTGTAATCACTTTCTCAGGAACGTTTTTCTATGTCTAGGTTTCCATAGTGCGAACACTCTCTCAGGAGCGCTCTTCTATGTCTGTGATTCCGTAGTGTATTTACTCTCTCAGGCACACTCTTTCGCTCTCTTCTATATACAGATGTCTGGGTTTCTGTAGTGTGATCACTCTCTTAAGAGTGCTCTTCTATGTCTGGGTTTCCGCAGTGTGATTACTCTCTCTGGAGCGCTCTTCTATGTCTGGGTTTCCATAGTGTAATTACTCCTGTAGGCGCACTCTTCTATGTCTGGGTTTCCGTAGTGTGATTACTCCTGTAGGCGCACTCTTCTATGTCTGGGTTTCCGTAGTGTGATTACTCCTGTAGGCGCACTCTTCTATGTCTGGTTTCAGTAGTTTGGTCAGTCTCTTGGGAGCACTCTTCTGTCTGGGTTTCTTTAGTATGATCACTCCTGTAGGCGCGCTCTTCTATGTCTGGGTTTCCATAGTGTGATCAGTCTCTTAGGAGCACTCTTCCATGTCTGGGTTTCTGTAGTGTGATCACTCTCGTAGGAGCCCTCTTCTATGCCTGGGTTTCTGTATTGTGATCACTCTCTCAGGAGCGCTCTTCTATGTCTTGGTTTCCGTAGTGTGATCACTCTCTCAGGAGCGCTGTTCCATGTCTGGGTTTCCACAGTGTGATCACTCTCTTAGGCGCGCTCTTTCACTCTCTTCTATAGCCAGATGTCTGGGTTTCTGTAGTGTGATCAGTCTCTCTGGAGCGCTCTTCTATGTCTTGGTTTCCGTAGTGTGATCACTCTCTTAGGCGCGCTCTTTCGCTCTCTTCTATATCCAGATGTCTGGGTTTCTGTAGTGTGATCACTCTCTTAGGCGCGCTCTTCTATGTCTGGGTTTCTGTAGTGTGATCAGTCTCTTAGGAACGCTCTTCTATTTCTTGGTTTCCGCAGTGGATCACTCTCTCAGGTGCGCTCTTCTATGTCTTGGTTTCCGTAGTGTGATCACTCTCTCAGGCACGCTCTTCTATGTCTGGGTTTCCATAGTGTGATCAGTCTCTTAGGCACGCTCTTCTATGTCTGGGTTTCCATAGTGTGATCACTCTCTCAGGAGCGCTCTTCTATGTCTGGGTTTCCGTAGTGTGATCACTCTCTAAGGCACGCTCTTCTATGTCTGGGTTTCCGTAGTGTGATCACTCTCTCAGGCGCGCTCTTCTATATCTAGGTTTCCATAGTGTGATCACTCTCTCAGGTGCGCTCTTCTATGTCTGGGTTTCCATAGTGTGATCACTCTCTCAGGCACGCTCTTCTATGTCTGGGTTTCCATAGTGTGATCACTCTCTCAGGAGCGCTCTTCTATGTCTGGGTTTCCTAGTGTGATCACTCTCTCAGGCGCGCTTTTCTATGTCTGGGTTTCTGTAGTGTGATCACTCTCTCAGGCGCGCTCTTCTATGTCTGGGTTTCCGTAGTGTGATCAGTCTCTCAGGAGCGCTTTTCTATGTCTGGGTTTCTGCAGTGTGATCTCTCTCTCAGGCGCGCTCTTCTATATCTTGGTTTCCATAGTGTGATCACTCTCTCAGGTGCGCTCTTCTATGTCTGGGTTTCCATAGTGTGATCACTCTCTCAGGCGCGCTCTTCTATTTTTGGGTTTCCGTAGTGTGATCAGTCTCTCAGGAGCGCTTTTCTATGTCTGGGTTTCCGTAGTGTGATCTCTCTCTCAGGCGCGCTCTTCTTTGTCTGGGTTTCCGTAGTGTGATCACTCTCTCAGAAGCGCTCTTCTATGTCTGGGTTTCCGTAGTGTGATCTCTCTCTCAGGCGCGCTCTTCTATGTATGGGTTTCCGTAGTGTAATCACTCTCTCAGGAACGCTCTTCTATGTCTAGGTTTTTCATAGTGGGATCACTCTCTCAGGCCCGCACTTCTATGTCTTGGTTTCCGTAGTGTAATCACTCTCTCAGGAACGCTCTTCTATGTCTAGGTTTCCATAGTGTGATCACTCTCTCAGGCCCGCACTTCTATGTCTTGGTTTCCGTAGTGTAATCACTCTCTCAGGAACGCTCTTCTATGTCTGGGTTTCTGTAGTGTGATCACTCTCTCCGGAGCGCTCTTCTATGTCTAGGTTTCTATAGTGTGATCACTCTCTCAGGCCCGCACTTCTATGTCTTGGTTTCCGTAGTGTAATCACTCTCTCAGGAACGCTCTTCTATGTCTGGGTTTCTGTAGTGTGATCACTCTCTCTGGAGCGCTCTTCTATGTCTGGGTTTCCTAGTGTGATCACTCTCTCAGGCGCGCTCTTCTATGTCTGGGTTTCCATAGTGTGATCACTCTCTCAGGCGCGCTCTTCTATTTTTGGGTTTCCGTAGTGTGATCACTCTCTCAGGTACGCTCTTCTATGTCTGGGTTTCCGTAGTGTGATCACTCTCTCTGGAGCGCTTTTCTATGTCTGGGTTTCCGTAGTGTGATCACTCTCTCAGGTGCGCTCTTTTATATCTGGGTTTCCGTAGTGTTATCACTTTCTCAGGCGCGCTCTTCTATGTCTTGGTTTCCGTAGTGTGATCACTCTCTTAGGCGTGCTCTTTTGCTCTCTTCTATATCCAGATGTCTTGGTTTCTGTAGTGTGATCACTCTCTTAGGCGCACTCTTCTATGTCTTGGTTTCCGTAGTGTGATCACTCCTTTAGGCACGCTCTTTTCCTCTCTTCTATATCCAGATGTCTGGGTTTCTGTAGTGTGATCACTCTCTTAGACGCGCTCTTCTATGTCTGGGTTTCCGTAGTGTGATCAGTCTCTTAGGAACTCTCTTCTATGTCTTGGTTTCTGCAGTGGATCACTCTCTCAGGAGCGCTCTTCTATGTCTTGGTTTCCGTAGTGTGATCACTCTCTTAGGTGTGCTCTTTCGCTCTCTTGTATATCCAGATGTCTTGGTTTCCGAAGTGTGATCACTCACTCAGGCGCGCTCTTCTATGTCTGTGTTTCTGCAGTGTGATCAGTCTCTCAGGAGCACTTTTTTATGTCTGGGTTTCCACAGTTTGATCACTCTTTTAGGAGCGCTCTTCTATGTCTGTGTTTCCATAGTGTGATCACTCTCTCAGGTACGCTCTTCTATGTCTGGGTTTCCATAGTGTGATCACTCTCTCAGGAGCGCTCTTCTATGTATCGGTTTCCGTAGTGTAATCACTCTCTCAGGAATGCTCTTCTATGTCTAGGTTTCCATAGTGTGATCACTCTCTCAGGCGCGCTCTTCTATGTCTTGGTTTCCATAGTGTGATCACTCTCTCAGGTGCGCTCTTCTATGTCTGGGTTTCCGTAGTGTGATCACTCTCTCAGGCACGCTCTTCTATGTCTGGGTTTCCATAGTGTGATCACTCTCTCAGAAGCGCTCTTCTATGTCTGGGTTTCCGTAGTGTGATCACTCTCTCAGGCACGCTCTTCTATGTCTGGGTTTCCATAGTGTCATCACTCTCTCAGGTATGCTCTTCTATGTCTGGGTTTCTGTAGTGTGATCACTCTCTCTGGAGCGCTCTTCTATGTCTGGGTTTCTGTAGTGTGATCACTCTCTCCGGAGCGCTCTTCTAAGTCTAGGTTTCCATAGTGTGATCACTCTCTCTGGAGCGCGCTCTTCTATGTATGGGTTTCCGTAGTGTAATCACTTTCTCAGGAACGTTCTTCTATGTCTAGGTTTCCATAGTGCGAACACTCTCTCAGGAGCGCTCTTCTATGCCTGTGATTCCGTAGTGTATTTACTCTCTCAGGCACGCTCTTTCGCTCTCTTCTATATACAGATGTCTGGGTTTCTGTAGTGTGATCAGTCTCTCAAGAGCGCTCTTCTATGTCTGGGTTTCCATAGTGTGATCACTCTCTCAGAAGCGCTCTTCTATGCCTGGGTTTCCGTAGTGTGATCACTCTCTCAGGAGCGCTCTTCTATGTCTGGGTTTCCACAGTGTGATCACTCTCTTAGGCGCGCTCTTTCACTCTCTTCTATATCCAGATGTCTGGGTTTCTGTAGTGTGATCACTCTCTCTGGAGCGCTCTTCTATGTCTTGGTTTCCGTAGTGTGATCACTCTCTTAGGCGCGCTCTTTCGCTCTCTTCTATATCTAGATGTCTGGGTTTCTGTAGTGTGATCACTCTCTTAGGCGCGCTCTTCTATGTCTGGGTTTCTGTAGTGTGATCAGTCTCTTAGGAACGCTCTTCTATGTCTTGGTTTCCGCAGTGGATCACTCTCTCAGGTGCGCTCTTCTATGTCTTGGTTTCCGCAGTGGATCACTCTCTCAGGTGCGCTCTTCTATGTCTTGGTTTCCGTAGTGTGATCACTCTCTTAGGCGCGCTCTTTCGCTTTCTTCTATATCCAGATGTCTGGGTTTCCGTAGTGTGATTACTCTCTCAGAAGCGCTCTTCTATGTCTGGGTTTCTGCAGTGTGATCAGTCTCTCAGGAGCACTCTTCTATGTTTGGGTTTCCACAGCTTGATTACTCTCTTAGGCTCGCTCTTCTATTTCTGGGTTTCTGTATTGTGATCACTCTTGTTGGCGTGCTCTTCTATGTCTGGGTTTCCGTAGTGTCATAACTCTCTTAGGGGCGCTCTTCTATGTCTGGGTTTCCGCAGTGTGATCACTCTCTCAGGAGCGCTCTTCTATGTCTGGGTTTCCGTAGTGTGATCACTCTCTCAGGCACGCTCTTCTATGTCTGTGTTTCCATAGTGTGATCACTCTCTCAGGAGCGCTCTTCTATGTCTGGGTTTCCGTAGTGTGATCACTCTCTCAGGCACGCTCTTCTATGTCTGTGTTTCCATAGTGTGATCACTCTCTCAGGAGCGCTCTTCTATGTCTGGATTTCCATAGTGTGATCACTCTCTCAGGCGCGCTCTTCTATATCTAGGTTTCCATAGTGTGATCACTCTCTCAGGCGTGCTCTTCTACGTCTGGGTTTCCGTACTGTGATCACTCTCTCAGGAGCGCTCTTCTATGTCTAGGTTTCCACAGTGTGATCACTCTCTCAGGAGCGCTCTTCTATGTCTGGGTTTCCGCAGTGTGATCTCTCTCTCAGGAGCGCTCTTCTATGTCTGGGTTTCTGTAGTGTGATCACTCCTGTTGGTGCGTTCTTCTATGTCTGGGTTTCCGCAGTGTGATCACTCTCTCAGGCGTGCTCTTCTATGTCTTGGTTTCCGTACTGTGATCACTCTCTTAGGCGCGCTCTTTCGCTCTCTTCTATATCCAGATGTCTTGGTTTCCATAGTGTGATCCCTCTTTCAGGAGCGCTCTTCTATGTCTGGGTTTCCGTACTGTGATCCCTCTTTCAGGAGCGCTCTTCTATGTCTGGGTTTCCGTACTGTGATCAGTCTCTCAGAAGCACTCTTCTATGTCTGGGTTTCCGTAGTGTGATCAGTCTCTCAGGAGCGCTCTTCTATGTCTGGGTTTCCGTACTGTGATCACTCTCTTAGGCGCGCTCTGCTATGTCTGGGTTTCCATAGTGTGATCACTCTCTCAGAAGCACTCTTCTATGTCTGGGTTTCCGTAGTGTGATCAGTCTCTCAGAAGCACTCTTCTATGTCTGGGTTTCCGTACTGTGATCACTCTCTTAGGCGCGCTCTGCTATGTCTGGGTTTCCATAGTGTGATCACTCTCTCAGAAGCACTCTTCTATGTCTGGGTTTCCGTAGTGTGATCACTCTCTTGGGCGCGCTCTTCTATGTCTGGGTTTCCGTACTGTGATCACTCCTGTAGGCGCGCTCTTCTATGTCTGGGTTTCCGTACTGGGATCACTCTCTTGGGCGCGCTCTTTCGCTCTCTTCTACTTGTTTGGGCTTTCATAGATTAATTTATGCTGTTTTTGACTTTTCTATTTATATCTGTTCTCCTGATCTATCGATTTCCTTCTCCGTCTTCAGAACTCTCTCCAAACAGCGTCGGATGTCTCATATCTGCTTTCCTGGACAGTTTTGGACATTTTTACTGCTTGCTTTTTAACTCTTTCCTTTAAGCTATTGATTATCTGGACGCCGATCCCTGATGGCTGATCTTACCTGCTGCTTACTGTCTTCACTGTTCTTGGTTCCTCTCCAAAAGGAATTTCCTTCCTTCTCTGTTTCCTCTTCCTCATCCATTTCCTCTTTTATGCGATGCAATAAAAAGGAAGCTCCATGGAGAAACATGGAAGATAAAGAAAAACGCAAAATGCAGAAAGATAGGACATGCCGCCATTTTTTTTCTTTCAACATCGCATGAATGAACACCTCAAATGTGGAGGAAAACATTAAAAAACACTGGTTTCATAAACCACCAGAAACCCCCCTTAGTTTGCACTAATTTGGACCAAACTGAACTTTTTGCCAAAATTTGGCGAACTGACGGAACTGAACTTTTGTCCAGTTGGTTAATTTTAGTTAATCAGATTGTGCGGGAAAAAAATAGCAGTATGCCCTATCTGTGGGCGTTCCCTTGGAACGTATCACCCATTGTTTGCAATGGGGCCAACAAAAGCATCGCACGACATTCAGGGTACACGCGAGTCCGGTGCGATGGCAGCACTTGCCGATCCGATCTGATTACTGACAGCCGCGCTGGAGGATCGCTACTTCTCTTCTTCTACTTTTGCCTAAAAACGCCTCACCTTTGCGGGTAAATCGCACATTGGCGAGCGCGATATCGGGCTGAGTCTTACGGAATGATATCTTACTCTCCCGTGTGATATTAGCCCAAGTAAACACAGAAGGATTAAGATGTAGTGAATTGCTCAAGCAAACCTGCCTGAAATGGTCCTGAAATGGTCAAATATTGCAGTAGAATATTTCATCTTGTTGCGTTCTTCTCCATGCAATGATCCTGCGTAGAGCCATAAATCTCAGCGGCTAATGATCCAAACGACCTTTACAAGATGTCTCTAATAAACACCTTAGATGTCACACGCTCTAATCAGAAATGCCGAAATTTGCCTCAAGATGAAAGAGCCGTATCATCTGTAATATATAAAATGTAGACTGTAGAGAGCTTCAAGCCTCATCAGCCAATACATGGGGTGACGGGCCTCACCGGCGGGCAGATACTACCCAAGAATACTCATTCTACCCCCCCAGCGGTGCCAGACATATACCCCCAGCAGGGCCCGATGCTACAATACAACACCTACAATTCCATCAATGCACCTAAATACCCGCCAACAGCACCAAATACCACTATGCAATGCCCAAATACCATGATGCAGTGCAAAAAAAATACCACCAATGCAGTGTCCAGATATCCCTTTAGCAGGACCAAATACCACAATGTCGTACCTACATACCACTAAAAGCACCAAATACCATGATGCAGTGCCCTAATATCCCCAGCAGTGCCAAATACCACAATACATTGTCCAAATGGCATTAAAAGTATCCAATTACCAGTATGCAGGGCAAAAATACCACAATACAGTGCCCAACTACCTCTTCTGCTGTGCCAGATACCACCATGCAGTGCCTAAATGCGGCAAACACCAGGGTGCTTTACCAGATACCACCGGGCAGAACAAATTCTTAAACCGCATTGCAAAATGAGCCGTAAAAAGACGAGACCCATTGTGCTCATCGGATGGCTTGTATAGAGCCTACAGATGCGGCTGCGCTGCACACGGATGGCCAACGCTCACCGGGGCTCAGAATCTAAATACCAAATCAACCCACCAGAATGTCCTTGCAGTGTAGGAGGACACCCCCACCCACTGCACGCAGAAGGATCTCCGTATCCTAACAGGAACCAGAGACGCTTCTTTGTTCCTCCTGTCCGTGAATCTCTAAGCAGCCTCAGATATCAAAAATATGAGGTTCTGATATTTACCAGTTTGGACAAGAAGCTTTGAAGAGATGGAGATGCAACGCCAAGTGAGCCGCCCCTCCCCGGCCGCTAACCCCGTGTCACTGCAATCCTTCTACCGCCAATGCCAAGAAAACTTCCGAACTGACGTTGGGCTGAGTCAGCTTTCTGCCCGAGGCGTCAATTGTGCTTATTCACTAAGAAGGAAATTTCCATCAGTGTGTAACAGATTAGGAGAATCTCGCTGACTGCGGCTGGCGGTGAGGCTGCTTAACAGATTACTGACATTTTATACCAAGTCATCTGGATTTTTATATTCACACATATTTTCTCAGTTTTTAGGCATTTTTATGGCGGCAATAACACTTTAACAACATAAACAAGACTATTTCTCTGATCGGTGGCCTTCGGGACACGCAGAGCAGTCAATACCACAACTCATACTGCGGTTTTTTTGCACATGGACACTTAAATCACATGAAAAAAACAGCATGCACTATTTTGATCCGATTTGTGGAAGAAACTTGCCCACCCAGGTCAATGGGAGAGCAAAGAAAAAAACGGAAAGTAGACGAATGGCGTGCCTTTGTAACTGATATTTCAGCTAATTATCTATCTCATATCTATCTATCATCTATCTATCTCATATCTATCTATCTATCTATCTCGTATCTATCTATCTATCTATCTATCTATCTATCTATCTATCTATCTA
Source organism: Eleutherodactylus coqui (assembly GCF_035609145.1). Classification (NCBI taxonomy): domain Eukaryota; kingdom Metazoa; phylum Chordata; class Amphibia; order Anura; family Eleutherodactylidae; genus Eleutherodactylus; species Eleutherodactylus coqui. Next base: position 163,419,434 of record NC_089845.1, read on the forward strand.
TCTATCTATCTATCTCATAGCCATCTCTCTATCCATCTCATATCTATCTATCTCATATCCATCTATCTATCTATCTCATATCCATCTATCTATCTATCTCCTATCTATCTATCTATTATCTATCTATCTATCTATCTATCTATCTATCTATCTATCTCATATCTATCTATCTATCTATCAATCTCATATCTATCTATCTATCTATCTATCTATCTATCTATCTATCTATCTATCTATCTCACATCTATCTATCTATCTCATATCTATCTATCTATCTCATATCTATCTATCTATCTCATATCTATCTATCTCATATCTATCTATCTATCTATCTATCTATCTCACATCTATCTATCTATCTCATATCTATCTATCTATCTATCTATCTATCTATCTATCTATCTATCTATCTATCTATCTATCACATATCTATCTATCTATCTATCTATCTATCTATCTATCTATCTATCTATCTATCTATCTATCTATCTATCTATCTATCTCCTATCTATCTATCTATCTATCTATCTATCTATCTATCTATCTATCTATCTATCTATGGCTCCATAGTAAGATGTATGAAAACAAGATTTCGAAACTGAACAAAACTTTTAAATAAACAATAACTAAATGAAATCAGATTCCTCTTATTCGTTCTAATGTGGAATACAAACGTTTTCAGTCGGATCTCTAGAGCAAGATGTGCAAATGTGTGAAGGGTGGAGGAGTCTCTGCTGAGTATCCGAGGAACTGCATAATGATTCCGGTTACATATTCCCATCCTGAGGGAGTCAGACGGTATTAATTACAACACTAAAAATGTGAGATATCTTCCCTACATTCTGTAGCCGGGGAAGAAACATTGTAGAGCATGTAGACAGATGAATGATTAACAGATCTAAACAGTCAAGTATTAGAGTAAATGATATCTTGTAGGTTGCAGTATTATAGTAGTTATATTCTTGTATATAGGGGGCAGTATTATAGTAGTTATATTCTTGTATATAGGGGGCAGAATTATAGTAGTTATATTCTTGTACATAGGAGCAGTATTATAGTAGTTATATTCTTGTACATAGGAGCAGTATTATAGTAGTTATATTCTTGTGTATAGGGGGCAGTATTATAGTAGTTATATTCTTGTACATAGGGGGCAATATTATAGTAGTTATATTCTTGTACATAGGAGGCAGTATTATAGTAGTTATATTCTTGTACATAGGAGGAGTATTATAGTAGTTATATTCTTGTACATGGGGGCAGTATTATAGTAGTTATATACTTGTACATAGAGGGCAGTATTATAGTAGTTATATTCTTGTACATAGGGGGCAGTATTACAGTAGTTATATTCTTGTACATAAGGGGCAGTATTATAGTAGTTATATTCTTGTACATAGGGGGCAATATTACAGTAGATATATTCTTGTACATAAGGGGCAGTATTATAGTAATTATATTCTTGTACATAAGAGGCAGTATTATAGTAGTTATATTCTTGTATATAGGGGCAGTATTATAGTAGTTATATTCTTGTTCATAGAGGGCAGTATTATAGTAGTTATATTCTTGTACATAGGAGGCAGTATTATAGTAGTTATATTCTTGTACATAGGAGCAGTATTATAGTAGTTATATTCTTGTACATGGGGGCAGTATTATAGTAGTTATATACTTGTACATAGAGGGCAGTATTATAGTAGTTATATTCTTGTACATAGGGGGCAGTATTACAGTAGTTATATTCTTGTACATAAGGGGCAGTATTATAGTAGTTATATTCTTGTACATAGGGGGCAATATTACAGTAGATATATTCTTGTACATAAGGGGCAGTATTATAGTAATTATATTCTTGTACATAAGAGGCAGTATTATAGTAGTTATATTCTTGTACATAGGGAGCAGTATTATAGTAGTTATATTCTTGTAAATAGGAGCAGTATTATAGTAGTTATATTCTTGTACCTAGTAGCAATATTAGGGTAGATATATTCTTGTACATAGGGGGCAGTATTATAGTAGTTGTATTCTTGTACACAATGAGCAGTATTATAGCAGTTATATTCTTGTACATAGGGGGCAGTATTATAGTAGTTATATTCTTGTGCATAGGGGGCAGCAAAATAGTAGCTATATTCTTGTGCAAAGGGGGCAGTATTATAGTAGTTATATTCTTGTACATAGAGGGTAGTATTATAGTAGTTATTTTCTTGTACATAAGTGGCAGTATTATAGTAGTCATATTCTTGTACATGGGGGACAGTATTATAGTAGTTATATTCATATACATAGGAGCAGTATTATAGTAGTTATATTCTTGTACATAGGGGGCAGTATTATAGTAGTTATATTCTTGTACATAGGGGGCAGTATTATAGTAGTTATATTCTTGTACATAGGGGGCAGTATTATAGTAGTTATATTCTTGTGTATAGGGGGCAGTATTATAGTAGTTATATTCTTGTACATAGGGGGCAGTATTATAGTAGTTATATTCTTGTACATAGAGGGCAGTATTATAGTAGTTATATTCTAGTACATAGGGGGCAGTACTATAGTAGTTATATTCTTGTACATAGAGGGCAGTATTATAGTAGTTATATTCTTGTACATAAGGGAGAAGTATTATAGTAGTTATATTCTTGTATATAGGGGCAGTATTATAGTAGTTATATTCTTGTACATAAGAGGCAGTATTATAGTAGTTATATTCTTGTACATAGGGAGCAGTATTATAGTAGTTATATTCTTGTAAATAGGAGCAGTATTATAGTAGTTATATTCTTGTACCTAGTAGCAATATTAGGGTAGTTATATTCTTGTACATAGGGGGCAGTATTATAGTAGTTGTATTCTTGTACACAATGAGCAGTATTATAGTAGTTATATTCTTGTACATAGGGGGCAGTATTATAGTAGTTATATTCTTGTGCATAGGGGGCAGCAAAATAGTAGCTATATTCTTGTGCAAAGGGGGCAGTATTATAGTAGTTATATTCTTGTACATAGAGGGTAGTATTATAGTAGTTATTTTCTCGTACATAGGTGGCAGTATTATAGTAGTCATATTCTTGTACATGGGGGACAGTATTATAGTAGTTATATTCATATACATAGGAGCAGTATTATAGTAGTTATATTCTTGTACATAGGGGGCAGTATTATAGTAGTTATATTCTTGTGCATAGGGGGCAGTATTATAGTAGTTATATTCTTGTACATAGGGGGCAGTATTATAGTAGTTATATTCTTGTGTATAGGGGGCAGTATTATAGTAGTTATATTCTTGTACATAGGGGGCAGTATTATAGTAGTTATATTCTTGTACATAGGAGGCAGTATTATAGTAGTTATATTCTTGTACATAGGGGGCAGTATTATAGTAGTTATATTCTTGTACATAGGGGGCAGTATTATAGTAGTTATATTCTTGTGTATAGGGGGCAGTATTATAGTAGTTATATTCTTGTACATAGGGGGCAGTATTATAGTAGTTATATTCTTGTACATAGGAGGCAGTATTATAGTAGTTATATTCTTCTACATAGAGGGCAGTATTATAGTAGTTATATTCTAGTACATAGGGGGCAGTATTATAGTAGTTATATTCTTGTACATAGAGGGCAGTATTATAGTAGTTATATTCTTGTACATAAGGGAGCAGTATTATAGTAGTTATATTCTTGTATATAGGGGCAGTATTATAGTAGTTATATTCTTGTACATAGGAGCAGTATTATAGTAGTTATATTCTTGTACATAGGGGGCAGTATTATAGTAGTTATATTCTTGTACATAGGGGGGAGTATTATAGTAGTTATATTCTTGTACATAGGAGGCAGTATTATAGTAGTTATATTCTTGTACATAGAGGGCAGTATTATAGTAGTTATATTCTTGTACATAGGAGCAGTATTATAGTAGTTATATTCTTGTACATAGGGGGCAGTATTATAGTAGTTATATTCTTGTACATAGGAGGCAATATTATAGTAGTTATATTCTTGAACATAGGAGGCAGTATTATAGTAGTTATATTCTTGTACATAGGGGGCAGTATTATAGTATTTATATTCTTGTACATAGGAGTAGTATTATAGTAGTTATATTCTTGTACATAGGAGGCAGTATTATAGTAGTTATATTCTTGTACATAGGAGCAGTATTATAGTAGTTATATTCTTGTACATAGGAGGCAGTATTATAGTAGTTATATTCTTGTACATAGGTGGCAGTATTATTATAGTTATATTCTTGTACATAGGAGGCAGTATTATAGTAGTTATATTCTTGTACATAGGAGCTGTATTATAGTAGTTATATTCTTGTACATAGGAGCAGTATTATTATAGTTATATTCTTGTACATAGGAGGCAGTATTATAGTAGTTATATTCTTGTACATAGGGGGCAGTATTATAGTAGTTATATTCTTGTGTATAGGGGGCAGTATTATAGTAGTTATATTCTTGTACATAGGGGGCAGTATTATAGTAGTTATATTCTTGTACATAGGAGGCAGTATTATAGTAGTTATATTCTTGTACATAGGAGCAGTATTATAGCAGTTATATTCTTGTACATAGAGGGCAGTATTATAGTAGTTATATTCTAGTACATAGGGGGCAGTATTATAGTAGTTATATTCTTGTACATAGAGGGCAGTATTATAGTACTTATATTCTTGTACATAAGTGAGCAGTATTATAGTAGTTATATTCTTGTATATAGGGGCAGTATTATAGTAGTTATATTCTTGTACATAGGAGCAGTATTATAGTAGTTATATTCTTGTACATAGGGGGCAGTATTATAGTAGTTATATTCTTGTACATAGGGGGCAGTATTATAGTAGTTATATTCTTGTACATAGAGGGCAGTATTATAGTAGTTATATTCTTGTACATAAGGGAGCAGTATTATAGTAGGTATATTCTTGTATATAGGGGCAGTATTATAGTAGTTATATTCTTGTACATTGGGGGCAGTATTATAGTAGTTATATTCTTGTACATAGGAGGCAATATTATAGTAGTTATATTCTTGAACATAGGAGGCAGTATTATAGTAGTTATATTCTTGTACATAGGAGGCAATATTATAGTAGTTATATTCTTGTACATAGAGGGCAGTATTATAGTAGTTATATTCTTGTACATAGGAGCAGTATTATAGTAGTTATATTCTTGTACATAGGGGGCAGTATTATAGTAGTTATATTCTTGTACATAGGAGGCAATATTATAGTAGTTATATTCTTGAACATAGGAGGCAGTATTATAGTAGTTATATTCTTGTACATAGGGGGCAGTATTATAGTAGTTATATTCTTGTACATAGGAGTAGTATTATAGTAGTTATATTCTTGTACATAGGAGGCAGTATTATAGTAGTTATATTCTTGTACATAGGTGGCAGTATTATTATAGTTATATTCTTGTACATAGGAGGCAGTATTATAGTAGTTATATTCTTGTACATAGGAGCTGTATTATAGTAGTTATATTCTTGTACATAGGAGCAGTATTATTATAGTTATATTCTTGTACATAGGAGGCAGTATTATAGTAGTTATATTCTTGTACATAGGGGGCAGTATTATAGTAGTTATATTCTTGTGTATAGGGGGCAGTATTATAGTAGTTATATTCTTGTACATAGGGGGCAGTATTATAGTAGTTATATTCTTGTACATAGGAGGCAGTATTATAGTAGTTATATTCTTGTACATAGGAGCAGTATTATAGCAGTTATATTCTTGTACATAGAGGGCAGTATTATAGTAGTTATATTCTAGTACATAGGGGGCAGTATTATAGTAGTTATATTCTTGTACATAGAGGGCAGTATTATAGTACTTATATTCTTGTACATAAGTGAGCAGTATTATAGTAGTTATATTCTTGTATATAGGGGCAGTATTATAGTAGTTATATTCTTGTACATAGGAGCAGTATTATAGTAGTTATATTCTTGTACATAGGGGGCAGTATTATAGTAGTTATATTCTTGTACATAGGGGGCAGTATTATAGTAGTTATATTCTTGTACATAGGGGGCAGTATTATAGTAGTTATATTCTTGTACATAGGAGGCAGTATTATAGTAGTTATATTCTTGTACATAGGAGCAGTATTATAGCAGTTATATTCTTGTACATAGAGGGCAGTATTATAGTAGTTATATTCTAGTACATAGGGGGCAGTATTATAGTAGTTATATTCTTGTACATAGAGGGCAGTATTATAGTACTTATATTCTTGTACATAAGTGAGCAGTATTATAGTAGTTATATTCTTGTATATAGGGGCAGTATTATAGTAGTTATATTCTTGTACATAGGAGCAGTATTATAGTAGTTATATTCTTGTACATAGGGGGCAGTATTATAGTAGTTATATTCTTGTACATAGGGGGCAGTATTATAGTAGTTATATTCTTGTACATAGAGGGCAGTATTATAGTAGTTATATTCTTGTACATAAGGGAGCAGTATTATAGTAGTTATATTCTTGTATATAGGGGCAGTATTATAGTAGTTATATTCTTGTACATTGGGGGCAGTATTATAGTAGTTATATTCTTGTACATAGGAGGCAATATTATAGTAGTTATATTCTTGAACATAGGAGGCAGTATTATAGTAGTTATATTCTTGTACATAGGAGGCAGTATTATAGTAGTTATATTCTTGTACATAGAGGGCAGTATTATAGTAGTTATATTCTTGTACATAGGAGCAGTATTATAGTAGTTATATTCTTGTACATAGGGGGCAGTATTATAGTAGTTATATTCTTGTACATAGGAGGCAATATTATAGTAGTTATATTCTTGAACATAGGAGGCAGTATTATAGTAGTTATATTCTTGTACATAGGGGGCAGTATTATAGTAGTTATATTCTTGTACATAGGAGTAGTATTATAGTAGTTATATTCTTGTACATAGGAGGCAGTATTATAGTAGTTATATTCTTGTACATAGGAGCAGTATTATAGTAGTTATATTCTTGTACATAGGAGGCAGTATTATAGTAGTTATATTCTTGTACATAGGTGGCAGTATTATTATAGTTATATTCTTGTACATAGGAGGCAGTATTATAGTAGTTATATTCTTGTACATAGGAGCTGTATTATAGTAGTTATATTCTTGTACATAGGAGCAGTATTATTATAGTTATATTCTTGTACATAGGAGGCAGTATTATAGTAGTTATATTCTTGTACATAGGGGGCAGTATTATAGTAGTTATATTCTTGTGTATAGGGGGCAGTATTATAGTAGTTATATTCTTGTACATAGGGGGCAGTATTATAGTAGTTATATTCTTGTACATAGGAGGCAGTATTATAGTAGTTATATTCTTGTACATAGGAGCAGTATTATAGCAGTTATATTCTTGTACATAGAGGGCAGTATTATAGTAGTTATATTCTAGTACATAGGGGGCAGTATTATAGTAGTTATATTCTTGTACATAGAGGGCAGTATTATAGTAGTTATATTCTTGTACATAAGGGAGCAGTATTATAGTAGTTATATTCTTGTATATAGGGGCAGTATTATAGAAGTTATATTCTTGTACATTGGGGGCAGTATTATAGTAGTTATATTCTTGTACATAGGAGGCAATATTATAGTAGTTATATTCTTGAACATAGGAGGCAGTATTATAGTAGTTATATTCTTGTACATAGGGGGCAGTATTATAGTAGTTATATTCTTGTACATAGGAGCAGTATTATTATAGTTATATTCTTGTACATAGGAGGCAGTATTATAGTAGTTATATTCTTGTACATAGGGGGCAGTATTATAGTAGTTATATTCTTGTGTATAGGGGGCAGTATTATAGTAGTTATATTCTTGTACATAGGGGGCAGTATTATAGTAGTTATATTCTTGTACATAGGAGGCAGTATTATAGTAGTTATATTCTTGTACATAGGAGCAGTATTATAGCAGTTATATTCTTGTACATAGAGGGCAGTATTATAGTAGTTATATTCTAGTACATAGGGGGCAGTATTATAGTAGTTATATTCTTGTACATAGGGGGCAGTATTATAGTAGTTATATTCTTGTACATAGGAGGCAGTATTATAGTAGTTATATTCTTGTACATAGGAGCAGTATTATAGCAGTTATATTCTTGTACATAGAGGGCAGTATTATAGTAGTTATATTCTAGTACATAGGGGGCAGTATTATAGTAGTTATATTCTTGTACATAGGGGGCAGTATTATAGTAGTTATATTCTTGTGTATAGGGGGCAGTATTATAGTAGTTATATTCTTGTACATAGGGGGCAGTATTATAGTAGTTATATTCTTGTACATAGGAGGCAGTATTATAGTAGTTATATTCTTGTACATAGGAGCAGTATTATAGCAGTTATATTCTTGTACATAGAGGGCAGTATTATAGTAGTTATATTCTAGTACATAGGGGGCAGTATTATAGTAGTTATATTCTTGTACATAGGGGGCAGTATTATAGTAGTTATATTCTTGTACATAGGAGGCAGTATTATAGTAGTTATATTCTTGTATATAGGGGCAGTATTATAGTAGTTATATTCTTGTACATAGGAGCAGTATTATAGTAGTTATATTCTTGTACATAGGGGGCAGTATTATAGTAGTTATATTCTTGTACATAGGGGGGAGTATTATAGTAGTTATATTCTTGTACATAGGAGGCAGTATTATAGTAGTTATATTCTTGTACATAGAGGGCAGTATTATAGTAGTTATATTCTTGTACATAGGAGCAGTATTATAGTAGTTATATTCTTGTACATTGGGGGCAGTATTATAGTAGTTATATTCTTGTACATAGGAGGCAATATTATATTAGTTATATTCTTTTACATAGGGGGCAGTTTTAATAGTAATATTCTTGTACATAGGGGACAGTATTATAGTAGTTATATTCTTGTACATAGGGGGCAGTATTATAGTAGTTATATTTTTGTACAATGGAGCAGTATTATAGTAGTTATATTCTTGTACATAGGGGGTAGTATTATAGTATTTATATTCTTGTACATAGAGGGCAGTATAATCATAGTTATATTCTTGTACATAAGGGTAGTATTATAGTAGTTATAGTCTTGTACATAGGTGGCAGTATTATAGTCGTCATATTCTTGTACATAGGGGACAGTATTATAGTAGTTATATTCTTGTACAAAAGGGGCAGTATTATAGTAGTTATATTCTTGTACATAGAGGGCAGTATTATAGTAGTTATATTCTTGTACATAGGGGTAGTATTATAGTAGTTATATTCTTGTACATAGGAGCAGTATTATAGTAGTTATATTCTTGTACATAGGAGGCAGTATTATAGTAGTTATATTCTTGTACATAGGGGGCAGTATTACAGTAGTTATATTCTTGTACATAGGGGGCAGTACTATAGTAGTTATATTCTTGTACATAGGGGGGAGTATTATAGTAGTTATATTCTTGTACATAGGAGGCAGTATTATAGTAGTTATATTCTTGTACATAGAGGGCAGTATTATAGTAGTTATATTCTTGTACATAGGAGCAGTATTATAGTAGTTATATTCTTGTACATTGGGGGCAGTATTATAGTAGTTATATTCTTGTACATAGGAGGCAATATTATAGTAGTTATATTCTTGAACATAGGAGGCAGTATTATAGTAGTTATATTCTTGTACATAGGGGGCAGTATTATAGTAGTTATATTCTTGTACATAGGAGCAGTATTATTATAGTTATATTCTTGTACATAGGAGGCAGTATTATAGTAGTTATATTCTTGTACATAGGGGGCAGTATTATAGTAGTTATATTCTTGTGTATAGGGGGCAGTATTATAGTAGTTATATTCTTGTACATAGGGGGCAGTATTATAGTAGTTATATTCTTGTACATAGGAGGCAGTATTATAGTAGTTATATTCTTGTACATAGGAGCAGTATTATAGCAGTTATATTCTGGTACATAGAGGGCAGTATTATAGTAGTTATATTCTAGTACATAGGGGGCAGTATTATAGTAGTTATATTCTTGTACATAGAGGGCAGTATTATAGTACTTATATTCTTGTACATAAGTGAGCAGTATTATAGTAGTTATATTCTTGTATATAGGGGCAGTATTATAGTAGTTATATTCTTGTACATAGGAGCAGTATTATAGTAGTTATATTCTTGTACATAGGGGGCAGTATTATAGTAGTTATATTCTTGTACATAGGGGGGAGTATTATAGTAGTTATATTCTTGTACATAGGAGGCAGTATTATAGTAGTTATATTCTTGTACATAGAGGGCAGTATTATAGTAGTTATATTCTTGTACATAGGAGCAGTATTATAGTAGTTATATTCTTGTACATTGGGGGCAGTATTATAGTAGTTATATTCTTGTACATAGGAGGCAATATTATAGTAGTTATATTCTTTTACATAGGGGGCAGTTTTAATAGTTATATTCTTGTACATAGGGGGCAGTATTATAGTAGTTATATTCTTGTACATCGGAGGTAGTGTTATAGTAGTTATATTCTTGTACATAGGGGGCAGTATTATAGTAGTTATATTCTTGTACATTGGAGCAGTATTATAGTAGTTATATTCTTGTACATAGGGGGTAGTATTATAGTATTTATATTCTTGTACATAGAGGGCAGTATTATAATAGTTATATTCTTGTACATAAGGGTAGTATTATAGTAGTTATAGTCTTGTACATAGGTGGCAGTATTATAGTCGTCATATTCTTGTACATAGGGGACAGTATTATAGTAGTTATATTCTTGTACAAAAGGGGCAGTATTATAGTAGTTATATTCTTGTACATAGAGGGCAGTATTATAGTAGTTATATTCTTGTACATAGGGGTAGTATTATAGTAGTTATATTCTTGTACATAGGAGCAGTATTATAGTAGTTATATTCTTGTACATAGGAGGCAGTATTATAGTAGTTATATTCTTGTACATAGGGGGCAGTATTACAGTAGTTATATTCTTGTACATAGGGGGCAGTATTATAGTAGTTATATTCTTCTACATAGGAGGCAGTATTATAGTAGTTATATTCTTGTACATGGAAGGCAGTATTTTAGTAGTTATGTTCTTTTACATAGGAGGCAGTATTATAGGAGTTATATTCTTGTACATAGGGGGCAGTTTTATTAGTTATATTTTGTACATATGGGGCAGTATTATAGTAGTTTTATTCTTGTATATAGGAGGCAGTATTATAGTAGTTATATTCCTGTACATAGGAGGCAGTATTATAGTAGTTATATTCTTGTACATAGGAGGCAGTATTATAGTAGTTATATTCTTGTACATAGGTGGCAGTATTATTATAGTTATATTCTTGTACATAGGAGGCAGTATTATAGTAGTTATATTCTTGTACATAGGAGCTGTATTATAGTAGTTATATTCTTGTACATAGGAGCAGTATTATTATAGTTATATTCTTGTACATAGGAGGCAGTATTATAGTAGTTATATTCTTGTACATAGGGGGCAGTATTATAGTAGTTATATTCTTGTGTATAGGGGGCAGTATTATAGTAGTTATATTCTTGTACATAGGGGGCAGTATTATAGTAGTTATATTCTTGTACATAGGAGGCAGTATTATAGTAGTTATATTCTTGTACATAGGAGCAGTATTATAGCAGTTATATTCTTGTACATAGAGGGCAGTATTATAGTAGTTATATTCTAGTACATAGGGGGCAGTATTATAGTAGTTATATTCTTGTACATAGAGGGCAGTATTATAGTACTTATATTCTTGTACATAAGTGAGCAGTATTATAGTAGTTATATTCTTGTATATAGGGGCAGTATTATAGTAGTTATATTCTTGTACATAGGAGCAGTATTATAGTAGTTATATTCTTGTACATAGGGGGCAGTATTATAGTAGTTATATTCTTGTACATAGGGGGCAGTATTATAGTAGTTATATTCTTGTACATAGAGGGCAGTATTATAGTAGTTATATTCTTGTACATAAGGGAGCAGTATTATAGTAGTTATATTCTTGTATATAGGGGCAGTATTATAGAAGTTATATTCTTGTACATTGGGGGCAGTATTATAGTAGTTATATTCTTGTACATAGGAGGCAATATTATAGTAGTTATATTCTTGAACATAGGAGGCAGTATTATAGTAGTTATATTCTTGTACATAGGGGGCAGTATTATAGTAGTTATATTCTTGTACATAGGAGCAGTATTATTATAGTTATATTCTTGTACATAGGAGGCAGTATTATAGTAGTTATATTCTTGTACATAGGGGGCAGTATTATAGTAGTTATATTCTTGTGTATAGGGGGCAGTATTATAGTAGTTATATTCTTGTACATAGGGGGCAGTATTATAGTAGTTATATTCTTGTACATAGGAGGCAGTATTATAGTAGTTATATTCTTGTACATAGGAGCAGTATTATAGCAGTTATATTCTTGTACATAGAGGGCAGTATTATAGTAGTTATATTCTAGTACATAGGGGGCAGTATTATAGTAGTTATATTCTTGTACATAGAGGGCAGTATTATAGTACTTATATTCTTGTACATAAGTGAGCAGTATTATAGTAGTTATATTCTTGTATATAGGGGCAGTATTATAGTAGTTATATTCTTGTACATAGGAGCAGTATTATAGTAGTTATATTCTTGTACATAGGGGGCAGTATTATAGTAGTTATATTCTTGTACATAGGGGGGAGTATTATAGTAGTTATATTCTTGTACATAGGAGGCAGTATTATAGTAGTTATATTCTTGTACATAGAGGGCAGTATTATAGTAGTTATATTCTTGTACATAGGAGCAGTATTATAGTAGTTATATTCTTGTACATTGGGGGCAGTATTATAGTAGTTATATTCTTGTACATAGGAGGCAATATTATATTAGTTATATTCTTTTACATAGGGGGCAGTTTTAATAGTAATATTCTTGTACATAGGGGGCAGTATTATAGTAGTTATATTCTTGTACATCGGAGGTAGTGTTATAGTAGTTATATTCTTGTACATAGGGGGCAGTATTATAGTAGTTATATTTTTGTACAATGGAGCAGTATTATAGTAGTTATATTCTTGTACATAGGGGGTAGTATTATAGTATTTATATTCTTGTACATAGAGGGCAGTATTATAATAGTTATATTCTTGTACATAAGGGTAGTATTATAGTAGTTATAGTCTTGTACATAGGTGGCAGTATTATAGTCGTCATATTCTTGTACATAGGGGACAGTATTATAGTAGTTATATTCTTGTACAAAAGGGGCAGTATTATAGTAGTTATATTCTTGTACATAGAGGGCAGTATTATAGTAGTTATATTCTTGTACATAGGGGTAGTATTATAGTAGTTATATTCTTGTACATAGGAGCAGTATTATAGTAGTTATATTCTTGTACATAGGAGGCAGTATTATAGTAGTTATATTCTTGTACATAGGGGGCAGTATTACAGTAGTTATATTCTTGTACATAGGGGGCAGTACTATAGTAGTTATATTCTTGTACATAGGGGGGAGTATTATAGTAGTTATATTCTTGTACATAGGAGGCAGTATTATAGTAGTTATATTCTTGTACATAGAGGGCAGTATTATAGTAGTTATATTCTTGTACATAGGAGCAGTATTATAGTAGTTATATTCTTGTACATTGGGGGCAGTATTATAGTAGTTATATTCTTGTACATAGGAGGCAATATTATAGTAGTTATATTCTTGAACATAGGAGGCAGTATTATAGTAGTTATATTCTTGTACATAGGGGGCAGTATTATAGTAGTTATATTCTTGTACATAGGAGCAGTATTATTATAGTTATATTCTTGTACATAGGAGGCAGTATTATAGTAGTTATATTCTTGTACATAGGGGGCAGTATTATAGTAGTTATATTCTTGTGTATAGGGGGCAGTATTATAGTAGTTATATTCTTGTACATAGGGGGCAGTATTATAGTAGTTATATTCTTGTACATAGGAGGCAGTATTATAGTAGTTATATTCTTGTACATAGGAGCAGTATTATAGCAGTTATATTCTGGTACATAGAGGGCAGTATTATAGTAGTTATATTCTAGTACATAGGGGGCAGTATTATAGTAGTTATATTCTTGTACATAGAGGGCAGTATTATAGTACTTATATTCTTGTACATAAGTGAGCAGTATTATAGTAGTTATATTCTTGTATATAGGGGCAGTATTATAGTAGTTATATTCTTGTACATAGGAGCAGTATTATAGTAGTTATATTCTTGTACATAGGGGGCAGTATTATAGTAGTTATATTCTTGTACATAGGGGGGAGTATTATAGTAGTTATATTCTTGTACATAGGAGGCAGTATTATAGTAGTTATATTCTTGTACATAGAGGGCAGTATTATAGTAGTTATATTCTTGTACATAGGAGCAGTATTATAGTAGTTATATTCTTGTACATTGGGGGCAGTATTATAGTAGTTATATTCTTGTACATAGGAGGCAATATTATAGTAGTTATATTCTTTTACATAGGGGGCAGTTTTAATAGTTATATTCTTGTACATAGGGGGCAGTATTATAGTAGTTATATTCTTGTACATCGGAGGTAGTGTTATAGTAGTTATATTCTTGTACATAGGGGGCAGTATTATAGTAGTTATATTTTTGTACATTGGAGCAGTATTATAGTAGTTATATTCTTGTACATAGGGGGTAGTATTATAGTATTTATATTCTTGTACATAGAGGGCAGTATTATAATAGTTATATTCTTGTACATAAGGGTAGTATTATAGTAGTTATAGTCTTGTACATAGGTGGCAGTATTATAGTCGTCATATTCTTGTACATAGGGGACAGTATTATAGTAGTTATATTCTTGTACAAAAGGGGCAGTATTATAGTAGTTATATTCTTGTACATAGAGGGCAGTATTATAGTAGTTATATTCTTGTACATAGGGGTAGTATTATAGTAGTTATATTCTTGTACATAGGAGCAGTATTATAGTAGTTATATTCTTGTACATAGGAGGCAGTATTATAGTAGTTATATTCTTGTACATAGGGGGCAGTATTACAGTAGTTATATTCTTGTACATAGGGGGCAGTATTATAGTAGTTATATTCTTCTACATAGGAGGCAGTATTATAGTAGTTATATTCTTGTACATGGAAGGCAGTATTTTAGTAGTTATGTTCTTTTACATAGGAGGCAGTATTATAGGAGTTATATTCTTGTACATAGGGGGCAGTTTTATTAGTTATATTTTGTACATATGGGGCAGTATTATAGTAGTTTTATTCTTGTATATAGGAGGCAGTATTATAGTAGTTATATTCCTGTACATAGGGAGCAGTATTATAGTAGTTATATTCTTGTACATAGGAGCAGTATTGTAGTAGTTATATTCTTGTAAATAGGGTGCAGTATTACAATAGTTGTATTCTTGTACATTGAGGCAGTGTTATAGTAGTTATATTCTTGTACATAGGGAGCAGTATTATATTAGTTATATTCTTGTACATAGGGGGCAGTATTTTATTAGTTATTTTCTTGTACAAAGGGGGCAGTATTATAGTAGTTACATTCTTGTACATATAGGGCAGTATTATAATAGTTATATTCTTGTACATAGGGGGTAGTATTATAGTAGTTATATTCTTGTACATAGGAGGCAGTATTATAGTAGTTATATTCTTGTACATAGGGGGCAGTATTATAGTAGTTATATTCTTGTACATAGGGGGCAGTATTACAGTAGTTATAATCTTGTACATAGGGAGCAGTATTATAGTAGTTATATTCTTGTACATAGGAGGCAGTATTATAGTAGGTATATTCTTGTACATAGGAGGCAGTATTATAGTAGTTATATTCTTGTACACAGGGAGCAGTATTATATTAGTTATATTCTTGTACATAGGAGCAGTATTATAGTAGTTATATTCTTGTACATAGGGGGCAGTATTATAGTAGTTATATTCTTGTACATAGGGGGCAGTATTATATTAGTTATATTCTTGTACATAGGGGGCAGTATTATATTAGTTATTTTCTTGTACAAAGGGGGCAGTATTATAGTAGTTACATTCTTGTACATAGGGGGGAGTATTATAGTAGTTATATTCTTGTACATAGGAGGCAGTATTACAGTAGTTATATTCTTGTACATAGAGGGCAGTATTATAGTAGTTATATTCTTGTACATAGGAGCAGTATTATAGTAGTTATATTCTTGTACATAGGGGGCAGTATTATAGTAGTTATATTCTTGTACATAGGAGGCAATATTATAGTTGTTATATTCTTGAACATAGGAGGCAGTATTATAGTAGTTATATTCTTGTACATAGTGGGCAGTATTATACTAGTTATATTCTAGTACATAGAGGGCAGTATTATAGTAGTTATATTCTTGTACATAAGGGAGCAGTATTATAGTAGTTATAATCTTGTACATAGGGAGCAGTATTATAGTAGTTATATTCTTGTACATAGGGGGCAGTATTATAGTAGTTATATTCTTGTACATAGGGGGCAGTATTATTGTAGTTATATTCTTGTACATAGGGGGCAGTATTATAGTAGTTATATTCATGTACAGAGGGAGCAGTATTATAGTAGTTATGTTCTTGTACATAGGGGGCAGTATTATAGTAGTTATATTCTTGTAAATAGGGTGCAGTATTACAATAGTTGTATTCTTGTACATAGAGGCAGTGTTATAGTAGTTATATTCTTGTACATGGGGAGCAGTATTATATTAGTTATATTCTTGTACATAGGAGGCAATATTATAGTAGTTATATTCTTTTACATAGGGGGCAGTTTTAATAGTTATATTCTTGTACATAGGGGGCAGTATTATAGTAGTTATATTCTTGTACATCGGAGGTAGTGTTATAGTAGTTATATTCTTGTACATAGGGGGCAGTATTATAGTAGTTATATTTTTGTACATTGGAGCAGTATTATAGTAGTTATATTCTTGTACATAGGGGGTAGTATTATAGTATTTATATTCTTGTACATAGAGGGCAGTATTATAATAGTTATATTCTTGTACATAAGGGTAGTATTATAGTAGTTATAGTCTTGTACATAGGTGGCAGTATTATAGTCATCATATTCTTGTACATAGGGGACAGTATTATAGTAGTTATATTCTTGTACAAAAGGGGCAGTATTATAGTAGTTATATTCTTGTACATAGAGGGCAGTATTATAGTAGTTATATTCTTGTACATAGGGGTAGTATTATAGTAGTTATATTCTTGTACATAGGAGCAGTATTATAGTAGTTATATTCTTGTACATAGGAGGCAGTATTATAGTAGTTATATTCTTGTACATAGGGGGCAGTATTACAGTAGTTATATTCTTGTACATAGGGGGCAGTATTATAGTAGTTATATTCTTCTACATAGGAGGCAGTATTATAGTAGTTATATTCTTGTACATGGAAGGCAGTATTTTAGTAGTTATGTTCTTTTACATAGGAGGCAGTATTATAGGAGTTATATTCTTGTACATAGGGGGCAGTTTTATTAGTTATATTTTGTACATATGGGGCAGTATTATAGTAGTTTTATTCTTGTATATAGGAGGCAGTATTATAGTAGTTATATTCCTGTACATAGGGAGCAGTATTATAGTAGTTATATTCTTGTACATAGGAGCAGTATTGTAGTAGTTATATTCTTGTAAATAGGGTGCAGTATTACAATAGTTGTATTCTTGTACATTGAGGCAGTGTTATAGTAGTTATATTCTTGAACATAGGGAGCAGTATTATATTAGTTATATTCTTGTACATAGGGGGCAGTATTTTATTAGTTATTTTCTTGTACAAAGGGGGCAGTATTATAGTAGTTACATTCTTGTACATATAGGGCAGTATTATAATAGTTATATTCTTGTACATAGGGGGTAGTATTATAGTAGTTATATTCTTGTACATAGGAGGCAGTATTATAGTAGTTATATTCTTGTACATAGGGGGCAGTATTATAGTAGTTATATTCTTGTACATAGGGGGCAGTATTACAGTAGTTATAATCTTGTACATAGGGAGCAGTATTATAGTAGTTATATTCTTGTACATAGGAGGCAGTATTATAGTAGTTATATTCTTGTACACAGGGAGCAGTATTATATTAGTTATATTCTTGTACATAGGAGCAGTATTATAGTAGTTATATTCTTGTACATAGGGGGCAGTATTATAGTAGTTATATTCTTGTACATAGGGGGCAGTATTATATTAGTTATATTCTTGTACATAGGGGGCAGTATTATATTAGTTATTTTCTTGTACAAAGGGGGCAGTATTATAGTAGTTACATTCTTGTACATAGGGGGGAGTATTATAGTAGTTATATTCTTGTACATAGGAGGCAGTATTATAGTAGTTATATTCTTGTACATAGAGGGCAGTATTATAGTAGTTATATTCTTGTACATAGGAGCAGTATTATAGTAGTTATATTCTTGTACATAGGGGGCAGTATTATAGTAGTTATATTCTTGTACATAGGAGGCAATATTATAGTTGTTATATTCTTGAACATAGGAGGCAGTATTATAGTAGTTATATTCTTGTACATAGTGGGCAGTATTATACTAGTTATATTCTAGTACATAGAGGGCAGTATTATAGTAGTTATATTCTTGTACATAAGGGAGCAGTATTATAGTAGTTATAATCTTGTACATAGGGAGCAGTATTATAGTAGTTATATTCTTGTACATAGGGGGCAGTATTATAGTAGTTATATTCTTGTACATAGGGGGCAGTATTATTGTAGTTATATTCTTGTACATAGGGGGCAGTATTATAGTAGTTATATTCATGTACAGAGGGAGCAGTATTATAGTAGTTATGTTCTTGTACATAGGGGGCAGTATTATAGTAGTTATATTCTTGTAAATAGGGTGCAGTATTACAATAGTTGTATTCTTGTACATAGAGGCAGTGTTATAGTAGTTATATTCTTGTACATGGGGAGCAGTATTATATTAGTTATATTCTTGTACATAGGGGGCAGTATTATATTAGTTATTTTCTTGTACAAAGGGGGCAGTATTATAGTAGTTACATTCTTGTACATATAGGGCAGTATTATAATAGTTATATTCTTGTACATAGGGGGTAGTATTATAGTAGTTATATTCTTGTACATAGGAGGCAGTATTATAGTAGTTATATTCTTGTACATAGGGGGCAGTATTATAGTAGTTATATTCTTGTACATAGGGGGCAGTATTATAGTAGTTATATTCTTGTGCATAGGGGGCAGTAAAATAGTAGCTATATTCTTGTGCAAAGGGGGCAGTATTATAGTAGTTATATTCTTGTACATAGAGGGTAGTATTATAGTAGTTATTTTCTTGTACATAGGTGGCAGTATTATAGTAGTCATATTCTTGTACATGGGGGACAGTATTATAGTAGTTATATTCATATACATAGGAGCAGTATTATAGTAGTTATATTCTTGTACATAGGGGGCAGTATTATAGTTGTTATATTCTTGTACATCGAGAGCAGTATTATAGTAGTTATGTTCTTCTACATAGGGGGCCGTATTATAGTAGTTATATTCTTGTAAATAGGGAGCAATATTATAGTAGTTATATTGTTGTACATAGGGAGCCGTATTATAGTAGTTATATTCTTGTACATAGGAGGCAGTATTATAATAGTTATATTCTTGTACATAGAAGGCTGTATTTTAGTAGTTATATTCTTGTACATAGGAGGCAGTATTATAGTAGTTATGTTTTTCTACATAGGGGGCCGTATTATAGTAGTTATATTCTTGTAAATAGGGAGCAATATTATAGTAGTTATATTCTTGTACATAGGAGGCAGTATTATAGTAGTTATATTCTTGTACATAGGAGGCAGTATTATAATAGTTATATTCTTGTACATAGAAGGCTGTATTTTAGTAGTTATATTCTTGTACATAGGAGGCAGTATTATAGTAGTTATGTTTTTCTACATAGGGGGCCGTATTATAGTAGTTATATTCTTGTAAATAGGGAGCAATATTATAGGAGTTATATTCTTGTACATAGGAGCAGTATTATAGTAGTTATATTCTTTTACATAGGGGGCAGTTTTAATAGTTATATTCTTGTACATAGGGGGCAGTATTATAGTAGTTATATTCTTGTACATCGGAGGTAGTGTTATAGTAGTTATATTCTTGTACATAGGGGGCAGTATTATAGTAGTTATATTTTTGTACATTGGAGCAGTATTATAGTAGTTATATTCTTGTACATAGGGGGTAGTATTATAGTATTTATATTCTTGTACATAGAGGGCAGTATTATAACAGTTATATTCTTGTACATAAGGGTAGTATTATAGTAGTTATAGTCTTGTACATAGGTGGCAGTTTTATAGTCGTCATATTCTTGTACATAGGGGACAGTATTATAGTAGTTATATTCTTGTAAAAAAGGGGCAGTATTATAGTAGTTATATTCTTGTACATAGAGGGCAGTATTATAGTAGTTATATTCTTGTACATAGGGGTAGTATTATAGTAGTTATATTCTTGTACATAGGAGCAGTATTATAGTAGTTATATTCTTGTACATAGGGGGCAGTATTACAGTAGTTATATTCTTGTACATAGGGGGCAGTATTATAGTAGTTATATTCTTATACATAGGAGGCAGTATTATAGTAGTTATATTCTTGTACATGGAAGGCAGTATTTTAGTAGTTATGTTCTTTTACATAGGAGGCAGTATTATAGGAGTTATATTCTTGTACATAGGGGGCAGTTTTATTAGTTATATTTTGTATATATGGGGCAGTATTATAGTAGTTTTATTCTTGTATATAGGAGGCAGTATTATAGTAGTTATATTCCTGTGCATAGGGAGCAGTATTATAGTAGTTATATTCTTGTACATAGGAGCAGTATTGTAGTAGTTATATTCTTGTAAATAGGGTGCAGTATTACAATAGTTGTATTCTTGTACATAGAGGCAGTGTTATAGTAGTTATATTCTTGTACATAGGGAGATGTATTATATTAGTTATATTCTTGTACAAAGGGGGCAGTATTATAGTAGTTACATTCTTGTACATATAGGGCAGTATTATAATAGTTATATTCTTGTACATAGGGGGTAGTATTATAGTAGTTATATTCTTGTACATAGGAGGCAGTATTATAGTAGTTATATTCTTGTACATAGGGGGCAGTATTATAGTAGTTATATTCTTGTACATAGGGGGCAGTATTATAGTAGTTATAATCTTGTACATAGGGAGCAGTATTATAGTAGTTATATTCTTGTACTTAGGAGTAGTATTATAGTAGTTATGTTCTTGTACATAGGGGGCAGTATTATAGTAGTTATATTCTTGTACATAGGAGGCAGTATTATAGTAGGTATATTCTTGTACATAGGAGGCAGTATTACAGTAGTTATATTCTTGTACATAGGGGACAGTATTATAGTAGTTATATTCTTGTACATAGGAGGCAGTATTATAGTAGGTATGTTCTTGTACATAGAAGGCAGTATTATAGTAGTTATATTCTTGTACATAGGGGGTAGTATTATAGTAGTTATATTCTTGTACATAGGGGACAGTATTATAGTAGTTATATTCTTGTACTTAGGGGGCAGTATTATAGTAGTTATATTCTTGTACATAGGGGGCATTATTATAGTAGTTATATTCTTGTACATAGGGGGTAGTATTATAATGGTTATATTCTTGTACATAGGAGGCAGTATTACAATAGTTATATTCTTGTACATAGGGGGCATTATTATAGTAGTTATATTCTTGTACATAGGAGGCAGTATTATAGTAGTTATATTCTTGTACTTAGGGGGCAGTATTATAGTAGTTATATTCTTGTACATAGGGGGCATTATTATAGTAGTTATATTCTTGTACATAGGGGGTAGTATTATAATGGTTATATTCTTGTACATAGGAGGCAGTATTATAATAGTTATATTCTTGTACATAGGGGGCATTATTATAGTAGTTATATTCTTGTACATAGGGGGTAGTATTATAGTAGTTATATTCTTGTACATCGGAGCAGTATTATAATGGTTATATTCTAGTACATAGGAGGCAGTATTATAGTAGTTGTATTCTTGTACATAGGAGGCAGTATTATAGTAGTTATATTCTTGTACTTAGGGGGCAGTATTATAGTATTTATGTTCTTGTACTTAGGGGGTAGTATTATAGTAGTTATATTCTTGTACTTAGGAGGCAGTATTATAGTAGTTATATTCTTGTACATAGGGGGCAGTATTATAGTAGTTATATTCTTGTACATAGGGGGCAGTATTATAGTAGTTATATTCTTGTACATATGAGGCAGTATTATAGTATTTATATTCTTGTACATAGGGGGCAGTATTATAGTAGTTATATTCTTGTAAATAAGGAGCAGTATTATAGTAGTTATATTCTTGTACATAGGGAGCAGTATTATAGTAGTTATATTCTTGTACATAGGGAGCAGTATTATAGTAGTTACATTCTTGTACATAGAGGGCAGTATTATAGTAGTTATATTCTTGTACATAGGAGGCAGTATTATAATAGTTATATTCTTGTACATAGGAGGCAGTATTATAATACTTATATTCTTGTACATAGGAGGCAGTATTATAATAGTTATATTCTTGTACATATGGGGCAGTATTATAGTAGTTATATTCTTGTACATAGGGGGCAGTATTATAGTAGTTATATTCTTGTACATAGGGAGCAGTATTATAGTAGTTATATTCTTGTACATAGGGAGCAGTATTATAGTAGTTACATTCTTGTACATAGAGGGCAGTATTATAATAGTTTTATTCTTGTACATAGGGGGCAGTATTATAATAGTTATATTCTTGTACATTGGAGTAGTATTATAGTGGTTATATTCTTGTACATAGGAGGCAGTATTATAGAAGTTATGTTCTTGTACATAGGGGGTAGTGTTATAGTAGTTATATTCTTGTACATAGGGGGCAGTATTTTAGTAGTTATATTCTTGTACATAGGAGGCAGTATTATAGTATTTATATTCTTGTACATAGGGGGCAGTATTATAGTAGTTATATTCTTGTACATAGGGGGTAGTATTATAGTAGTTATATTCTTGTACATAGGGGCAGTATTATAGTAGTTATATTCTTGTACATAGGGGGCAGTATTATAGTAGTTATATTCTTGTACATAGGGAGCAGTATTATAGTAGTTATATTCTTGTACATAGGGAGTAGTATTATAGTAGTTATATTCTTGTACACAGGGGGCAGTATTATAGTAGTTATATTCTTGTACATAGGGAGCTGTTTTATAGTAGTTATATTTATGTGCATAGGGAGCAGTATTATAGTAGTTATATTCATGTGCATAGGGGGCAGTATTACAATAGTTGTATTCTTGTACATAGGGGGCAGTATTATAGTTATTATATTCCTGTACATAGGGGACAGTTTCTCTGTGATTTATAGCCTTATGCTGTCTGAAAGTCTCTGCTGATTTCATTTTTTACATTTAGTTAATTTACAACAGAAAAACAAAATCCTATAACCGGATATCCTACTCCGTGATATCTTGTAAAGTGTCTCGACTACTTGCTTACATTATGCCAATGATCACCTGCAGATTTCTCCCCAGTTGAGTCTCCCATTTTCTATAATCCTGATTTAGAAGGCAGGATGTGGATCTATTTGTAAATGTGGATTAAGTCCTACAGAATGCAGGGAAATCTCGGGGTAATGGGCTGGAACAGTAGAATAAAGGATCATATGATCAGTATTAGAAGCCGGGGCTGGACGGCTGGTGAGCACTTGTTTTCTTCTGTAGGAACATTGCCGTATTGTTCAGTCTTTGTAATGAATGCACAAGCAGAATGGAGGTGACAGCCGGCGCTGCAGACTGCAGGGGTTTCAATGCAATTTCTTAAATGTGTTCATGTAGCGAGAGCATCCGTGAGAAACCTCATGAGGAATAACCAGCTATCCAACTCATAAATCTCTATGCTGTGACAGTTGCAGAATATTTCAGGTTAGTGGAAGCTGCTGCGAGATAAAATGATATGATCCCCATACAACCTCTGGGACTTGGACCCCACCTGACCCACTATTGTAGCCACATACCGTAGTTGATCCACCATATATGTGACTCTCGCCAATAATACCCATTATTATACCTACCTGCCCCAATTACCACATCAGTGTCCAGTTTACATAATCACTTTGCATCTGATTGCTTAGAAGGAGACCGGCTAAGTTTAATCTGCGACACAGGATATAAAGTTAGGACGTGTATGGCTCTATCTTTGTCATGAAGGGGTTAATTTCCCCTGTGGTGGTCCTGCAGGAGAATTAACCTGACACCCGGTCCAGTGGCCACAATTGGAGGCTACTCTGATGGCAGCCATCACTGTGAATTCCAACAGTGGCATTTACATATCCCAACAAAAGAAGGAAGCTTCTTCTGTTACCTGAATGCCTCACCTGTGACAAGATCAATAATAGCCGTTCATTCCCTACGGCCCCAGGGCTGCCATGTATATTTGCCTATTAAGCCCTGCTTGTGGCAGGACATAATACAGAGAATGTCCGCAGAAGTACAATATACTGCAATAATGAAGCACTGCAGTATATTTTATATGAGATCAAAAGATCACAAGGGGACCAGAAAAAGAAAGTAAAAGAAGGATTTTTTAATTGCTACAAATAATGAAAAATTTCAGTTTAAACCCCCTTTTCTTCCCTTTTTAACATAAATAATCTAAAGAAAGCAAAAAAAAAATGTTGGGTATCAAAATGTTCTTAAAATCCGATCTAATAAAATAATGCAACGCCAGAATTGCACTTTATTGTTCACTCTGTCTCCAAGAAAAACATTTATAACAATCAACCAAAAAGTACCCCAAACTCTTGCCCAGCCAAGCAGAACCGTACTGCTATCGCAATGTAGCGGATGACGAGCCCATAATTGTTACATCTGTATACCTGAAGGAGCGGCTTTTACATTACTTACTTCACAATCTATGTAAACTGTGAATCTAGTCGGGCTGAATTCTTCATGCAGCTGTGTCCATTTACCGGCAGTCCTATGAGATTGCATTCCACATGACACATTCAGCCCTGCTGCACGGACTGAGGGCTTATTCACGCCGACAGATTTGCTCGCGTATTTGTGCATGAAAAATTTGCGTACGGAGAGAACAGAATCCACTTCCTTCACGCAAACAATATGCAGCAGGACGTATTTTCCTGCACATTTGCACACAAAAATAGCACTTATTGAGCCAATTGCCTTAATTGCCCATTTCAATGAATGGCGGCGTGGTTACTGGGTTTTTTGTGCGCACAAATGTACCCGATTTGCACACGCAAGAAGTACAGTAAAACATGCACCTGCGCATGCAAATCCACAACACCCATTCCACAAAAAGATGCTTCAAATGCGCCTGTAAATCCACGTCCGCTCGTGGGCGTCCGGCCTCGGCCACATCTGTACTTTACACCAACGACCCTTCAGCTGCAACAATCACAGTAACATAGTAACATAGTTCGTAAGGCCGAATGAAGACAAAGTCCATCTAGTCCAGCCTGTCTATCCTACTGTGTTGTTGATCCAGAGGAAGGCAAAAAACCCCAAGAGCAGAAGCCAATTAGCCCTTTTGGGGAAAAAATTCCTTCCCGACTCCCTAATGGCAATCAGACTGTTCCCTGGATCAACCCCTAATAGTTCCTACCTGCCTGTATACCCGGATTAACAATTAACCTAAGATTTATATCCTGTAATATCCTTCTTCTCCAGAAAGACATCTAGTCCCTCTTAAACTCCTCTATGGATTTTGCCATCACCACATTCTGAGGCAGAGAGTTCCACAGTCTCACTGCTCTTACAGTAAAGAACCCCTTCTGTGTTGGTGATGAAACCTGCTTTCTTCTAGACGTAGCGGATGCCCTCTTGTTACCGTCGCAGTCCTGGGTGTAAACAGATCCTGGGAGAGATCCTTGTATTAATCGTCTCCGTAATCATTTTTGCAATGAAATCAACAGATAAGCAAATAGCTCTGATTTGATACAAAGTTTCTGCTGCGCGGAGTCACCGTATGGGAACGTGTGACAATTACCCCCGGCGGCTTCCGATGGTGTCTAAACCTTCCTTAGTGGAGCCGTGGCTGAGATGTGCGATCCGTATCATCTTGTGTTCATGTTTTCTATTCCGGAGGAATAACCTGCTATTTTCTCCTTGGAGCTTTCAGTCTTATATAATAGTCCAGACTGAAGATAATCTAGGAGCAGTATATTGGAAAATCCTAACATAAAACTTTGAGGCTTAAAGAGGAACTGCAGTTTATTTATTTTTTTGCAAAAATGTACAAAATAAGCGATTATAAATGTTTTTGAATTCGCTTTTATCAGCCTTTTCAGTCCATTTTTGATAGAAACGTGTCTTCTTCACTGCATAGCAGAAGAGGGCGCTCCGGCTGTGCCTGCACCGCTCTCTGCAGTGCAGGCACAGCTGTTCCCATATAGCACTTTATTAAAGGGGTTGTCCTAGTTATAGAATTTAGGTAAATCCAACTTCACCAGCTGTAACATAACACATAAGCATATACTCCCATCTCCTTGCTCCCATTGTGTCCTATGCCAGTGCCTGGTCCTATGCCAGTGCCTGGTCCTATGCACCTGTTTGTTTGCGGGCTGAAGTCCCGCCCACTTTACGGGATGTCACAGGCACTGGAGCCAATCACAAAGATCAGCGATTGAGTGCTAAGCTCTGTTATTGGCTGCCGCGCCTGGGACGTCCCATAAACAAGTTGGGGAAGCCTGTAAACGTGACGTCAGAGGGGAGACCTGGAGCAGCGCTGTGGGACATAGTGGGAGAGGCGGGTGTAAGCTTATTTGTCATGTTACAGCTGGATTTATAGAAGTTCTATACCTCAGACAACCCCTTTAATAAGCGTGCTTTATATGTATCATTGATTCTTACAAACGCGCATGTACCAGTTTGCTGCGTTCTGAATGCAAACAAGACTTTGTATTCACTGTCAGCAAGCAGAGATGTGGAAAGGGGTGAAGAATTGAACCATAAAATATATCAGAAAGCTGTTGAGCTTTTCATTCATGCATTAAGCTTTATTTGCATAAAACCGTAAAACCGCATTAATGAAGGGTTTGTGGCATGGGAGTTATTTCTAGAGCTCTCTCATTCGCCCGCGCCATCATTAGTGAGCGGCTGCCTGGCATCAGGGAAGCCAGACAAATATTCTGCCTCATTTTCAGATTAGTCGTCACCCATTTTTGTTCTGTTTATTCCATGCTCAAAATGTATTTGCAGTAGGAATGTTAATACGGCGTAATTACTACGGCAGCATGTTCATCGCTGGGGATTTGTTTGACATTCGGGTAATGAATAATCTGCTCCTATTGTCCCTTCCCAGGCTCCGGCATAAAGGGCTTCATTCGCTTTTGTTCATATACAAGTGAAAAAATTGACAAAATTATGGATTCCATTCGGTTGTCAGAAATTAACAAATTAGAGAAATTATTAGTGACGACTTTTAGATTTATTCCAAGAAGCAATAAAAAAAAATCACTGAAAAGAGCGAGAAAAAGTCTGCAGCGCATTTAGCGCAGACGGGAATCAGTTTTAGGTCGTTTTGTTTTAAATTTCCTTTTTGAATGAAATGTTACAACTTTTTGTACCGAGTAAGAATGTCCTTATGTGCAGGAAACGCTTAAAGCACCCACGTTCACGGAGGGCTTTTTGTCACTATGTTGCAGTGCTGAGGGCCCGGTGGGGGGGGGGGGGGGGGGGCGCATTCGACCAAAGGAAACATCCACATGGAGTTTTGTACAGATACGTCCTTCTTTAGCGGGATTGTACCAGAATTTCAAGTTATCTCCAATCCTCAGGATCGGGGCGATCACTTGCTGATCGGTGGGGGGATGGGGGGGCTCACTGGTATTTTGCTTTTAAAAACAGTCATCATTGTTTTCTTTCCCGTTGATATAGCCAGGCGAGGGCTTGTTTTTTGCAGCATGAGTTGTATTTTTTTAATGGCATCACTTACTATACCATGAAATATGTTAAAAAACTCTTAAAAATTCTAAGTGGGGTGAAAATGGAAAAGCATCCCACAATAGCACCCTTTTTTGGGGAGACACACAGAAGTGGTAAAAACGGGCAGAACGTCCCAGATAGGAGGCCAATCGGCACTGGAGTGTAGAAAAAGGGTAGAGTTCAGCGAACAAAAAAGTGTGGTTATAAGGTAGAGCAGGTGCTGCCGCCCTAGTGTGCGGGGGGAGCAATGGTCCTAACAGTGTCTGTGAAGTTGGAGAAGAGGTGAAAAAGTTAAGACTTAGGCACAACCTATAGTCGGTGCAGTCTTATAGAACTAACAGGTTGTACTCTGCAGAGTCCATACTGAGCCAAATGACCATCTAGTGGAGTGTAAAATCCAAGGGATGTCTTATTAGGTAAATCAAACCAGCAATGTAACAGATTTCAGGTACACAGACCTCTTCCTCAGACAGCGGGGTAATTACTGTTTGTAGCAAATACTAAGTACATAAGGAAGATAAAAAGGATAAAGTAACACATTGACAAGAAAATAGTGAAAAGGGAAAAAAGATAAACAAGGAGGAAAAACAATCTGAGGTTAAAATAAATAGTAAAAGGTAAAAGTAAAACAAAATGAGGGATTTTATATAAAAGACAAGTTGAGAACACACTTTAACTATTTACTAATAATGCATGATTTGGGCATCCAGTTTTATGTTTACTGTGACACCTTCTATGGAGACCCCTGAATGGACCCTTCATCTATACCTGTTTGGGTTTGTGGTCTCGCAGGTTGTGCACCATAATAACTCTCCTAGTTAAGAGATTTAGTATTAAGCATCAGTCCATCGGGACGCCGCGGGTGACACATCCTAATATCACGATGAGCTGTGCCAACTGACAACCTCATTAGTTGGGTGACATATACGGCATCTTTTTGTCTAATGAACTAACATTGATTTTGGCCGCTCTCCCCGACAGCCTCGCTCTTCATTTCCATTGAGATGATTGAGAGGATAATTACCTTGAAACAAGACTGCATCATCCAGACCTGTTGTCAGGATCAGTGGATGTGGGCCCACTAAGCCACAGACTGGGGGGACTTGGGGCCAAATCTAGAGAAGGCACCTGAGGTCGGGGGAAACAGAGCAGGTTCAGCACGGTATAAACAGACAGGAAGCAGAGAGGAAAATGGTCAATGCACTAAGCCAAGGTCAGAAGTGGTAAAAGCGGAGTAGTCAGGGTAGAGCCAAAGTCAGAAACCGGAAAGTCAATGCTAATGAATAGCACCTTTAGCAGCCCCCAAAAGACCATAAGCCAGAGAGTTCAACCTGGGAGAGCCTTTCACTGGGTGGTGGGAGGGGACGTTTGAAGGTGTGGATAAAAGCGTGGCTAACCTAGTGCAAGAAAGGGAGAGAGAGGCAGAACGAGAGAGAGAGAGAGAGAGAGAGAGAGAGAGAGAATGAGAGAGAGAGGGAGGGAGAGAGAGAGAGAGACAGAACGAGAGAGAGAGAGAGACAGAACGAGAGAGAGAGGGAGGGAGAGACAGAATGAGAGAGCGGGAAAGAGAGACAGAGAGAGAGCGGGCGGGAGAGACAGAATGAGAGAGCGGGAAAGAGAGACAGAGAGAGAGCGGGCGGGAGAGACAGAATGAGAGAGCGGGAGGGAGAGGCAGAACGAGAGAGAGGGAGGGAGAGAGAACGAAAGAGAGAGGGAGAGACAGAATGAGAGAAAGAGGGAGAGACAGAATGAGAGAGAGAGAGAAAGACAGAATGAGAGAGAGAGAGAGGGAGAGACAGAATGAGAGAGCGGGAGGGAGAGGCAGAATGAGAAAGAGAGATAGAGAGAGGGAGAGACAGAAAGACAGTGCGGTCTAGTCGTGTTGTATACTTGGGTTGCCAATAATGCTTTGGTATACTTAGTACATCAAAGCAATATTGCAAACCTATTCTGTCACTATAGAAGTTTTTACTGTGAAACTACAACTCCCATGGGACCTTGCTAATGGTACGGACATGCTGAGAGGTGTAGTACATTAAACTGGAATGCAATCCCTACATGTGAACAAAACAGTGATGTATCGCAATCAGAGACAGAATCCACAGTCACACCGAGTGACTCACGGGGGACGTTCTTACTTCTCCTCTCCATCTGCTCCAAATCTTCATACCTCTCAAGCGAATTCTTGTGAAGTTTGCGGGCCAGTTGTCTTCGGCTCATCTGAAACCAATAGCATCAGACACCATGTCACCTGAAGATGGCGCCACTCACTGCGCCCGAGGATATAAACGAGCACCTACACTGTAACATTGTGCCCCCCCGAAATAAATGATAATCTACTATGTGCCCCCTGTAATAAGCTATACTACACTCCGTGCCCGTCATAGTGAATTATACCGCATGCTGTGCCCCCAAAGTAAATAATGCTACATGCCGTGACAGACAGAGATTGGCCTGGCCGGTTACTCATCGGCCCGGCCAGAAATTATGTACAAAGGCCGATTGCCTTATTAAGTTTTTTAATAATTGTCATCTGAGAGCAGGACTGGGCAGCACCCCCGAGCATCTAGTATGTCTCCCCTCAGCTCCTGTCTGGCTGACATAATCAGAGCTGTGACCCTTGGCTTCTCCTCCCAGCGTTTGTGTTCCTGAACATCCTGTACGCATCACAGATGCCAGGAGGAGAGGTCATGGGTCACAGATCTGATTACGATGGCTGGATCGGAGCTAAAGAGAGAGAGACAGTCAAATACCTGATGCTGCGGGGGTGCTGCACAGCTTATCCCTATGGGGCCATAACTCAGGTCATTACTGCTGCTAAGTCACAGTTACTATTTGGGCCATTACTGGGGGGCACTATTACTATATTGGGGTCACCACTGGAGGCATTATTACTACTGGGGCACTGTTAATATTGGGATCACTATTATTATTAATATGGGGTACAATTATTATTATTGAGGCCACTGAGGGGTGAATAATTATTATTGAGGTCACTACTTGGGGCAGTATTACTGTTAGAGCCACTACTGAAGGCACTGTTACTATTGGGGACCCTCCTGGGGAACACTATTACCATATATGGGTACTTCCTGAAGGTATTATTACTATTGAAGTCAGTGAGTAGCGCAGAAATACTTTTGTGGCCACTTCTATGAGCACTATTACTATTGGGGCCAAAACTGGGGACACTATTACTATTGGGGCCAAAACTGGGGGCACTATTACTATTGGGGCCAAAACTGGGGTCACTATTATTATTGGGGCCACAGATACTATTGGGGCCACTACTGCTGGCACTATTACTATTGGGGCACTACTGCTGGCACTACTACTATTGGGGCGACAGTTAATATTGGGACCGCTACTGGGGACACGGTAACTACTGGAGCCAAAACTGGGGGCACTATTACTATTGTCCTAATATGTAGGTGCAACACCCCTGAGGGAAGACCCTGAACATCTGGCTAACGTGAAGAGCTGGGAGGGTTAAGTGCTGATATGTCATGGTGGCACTTACAAGGCTCTGGTCTTGGAGGGATGACACGCAACCAAGGCCAGAGTAGATCGCAGCCAAGCTTCGACACTCCTTTGGCTGGGAGTGCCAATAAAGGGGATGAAGGGGGTTGTAGTAGATATCACGTCGTAGACGTGAAGAAGAAAAAACGCTGCTTTTGCGTTTGTCGGGAAAAAAAGATTTAAAGTCTAACTTCAAGAGCATTTATTAATATAAACATGAGCGACGCGTTTCGGCGAATACAGTCGCCTTTCTCAAGCTCTTTTCCATGTAATACCACCGTTCCCACACACCGGTAATCTAACCGGCGGAGTAATAACATGGAGACCTGTATGATACCTCGGGGCCTTAGGAACTGTTAAGGCCCGATAAAACTTTACTTGCATAAACAGGTAATTCCTGGTAGATTCACTTTCAGCAATTACAGGCAGAAGCTCAGAGGTAGGGAGGATACACAGGAACAATATGGCCCTATGGTCCATGTTATCTATATGTCACTAGTCCTGGAATTTGGGAGCACTCCGGAGGAGGTAAAGGGTAGGGCTCACTCTGCAGACACTATGGTAGATAGAAAATTACTCAAGGAGAACCGCTTAGCCTAGATGCACCCTGTACATCATCCACGTGGGGGTCACAATTACGTACGTCTGTCGGGTGATCCTATTGGCGGACGCCCACACAGGAAAAATGCCAGTAGTGTGAAGGGGTACCTGTTTTAGTAAACTGGGGGGTTGCGTGCTCTCTCTATCTGGACTCCCTCCTATTACATCTATTCTCCAGGCACTATGGGATGTTGTTCCTCTTCCTCCATCTTCACCAACGTGGAAGCTGAAGGTGCTTCCCTGCGGCTCTGTGTTAGCACTCTCTCCTCCTGAAGACAGAACCTCTTCCCGCTCTCAGGCACTCACTTTTATAGCCTCACTTGTACCACATGACACAGTAAGATAGATACATTCAGCAGCAGAGCTGACAGGCAATGATTGTAAGGTAGTTAACCCTTCAGACGCTGCAGCTGTGAAACACATACAGAAAAATGACATGACAGCTTTGCACAGCGCATCCACATAAGACAATACATGTATGGCATTTATGGAGGGGACCGGGGTGGTGTTCTGGGACACTACATAGGGAACCCAGACATGGCAACGCAGGGCACCCTCAGTCCTTGTCCTAATATGTAGGGACCCAGACATGGCAACGCAGGGCACCCTCAGTCCTTGTCCTAATATGTAGGGACCCAGACATGGCAACACAGAGCACCCTCAGTCCTTGTCCTAATATGTAGGGACCCAGACATGGCAACACAGAGCACCCTCAGTCCTTGTCCTAATATGTAGGGACCCAGACATGGCAACGCAGGGCACCCTCAGTCCTTGTCCTAATATGTAGGGATCCAGACATGGCAACGCAGGGCACCCTCAGTCCTTGTCCTAATATGTAGGGACCCAGACATGGCAACACAGGGCACCCTCAGTCCTTGACCTAATATGTAGGGACCCAGACATGACAACACAGAGCACCCTTAGTAGAGCCCTTTTCAATGGAACAGGAAAACACATGGCACAGCGTGTGAAGTGCCTGCGAGTGCGATGTGAGGCTCCCCATTGAAAACAATAAGAAACACTTGCCGATCCTCTGACACAGCTAAGAGCCGCGCCGGAGGATCGCTGTTTACTGAAGTGATGGGAAGCATTAAATGGAGTGCAATGTAAAAAAATTTGCCATCTTCAAGGGGTTTGTTTTCATCATCGTATACGCATTTCCCTTTCCCCTCCGTCTACAACTTAGCTGCTCTCTGCAAGCTTCTCAATGGCCGTATCACTTTCTCCCAGAGGCAACTATTCTTAGAACAGTAGCTGTGACTCTGCAGTACACACAGGAGAGACTCCTGCTTCAACCTCCATCCTGCACCAAGCACCTCTACCTGTCTCTTGTTCCTCCTCATCCCTGTTCCTCCATTCCCACCCTCTCATCAGAGTCTGTAACTACATCTGCTTATCTGGGGAACTGTATGCCAAGGGCTCCAAAAATTGCTTATATAAGTTCCTTGTGGACCATAAAACTTTTCCCCTTATTTGTGTTTCCCTTTATAGGTGATGACCTGAAAATACAATGTCTGAGGTACAGGGGACATTAGAGTTTTCGGTTGAGCTACATAAATTCCACAATGTTGACTTATTCCAGAGAGGGTAAGTGCGCTTTGTGCTCATGGAGTAGATGTTATACTGTTTGCCCATACAGAGCTGATGTATCCACACACTAATGCTCTTCAGTTTGTATTCTTGCTGCTATCATTACTGTTGCAAATGACCTTGAAACTAAAGGGAATCTGTCACCATCTTTTTGTAGTCCTCATAAGGTAGAGATGGGCATGCTGATTACAGTGATAGGTCTGTTTTATACATCTTTGCAGTAGTAAGGGTGCCCACCCACTGGCAATATTTTCTTTCTTGCGCTGCCAGAGCACGAGAAAAATTTTGCATCGCAGCGCAGGAAAGAGGCTGGTATAGAACAGTCATATCGCAAATGGTTTCAATGCGGCTAGCGACAGCAGCGCTAGCCCCATTGAAAGCATAGGAAGAATGCCGCGGACTTCTGCCACAGCTGTGACAGCTGTGGCAGGAGTTTCCTTTATCCCCGTGGTGACCGCGGGGATGAAGGAATCCTCTGCCACAGCTGTCACAGCTGTCACAGCTGTGGCAGAAGTCCACGGCATTCTATTCTATTGCTTTCAATGGGAGCGGCACTGCTGCCGATCCCATTGAAATCAATG
The DNA here is from genome assembly GCF_035609145.1 of Eleutherodactylus coqui. Classification (NCBI taxonomy): domain Eukaryota; kingdom Metazoa; phylum Chordata; class Amphibia; order Anura; family Eleutherodactylidae; genus Eleutherodactylus; species Eleutherodactylus coqui. The sequence goes on from NC_089845.1 coordinate 163,453,856, forward strand.
GTTTCAGCAAGCCCTGCTAAGATTTAGCTATTCATGAATGAATAGCTAAGGGCTATGTGTGATTGGCTGAGCACTCAGCCAATAGCTAAGCAGTAGCTGCTATTGGCTGAGCCCTCAGCCAATCTGCACAGCCCTTTCAGGAGGCGGGGATTTTTAAATCCTCGACTGCTGAAAGAGCTCAGTAGCAGTGTCGGGGAGCCAGCAGGAGGATGCGGCTGAGAGCAGGAGAGGTGAGTATAATTTTTTTTCACACTTATTGATGATTATTGGGGAAGGGCTTATATTTCAAGCCCTTCCCCGATAATCATTCCACGGGGCTTGCCAAAGCAGTGCTTTCAATGGGATCGGCAGCTGTGCCGATCCCATTGAAAGCAATGGAATAGAATGCCGGGGACTTCTGCCACAGCTGTGACAGCTGTGGCAGAGGATTCCTTCATCCCTGCGGTCCCCGCAGGGATGAAGGAAACTCCTGCCACAGCTGTCACAGCTGTGGCAGAAGTCCCCGGCATTCTCCATGTCTTTTCAATAGGGCTAGCGCTGCTGCCGCTGGCCCCATTGAAAAGACTGGCGATATGTCGGCGTGATGCCAATATCCCCGGCGTCATGCCGATTTTTTTCTCGCACTGCAATGCGAGACTTTAACTTTAGATTTGCATCGCAGTGGAGAAAATATCGCCAGTGGGTGGGAGCCCTTAGGGAGACATTTGCATCTTATCAGTAGCAACCACACAAAACACTACAAGAAATAGTCAATATTCATAAGCTGCAGCAAGCCCTGCCCATCCTGCCCTCCATCTGATGATTGACTTCTGTTTGCCTATTACTGTGCATAGAAAGATAGCTGTCAGTCAGTATCTGGAGGATGGGGTGGATGGGGCTAGCTGCAGCTCATAAATATCAAGGACTACTTCTTGTAGTCCTCTCTGTGGCTGCTACTAAAGAAATCCAAGTTTCTTCCAAACTACTGCACAGATAGACGAAAGTAACTTTTCAGCCCAGTGTCAGGTCGAGGCATGCACAGCCAGATATTGGAGGTACACTTTAAGTAAAGACTTCCATTAAGAACAGAATCCTGTTGGACATCCTGGTCAGTACTTGGGCTGAGCTTCTATGACTTCTGAAAAAATCTTTACTAGTCCTCAAACTCATGGCCCTTAAACGGGTTATCCCGGACTTTTACTTCTGATATCCAATGCTCAGGATAAGTCATCAGTAGTTGATCGGTGGGGGTCCACTGTTTAGAATTCCTGCCAATCGGCTGATTGCCCGGCCTGCTGTCAGTGCGGATAGCGCTCGATGCAGATAGTGTGATACTTCATTGAATGGAAGCTGTGCCTGCAATACCAAATTGGGTCGCTGCACTACAAACAGCGCTATAGGCGTTCAGCTCTGTCCACACTGACAGAGGGCCCGGAGATCAGCTGATCAGCGGGGATTACAAGCTGTGGACTTCTGCTAGGTTGGGACATTAGGATAAGTCATCAATAGTCATGGTCACACCTGGGGTACACTTTGGGACAGGCTTGGCCTTCAGAGTGTTCAATCTGTGCAACTGCTTAAGGCACATTGTCTTTTATCCTGAAGGGGGCACCATTTGATGGTCACCACATATATTAAAAGGGTTTTCCAGGTCTCCAATATTGATGACTCATAGTTAGGATAAGTCATCAATATCAGATCGGTGGGACTCTGCTGCTTGAGATCCCTGCCAACCGGCTGCTTGAAGAGGCTGCGATACTTACCCGAGGGTACTGGTGTCACGTTCATTCATCATGTGCTCTGAGAGCTGCTCAGTTCCATCAAGTGAATGGGATTACCTGACAACATGGCTATGAAATGTGCGGCAAAGATGACCTGGTGCTCCCCTGAGCACTGCAGCTTTTTCAAATAGCTGATTGGTGGGGGTCCCAAATGACGGACCCCCCCGATCTGATATTGTTGGCTCCTAATCATGGGACATCAATATTGGATTTCAAGAGAAAAAAATCTCAGCAGTTTTAGACATGGCACAGCACTGTTTGAGCACTATATGGTGGCACTATGTGGCACTACTACGTAGACACTGTACAGTGCTTTATTAATGCGTGATATGGTGGTGTCACTGTATAGCGGAATTGTATTCTACTCCCATAATTTAAGCCCCTTCCTGTATGACAATGATAATTAGGCACCACATGGGGACACAAGTGAAAATTAGGATATAATGGGCCCAATTTATACCAAAAAAGCATCATTTTCCCAGATGCAGGAGGAACCAATTTATTTAAAAAAGCAGCGCTCCAAGTGTACGAGTGAAAGTAAAGGTAGGAAAGGCACTTACTTCAGCGAGGAGTTGGCGAGCACCGATGAGCCCCTCAGACATCCACGATCGCTTAGAAAGTAGCACATCGTTGTCCAGGTTGGTGTGATGGAGAGGAACGACTCCAGTTCATTCCAAGAGGCAAAGTGCAATCAATACAGGGAAGTGCGCCGTGCTTCGGAGGACAGGGGAGCGGATCGGCCTCCTTTTTCGAGCGCAATACATTTTGGAATGAGACATGTTGCCAATGTATATAGATAAACACAAAAAATGACCAGAGGTGCATCCACACCCGTGACCACAGCACCTCCCAATATTTTCTAAGCCACCACAACAAAGACGCCAACTGATGCGTTTAACTCTACTTGAAAAAATTGCCTATGGTGAATTTACCAAATTATGTAACAAAGAGATGTTTTGTATCTTGGATACTTTGACCTCAATGAGTACTTGAACACATATGACTCCTTCTCCCATATTTCTCCTGTCTTTTTTGGTCCCTCCGTCTGCTCTTCTTTTTTAATGTTATTTAAAAAATTATATTATAATTTGCTTCCCCTGAGGATGCTGAAAAGGCGAAACATGTTGGGGCTAGATTATAACAGGGTTTTGGTGATGCTGACTTACTAATTTCCACATAGGCTTTTGGAAGTTGGCCATCCAGGCCTATGTTGAATTCAGTGAATGGCTGATCTCTGCCTCTGATTGGCTGAGCTCTGTGACCAATCAAAGGCAGTGCTCAACTGTCATTCAATGGCTGAGCATTGCCTCTGATTAGTCAGAGCTCTAAGCCAGTTAGAGGCAGCGCTTTCTGGAGGTGGGGATTTTTAAACCTTGGCCAGAAGAAAATGCTGGACACTGCTGAGGAGCAAGAGAGAAGAAGCACCGGAGCCCCAACAGCGCCACTAAGTAACGTATTCATTTAAAAAAAATGTTTCATTCAGGGCTTGTTTTCAGGGGAGGGCTTGTATTTCAAGGAGGACAGCAGAGGGGGTGTCTGAAGTGGCGTAACTCAGTAGCATACTGTATATACTTGAAAAGCCATGTGGGGGGAGGGATTCTGTAAAAACAGATTTTCAATTGCCATACGGGTGTCCCCCAGCTGGAAGGGTTCCCTTTAGGAGTTGAGAAAGGCTGATAGTTGCCTGTGTGCGAACCATGAGAGTGTCCTGTCTGGGTAGCTAGCCAGAAGCGTGGGCAGTGAGGGCAGAACCCCGGTGGAGCCACCTCTGTCATCCTAAGGTTATTAGATGCTTTCCAGCATAGGTTGTCCAGGAGGGAATGCAGGATTTTGGAACAGAGGGGCCAAAGTATATATATTTAACCACCAATACTCCTTTCCAGATTATATATACACACACACACCTGGATGAGTTTTATAATGCATTTACTTACCTTGTGATAACCCATTTTTATGATCTTTCTATAATCTATTAGTTTACTTACTTTATTGGAGGGGTATCAGCTATCTATTTAATGCACATAATATCCCGAGGCATATGTATATTGTAACATGAAGCCTTTTACCTATACTGACACATCAAATTTAAGAATTGGGGCCGTTATACTGAATATTTTAGTCAAATCACCATGACCACGATCATTTTTCATTTGGTGGCGCATGCGTGCGAATTTGTGGTTGCTCTCACTATGCCATTTCCGGTGCGCGGCGTGCGTCTGAAAACTCCCGGTGGCCATGATCTTACGATTGCATATGGTGGCACGCAAATGCACGGACTTACAGTCATTTTTTATCATTATCTATTAGCAATATGTCTTATTCCATCATGCACTGTGCTTGTTAAAGGAGGCCGATCTGCTCACATGTCCTCCGAAACACGTTACACTTTCCTGTATTGTTCACACCTACCTGGACAACTATGTGATACTTTCTAAGTGAGCTCCTGACTCAAGTAAGTGCCTTTCCTATCTTAATTTCCTCCACTTATACACTTGGAGCGCTGTTTTTTTTTTGTAACTGTTCTTCCAGTATTTGTGACGGAGGTCCTGGTGTGCCCAGGGCTTTCCCTTTACGCCATCCCTTTGTTTACAGATAGCAACAGGTATTAAGTGGTAAAGTGGACAACTGCCTCAACATATTGAAGGTGAACCAAGGCCAACGGTGTGGCGGCCTGTTTATAGATGGGCGGTCCGACCCAGGAGAGTCCTGTTATATCAGTTCCCCACATTCATACATACCTGCACCAACTATTTATCTCCATTCTTGGGGCGCTGCCCTAACTCCATCTGTATCTTTTAGCCAGATGGTCGCCAGGCGAATATATGTTAACTTTATGGAAAAGCAATTTTTGCAATGGGATTAAATAAGCATCATGGTGTGAGGGAAGACATTGCCACTTTTGATTTTTGTCCCATGTCTGGTGTCAGCTACCTCAGTACCATTGCATCCTGATGTTTTATTGTTTTTGTCCATTTTTACTACTTTAGGCCGAAGTCAGATGAGCGGTTTTTTTTGTGTGCGCCTATGCTTACAAAAGAACCATTAGAACCATTGGTTCCCTATGAAGTGTTCACCTGTCCGTTATTTAGAGGCTAGTAATACTCACACTTGCAAAAGAAAGGACATCCATGCATCGGGAAGGTCCATGCTGCGCGGAACATCCTGTGATGAGGGGATTCCCTGCTGGGATGAAAGAACTCCCTGCCACAGCTGTCACAGCTGTGGCAGAGGATTGAGATGTTCTCCCATTGCTTTCAGTGGGGCCGGTGCTACTGCCACCCCATTGGAAGTAATGGGCTGCCGGCAACCCTCCCCCCCAGGGATTTTCGGGGAAGGGCTTGAAATATATACACACATTCCTCTCCGCCGCTGTTCAGCTCTGGCGTGTCTTCTCCCTGGCTCCCTGGCACTCTTCTGAAGCACTTTCTCCTGACCAGGGATTTAAAAATCCCCGCCTCCTAAAAGTGCTGGGTCTGATTGTCTGAGCGCTTAGCCATTCATTGAATGACAGCTGAGCACTGCCTGTGATTGGTCACAGTGCTCAGCCAATCAGAGGCAGCGCTCAGCCATTCATTGATTTCAGAGCCAGAGGCAGCGCTCAGCCAATCAGACCCAGCGCTTTCTGGAGGCAGGAATTTTTAAATCCCCGGCCAGGAGAAAGTGCTTCAGAAAAGTGCCAGGGAGAAGATGCGCTGGAGCTGGATAACGGCGGAGAGGTGATATATATATATTTTTTTCCAGTAGACAGGGATCATTTTCAGGGAAGGGCTTATATTTCAAACCCCACACGGAAAAATACTGCAGGGGTTGCCTGCATCCCATTGCTTTCAATAGGGTGGCAGCAGTGTCGGCCCCATAGAAAGCAATGGGAGAACACCGCGGTCCTCTGTGACAGCTGTGGCAGGGGATTCTTTTGTCTCCGCTGCAGTCCCTTCATCACTGAACACTGTGACAGTGCTGCCACAGTGTTCAGTGATGAGGGGACCTTCGTAGAGCAGCTGCGCTTTTACAAGCACAGCAACTTCAGTAGCACGGAGCTTCGGATACGCACATAGGTGCCCAAAAAAATGCTCGTCTGACTAAGGCCTTAAACACCTAAAAATGTCTTCTATTTCTCCAGGTATTATCATGTAAGAGCTGCTCTAAAGATCTCATCCAGGACTCCTTACAAGCTGACGGCCTCACTTGTAGGACAAACAGGTAAAATATCAAGATTTATAGAAAGAAACTGAAAAGCAATTTGTAGGATCACAAGGGACTATGGGCTAGATATACACACATGTACGATATATATTTATAAGAGGGAGTCAAAAGTCTGGACACATCTCTTTAAGGCTGGGTTCACATGGGACAGATTTGCTGCGGAAATTCTGTGTGCAATTTCTGTGCGGCAAGTCAGCCCGCGGCTCCTAGTCCCAGGATTAGCCAGCCATGTGGACAAGACTTTGCAACAATCTTGTCCACACGGGGCGGCCACTCTGTTGCGGCAAAGCCGGCGCTGCAGCACGGAATTGACAGCCGCTGCATGTCATTTTTTTTTTTTTTGTGGCCTCACTCCTCTCTATTGGGAGAGAAAGCCGCAACTGAATGCCGGCCGCCGAACTGCTCCAAAACCTGCGGCAATTTGCAGCGGGTTTTGAAGCAGCGCTTATCCCACAGAAATCTGGTGGTTTTTCGGTGCGCCCAAGCCGCGGGATTTCCATCCCATGGGAACCCAGCCTAAAGTTGTAATTAGAAGAAAATTGACTTTCGGTGTGTGACAGTATTAATTGGGAGGAAGGCTGCATTTTTTGGTTGAGGGAATGTTTCTGGCTGTTCGTCCTCTGAGACCTTCTGTAATACATCAGAGATAAACACGTGCTGGCCAGAGATGCAATACGCTTATGCAGATTTTGGAGACGCGCCAAATACTGATGGATTATCATCTTTGGGAGAGTCGTAGAATTAATCAGTTTATGATTCACTTGAGCAATCAAAGCTTTTATCATTGTGCAGTCTGGGAAGCGATGTGAGCCGAGGATGGCCTCCGTGTGGCACTCAGTGACTGCAAATCTATCTGCATCCTATGTTTTATCAAGGCCGAGGTCAGAGATGCCCGCTCCCCTGTCTTGGTCTAGGACGGTTAGCATGATAGCTGTTGGATGGACAATCAATCAGTAACAAGGTTATGCCTGTGTGTGCAAATGGGGAATGGTATAATGTCTCTGCAGTGCTAATGCCACCTATTGGAGCTTCCCTAGAAGTTACAGTCCAACTTTTTACCAGGGCAATGAGTGACAGTAGCCCTCCTGATCCACGTCCAAGGCCTCTCACTGGTTAACCAGAACCCTACTTGTGTGGCATACTTTGTTAAGGGCTGCTACCCACCAGCGTTTTCTTTAACGCTGCAATATTGATGCATTTTTTTCTATGGGACATTCTAATGTTAAAATTGCATCACATGAAAATCGCAAGTTGGTGATTTTGTGATTTTTGTGTGATGCGATTTTAACATTAGAAAGCCCCATAGAAAAAAATGCAGCAATATCGCAGCGTTAAAAAAACGCTAGTGGGTAACAGCCCTTAGGGCTCCCACCCACTGGCGTTTTTTCTCCACTGCGATGCGATTCTAAAGTTAAAGTCTCGCACCGCAGTGCGAGAAAAACGCAGGCAGATATCCCAAAATCGCTGGGATATCGCTGCGACATCGCCAGTCTTTTCAATGGGGCCAGCGGCAGCAGCGCTAGCCCCATTGAAAAGACATGGAGAATGCCGGGGACTTCTGCCACAGCTGTGACAGCTGTGGCAGGAGTTTCCTTCATCCCCGCGGGGATCGCAGGGATGAAGGAATCCTCTGCCACAGCTGTTACAGCTGTGGCAGAAGTCCCCGGCATTCTATTCCATTGCTTTCAATGGGATCGGCACAGCTGTCGATCCCATTGAAAGCACTGCTTTGGCAAGCCCCGTGCAATGATTATCGGCTAGCCCCATTGAAAAGATATGGAGAATGCTGCGGACTTCTGCCACAGCTGTGGCAGGAGTTTCCTTCATCCCCGCGGGGATCGCGGGGATGAAGGAATCCTCTGTCACAGCCGTGACAGCTGTCACAGCTGTGGCAGAAGTCAGCGGCATGCTATCCCATTGCTTTCAATGGGATCGGCACTGCTGCCGATCCCATTGAAAGCAGTGGTTTCTGACAAGCCCTGCAGAATGATTATCGGAGAAGGGCTTGAAATATAAGCCCTTCCCCAATAATCATAAAAAAGTGGTTAAAAAAATAATTAAAAAGTTACTCACCTCTCCTGCTGTCAGCCGCGTCCTCCGACTAGCTCCCCGGCACTGCTACTGAGCTCTTTCAGCAGACGGGGATTTAAAAATCCCTGCCTACTGAAGGGGCTGTGCGGATTGGCTGAGGGCTCAGCCAATAGCAGCTACTGCTTAGCTATTGGCTGAGCACTCAGCCAATGACAGATAGCTCTTAGCTATGCTATTCATGAATCAGCCTCTGATTCATGAAGACTGATTTGGTGATCCTGCATTGAGCAGGGGGTTGGACCCGATGACCCTGGAGGTACCTTCTAACTCTACCATTCTATGCAATACTAAGGTATTGCATTATGCAGTATTTTAACAATCTGCCTATTAAGGACGTGTCGCAGACATGTTTTTATAAGGGAATAATCAGTGCAGCACTGGTGGTCTTCAGAAGGCCCCAGACTACCATGACAGATCTTAAGGCCCATTTACACACAACGATAATCATTGTTTGAGCAATAATCGTTGTGTGTAAATTCTCCCATATTTCATTCTTCGGCTGAAGGAGGATTTTTAGCTGTGCAGACCCAGCATGTCTATGCTTTACCTTGATTTCAACAGTAACTGTGTAATACTTCATTTCTCCTGTGGTGGCGCTGCAGAGAAGTTGTACATTTGCTGCCAGGCTCCCTCTCAAATTACAGATGACCGCTTGACATCCCAACACTGGAATAGTCTGCGACCCATCTAACAAAAGGAAATTGTCCAAAGTAGAAAATTCCTTTAACCCCTTAGTGGCTAATAGTACTTAAACCTGCACATACACTTATTTAAGTGGGTGACTTGGCTGACTACTGACAGCCAGGCTGCTGCTCTAACCACCAGGAATGGAGAAACCTCAGATCCTGGCAGTTTAACCCCTTACAGGACAGAATCACTAGCAACTTCTGCATATAAGTAGATGACAGGTGGAGAGGGCCGCTCCTGCCACCCATCGGCACCCCGCAATGTGATGGCAAGGTAGCAATGGGTTCCCATGGCAGCCGAAAGCCTGACAAAGACCTCCATGTCTGCAGTGTAACTGCCTATTAGACCCCGCCTCCCACAGAATCCAATAGGTGGATGCAATAGACATTGTAAAATGCGCTATATAAGGGACTAAAAATAGTGTCAGAAAAGTTTAAATAAAAAAAATCCAGTTTAAAAAAAATCCTTTTTCAATGGATAAAACAATAAAAAAACAACAACACACAATAGGTATTACCACGTTTGTAATTAGAGATGAGCGAATGTGCTCGTTTAGGGCAATTACTCGATCTAGCATCGCTTTTTTCGAGTAACTGCCTAATCGGGCGAAAAGATTTGGGCGGCGCCTGGGGTGAGCAGAAGGTGCAAGGGGGAGTGGGGGAGAAAGAGAGAGCGAGCTCCCCCCTGTCCCCCCTGCTACCCCCCGCTCCACCCAGCCGCTCTCCGAATCTTTTCGCCCGAGTAGGTAGTTACTTGAAAAAAGCGATGCTCGATCGAGTAATTGTCCTAAACGAGCACGCTCGCTCATCTCTATTTGCAATGACTCCGACAATGAAAATATTTTGTTATTTATCGCTTATGGTGAAAGCTGTAAAAATTATTTTAAAAAGTAATGCTAGGATTGTTATTTTTCTCATTCACCTCCCCCAAAATGCAAGAAATACCAATTCAAAAGTCCCATGTACCCCAAATTGGTACCAATAAAAACCACAACTGTTCCCACAAAAAACAAGCCCTCACAGAGGCCCACTGCTGGAGAAATCATAATTTCACGGGTCTTAGAATGCGGTAATACGGATTTAATTATTTTGCTTTTAAACCTTTTTTTTTGCGCTGACATAGTATAAATAAAAGCTCTCTATAAGCCTGGTGTCGCAGTAATCCCGCTGATCAGATAAGGACGTGATTTGTACTGAATAGAGAACACGAGGAGAACAAACCCAAATGACAGCCAAGTAATTTCAGTTTTTTTTTCATCTCCAGTACCCCCACCCAAAAAATGTAATAAAAATTATACAACACATTATGTGCGGTGATGCCATGAAAATACACAACTTGTCCCAAAAAGAACGAGCCCTCATATGCAAGGCGGCTTCGAAAATCGCTGGGCCTATAAGGCACAATTATGCTGGTCATGAAGGGGTTAATTAGCACCTTGCGACCACAGCGGTCACATAGGAGTTACATTCCTCTGGGGCGTCAACTGCTTTTGGCCGCACCTTCTAAAAGTCCCATTATATTCTTCACCCATTATATTCTTCACCCATTCTATTCTTCACACATTCTATTCTATCACACTTATACTTCCACAGTCTTGACTCTTCTATTGGACGGCATTTCTGTTCTGACCTTGAGCACAATGTAAAATCTCCAAGTCTCAAGTCAAACGGTTAATTAGTAAAAAATAACAACTGAACCCTGAAACGTCTAGCAAGAGCTACTTAGCTTCAGCGCTGTTTCGGATCAGAGATACCCCGGAGTCATATGCATGTATATTCTTTTAATTAAATAGCAAGAAGCTGCTTCATTACACTTCCAGGCATTTTGCATGCGTGACACTAAGCTACTTGAGCGAATACATCAAAATGGGAAGACGTATGAATGTCAATGAAGGATATGCAAAATTATGCAAACATAACACCCTAAACCATAGCAAGTGATACAAAATGACCTTCACACCTGAGCTTTAAGTATTTGGTCCACCCACCCAAGACATGAGCGACGCATCACTATTAGCCTGGAGGTCTTGCTGGTCCATAGACTAGCCAAATGCAGATGAAGCAGAGCTGGGATACTACACCATTATATGTGGTTTCCATTAGACTACAGATAAGGGTGCCCATAAATATTAGAGGAAAGCCAGTAGAGCCTCGGATATTCAGCCCAATCAGCCGACTACTATCTCATATGTCTGTGGGCTGACCGACTCTCCATTGATGGCATAGGTCAATGGAAAGGAGGATGGGGCATTACGGATGTCAGACATGCACAAGTCTTCGTTCCCAAAGGGCAGGAGGCATCTGACAATGGTTTATGTTCCTCTCCGTACTGAAATACATGCAGACTAGGTTAATGTTGTTTCTTTCTTTTGCAGATGACCCTGGAGCGCACTCCCCGTGTGTCTTTGATAATGTTGTATATAGTCAAATATTCCAGATACTGTATAGGAATGAAGACATTGATATTAATGATGTCATGATATTCAAGGTGCACTTATTTCTGGACGGAGAAAGGGTTTGTATTGCATAATTATGCTTGCTGTAAAGGAACCTGCGGCATTGGTGACATGCTGGCAAAGAGGGCTTACTACTGACACAACTAAATTGATTCACTATGCAAAATAACTTGAACGGTGCAAACTTCAAATAGTCAATACATTTCTAAAGCCAAAAAATATGTTCACAATATTCATACAATACTGCCTCATATTTCAAAGATTATAACTACTATACTACTGCTATTATACACAAGAATATAACTAATTTAATACTGGCCCCTATGTACAAGTGTATAACTACTATAATACTGCCCCGCGTGTACAAGAATATAACTACTATAATACTGCCTCCTATGTACAAGAATATAACTACTATAATACTCTTCCCTATGTACAAGAATATAACTACTATATTACTACCTCCTTTGTGCAAGAATATAACTACCATAATACTGCCCCCTATGTACAAGATTACTACTATAATACTGCCCCCTATGTACAAGAATATAACTACTATATTACTGCATCCTATGTACAAGAATATAACTACTATAATACTGCCCCCTATGTACATGAATATAACTACTATAATACTGCCCCCTATGTACAAGAATATAACTACTATAATACTGCCTCCTATGTACAAGAATATAACTACTATAATACCGCCTCCTATGTACAAGAATATAACTACTATAATACTGCTCCCTATGTACAAGAATATAACTACTATAATACTGCCCCCTATGTACAAGAATATAACTACTATAATACTGTCCCCTATGTATAAGAATATAACTACTATATAACTGCCTCCTATGTACAAGAATATAACTACTATAATACTGCCACCTATGTACAAGAATATAACTACTATTATACTGCCTCCTATGTACAAGAATATAACTATTATAATACTGCCCACTATGTACAAGAATATAACTACTATAATACTGCCCCCTATGTACAAGAATATAACTACTATTATACTGCCTCCTATGTACAAGAATATAACTACTATAATACTGCCCCCCTATGTACAAGAATATAACTACTATAATACTGCCTCCTATGTACTAGAATATAACTACTATAATACTGCCCCCTATGTACAAGAATATAACTACTATAATACTGCCTCCTATGTACAAGAATATAACTACTATAATACTGCCTCCTATGTACAAGAATATAACTACTATAATACTGCTCCCTATGTACAAGAATATAACTACTATAATACTGCCCCGTATGTACAAGAATATAACTACTATAATACTGCTCCTATGTACAAGAATATAACTACTATAATACTGCCCCCTATGTACAAGAATATAACTACTATAATATTGCCCCCTATGTACAAGAATATAACTACTATAATACTACCCCTTTGTACAAGAATATAACTACTATAATACTACCCCTATGTACAAGAATATAACTACTATAATACTGCTCCCTATGTACAAGAATATAACTACTATAATACTGCCCTCTATGTACAAGAATATAACTATTATAATACTGTCTCCTATGTACAAGTATATAACTATTATAATACTACCCCCTATGTACAAGAATATAACTACTATAATACTGCCCCCTATATACAAGAATATAGCTACTATAATACTGTCCCCTATGTACAAGAATATAACTACTATAATACTGCTCCCTATGTATAAGAATATAACTACTATAATACTGCTCCCTATGTACAAGAATATAACTACTATAATACTGCCTCCTATGTACAAGAATATAACTACTATAATACTGCCCCCTATATACAAGAATATAACTACTACAATACTGCTCCCATATGTACAAGAATATAACTACTATAATACTGTTCCTATGTACAAGAATATAACGACTATAATACTGCCTCCTATGTACAAGAATATAACTACTATAATACTGCCCCCTATATACAAGAATATAACTACTACAATACTGCTCCCATATGTACAAGAATATAACTACTATAATACTGCTCCTATGTACAAGAATATAACGACTATAATACTGCCTCCTATGTACAAGAATATAACTACTATAATACTGTCCCCCTATGTACACGAATATAACTACTATAATACTGCTCCTATGTACCAGAATATAACTACTCTAATACTGCCCCCTATGTACAAGTGTATAACTACTATAATACTGCCCCCCGTGTACAAGAATATAACTACTATAATACTGCTCCCTATGTACAAGAATATAACTACTATAATACTGCCCTCTATGTACAAGAATATAACTATTATAATACTGTCTCCTATGTACAAGTATATAACTATTATAATACTACCCCCTATGTACAAGAATATAACTACTATAATACTGCCCCCTATATACAAGAATATAGCTACTATAATACTGTCCCCTATGTACAAGAATATAACTACTATAATACTGCTCCCTATGTATAAGAATATAACTACTATAATACTGCTCCCTATGTACAAGAATATAACTACTATAATACTGCCCCCTATATACAAGAATATAACTACTACAATACTGCTCCCATATGTACAAGAATATAACTACTATAATACTGCTCCTATGTACAAGAATATAACGACTATAATACTGCCTCCTATGTACAAGAATATAACTACTATAATACTGTCCCCCTATGTACACGAATATAACTACTATAATACTGCTCCTATGTACAAGAATATAACTACTATAATACTGCCCCTTATGTACAAGAATATAACTACTATAATACTGCCCCCTATGTACAAGAATATAACTACTATAATACTGCCCCCTATGTACAAGTGTATAACTACTATAATACTGCCCCCCGTGTACAAGAATATAACTACTATAATACTGCCTCCTATGTACAAGAATATAACTACTATAATACTGCCCCCTATGTACAAGGATATAACTAGTATAAAACTGCCCCCTATGAACAAGGATATAACTAGTATAATACTCTTCCCTATGTACAAGAATATAACTACTATAATACTGCCCCTAAGTACAAGAATATAACTACTATATTACTGCATCCTATGTACAAGAATATAACTACTATAATCCTGCCCTCTATGTACAAGAATATAACTTCTATAATACTACCCCCTATGTACAAGAATATAACTACTATAACAGTGCCCCCTATGTACAAGAATATAACTACTATAATACTGCCCCCTATGTACAAGAATACAACTACTATAATACTACCCCTTATGTACAAGAATATAACTACTATAATACTGCTTCCTATGTACAAGAATGTAACTACTGTAATACTGCCCCTATGTACAAGAATATAACTACTATAATACTACCCCCTATGCACAAGAATACAACTATTATAATACTGTCTCCTATGTACAAGTATATAACTACTATAATACTACCCCCTATGTACAAGAATATAACTACTATAATACAGCTCCTATGTACCAGAATATAACTACTCTAATACAGCCTCCTATGTACAAGAATATAACTACTATAATACTGTCTCCTATGTACAAGTATATAACTACTATAATACTACCCCAATGTACAAGAATATAACTACTATAATACTGCCCCCTTATATACAAGAATATAGCTACTATAATACTGTCCCCTATGTACAAGAATATAACTACTATAATACTGCTCCCTATGTACAAGAATATAACTACTATAATACTGCCCCCTATATACAAGAATATAGCTACTATAATACTGTCCCCTATGTAAAGAATATAACTAGTATAATACTGCCCCCTATATACAAGAATATAACTACTATAATACTGCCCCCTATGTACAGGAATATAACTACTATAATACTGCTCCTATGTACAAGAATATAACTACTATAATACTGCCTCCTATGTACAAGAATATAACTACTATAATACTGCCCCCTATGTACAAGAATATAACTACTATAATACTGCTCCTATGTACCAGAATATAACTACTCTAATACTGCCTCCTATGTACAAGAATATAACTGCTATAATACTGCCCTCTGTGTACAAGATTATAACTACTATAATACTGCCCCCTATGTACAAGAATATAACTACTCTAATACTGCCCCCTATGTACAAGAATATAACTACTATAATACTGCCTCCTATGTACAAGAATATAACTACTATAATACTGCCCCCTATGTACAAGAATATAACTACTATAATACTGCCCCCTATGTACAAGAATATAACTACTATAATACTGCCCCCTATGTACAAGAATATAGCTACTATAATACTGTCCCCTATGTACAAGAATATAACTACTATAATACTGCTCCCTATGTACAAGAATATAACTACTATAATACTGCCCCCTATATACAAGAATATAACTACTATAATACAGCTTCTATGTACAAGAATATAACTACTATAATACTGCCCCTATGTACAAGAATATAACTACTATAATACTGACTTCTATGTACAAGAATATAACTACTATAATACTGCCCCCTATATACAAGAATATAACTACTATAATACTGCCCCCTATGTACAAGAATATAACTACTATTATACTGCCCCCAATGTACAAGAATATAACTACTGTAATACTGCCCCCTATATACAAGAATATAACTACTATAATACAGCTCCTATGTACAAGAATATAACTACTATAATACTGCCACCTATGAACAAGAATATAAGTACTATAATACTGCTCCCTATGTACAAGAATATAACTACTATAATACTGCCCCTATGTACAAGAATATAACTGCTATAATACTGCCTCCTATGTACAAGTATATAATTACTATAATACTGCCTCCTATGTACCAGAATATAACTACTCTAATACTGCCCCCTATGTACAAGTGTATAACTACTATAATACTGCCCCCCGTGTACAAGAATATAACTACTATAATACTGCTCCCTATGTACAAGAATATAACTACTAGAATACTGCCCTCTATGTACAAGAATATAACTATTATAATACTGTCTCCTATGTACAAGTATATAACTATTATAATACTACCCCCTATGTACAAGAATATAACTACTATAATACTGCCCCCTATATACAAGAATATAGCTACTATAATACTGTCCCCTATGTACAAGAATATAACTATTATAATACTGCTCCCTATGTATAAGAATATAACTACTATAATACTGCTCCCTATGTACAAGAATATAACTACTATAATACTGCCCCCTATATACAAGAATATAACTACTACAATACTGCTCCCATA
Source organism: Eleutherodactylus coqui (assembly GCF_035609145.1). Classification (NCBI taxonomy): domain Eukaryota; kingdom Metazoa; phylum Chordata; class Amphibia; order Anura; family Eleutherodactylidae; genus Eleutherodactylus; species Eleutherodactylus coqui. Next base: position 163,470,330 of record NC_089845.1, read on the forward strand.
TGTACAAGAATATAACTACTATAATACTGCTCCTATGTACAAGAATATAACGACTATAATACTGCCTCCTATGTACAAGAATATAACTACTATAATACTGTCCCCCTATGTACACGAATATAACTACTATAATACTGCTCCTATGTACCAGAATATAACTACTATAATACTGCCCCCTATGTACAAGTGTATAACTACTATAATACTGCCCCCCGTGTACAAGAATATAACTACTATAATACCGCCTCCTATGTACAAGAATATAACTACTATAATACTGCCCCCTATGTACAAGGATATAACTAGTATAAAACTGCCCCCTATGAACAAGGATATAACTAGTATAATACTCTTCCCTATGTACAAGAATATAACTACTATAATACTGCCCCTAAGTACAAGAATATAACTACTATATTACTGCATCCTATGTACAAGAATATAACTACTATAATCCTGCCCTCTATGTACAAGAATATAACTTCTATAATACTACCCCCTATGTACAAGAATATAACTACTATAACAGTGCCCCCTATGTACAAGAATATAACTACTATAATACTGCCCCCTATGTACAAGAATACAACTACTATAATACTACCCCTTATGTACAAGAATATAACTACTATAATACTGCTTCCTATGTACAAGAATGTAACTACTGTAATACTGCCCCTATGTACAAGAATATAACTACTATAATACTACCCCCTATGCACAAGAATACAACTATTATAATACTGTCTCCTATGTACAAGTATATAACTACTATAATACTACCCCCTATGTACAAGAATATAACTACTATAATACAGCTCCTATGTACCAGAATATAACTACTCTAATACTGCCTCCTATGTACAAGAATATAACTACTATAATACTGTCTCCTATGTACAAGTATATAACTACTATAATACTACCCCAATGTACAAGAATATAACTACTATAATAGTGCCCCCTTATATACAAGAATATAGCTACTATAATACTGTCCCCTATGTACAAGAATATAACTACTATAATACTGCTCCCTATGTACAAGAATATAACTACTATAATACTGCCCCCTATATACAAGAATATAGCTACTATAATACTGTCCCCTATGTAAAGAATATAACTAGTATAATACTGCCCCCTATATACAAGAATATAACTACTATAATACTGCCCCCTATGTACAGGAATATAACTACTATAATACTGCTCCTATGTACAAGAATATAACTACTATAATACTGCCTCCTATGTACAAGAATATAACTACTATAATACTGCCCCCTATGTAGAAGAATATAACTACTATAATACTGCTCCTATGTACCAGAATATAACTACTCTAATACTGCCTCCTATGTACAAGAATATAACTGCTATAATACTGCCCTCTGTGTACAAGATTATAACTACTATAATACTGCCCCCTATGTACAAGAATATAACTACTCTAATACTGCCCCCTATGTACAAGAATATAACTACTATAATACTGCCTCCTATGTACAAGAATATAACTACTATAATACTGCCCCCTATGTACAAGAATATAACTACTATAATACTGCCCCCTATGTACAAGAATATAACTACTATAATACTGCCCCCTATGTACAAGAATATAGCTACTATAATACTGTCCCCTATGTACAAGAATATAACTACTATAATACTGCTCCCTATGTACAAGAATATAACTACTATAATACTGCCCCCTATATACAAGAATATAACTACTATAATACAGCTTCTATGTACAAGAATATAACTACTATAATACTGCCCCTATGTACAAGAATATAACTACTATAATACTGACTTCTATGTACAAGAATATAACTACTATAATACTGCCCCCTATATACAAGAATATAACTACTATAATACTGCCCCCTATGTACAAGAATATAACTACTATTATACTGCCCCCAATGTACAAGAATATAACTACTGTAATACTGCCCCCTATATACAAGAATATAACTACTATAATACAGCTCCTATGTACAAGAATATAACTACTATAATACTGCCACCTATGAACAAGAATATAAGTACTATAATACTGCTCCCTATGTACAAGAATATAACTACTATAATACTTCCCCCCATGTACAAGAATATAACTACTATAATACTGCCCCATATGTACAAGAATATAACTGCTATAATACTGCCTCCTATGTACAAGTATATAATTACTATAATACTGCTCCCAATTTACAAGAATATAACTACTATAATACTGCCCCCTATGAACAAGAATATACCTACTATAATACTGCTGCTATGTACAAGAGTATACTGTAGTGTATATATGTATAATATGGTTCATTCCATTTAAAGAGGGAGTTTTTGAAAAATAAATCAAAATATATTTATAATAATATTTTTTGATGTTTTTTGTTTTTATGTCTCTCAGAGTATATTTTACTATTCTCAATCCTTTCTTTTAACAATCATACTCATACCGCACTCACACTGACCCATGCAAGTTTCCACGTGTTTCCAAAAGTTTTCACCGATTGAAGAGAAAGATTTATTCAGTCTGCATTTCAGCATAGAAGTGAATAGATGTTTTTAACTAACGCTTGACCAAAAATAAGCCAGTGAGGTAATGTAACTTATTATACTTGTTATATTATGTAATTATAGTAGAATCAATAGCCCACCAACTAGATGTCCGCTCTGCTACCAAGAAAGTGTAATTAATCGTTCTGTTAGTTAATGGTCATTATAAAGTACAACAAAAGTTCTTAATTTAAGTCTTATGCGGTTCATATATATTGCAGTCACCGGTTACTGAATAAAACATCTAAAGAAATGATTATTCTTATTTTTAGTAAGTTTACACTCAAACACGTCCTGTCTGTTACCGGTACGTCCTGTCTGTTACCGTATGAAAAAATAAATTAGGGGTGTTTATAACTAACAGATCAGAACAAATACAAAACAGACAATCTTTTAAGAGCATACTGAAAATAATGCAAAAGAGTCTTGATTTTATACTAACTAGGAGAACAAACATTTTGGAAAAAACATGCATTCTGCAATTGCTATTTATTTGCATGTCCTGTCTGTTACTAAAAGTCACATGTCATTTACTAAGAGTTGATAGTAAGTTAGGAGGCAGGTATGACATAGATACATTTGTCACCAGTGCGTAGTTTAACTACCTATTAAAGTTTCAGACAAAAATATATTTTAAAAAATTTAAAAAAGTGAAAAAATGTCCATGTGCTTGTCCTGTCCGTTACCATGGAATGCACCATATACTGTAATTACTGTAATATATTGCGAATGTAAACTGTATGATCTCATTTCTTTCTCCTTCTCTAGGTTGAAGATGCTCTCAGTGAAGTTGATTTTCAGCTAAAATTGGACCTGCATTTCACAGACAGTGAGCTGCAGTGAGTTCTGAAACGACCTTCTCACTATTTCATCTTTTCTATGGGTCCCTCTGACAATTTAATTGTTCTAGTCTGGGATTCAGAATAAGGAAACTACACTCTTTGTCATAAACAGTCCCCCCCCCCCCCCCCTGAAGAAGCTGTTGTTTTGCTGCAGACCCCGTCCTGCAATTCAATCTCCGCAGATCTGTAAATGATGAGAGTTGTGGTGATTAGATTATAAAAGGCTCTCGGAGGCTCCTTGTGTGTAGTGAGCTCTTCTCCCACTTGTGGAGAGCGTGTTGACCACTAGACCCCTCTATGATGTAGTATCTGCTGCGGACCTCCCACATGTAGAATCTGACCCCCTAGTGTGAGCCCACCCTTATTCAGGCTCATACCTATAAGGCCACTCATTCATTCTTCTCATCCGTCGTGTAACATCACCCCAGTATACAGAAACTGCTGTTACCTTCATTAGTTATTACTTCCTACATGAAACTCTCAGCCTGTTTTCCTTCTGTTTTACCACAGAAACTGACTAGAAGGGAACACAATACATGTGGGGGCACTATGGCTGAGGGGGGCATGTGGGGGCATTATTATGTAGGGGTGTTGTTACTGAGGGAGCATGCTGGGGTAATACCACTGAGTGCGGACATACAAGGGATTATTACTGAGGGGGCATGCAGGGGCATTAGCACTGAGTGGGGACATACAAGGCATTATTACTAAGGGGGCATGCTGGGGTATTATAACCGAGGGGTCAGGCTGGGGTATTATAACCGAGGGGGCATGCTGGGGTAATACCACTGAGTGGGGGACATACAAGGGCATTATTACTGAGGGGGCATGCTGGGGTAATACCACTGAGTGGGGACATACCAGGGCATTATTACTGAGGGGACATGTGGGGGAATGTGGGTGGCTTATTACTTAGTGGGGGTCTTATTATCGATCATGGTATTGATACATTTGCTGCACATTTTCCCTCTTGGCTACAATGACGAGTCGGTATCTGAGACAGAATCCCCAAGTCATGTAATGTAGCGGTCTCACCTGTACCTGTGGATCACAGGCCCGTTGACAGCCTCCTCAGTGTACATGAGCGTCCCGCCAAGTATCAATAGAGACCAATAACAGTAAGAAGAAGCAACATCTGCTGTGTAACACATGTAAACATGTCTTCCAGGCTCAAGGACATCTCCGCCGTCCCCCTGATCAGCAGTCGCACTTTAGGTCTTCATTTCCACCCAAGAAGAGGTTTGCATCACCATGTCCCTGTCATGTTCGACTACTTCCACTTGTCGGTGATCTCTGTAACTGTGCACGCTTCACTGATAGCCTTACATCAGCCGCTTACAAGGTAACTCGTGCCGCCGCTCGCCCATGTTTGTGTGGGGTGTAAGATAGAAGAAAGCAATTAGATGTTCTCCAAAGCCCCTGTGTGCAGGAACTACAGATACAGATGGGCTGCCTTGTTCTGTTCCAGATTTAGGATTTGGCTTGCAGTGTATTATATGCCGGGGTCCGGAACGTCTTCAGACCCGCTTACTATTTTTACATTTTCTTATGTTGTGGCCTTATGGAAAGAAAAAAAAACATTCCAGTTTTCCCCATCATTCTGCACTTAATCCCCCGTAATGACAAAATGACAGGAAATGAGCCTCGTGTGGTGCAGAGTGTAAGCTCTCACCCACGACCTGAAGGTTGTAAGTTCGATCCCTGCATGAGTCAGGTAGCCGGCTCAAGGTTGACTCATCCTTCCGAGGTCGGTAAAATGAGAACCCAGCTTGGAGGGGGGTAATAAGTAATAATTACCTGAAAGCGCTGCGGAATAAGTTGGCGCTATACAAATACCAAGATTTATTGATTTTAAATGGTAATTAAAATTCCCCGATAATGTTCATATTCATCATATTACACACTTGCCTTTTATTGACAGATTAGAGACATTTAGTATCAGTAATAACATTTATTTAATGAGGACGATCCTTCCATGCTGCTGCGCTGTCAGCGCTCATTTGGCCAGCCATATTCTCACTAATATTAACTCCTTAACGACCGGGCCATAGTGTTTTTACGTCCTGCAGCTGCAGGACGTGTATGGAGGGAGGCAGCGACGCTATCTCCCTCCATACAGCACGGGCGTCAGCTGTTTATTACAGCTGACACCCGCGGGCAATAGCTGCGCTCGGCCGTTTGGCCGATCGCGGCTATTAACCCTTTAAATGCCGCTGTCAATTCTGACAGCGGCATTTAAATCCCCCGAACGCTGTTTGGGGGTCCCGCACGGCCCCCCCGCAGTGAGATCGGGGGATCCGTGCAGGTGTCATGGCAGCCGGGGGCCTAATGAATGGCCCCAGGGCTGCCTTAGCAGACTGCCTATCAAGCCATCCACACAGGGTGGCTTGAAAGACTGCCTGTAAAAAAGCAGTAAGACGTAATGCCATAGCATTACGTCATACTGCAGGAGCGATCAAAGCATAGCATGTTAAAGTCCCCCAGGGGGACTTCAAAGTAAAGTAAAAAAAAAGATCAATAAAGTTTTTTAAATTGTAAAAAAAAAAAGTTCTAAAAGTTTAAATCACCCCCCTTTTGCCATATCTATTATTAAAAAATCTAAATCATAAAATAAAAATATGTATTTGATATCGCCGCGTCCGTAAAAGTCCGATCTATTAAAGTAGTGCATTATTTTTTCTGCACGGTGAACGTCGTCCGAAAAAAAAAAATAAAGAACGCCAGAAATGCATTTTTTTAGTTACCCTGTCTCCCAGAAAAAACGCAATAAAAAGCGATCAAAAAGTCGTATGTATTCCAAATTGATACAATCGGAAACTACAGGACATCCCGCAAAAAATGAGCCCTTGCTCAACTACATTGACAGAAAAATAAAAAAGTTATCGCGCGCACAAAATGACCGCAGAAAATAATTGAAAAAAATGTAATATCTTAAAAAAAATACAAGTACTACAGCAAAAACAATACTATCTAAGTTTGGTATCATAGTAATCGTACTGACCCATAGAATAAAAATATCAGGTCGTTTTTGTTGCAGTTTGTGCGCCGTAGAAACAGGACGCACCGAAAGATGGTGGAATGTCGTTTTTTTTTCCATTTCTCTCCGCTAAGAATTTTTAAAAAGTTTTTCAGTACATTATATGGTACAATAAATAGTGCCATTGAAAAATACAACTCGTCTCACAAAAAACAACAAGCCCTCATACAGCGACGGCGATGGATAAATAAAGGAGCTACGATTTTTTAAAAGGGAGTAGGAAAAAACAAAAATGGGTTAAGAAGAGGTTCCAGAAACAGAATTGGGTCACATTCAGCCTTTCTATCCAGATAGTCCACCAGCTGCACCACTGCAGCCTTTATGTGAGGAGGTTGGTCCGTCCAGCTTTGCCACAATATGACGCAATGGCTGCTCATTGATGTGAAGCCAGCAGAAAGACCTAAAAAGTCTTCGTTTGAGGAGTTCTTCAACACAGTGAAGCAAAGAGTGAACCCTTCCAGCCAGACATTTCAGTAGCGGCATCACGGCCAACTAGTTTGAGGCTAAGATCTAACCTCTGTCCTTTAGGGCGCCCACCCACTGGCGTTTGCGATTTCCGTGCGTGAAAAACGCCGCGTTTTCCCCGCGTTTTTCGCAGCGTTTTTTGCCGCGTTTTCGCGGCGTTTCCATTAATTTCCATTGACTTTCATGGGTGCATTAGGAGAAAAATAAGGACACATATACAACTGACAGTTCCTATGTTAAAAAACGCCACGCAACGCAACGCAAAACGCCAGTGGGTGGGAGTACATTCAATTCTAATTGCACTAGAGAAAAAACGCAAAACGCAGAGAAACGCAAATCGCCAGTGGGTGGGCGCCCTTAACCAGTCGAATACCCCAATTGCAGACTGGGCAGTTTTGCTGTTCTTGTTTCGGGCTCCGGTGTATAGTGAGTAAGACAGCGACCTTTAGGCTCTTCGGTAACGGTCATATGACTTACCTTGATGGTCTGTTTCCTGAAGGTGCCTCTGGTCTCATCATGCAGAAGAATTAGAATGTTGTCCTTCTAGCGATCAATAAAGATGCCAGTGATGTTACTTTTTGCTACATTGGAGTTCCCCTCTGCTCTCGCGTACCTCATAGCTCTTTGGCATGAAACACCTTCTTGCTGTCACATATGAAGTGTGTCTAATCTTCACCTAGATGGCTGCACACAGGCACAAGAATAATCACTCATGTTAGCAAATTTTATGATGAAAATAGTTGACTTTTAGTAAAAAAGCTGAATTTTACGTAAATTGTGTTTTCTCGGTAGCAAAAATTGCTTCCCTAAAATGTTTTTTACATCCAATCAGCTCTGTGAAAACATAAAAATAATGACACACCAAATCAAAAATAAAGCATCATGACAAACCCTAATAAGTATTCACCCTGTACTCAGTATTTAGCTGAAGCCCCATTGGCAGTAATTTCAGCCTCCAATCTTCTTGCGGATGATGCCACAAGGTTTGCACCCCTGGATTTGGAGATTTTCTGCCCTCTGTAAGTTGGATGGGGGCCGTCTATGGACAGCCATTTTCAGGTCTCTCCAGAGATGTCCCATTGGGTTCAGGGCTCTGGCTGGGCTACTCAAGGACTTTCACAGAGTTGTCCCTAAGCCACTCCTGTGTTGTCTTGGTGACCTTCTGCCCTTGCGCTCTGGATCAGGCTTCCATTATCTCTATACTTTGCTCCATTCAGCTTTCCACCAACCCTGACCGGTCTCCCCTCCCCCAGCATGATACTCCACCACCAGGCTTCACTGTAGGGATGGTATTGGGCAGGTGATGACCGGTACCTGGTTTTAATCAACCCTGACTGGTCTCCCCTTCCCCAGCATGATGCTCCACCACCAGGCTTCACTGTAGGGATGGTATTGGGCAGGTGATGACCGGTACCTGGTTTTAATCCACCCTGACCGGTCTCCCCTTCCCCAGCATGATGCTTCACCACCAGACTTCAATGTAGGGATGGTATTGGGCCGGTGATGGCCAGCGCCTGGTTTCCTGTGTATTAGTATGTATCATTAGTCCAGACTCTACACCTGCTATGATTGACCAGTGCTGCCCCCATGAGCGGTGCTGGACAGCCAGTGAAGTACATAGTGTCATAGACTACAATGCATGCTATGTACGGTGTGCATCAGGTAGTCAGAGAAGCAGGGGGGCCATCTGTGTTTCTCCGGGCCCGAAGGATCTCTTTAATGAATGCCAGAACGTGTCATATATTACTGCAGTCACTACCCCAGTCCGCAGCTTGCTGAGGTTTCCATTGGGCACATGGAGGTGCAGCCAGATGTGACTCATGTATAACCCCCCAATAGTCACGTTAAAATTGGGAAACCCTCCTGAAAATGTCACTTTTTTAAATTGCGGATTTTGAATTTGCCCCCTGTGAATATATTTTACGCAGAACCCAGTTGCCTTAATGCATTTTTAACCCCTCGGTGACAAGTAATTTTAGCCTTTAGAGCCAATACATCGTATCCCCCCCGTGTTCCAGCGGTCATAGCTTTTTTATCTTTTTGGCACGGCAGCCGGATGGCACCTCGTATTCAGCTGGCTGAGTTCTAGTTTTTATAGTGACCAATTTCAGGCACAAATAATATTTTCAATAACTTTTATCCGTTTTTTGCTGGGAGGAAACGGAAAAAGGCAATTTTGCCATTGTTTTCTGTGATGTATTTTTCTGGCGCTTCCCATGTGATATAAATACTATGTTTGCTTTGTTCTTGTGTCATTACACTTATAACTCCAACTTTAGAGGGTCTCATTATATTTTACCACTTTTGTACAATATAAACACTTTTGTTTTTTACAAAAAGTCTTTGTGTGGCGCCACATTCCACATTAATGGTAACATTTTCAGGTATTTACGCTTTTTTACATTATTTTTTATTACTGTTTAGGGGAAACAAAGTGGTGAGAAAACGATTGTTTTGGGTTTCTTAAATGGAATTTTCTGTGCTATAGAGATGTAATGTTTTATTGGACGGGCTGTTATAGACGTGGTGACGCCAATTATGTGTAGGGTTTTTTTTAGAGATGAGCGAATCCACTCAGTTCGGGTGTTTTTGAACTCGAGCACCGCTTTTTCCAAGTAACTCACTACTCGGACGAAAAGGATTCGGGGCCGCCGGGGGTGAGTGGGGGGTTGCAGAGGGGAGGGCGGGGGAGAGAGAGCTCCCCCCTGTTCCCCACTGCTACCCCCCGCTCCACCACGACCCCCGAATCTTTTCATCTGAGTAGTGAGTTACTCGGAAAAAGCGGTGCTCGAGTTCAAAAACACCCGAACCGAGTACGCTCGCTCATCTCTAGTTTTTTTAATTTAAAGCCTTGTGTAAGGGAAAATACGTTTTCATTTTTTTTTTCTGGAAAAGCATTTCGATGCCGCGTTCAGCAATGACTGCAGGGGCTGTGTGGTTAAACAGTGTAGAGGAGTGCTTAGATGAGTAAGTCTTCATTATCTTACTCCTTTTCTAGTAATAACTCTGTACGTGATAATCAGAGAGTAAATATGCTCTCTGATTGATGGGGATGGAGTGGGGGATGACATGAAGAACAATTCATGCCACCTCTCTGCTGGGACAGGGAGATATACAAGACAATCACAGATCTTCTCTGCTGCTCTCGTCTCTCCCTCCCTCTCTTCTCTGCACACTGACTAAAAAGTGACAGCTGTGAATTCAGTATTCCCGACTCCACCAGAAATGGCTGTAACTCTGGTTCTGTAAGGTCTACAGACATACGTTCGGTGTCATTCTAAAGCCAAGAATCTTACCTTGTTTGTAGCCCTTGCAGATCCGGAACTACAGCCGCTTAATGTAGAACGAGCTCAGTTCATGCAAAATGCAGAACAGCGCTCATCCTAAAGTGCTGGGGAGGGGTTAATTATCGGGATAGTACCCTAATCTAGTCCAACAAACATAGTATTAAAATGACTGACTGTAACCTTTGCTGTAATAGTGCTTTTTATAACAATGTATCACATCGGAGCTGGATGCAAAACATCTCATCTGGATCGATTGTAATTAGTTGTCCTGGAAGGATGGATATACACACAATAGATTAACATGGAGGTCACAGATCTTCTCTGCTGCGGCTCGTCTCCTCTCCTCTAGTCTCCCCTCCCTCGCTGCCATAATCACACTGACTGAAAAGTGACAACTGTACATTCAGTATTCCCGACTGCACTTTAAATGGCCGGAACTCCGTTTCTACAGAAATGCTATTGGTGTCTACCTGAAACCAAGGATCTTAGCTCTGCCACTGAAGGCCGGTCGGTGGAACCGGAGCTGCAGCTGCATAAAGTAGAACAAGCCCTGTCCGTCCGACACTGTAATGTCCTGTTCCCTCAGAATGAACTGAGCTCGTCTGCATGTCCGCTATACATTTGTCGCAGGGACCCTGGTGCGCAGCTCACTTAGTCCGGCATATGGAACACTTAAACGTCACGGTGGCAATTAAGGCTCTTGGAGCAAATATAACCTTATCACTGAAAAGGCCTTGACACTAAAAGAAAACTTTATTAATTTATAAGAATAAAAAACCACTTCCTAACCCACTAGGGGGGTTAACCGAAACAGACACACGGCTACAGACACAAACATAGAACCATTCATCTGAATGAACGATGAATGTAAGGGTGGACAATAGAATGAAACAATGACTGGGTACAGAATACCCCAAGGTGTTACAGGGTATTGATATTACATGTAGCGATAATGGTATGACGCTACCTATCAGGACGTATGGAGTCAAATCTGACTGACATAGTAACCAATTGATATAGGATAGATGTGAGTACTATTGGATCAGCGACTGTATGACCTCTTGATTGGGTTGCTGTAAGTATCACATAGAGAGTAATGCTATGATGCCATATTGCTAACCCACGTATTAGTGTGTATTGCCACCCACTGAGATAGTAGTAATGGTCTATCCAAACCCGTACTTCACTAATTAGTGTAAAAATGGTTAATAGTCCAACAGCTCCGTAATGTAACGCTGTGACTGAACTGGACTGGTTATCGCCAGGAGTCACTAAGAGATTTTTTTGGAGCGATGTCCTAAAGGTATCGTCTACCGTCGGCGCGTTTCCACAGTGTAATACTGTATTAAGCACTGCTTCATCAGGACGAGGGGATATATAGAACGTTAGATGGAGGTTGGACAGGGAAAGGCAGAGCGCAGAATAATTCTATTTGCGAAAGCTGCGTCTGCCTTGATAACCCTTTACTAAGTGAAGTGCTGGCAAGGATGATACTAGCTGTATATAGGAGGGATACAACGGCTGGAACAATACACTGCTGCACAGACCAGCGCCTGGTAAGGCTGATACTAGTTGTATATAGGAGTGATACAACGGAGGGAACAATACACTGCTGCAGAGACCAGCGCCTGGTAAGGCTGATACTAGTTGTATATAGGAGGGATACAATGGCTGGAACAATACACTGCTGCAGAGACCACCGCCTGGTAGGGCTGATACTAGTTGTATATAGGAGTGATACCATGGCTGGAACAATACACTGCTGCAGAGACCAGCGCCTGGTAGGGCTGATACTAGTTGTATATAGGAGTGATACAACGGCTGGAACAATACACTGCTGCAGAGACCACCGCCTGGTAGGGCTGATACTAGTTGTATATAGGAGTGATACAACGGAGGGAACAATACACTGCTGCAGAGACCAGCGCCTGGTAGGGCTGATACTAGTTGTATATAGGAGTGATACCATGGCTGGAACAATATGGAACACTGGTCCAAGTAAACGTGCCACATAGTTCTAGGGGGTTTCTGGGAGAGGAAAAAAAAATCTGTAGCCCAACTCCCCCCCCCCCTTGGCAAGAGCCCCCCATCTTTGCCAATCTGATCCCAGAAGACGCTCCAGCGGTTACATGTTGTTCATGGCAGAACCACCACAGAAGCTTTTAGGCAGTTGAGCGGTCTTGTGCACAATGAACGGCATGAGACCGTCTAATCATCTCCAGGATCAGAGTGGTGGAGACCAGGGCCCTTAGGGTGAAGACCGGGGCCACATGAGAGATGAGTATGCCTTGCCTTTCTCTTTTTAATCTTTCCCCGCCCGTATAATGGTTCTGTTACTCTCAGACAACCCTATAAATATAGCGCCTGATCTGTGATTATTGATGTTTTGGGGTCTTGTCTCTAACTGTTTTTCAGCTTTGTACGACCGGTGAAAAGTTCCTGGTTGGGAAAAAGTAATCAGGACCCGGGGATGGAGCCGGCCAGCGTTTCTCTTGAAAATCTGGTGTTTGGGGCAGCATATTGTAAGCCAGCATCTTCTGAGGTAACGTATAGATACATCCCAGATTTACTAACATTTATCTAGGGGCCTCGATTCAAAGGCAGTAGTCCTGTATATAGCTAGTCCTGCCCTCATCTGAGAAGTGGATACAGTTGTATCTATGCAGACAATGCTCTGTGAGCTCAATAGCCCGGACTCCAGACTGATACGTTGTACACAGCTAGTTCTACTCTCTGCTGAGAAGTGGATACAGTTGTATTCAGTGCAGACAATGCTCTGTGAGCTCAATAGCCCGGACTCCAGACTGATACGTTGTACACAGCTAGTTCTACTCTCTGCTGAGAAGTGGATACAGTTGTATTCAGTGCAGACAATGCTCTGTGAGCTCAACAGGCCAGACTCCAGACTAAAACATTGTACATAAGTAGTCCTACTCTCAGCTGTGAAGTGGATACAGTTGTATCCAGTGTAGACAATGCTCTGTGAGCTCAACAGGCCAGACTCCAGACTAAAACATTGTACATAAGTAGTCCTACTCTCAGCTGTGAAGTGGATACAGTTGTATTCAGTGCAGACAATGCTCTGTGAGCTAAACAGGCCAGACTCCAGACTAAAACATTGTACATAACTAGTCTTACTCTCAGCTGTGAAGTGGATACAGTTGTATCCAGTGTAGACAATGCTCTGTGAGCTAAACAGGCCAGACTCCAGACTAAAACATTGTACATAACTAGTCCTACTCTCAGCTGTAAAGTGGATATAGTTGTATCCAGTGTAGACAATGCTCTGTGAGCTAAACAGGCCAGACTCCAGACTAAAACATTGTACATAACTAGTCCTACTCTCAGCTGTGAAGTGGATACAGTTGTATCCAGTGTAGACAATGCTCTGTGAGCTAAACAGGCCAGACTCCAGACTAAAACATTGTACATAACTAGTCCTACTCTCAGCTGTGAAGTGGATACAGTTGTATCCAGTGTAGACAATGCCCTGTGAGCTAAACAGGCCAGACTCCAGACTAAAACATTGTACATAACTAGTCCTACTCTCAGCTGTGAAGTGGATACAGTTGTATCCAGTGTAGACAATGCTCTGTGAGCTAAACGGCCCGGACTCCAGTTTGTAACAAATTACAAGAGAAATGTGTGCAGCTGCTGTGTTTAGCTCCTGGAGCATTGTCTACACTGGATACAAATGTATTCCTTACTCAGCTGAGAGCAGGACTGGCGTCTTCCTCACAAAGCCGTTTTTTACCCCGATTAGCGCTGCGTTTTCAGCACTGCGCTAATCACAGTATAACACTCCCATTGTTTCCAATGGAGGCTCTCAAACAGTCACCCGATCGCGGCACTATCCAGAACCGCTATTTTCAAGTGGAGTCGGTTCTATTTTGGACATTTAGCGCACCTTATCAGGTCTGATAAACTCCGCTGTCGGCCACAGCCGAAAGTGAAAGTAAAATGCTGGCAAAGCGTCGCGATTGAAATGGCGGTGCTTTGCTGAACGCCTGTGTGCGGTGGGCCTTACTATATACTGGCTACTGCCTCTGAATGGAAAGTGTATTCAATCAACGCCAGCATGCAGAGATCTTGAAAATGATGAACTGAAACACAGCGTTTATTAAATAGTTAAAAGCGATTAAACCTTATTTACATAAAAGAAGCCAATGTAAGCTTTTTTTTTATACTGATAATCTTCACCATATAGTACTAATTGTCCTCAATAGCTAATAGAGTAACAGCGCCACCTTTGTGTTAAAACAAGGCATTGCACAACCTAACAAAAATTTCTATAAGAAAAACACATATGAGTCCCGCTCGTTACCCGCTCTTCGTCCGCTTAAATTAGTATTTTTTTTTTAAAGTAATCTGCGTTTTGCTATATGCTGAAATGTAAAAAGTGGAAATAGTGAAAGGCATGTAACTCTGAAACCTAACGGGCCGAGTTTGCTCTAGGGTCTCGGCAGCTCTAAGGGATGCGTGACGTCGGCATATAAGGTCCGGCGGGCCTCAGATTGCTCCAATATCTTGCCAGCTTTAATAGACCCATCATAGTCGGCGACTAATGTTTTGCAGACCTGACATTGCTCCAATGACTCTGTAGCTCTAAGAGATGCTCATAATCTAAAGTCCGCCTGGCCTGAGATGCTCCGGGGTCTCTACGGCTCTAAGAGCAGCCTGTCTTTCGGCTTGTTGATGCCTTCTTGCCTCGGCGCGGTCAGCAGATTCTTGGCTTCTAGCCATTTACGGCATGCAGATAGCACAGGCTCAGGAGCTGAGCTCGTGCCATTCCAAGTGGGAGTCGTCTGTCTGGTGTCCTGCTGCAATGGCAGGGATCAGCGAGGACACCGATCCCTGCAATTAACCCCTTAGATGCCACAATTAATGTTGATCACATCATGCACAGATTTAACAAAGGGGGGGGGGGGACACTCCCTCTGTGATGTCATCAACCCTCTGCATGAAATTACGGAGGAGGCACAATGAGTTGCCATGGCAGCTAGAGGCCTAACAGTGACCTCCAGGTCTGCCATAGGAAGTACACCAGCTTTCTACACCAACATAGAAGAGGGTTCTTTACTGTAAGAGCAGTGATTATGGAACTCTGTCCCTGCGGACGTGGTGATGGTGATACGATAAAAGAGTATAAGAGAAGCCTGGGCGCCTTTCTTGAGCGATACAATATTACATCACTGATTACTTTAGAAGGGTCGGTGATTATTTAGATTGTCAGATTAGAGTCAGGAAGGAATTTTTTCCCCCTAAAATGATGAAAATTATTAGTTTTTTTGCCTTCCTCTGATTCAATATTGTGGAGGGGGAGTAATAGGCTGAACTGGATGACCATATGTATTTTTTCAGCCTTAGGGCTTATTCACATGAGGGTATATGCTGGCTGCGGACAAGGGGCAGGAGCTTAGCTACGCCACCATCCCGCCCCCTCCCATTGCAAATAGCCAGAGGTGAGGAGAGAGGCAGAGAGCCGGCAAGGAGAAGGGAGGGGCGAGGCAGCTCAGAAGGTAGCGTATATCGGCCGGACATTAAAACGGCGACCAACATACACTCATGTGAATAAGCCCTTACACACTATGTTACTGGCAAATAAGTTACATAATATACTGCAGTGCAGAAGTTCTGCAGTGTATTATCTCAGCAATCATAAGAACACAGGTTCAAGTCCCCTAAAAAAATGTGAAAAAATAATTAAAATGAACATTTTTTGTACACTTTTCTTTTTTTTAGTTTAAAAAAAAAAAACTAGCATTCAAAACAGCCCACATATACTGAAGACACTTTTTGTCCCACAAGTAAAATTTTATTTAAAAAAAAGCAAAAACTGTGAAGCCAAATTCTTTTTTTGATAATTTTACCTCCAAAATAAACGCAATAAAAGTGATAAAGCAGTCATATTACCCCAAAATGGTACCGATAAAAACTACAGCTTGTAACAAAAAAAAAAACAAGCCCATCAACCAGCATGTACAAATAACCATTTCTGGGTCTATTAATGCAGCGATGCCAGAAACACATTTTTTCCCGATTTTGTAGTAAAAAGTGAAAAAAATTAATTTTACTATCATAATTGTGCCAACCTGCAGAAACAAGTTATCGTGTCATTTATACCACACAGTGACCGCCATAAAAAAATCTAAAGGAAATGGCAAAATTGTTGTTTCTCAACCCGCCTCTCCCAACTAAATGTAAAGTTCTACAATACGCTATATGTACCCCAAATGGTACTAATAAAGGCTACAGATCGTTATGCAATGAGCGATATCGCACACGGATATTTTAACTGAAAAATGTAAAAATTATAGCTTTTGAAAAAAGGGCAGATGAAAAGTCCCCAAAAATTGTCGCATCCTTAGGTCTCACTATACAACGTCCCCAAGGGGTTAAAATTGGCTGTGATACAGTAGAAGCATTGGATTGGGGATTGGCATAATGGGTATACATCTGAAGCTTGGCATGTCGTCTCACCTTGCAGGGGTCCTTCTACGTGCCGTCTGAGTCCTGCATGCAGCACGCCTACAAGTGGCACAAGGATCTCTGCAGCCTCCTGCTGTCGTCTTACCGCGGACTCTCTTCATACTATGCCTCGCTATTAAAGCAAGTCCCAGACTTATCTCAAGTGGAATTAGGTAAGTGCTACCTAGGCTGGATACTTAGAATTCAGTAACAGAGGCCACTAATAACTTCATGTTATTAAAGGGGTGAGCCAAAGAGAAAAAAAAATTCAAGCCAGTCCTGCGTGTTGGCGAAACATAGAAGACGCCATACTCGCCTCATCCGCTCCACCACTCCTGTTCCACTGGTGCCGCTACCCACTTACTCCAGGGACATGTGACCACTGCAGCCAATCACCAGCTCACTTTGTCTAATGATGAGGTGCGGTGGGCACATGACTTGTTGTTGAGACCTCACCGCTGCTGCAGCCAATGTTGATGACCAGCAGGGGATCGGTCACAGGAGGATCAGAAGAGGCGGGGGATCGGGGAGGTGAGTACTGTATGTCTGTGATGGGAACACCACTGTCTAGGAGGGGGCTAGGAGTACTAAAACAGCTGAGTGCACTGCCTTATGATGCTTCTGCGGCTCCCATTGAAGTAGCACAGCGAGCCATGCTGTTTCTGTAACGTGGGAGCTGTGGAAGCAGAATAGACTGCTGCACTACAATGTGTCTGTACCTCCCATGTACTTTTATGGGAGCTACTGAAAAAGCATAGCACAATGCACTCAATGCATTCCAGACCACTACCGCATACGTCTGGGTCAGGGGCTGTGGGGGCATTGGGATATTCCATAAAAGTTGAGATAGAGGTACCCCTTCAGTAACATTGCTATGTAAAGATTCATGCGCACTGCAAAGTACTCCCTGTCAGTAACCTCCCTCCCCTAGAAGTTGTTCGAATCGAACAAAACGTTCTCTGTGATTGTAACGTTGTTATAAGTAAGTGGTTACAATATCAGAGCAAAAGCATCATTTATTGTGAAGTACTGACCCCTTGTAGGGAGGCTCTAGGACCCTGTTGTACCGCCTCTAGCTTGGATACAAGATGTGATACGGGCGGGCATGGAGGCTCTAGTATCCTGTTGTACTGCCTCTAGCTTGGATACAAGATGTGATACGGCAGGCATGGAGGCTCTAGTACCCTGTTGTACTGCCTCTAGCTTGGATACAAGATGTGATACGGCAGGCATGGAGGTCTACAGAAACGAACATGACCATCATCAGTGTCCAAACTAAACCTGGATTTGTTTCTGAAGACAACCTGGTTCCACTCCGTAGCGTCCAGTTTCATTACTGCAAACAGAGGCGACGGTGGGTGTCAAAGGCTGACATGTAATGAGCTCCATGAGACAAAATGTCCTGCAGAAAAGTGCCTGGAAATTGTTCTGACAAACACGGGTATAACAATGATGCCCCCTGTCTCTGGATGGCAAACAATAAAACGCTTGAAGCTGCTGGTGCTTGTCGGACGTTCAGACAATCCCCTCTACTGGTGGTCTGTAGGGGGCGTCCTGAGCCCGGTCACCTTGTGTGCCCTCACACATCCACTGGTCCCAACACCTCCTAACAGTTGGTCAGATGCTCCCCTCTACTGGTGGTCTGTAGGGGGCGTCCTGAGCCCGGTCACCTTGTGTGCCCTTACACATCCACTGGTCCCAACACCTTCTAACAGTCTGGTCAGATAGTCCTCTCTACTGGTGGTCTGTAGGGGGCGTCCTGAGCCCGGTCACCATGTGTGCCCTCACACATCCACTGGTCCCAACACCTCCTAACAGACTGGTCAGATGGTGCTCTCTACTGGTGGTCTGTAGGGGGCATCCTGAGCCCGATCACCTTGTGTGCCCCCATAAGCTGGTCCCAATACCTCCTAACAGTCTGGACAGAATGGCTGGTGGGGGACAATTCATGGATACGACCATCCAGCTTCTCACATCCCAATAATGCGCCCCTCTCAGACTGGTAATGGGGTGAAATCTCTTCACTGCGTTGTAGAGCCACCTAGTGGTCAACAAGCTCTACACAAGCGGAAGAAGAGGTCACTACACACAAGGAGCCTCCGAGAGCCTTTTAGGGCCGCCAGTGACAAGACCATCCATCTAATCACCACAACTCTCACCTTTTACAGATCTGCCTGAGATGAAACCGCTTGTTGGGTTTTTGAGCAAAACGACAACTTCTTCTGGGGCCGGAGTGTTTTTGACAAAGAGTGTAGATACAGGCCTTGTAAGGTGGCACATGGAGTCACAGTATGGACACATAGGGACCCTGTGCCCCACATGCTTCCTCAAAGAGGCACCTTATTCTCCTGGTGTAGTAATTTTTCTAGGGGTAAACACTTCCAAAATACGTCTTGTGATAGAACATACCGCCATGTTTTTTTTCTCGGAAATCCATATGAAATCAATGAAGAAAACTTTGTGTGCCTTATTTTACAATTGGAGGCACACTGAGGTACGATATGGGCCCATAACAGTCTACTCCCCTAGCTCCCTCTCCTGAGTTGTCATTTTATCATACTGCCTACACCAGACTGAAAAATTGGAGGCCACAGCCCTAAATTTAATTTATAAACTCAACTATTCTGTGATTGCCACGGATATTCACATTAGTGCTGTTACATTTGTATCAAACATGTTCTCTGGGTCTGATGTATGACCGTGGTATATAACTCCCAACTGTAACATTATGGGACTGTAGTGTGACCGTGACAATATAGAGGCGGGGCTTATGTAGATTTGCATCTAAAGGGGCCTTTTGGGGTATATGTATACATATAATGTGACATGAATACCGTCACTCACATGAATTCTTTTCTTTTAGAGGAAATGGCGCCTGATAAGACTTTAACGCAACTCTGCAATGACCTGCAGGTGAGTCAGCAGGAGGGACATTCAGTGTCTAATCTGTATTCTGTTCGGCATATCCTGTTACATTTGTGTAGGGGGCTAGTAACAGTGACGTCACCAACACGTCAAACCTTGGTGTGATTAATGTCTGTGATGGACCAACATATACATGAATTGACCCCTTAAGGACCAAGCACCTTAAATTTACAGAGGTTGGTCCTAGGTTTTAATCCTGGCCAATAGCAAAAATAGGGGGCAGGATTAAAGCAAGAGCAGATCGGGTCCTCAGCTGTCAGACACAGCTGAGGACCCATAGGAGAAGCTCAATGAGTGCTATATACTAAAAAGTGAAAGCGAACGTGAAATCCCTGTGTCACAGCAGAACTGCATGGTCCTAGCAGATCCTGATCAGCTCTGTTAGTGACTGATGTCACTACAAGGGGATGTTTCTCCCTGTAACTGGGGCTCCTATCTATCTATCTATCTCGTTAAAAGCATCACCCTTGGTACTTAGTTGCAGACATCAGGCACCTGAGGATGGAGAATACCCAGCACCTATGTGGGCAAGTCTAGAATAAATATACTTCCTGCAGGGCTGGTTGGCTGGCTATTGGAAACATCTCCATGTAGACCAATGAGGCCATACACCACAAGAGATATTGTAGAAGGAAAGAGAAGAAGGGAACATTAAACACTGAGGGATTTCTGACAGACAACACCTGAGGGAACTTCTGCAGTGGCAGGAAAAAGGCACTCCTCAGTGTAAAGCTCTGAATGGCAGGGGGCATCTGCAGAAGGTGCGATCACGTGGACCTGGGCTAATGTGATGACCCTACCCCAGCTCACCCTGGTAGTTATTGAGTCCACTACATGCCTCTTGCTATGCCAGGACATAGGAGCCAAGCATTTATGTACCCTTCCTTGTCGAAGAGAATGGTAGCATCAAAGGCATAACCTGAAGCTATGGGGCCTCAATGCAAAATCTGATTGTTCTCAGTAAGAGAAACCAAGTAATCTTGTAGATGTGATACCTTTTACCAAATTTTTTTTTCATTAATGCAAAATCTGTAACACAGACCCCAACTATAACGCTTCATTTATACTACTGGTCTCCTTATATGTGTTAGAGAGACAACATGGACCTCCTAAGCCTCCAACGTCTGGTTGCAACCACATCTTCTTTATTAGTGTATCTTGACGCCACCAGGAAACTAGGGGTTTGACAGGAGGAACGTCCCTGTCACACCTCCAGCTCCTGATAGGGTCAAGAAGCAAAAGTGCTGTAATTGTCTAACTTGCATGGGGAAGCGCCGTACTCCATGAGTGAGGAGTGCTCATTGTGTGTAATGGGCCGCTCACCTGCTGCGCCGTTTCATCAGCAAAGTGGCTGTCCCCCGTCCTCCCAGGTATCCTACTGCTTCAAGTGTCTGCGGGCCGGCGGCTGTGTCCTGCGTTATGGCTACCGGGGGTAAGGAAACGGATGGGGGAGCGAGGGCTTTCTGCACCGCCACAGGCTAATCCAGTTGAGGGCGTTGTGGGTTTTCTGATGGCCACCCCCTGCTCAGCAGTGTAAGGCGCATCATGCTGCCTTGTATTCTGCAGGCGGAGCGGGGATTTCAGCGGCGGCAATGTGTGACTGCTGAGGGGACTCGGAAGTCATGGAGGTGCAGCCCTCCATGCTTTGCAGCGGAATGACTTGTGCCCGGCCGCTGGTAAGGTCTATTGTCCTGCCCTAAATAGCACCACGCTCCCTTCTTCAAGGCGGGCGACAAACTCGGCTGCCAGGACCTGCAGCACACCCACCTAGTCCAGGCAATCAGGTAGGGTGTGTGTGAAACCCCTTTCCATCTTGACTCCACCAGGACTTCCTGGTGGCATCAAGATACATTGATACCCACATCTTCTACAGCCATTAGTTATGTTCCTGTGCAGCACGGCCCCCAGACCTTTTACATTCTATTGTGCTTCCATTTCTGTGCTTGTGGAGGCGATTTGAAACGTTTGCACTGCCCACAGGTAAGGGGATGAGGACAACTACAGCAAGGGGACCTCCCTGCACACAACATGTTACATAACATAAACAAAAGCACAAAATGTCAACATTACAAAAGGGTGAAAAGGACTGAAGGGCACCACCAAGGGTAATGGCTCACCCATATGGGCGTGTATGGCATATTTGTTGTGTACGTTAAATCCCCATAGTATATATTGGTATGTATTATGCACGAAGCATGCACCAAAATTTGCCATGCTGCATTTTTATTTACACAAGTGTGAAACAAAAACGCGGGTGTGAATAGCGCTTATTTTATTTGTTCTCTTTTACCATGTTAATCATGCAGCTTAAATAACATGGTCCATTTTTTTTGCGGAACGGTACAATTACGACAATGCAAAAATTCTATATATTTTTTTATGTCTTTTGCAGAATAAGAATCTCTTTTTCACATTTTTTTTGCATCCTTGCATTCAAAGTTGCATAACTTTTTTATTTTTCCACAGACAGAGCTCTGCAAGAGTTTTTTTTTTATGAACTGTAGTTTTTATTAGTAACATTTTGGGGTACATATGGCTTTTTGGGAGGTGAAATGAAGAAAAAGAGCATTTTGGCTCCATTCTTTTGCTTTTTTTCTTTACATTTTTTTGCTGTGCAGGATAAAAAATCTGTTCAATTTATTACAACAGTTATTCTGGATGCGACAGTACCAAATGTCTTGTTACTATTTTCTTTTGTATTTTATGCCCATATAAGGGACTTAACTGCAGCGTTTGAAGAGCGGGCCCACAGCTGAGGAGACAGCGGGGTAACTTTGGGCCTTGTCACGGGGCTCTACCATTTCCTCCCCCGGGGGTAGCACAGGACCCGTCCAAGTTATTGCTGGGGAAACTTTCACGGGGAAGACCAAAATGTAGATTATCTTAAGAGTCCTGTCACTCGTGACGCCACCGTTCCTTCCTCTGCAGTGAATGAGGGTAGAAGAAATAAGTAGTCCACACAAAGGGAAACGTTTAAAGAGCAAAGCCAGGAACGGTCGGCAGTGCTCGTTTACTTGAAGAAATAGCTACATACGGTCCAACAGACCTGATGACTTTATTCTATGGACCAGTATGATTAATGTTACCCAATTTATGTAGCTTTTTTTAGCGGTACCACTTTAATTTATTTTCAAAGATATTTAATTTTTAAAAATTATTTTCTGCCGCCATCTTCTGACCACCATAACTTTTACATTTTTTCTTCAGCATAACTGTGCAAGGACTTGGTTTTTGCGCGCCGCCCTGTAGTTTCTGTTGATACCATTCTGGAATACATATGACTTTTTGATCGCTTTTTATTACATTTTTTTCTTGGTTGACCAAAAAAGCACAATTCTGGTGTTCTATTTTTTTTTGGATGACATTCACCCTGTGGGGTAAATAATGCATTAAATTGATAGATCCGACTTTTACGAATGCAGTAATACCAAATATGTATTTCTTTTTTATTATTTAGATTTTTTTTCTAAATATGGCAAATGGGTTTTTTAAAACTTTTTTTACCTTTTTTTTAATAATTAGTAACATTTTATTCTTATTTTTACATTTTTCTTGGTGCCCACAGGGAACAAGAACATATGATGCTTTGATCGCTCCTGCAGTATGATGTAATGCCGTAGCATACTGCGATCAGACAGGCACTCTATCAAGCCACCCCAAGGGCCCATGGCTTGATTCTGCCATGACACCTGCATGTCTCCATGCGATCTCATCATGGGGGGCATATGGAACCCTTGAACATCGGTCAAGGGAATTAGAATCGACAGCGGCATTTAAAAGGTTAACAGCTCCGCCGAGCCGTGTGGCTTATTGGAGCTGGTGTGGGCGGGTGTCGGCTGTAATAATCAGCAATCTGCAATGCTGCAGTAACTGTACGTTCCACAGTGTTGAGGGGTTAAATCTGCAATGCTATGATCGCACTGACAATACATTGCAGTACTTCTGTACTGCAGTGTATTATCTCTAATAATGATCACAGTAGATGTTGATAAGTTACAGCATTTAATATCCATATGTGTATATATAAAAGATAACGGATTTAGATGGTACAACAATTTAGAAAATACTGTCTCTGTATAACATCTCACTTTGTTGACAATGCGCATCGTGATCCTAACATGCATTATGGATATCAGCAATGTGTAGTGATGATAATACGTGAACAGTCTTTGTGAACTTGGAATCTTTTGTGAAAGTTTTCCCATTATACTTGAGGCACAAGTCCTATTCATGTGCTCTATGACACTGCTGGGATATATTCTTTTGTTGTGATAGTTTGGAAAAGATAATAAAAAATGGTTTAAAAAAAGAAATAACGATCACAGGACACGGCAGACCCAGGCGCCAATGTCTGACATGCGGTTGCCATGGCAACGCATTGGCCTTTTGCAACTAAATAGTAGAGGTCCGATGACATCACGGTGGGATTGCATCCCTTTACATGGCGTGATCAACAATAATTGCAGCGTATAAGAGGTTAACAAGTCGGATCAGTATTCACACCAATACCCGCTGTTGCTGTCGGAGGCTGGCTGTCAGTCACAGCCGCCTCCCGATGCGGATGGCATGGACTCAGCTTGCATGCCGATGCATACATATTCACTGCATTTTTTATGCATGTTGCCAGGAGACAGTGGGGAAGATATTACATAAATTGTGTCTTCTTGCCTTTTTTTATTTTGGTGTGTGCCAAAAATGCAGTGAATACTGATGCAGTATGGATGTAAAAAACGTGCACACGCATAAGAAACACATACAACATACACACGCAGTGAATGCCATATGTTTTCATGGATCAGACTTAAATGCACCTCCGTGATTGAGTCCTTAGCCACATAAATAGTCTTAGGAGAAAAACGAAATATTTATTGAACAATATTTCACTTCTGAGTCCCAGGCTTTACTAAGTTCCTTCTGGATGAGGCCCAGATGGACATATTTAGGAAGCCCCGCCCAAGAGGAACCACCCTAAACTGAGCTCCTAGTGAACAATCCATTACAACTTGTCTCTCTTCTGTTGCCGGTGACTCGGCCTCACCAATCCACCTGCTGCCCATGAAATATAAAGTAACCGCAATGATGGAGTAAAATCAGCCTGTGAGATGAGCAATAAGCAGCATGTAGAATGGCTAATATGATCATGACAGTCTTTGATCTCCACCTTTTCCTGCAAGCTCAG
The DNA here is from genome assembly GCF_035609145.1 of Eleutherodactylus coqui. Classification (NCBI taxonomy): domain Eukaryota; kingdom Metazoa; phylum Chordata; class Amphibia; order Anura; family Eleutherodactylidae; genus Eleutherodactylus; species Eleutherodactylus coqui. The sequence continues at coordinate 163,495,107 of NC_089845.1, forward strand.
CAGCCGCGTTCAGCTGTCTTCAGATCTTGGAGAGTGAACGCTTAGATGTGGAGTCGGTCACCCAGCAGCCCCTCTACACCTCCAATAGTTCTCACACAGCTGGGCTCCTCTTCCTACCAGCTCTCTTATCTCGAATTCAGGAATCACAGATTATATCGCTCACTTGTTATTCCGCTCAGAGATACATTTTGAGATAAAAGGAGATACATAAGCCGATAACTACTGTCAGACCTCTGCCACCAACCCGCTGCTTTGCCGGAAGCCTTCTGAATTTATCAGGGCTGATGTGTGATGTAGGAAGAAACATGTCCTTACAAAATAATGCCAGGATCATTGTGGTCACCGTCCTCTCTGTAACTAATTCTCCAATTAGGGCTTATTAAATCACCGTTTGTAAGAACACCAAAGCAAGAAAAGTAAGTGACCGCAGCCTTCCCGGTAACAGGAGAATTACAGAGTTGTCCAGTTTAAAAATTCATTGCCTATTAACTCAGAATTCACTAATAGAATACATTACAAATTGGGGAGCGGTTATATAGAGAACCTCTCTGCCTGGAGGACCAGCCCTGTCCTGCAGAACAGAGACAGCCTATCAATTTGAATGGACACTGTGCAGCGTCCTGTAGGGTGACCCCGGACACAGGGCATGCGCTGAAGAGCTGGGAGGGCAAGATGCTGGCTTGTCACAGTGGCACTTACCACACTCCCTCCTGGAGAGACGCATGCAGCCAAGGCTAGGGCAGCGCTGGGCCTCTTTTGGACACCCCCGGCATGAGGATGCCCAAAAAACGTTAGGACAGGTGAAGGGGTTGACGCCACCATTTCAGTGCCCACCGGCATGAACATTGGCATGGAAATAACTGCGCCACCGACAAGGTTATAGTACCTCAGGTTCCCGGGAATGGTCAGGGCCTGGAAATAACTTTACTTGAAACTTCAGCAATACAAGGCACAAATGACAAGTTTGGAAAGTGCAGGAATTCAATAAGACAAAGTGCCTCCACTCAGCAGGACCCAGACTTCAGGACTCTGGAGTGTGAACAATGAAAGTAGAGTACCTCCACCTGGTGGTCCCAGACTTCAGGATGCACGGGTGTGAAACAGTTAGGACGGAGTACCTCTGCACTAGGCCTTAGAATTAAACACTCACTCGCTGTTCATTCACTCTCTGTGGGGGCTCACTCCTTCTTCATAGACAGCAGGCACTCGGGATATCTCTCCTCCTCTTCCATGCTTCACTATATGAGGGCTGAAGGTGCCCCCATGCAGCTGGACCTCCTGACTACGACTCCAGAAGACATGGAACTCCTTTCCCGCTCTCAATCACTCACATTTATCACCTCTCTCACACCACATGGCAGGATAGAATTGATACATTTGCAGACAGTCAGCTCATACTCTGCAGACATTAACTCATCACACGCTGCAGCTGTGCAATACACATAACAGAATGAGAAGACAGTTTTGCACCGAGCATCTATATAAGACAGACATGTATGACATTATGGAGGGGGCCAGGAAAGCATGTACTGGGCCACTACAACTGTGCATTATTTCATTTCTCCTCTGGAGGGGCTACAGGAAAATTAAACACTTACTGACTGCTATTCCTGTGGGGGTCCCAGCAGGTGGACCCTTTTTTGATCAGATAGGCATCTTTCACACAGGCAACAGCGATATTAATGTGAGAAAATCACAGCAGTATTGCAGCTGTGTTCTGTGCGATATCGCTATGTTTTCTCGTGGCGATATTGCAATTTTGTGTCGCTACAAAATCGCACGACTTTATAGCGCTCTTTTTCTAGGATTGTCTGGGGGGCTTCAAATATGTACCCAGAAAATAAGCCCTATCTGCATGAAAAAACCCCAACACAATATATCACCTAACAAGCGCTGTCTGCTCCGCCGCATTTCTCCTCTGCAGCTCCGGCACTTGTCTGTAGTCTTCAGCCAGTGCTTCCTGGTATGGCGGTACAATAACCCTGCCTCAGGAAGCACTGGCTCTGATTGGTCCTGAAGCACCGTGGCTTAGCCAATCACTGCAGAGCTCGATAAAACATTCACAGCCATCGGTTAATCGAGCGCTGCAGTGAAAATCACACAGTTTTGTCGCCCGTGTGAAACTGGCCTTAAGGATACTTTTACATGGTCCGACAGTGGCCCAAGCAGTCACTCAAGAGAGCGATTACAGGTGACTCTTGTCCTGTTAAAACATGAGATCCGACAGGGCAAGAATCGCTCACTTGGTGGAGTCACTTCGCTCACTTGGTGGAGTCACTTCGCTCACTTGGTGGAGTTGCTTGGTTTTTAGCTCACTTAAAAACTAAGCGACTATCGGTCTCTGGGAACAGGCAGTCATTCATCTATAAACAACTACTTGTTTACTGTGAATGGAGGCAGGCGGCCAGAATACAGTGAATGATTATTCCTGTGGGAAAGCACAAGAGCAAAGATTGTTGGGACAACTCTTGAGCGCCTGACATCCGCCCCATGTAAAAGTATCCTTAATGTCAGCGCTCACCAGATTCCGGTTCTGAAAACCAGGGAGTGCTGACAGCGGGAAGCCTTTGGAGGAGGTAAAGGGGAGCGCCGCACAGTATGAAATCAGCTACAGGCACGTGGTACTTGTGATCCCCACAGTGGCCTCAGTAGTAATAGTGTCCCCTATATTGACCCCAGTAGTAATAGTGACCCCAAGAGTGGCTTAAACTGTAATAGTGACCTCCCACAGTGGCTTCAGTAGTAATAGTGTCATTTATTTAGGCCTCAGCAGTAATAGTGACCTCCACAGTTGCCAAAGTATTAATACCAAGCCCTACATTGGCCCCATTAGTAATAGTGACCCCTATATTGGCCCCAGCAGTAATAGTGAACCCTATATTGGCCCCATTAGTAATAGTGAGCCCTATATTGGCCCTGTAGTAATAGTGGCCCCTATATTGGCCCCAGCAGTAATAGTGAACCCTATATTGGCCCCATTAGTAATAGTGAGCCCTATATTGGCCCTGTAGTAATAGTGTCCCCTATATCGGCCCCAGCAGTAATAATGACCTCCACAGTGGCCTCAGTAGTAATAGAGGTCCACTGAGAAGATATACTTACCTCCTTCTGGTCCTCAGGGCGTCGCTGCTCCTTCGCTCAGGTAGTTTGAGGTATCACAGAAAGGGAAATATAAAAGCAAACAATCACTGAGAACAGCCATATACTTACTGACACAGGAGGGCAAAGTTGTGCACCACCTCAACATGCAGGCAGCAATAGAGAGCCACTCACACAACCTCCTATATAGAAGGCAGTGGCTGCTTGATGTATACTCCTGCAGAGTAAATACAAAGTGTCAGACCATCCTGATACATGTAGTGCACCATGCAGACAAGCAACCTATTAATGATGCCATAATAGTTTGATGGGCTGCCCTGCACCTTAAAAAGTGAATCACATTGATACTGTCACCCTGGGCTTCCCCAGCGTTTAAAGCCGCACTGCATGTGAATAATACATAATAAATGTGAGGTATTAGTTGGATTTTGTCCAAAACACTTGAGCTCACAAGCCAATCGTCAAGGCTCCTCGCGTTTTGTGAGTCCCAGTACATGCTTTCCTGGCCCCCTCCATAATGTCATGCATGTATGTCTTATGTAGATGCTCTGTGCAAACCTGTCTTGTCATTCTGTTATGTGTATTGCACAGCTGCAGCAAATGAGAGGTTAATTTCTGCAAAGTGTGAGCTGACTGTCTGAAAATGTATTAATTTATGTCCTGTAACGTGGTGTGAGAGAGTCTATAAATGAGAGTGACTGAGAGTGGGAAAGGAGTTCCATCTTGGCTTCCATCTGAGTTCCATCATGGAAGGTAAAGCACAGAGGCATATGGGGGCACCTTCAGCCCTCATGTGTTGAACATGGAGGAGGAGAGATTTCCTGAGCGCAAGGATCAGCATGAGCAGTGAGTGAACCCACCCCAGAGAGACAGAGAGAGCGTGAGACAGTCCTAAGTCTTTCCTACATAAGGCCAGTGCAAAGGTACTCTTCTTCTCTAAATTGTGCATGCCCAAGCGTTTTGAAATCTGGGATCTCTGGGTGGAGGTACGCATCTTCAATTGTCACACACACAGGCCTCCTGATGTCTGGGATCGCTGTGTGGAGGTACTCATCTTCAAGTTTGTCTGTATATATTTCCAATTTTACCTGCGCTCGGATCACTGTATATTTCTTTGCCTTGTATCGTTGGAGTGTTTATTCAAGTAAAAGTTATTCCAGGCCCTGACCATTCCCGGGGACCTGAGGTACTATACTCCTGTCTGCGGCTCGTTTATTTCCCCGCCGATGTTTATGCCGGGAGGTACTGGAACGGTGGTGTCACCCGTGACAAATTCCGCACCTGTTCTACTGTTTATTGGGCATCCCCATGCCAGGGTGTCCGGAAGAGGCCCAGCGCTGCCCTGGCCTTGGCTGCATGTGTCTCCCCAGGAGGGATCCTTGTAAGTGCCGCCATGACAAGCCAACATCTTGCCCTCCCAGCTCCTCAGTGTATGCCATGTGACCGGGGTCCCCCTACGAGATGCTGCACCTACACTAATATACATGTATCACAGTTATTTAGTTTGCTCAGGTAATTTGAGGAACTAAAGTCTCCCTCTCAGTATTCGGGTTCGCTGACTGTGTCTCTCCTGCCTATTTACTCTGGGGTCGCGCTCTTTATCAGCACAGTAACCACTCTATTTTAAGCTATCTACCAGGTGATATGCCCGTGTGCTGTGTGTGTGTGTGTATATATATATATATATATATATATATATATATATTAGGTGATATACATATAGTAAGCAAGCGGGGTTCACTTCCCTTTGCGGATCGCCAACTTTCAGACCGGAATGGGCACCAACCGTGTAGAAACCTTGAGACATCGGCTTTCTTTTATAATCTGGCCCCTGACAGCATTTATTCACAGCATCATCATAAACAAAGTCCATCTGACATCCTTTAGCAAATCATGAAGTCCATATCAGCACCCCACTGGGTGTGAGGTTAGGGTTGTCGTCCCTTTCTGACTCCTGTCTTTCCTGGTCCACACTGGACCCTGAGCTAGCAGCCCTTCTAGCTCCACTGAGCTGTCTCTCTCAGCCACTGTCTCCCTGACTTGGGTGTGAGTCCAGGGTTGTCGCCCCTGTCGGACTCAGGCCTTTGCTTGACCACCAGCCTGCAGCACCTCAGCCCTGCTGCGCTGTGTCTCTCCCCTTTTGCTTCTGGCAGGAACTGGCTTATATACAATCAATTCCTGCTACACCCATCAGGTGTTAACCCTTTCTTTCCCTTTTCAGGTATCAGAATGCCTCTTTAGGACCCTCTGTAGGCCATCCTGATACCGCCCTGGTATATATATATATATCTACTAGGTGATATACCCGTGCGTTGCGTGGCGATTTTATGGATAGCAGTCCTGGAATATACAAAGTAGCCACAAAACTGAGCCCCGCACCGCACTGAAAGCTCTGCAAAAGGAAATCTGTGTTGCCCCAGCAACCAATCACAGTGCAGCTTTAATTTTACCTCAGCTGTGTAAGAAATGAAAGCTGCGCTGTGATTGGTTGCTATTGACAACAGAAAATTACAGGAGAAGTCGGTGAGTCTTCGATGTTTAGTTGCACCAGTATTCGTCGCCCGGTGCTGAAGAACGTTCAGGCCACATTTCACTCAAATAGACCAAAACTGCGGATTTGTATCCGACACAAGCAGATTGTGCGTTTTACGTACAGACGGTCCTTCGCGTCTGCCCGCTGCGATTCTCGTGCCGTCCGGTTTCTGAGTGGCGATCTGTGGATGTTGTGACCCTTTAGTTATATAAGTCATGTATTGTTATCAGCCCTCGGTTCAGGTTTAGGGTGTCGTCA